>NC_056670.1:600000-1200000 GCF_018350195.1 Panthera tigris
TTGAGATGCATACTGAATGCATTTTAAATTGTTATATTTTAAATTTTATTTATTTATTTTGAAAGAGAGAACGTGGCAGGGGCAGAGAGAGAGGGAGAGGGAGAAAGCGAGACTCCAAGCAGCCTCCACACTGTCAATGCAGAGCCCAATGTGGGGCTTGATTCCACGAACCGTGAGATCAGAACCTGAGCCAAAACCAAGATTTGGTCACTTGACTGACTGAGCTACCCAGGAACACCAGTACTGAAGGCATTTTATACCATGATCACAAACTATTTTTCACCATTATCTCCTGAGACTTCCTTATGTGTACTCTATGCATTAGAATTTCACTTTTCTAGTTCCTAAATTGTCTCTTGATTGGTGCCTTTGCTCATTCTATTTCTAGTCCCTGAGGTGTCCCTACCTACCAATAAAAATCCAGCCAATTTCAAGAATGCATTCATGAATTTTTTTCTGACCACACTATATTTCCTTCCTCAAAATCCTAAGAATGTTTTTCTTGAAATCTCTTCCAGGGTACTTATCTGTAAAGTTAAAGTACTTTGTACTTTGTTTAATTATAGTCATCCTAGTAAGTATGAAGTGGTATCTCACTGAGGTTTTGATTCGTGTTTCCCTGATGGCTATAAATATGAGAGAGTTTCCCTTCTTCTTTTTGAGGAGTCTGGCTCTTAGCTAAAGACCTACGTGTGACTTTTTAGGCCTGACTCTAGGTAGCTCCATGGCTTTTTGGGACAATCTTGTGGGATGAAACTGCTCACACTCCACCAGGCTTAGTGCACACACAGTGCATTACAGTCACTGAAAGACTTAGAGTCAAGAACTCAGACGCCCCTAGCCAGCCGTACCTTTACTGGATGTACATTCGTAGCCTATGCACTTCCAGTTGAGGTCTCCTTAATTAACACTTTGAGCAAACATCTTCCTCAGGTACCTCTGCCAAGACATCATTCTGCGGGCCACAGGAGGAGCCTTGAAGAAAGTCTTCTCACCCTCGGTCTCAGTACTCAGGATTTGTCCATTCCTAGCTCCTTCACACCACCAACCTCTGCCATCCTGGCTCATAAAACTGCAGGAAACTTTTCAGAGCTCTTTTGCAGTCCTTTACTAGCACAATGATTCTTAGGGAGAAATGGAACAGAGAGGAGAGGAGAGTTTGTACTTTCTCTGGCTTAGCCTCTTGCTTATATTATTGCAGTATTTGATTAAAGACTCGACTTTTATTCGTTTGTTTGTTTGTTTTGGCTTGTCATCTTAATAGGCTATTCCAATGTCTGACAATTCAGTACTCTCCAGCTCAGGTGAGCTCTTGACACTTTCACCTTTGTTTTCTTGAATCTTCAAATATTTTGTAAGTAACCACCATGTGTCAAGCACTTGGTTTGGTTCCAAGTGCCATCAAAGTATCAAAGACACCCAGATCAAGTTTTACAGGTTGGAAGAATAGAAGCTATGATTGATAGTGCAATAGCATCAAGTGAGTCTAACCGCTGAACAAAGCCACCATCTTGGCTAATGAAATTGGGATGTAAAAATTGAATGGGACTCAGGAGAGTTTTCGGAAAGCGAATACCAGGCATATTAAACCATACAAGCAAAGGCATCATGGCTATCAAAAACACCCAACTTAGTTGCAATAGAGTTAAGAATATAATTTTAGACTTGTTGGAAATGAAGCTAGAGAGAATTGTAGAGGAAGGGCAGTGTTGTCCCTTTGCAATAAACAAAAATCTATGAATATACTTTTATTTAAGAGCCTTTAAATTTTAAAAAATTGAGATGTAACTCGTACACAAAAATTCATCATTTTAACCATTTTTGAAAGTATAATTCAGTGGTTTTTAGTGTATTCACAATGTCATACAACTATAACACTATCTAATTATATAATATATCCATACCCTAAAGACAAACTTCACACCTCCCAATTGCCCCTCCTTCATTCCCTAGAAATCATTAAGCTACCTTATGTCTGTATGGATTTGTCTGTTCTGGACATTTAATATAAATGGAATTATACAATATGAGATCTTTTGTTACTGGCTTCTTTCACTTAGCATAATGTTTTCAAGGTTCATCCATATCGCGCGTGTGTGTGTGTGTGTGTGTGTGTATCTGTGTGTTGTGTGTATTGTGTATATATCCTTTTAAAAACCAAGTAATAGTCCGTTGTATAGATTAAATTAATTTTGTGTATCCATTCATAGTTGATGATCATTTAAATTGTTTCCACTTTTGGGCTATTATAAATCATGCTCCTATGAACATTTGTATATAAATTTTTGTGTGAACATATGTTTTCAATTCATTTGGGAGTGCTGGTTCTATGATAACTCTATGTTTACATTTTTGAGATACTGCCAAAATGTTTGCCACAGAGCTGCACTATTTTACATTCCCACCAGCAATACATGAATGTTTCAATTTCTCCACATCTTCACTAATGCTCATTATTTTTTAATTTTATAAACAGCCATCCTATGGGTATGAAGTGATATCTCATCGTGGATTTAATTTGCATTCCCCTGATGAATAATTAGGTTGAACATTTTTTCACGTATTTATTGACTTATTTTACTTTGGAGAAATGTCTACTTCAGTCCTTTGTCTACTTTTTAATTGGCTTATTTGTCGTTGTAAAACAACAGATATGCTTTCAATGTAACCTTTTAATACTTAATTGTAAAATATTTGGGAATAAATACAGTAAGGGCCTTAAGATTTCTGGACTGAAAACTACCAAACTTTGTTAAAAACATTAAAGACCTAAGTAAATGGAAAGATTTGTGTTCATGGATTGGAATATTAGTATTAAGGTGGTAATACTCTGCAAACTGATTTACAGATTCAATACAATTCCTATCAAAAGTCCCATTGTTTACTTTTCAGATAAGGGATAGTTGACCCTAATTTGTACATGGAAATGCAAGGGACCCTGAATAGCCAACACAATTTTGAAAAATAAGTCTACTTCTACTGATAATCTCTCTTTATTCTTGTTCCCAGTTATAAGTAAGTAACTGAACATACCACATCACATCAAAGCTAACCCACCCCCTAAAAAATACATAAATTCTCCTTCATATTATTACTTTTATATTTATATGGACATATAAAATTGTCCTAGGTCTCTATTCCTCAAATTTTCCTTTTAAGACATTTTATTGCCTCATACCTGGGTTAAAATTAGGAATTCCAAGGAATTTGACAAAAACAGTCTACATTAATCTTCATGTGCTAGTCAACTCTCACTTCACTTCCTGGATTTGCAGTGATTTTTATTGTCAGTAATAGGCATGGATATTCCATAGGTCTTACTGCTAAATTAATATCATGAGTCTTTTCTTGAAACCCATGTTACTTCTACATGCACACACACACACACACACACACACACACACACACAGTTATAGAAATAGCCCCCAGATCCTATCATAATACAAATGTATTACATTTGTCTTATCAATTAATAACAAACAGAAGTGGCACAATTATAGACATAATTATAAATTCAACAAGGACAGGGATTATGTCTCTATTGTTTCCAGTGTATTTTTAGCAATAAGCACAATTTCCATTAAATAGCTTTGGATGAATACATGGATGGATGGGTGGATGATGGGTGTAATAAAGCATAAAGATCAAGAAATCTAAAGAGTTAATTTCTGCACAAATTTTTAAATATTACCATCATCTTATTCTTCATTTTCTCTCTTGGAAAGTCCTGCCATTAATTTCCTTGTATGTATTTGGATAGGATCATAGGATCATTTTCTCATTCTCAAAGAGGTTAAAGGGATAAATTAATCAGCTAATTAGAGATGATACTATTGACTCGTTCTCTTATTAGTTAGACTCTACTAAAATTGTAATTATTGCTAGTCAAAAACATGTATTAGGTCCGTCAAAACATCATACTTATTTCAACTTAGACTGAAGTATAAAGTGAAGTTTTAATAAATTTTTCTTCTAGAGGATTTCTGAATGAATAGGTATACTATAATTTGGATATAAATTAAGTTGCTTTAATATTTCCTATGCATTCAGGTTTAGTTATAGCATATGCTGACCCTAAATTCAAGACATATAATAACTTACATAGTTTTGGAAGAATATTTACCTACCAATACCCTAAAACTGTTTTAAGTTTTTATTTAAATTCTAGTTAGTTAACATACAGTGTAATATTCATTTCAGGTGTATGATACAGTGATTCAACACTTCTCTACATCACCCAGTGCACATCACAAGTGTGCTCCTTAATCCCCATCACCTATTTCTCCCATCCCCCACCCCCCACCTCCCCTCTGGTGACCATCAGTGTGTTCTCTATAGTTAAGAGTCTGTTTTTTGGCTTGCGCGCCTCTCTCTCTCTCTCTTTCTTTCTCTTTCCCTTTGCTTGTTTTGTTTCTTAAATATCACATATAAGTGAAATCATAAAGTATTTGTCTTTCCCTGACTGACTTATCTCACTTCGAATAATACCCTGTAGCTCCATGCCCTTGCAAATGGCAAGATTTCATTCTTTTTTTTTCCAGCTGAATGAAACATTTTAGTGTGTGTGTGTGTGTGTGTGTGTGTGTGTGTGTGTGTGGTGTGTGTGGTGTAATATATAAATATTACATCTTCTTTATCCATTCATTAATCTAGGGACATGGGCTGTTTGTGTAATTTGGCTATTGTAAATAATGCTGCTATAAACATTAGGTTGCAAATATTACTTTAAATTAGTATTTTCATATTATTTGGGTAAATACCTAGTAGGTCGATTGCTGGGTTTTTGGCTAATTCTATTTTTAACTTTTTGAGGAACCTCCATACTGTTTTCCAGAGTGCCTGTACCAGATTGCATTCCACCAACAATGCTAGAGGGTTCCCCTTTCTCTACATCCTTGTGAACACCTATTTTTCTTCGTGTTGTTGATTATAGCCATTCTGACAGGAGTGAGTGATATCTCACTGTAGTTTTGATTTATATTTCCCTGATGAAAGGTGATATTGAGCATCTTTTCATGTGTCTGTTGGCCACCTGTATGTCTTCTTTGAAAAAATGTCTATTCATGTCTTCTGCCTTTTTTTTACTTACATCATTCATTTTTGGGGTGTTGAGTTATATAATATGTTATATTTTTTGTACACTAACCTTTTTATCAGATATGCCATTTGCAGATATCTTCTCACATTATACAGGTCGCCTTCCAGTTTTGCTGATTGTTTCCTTTACTGTGCAGAAGGTTTTTATTTTGATGAAGTCCCAATAGTTTATGTTTGTTTTCATTTCCCATGCCTTAGGAGACATATCTAGAAAGAAGTTGCTACAGCCAGTGTTAAAGAAGTTACTGCCTGTGTTCTGTTCTAGGATTTTTATGGTTTCAGGTATCATATTTAGGTTTTTATTTCATTTTGATTTTATTTTTGTGTATAGTGTAAGAAAGTGGTCCTGTTTCTTCTTTTGCATGTTGCTGTCCAGTTTTCCCAGTTTTCTTCTCTGTTGAAGAGATTGTCTTTTTCCCATTGTATATTCTTTCCTGCTTTGTCAAAGATTAACTGACCATATAATTGTAGGTTCATTTTTGAGTTTTCTATTCTGTTCTGTTGATCTATGTGTCTATTTTTGTGCCTGTGCCATACTGTTTCATCACTACACTTTGCAATATAATTTGAAGTCCAGAATTGTGATGCCTCCAGCTTTGCTTTTCTCTTTCAAGATTGCTTTGGCTTTTGGAGTACTTTCTGGTTCCATACAGATTTTAAGGTTGTTTGCTCTAGTTCTGTGGAAAAAAGTCTTTCATTCTATTTAAATAATTTCCCTGTGTTTTTGGCCCTTTGTGAGTCAGTAGCTCATAGGTGTTTTTCCTTTGTTATTTTGGAACTATATGTAATAAATGAGACTTTTCTCTTTTTCTTAGAATTAAAAGAAGAGAAAGAAAAATAAGACTGTCAAACAGATCAATTTAACATGGGTTGTCCATGGGATTCAGTGGATGAGTAAAGGGCAATTATATGGGCATGTTTAGTCACTGCCCAATTATTCTTTAATTAGCCCAGCTGCTAGAAAAAAGGAAAGAAGATAGGACTTATATTATAGCAAGTGGTTCTTTTCCCAACAAGATACATTTTTGTAAGAAGGAATTTTTTCTTCTCTACAGTTAGTCATCTTTTTGAACATCCTAAAGTTTTACACATTTATATTAGAAAGCAAAGCAGATTTCTTAGCATTGAATAGCTTCTCAAAAACTTACAGTATAAAACTGAAGCTGAATGTCTTTAATATAGGTCATCCTTTCCTATACATGGGAGCAAGTCAGATGGCGCTACTTCTTTGTGAAATTAGTAAGTGTTAGGACAGCAAAACATACCAATGAAGAATCCTAAGAAAGAGTGTTACATTCAAATAAATCTGGATACATGTAAATGGAAAGCAGAAGAGGGGAGAAATGGGTTTTCTGAAAAATGCTCTAGATTAATGTATATTATACATCTTTCTGAGGGGATAGTATATAGCATATTCCTTAATTTTTAGGTAATATACTTTTATTTTACTTCTGGCAGAAACATGTGTCCATATTATTCCATGGGATTATATCTGAGCACTTCTCCAAGGGGAGGTGACGTGGTGAATACATTTAATTTAATTTAATTTAATTTAATTTAATTTAATTTAATTTAATTTAATTTAATACATTTAATACATTTCCTTAAATACATATACATGAGATAATATATTAACAATTTTTCACAAGGAGGGGCACATGGGTGACTGTCAGTTAAGGTCTGACTCTTGATTTTGGCTCAGGTCATGATTTCACAGTTTTTGAGATCATGCCCCACACCAGATTCTGTGCTGATCGGCACAGAGCCTGCTTGGGATTCTCTCCGCCACCCCCCCTCTCTGCCCTTCCCTAGCTCATTCTCTCTTTCTCTCAAAATAAAGAAAGAAATCTTAAAGTAAAATTCACAATGAATAAATATTAAATGACTCACAGGAAAAAATTTAATAGATTTATTTCTAAATGCTATCTCTGATTTGGATAAAAATTTAGTGATTGGAAACTTGAAGTAAATAACATTGCTGCAACATAAAGATCATTTCTTCCAGATCTTCTGATGTTTTTAGTTCATTGAAGTACAAATACCATAACACAAATATGTTCCATGAATAAGAAGGCGACAGTCACAATTATGACTAAAAGGCTGAACTCAAATCAAATTATCTTGATAACACAGTTATAAAGTGTGTTTTTCTGTAATCTTTTATTGTTAAAACTATGCATCTCTTCCCAATAACGATAACTACTCTTTTTAGAATTCTTCCTGAGGAGCAGAGCTTTAGATTCCACAAGTTCTTGAATTTCATGTCATGTATTTTCCAGGGAGAAGCAAACGCTTTCCCAGGTTACTAATTCCAGTCATTGCTGCCATACTTACCTACGTAATTTTTCCAGAGGAATAGAAATCTCAACTGAACTCTAAGGGTCTTATTGTTAAATCATCCCTAGCCTCAGATTTTTTAGGCATTGGTAAAAAGCTGTTTTCTGCCTCTGTTGAGGCTCATCAATATTCCAAGTGTTTTCTTCAGCTGCTAGAAGTGGCACATCTTCTTCCTAGAGGGGGGGGGTTGGGGAGGCTGGGCCTCAGGCGGAATCTCACTTTTCTTTCTAAAACAACTTGCACTTTCTATTTTTAATGGAGTCAGGAATTGGAATCATCTAACAGGTAATTTAGATAAGAAAAAAATGTCTTTTCATAATGAAAAAAAAAAACAAATAAGTAATTTCATTACTCTTCTGATTTTATGTGAATGAAATTGTATTATCCATTCTAAAATATAGAATTTATTTTCTCTAGTAAATGCAACAGTGGAATTATTCAGAACAAAATTTAAAATGATTCATTGTTATTATTTATTTTTTTATAATTAAAACAATAGTTCCAGGAAAATAATAGGACTTCTTGCTAATATTATTAGTATTACTAGTGTCTAAAATAGATTCTTTTTATAGAAATGATATTTGCACACATTTATTTCCTAATCACTGTTCTACAAATAACAGACTAAAGTGGTTAATAAACAATTAATGTATACATTAGTGAAGTTCTATTTTTAAATATAAACTATTCAAATTGAAAATAAGCAATTATGCTTCTTTTTAGCGCATGCAATTATCATTTCATTTTGTTACAAATGTTTACAGGCTGTATAAAACCAGGCTATATATTAAAATAGAGAAGAGAAAACATATATCATATGTATTCAAATACATATTTTAGTTAAACTATTTTTATTTCACTAAATATGCATTTTCATGTCATACTAGTAAGACAGCATCTGAAAATATTGTGTAATTCAAGGATGTAATTAGATAAGCAGTGATTTAAAAACATCCTTGCAAGGTTGGTTTCAGAGATGAGGGAAGACAGTGTGAGAACCACAACACTAATCCTGGGTGGATTGTCTCCCTCATGTGCAGAGATATTTCCTCAGAACCTGTCATGATCCAGAGTGTGCTTACAGTTAATTTGTGAACTTTTCATACTTCAAAAAGGGAAAATTACTCAACACTGCATTTATCATGTTATAGAATAGTGTCTTTTTGAATGAAGGTTGAACAACTTTCTGTCCAGTAACAGTACTGTGGCAGCTCTATCTTAGATCATGAAATCCTGAGAAGATAATTACTTAAGGTAACACCGTACATAACTTTGGTTTCCTTCCTTTTGTTTATTTTCAAAGAAAACCAATTTATGACAATACTTGAAAAGAAAAATGTTATGTGTGGAAAGTCAGCTTTGATAGAATTAGGGATAGAAAAGTTTAATTTTACCAATTGATAACATTTTCTAAAATAATGCTCTCTCTAGTTTCTCAATCAAAAAGTATTATCAAACACATATTTCTAATGTTAGCCTTTTTGATATGTAGTGGTGTCTCATTATAGTTTTAATTTCTATTTCCCTAATAACTGCTGATATTGAAAATCTTTTCATGTGCTTATTTGCTATTTATATATCTTCTTTGGAGACAAACCTTTTTAAATATTATGTTCATCTTATTTTTTTTATTATTGAGTTTTGGAGTTTTTTATGTATTCTGGTTACTATTCATTTACTGAATATGTTATTTCCAAATATTTTTCCCAGTCTGTGGTTTGACTTTTCATTTTCTTAGCAGTATCTTTCAAAAAAAGTTTTTTAACTAATGTGTTTTGATTTCTTCTTTGATTTTCAACTCTGATTTTTACTATTTCTTTTCTTCTACTACTTCGGGATATATATATATATATATATATATATATATATATATATATATATATATACATACATATATATATACATATATATATATATATATATATACACACACATACATACATATATATACATACACACACACACACACACATACATATGGATCCCAAGGATAGTAGTAAATATGATAAATGTGAGATAATAAATGTGACATAAATAAATATATCTCACAAATATCATATATATCACATAATTTCCTAAGATGGAAGGTGAGATCATTGAGTTGGGACCTTTCTTCCTTTCAAAAATGGGCATTTAGGGGCACCTGGGTGGCTCAGTCAGTTGAATGTCCCACTCTTGATTTTGGCTCACGTCATCATCTCATGGGTCATGGGATTGAGTCCCATGTCCAGCTCTAAGCTAGTAGCGTGGAGCCCGCTTGGGATTCTCTCCCTCTCTCTCTGCCCCTCCATCGTTCACACTCCCTTGTGAGCTCTCTCTCCTCTCTCTCTAAATAAATAAACTCTTTTAAAAAGGGGCATTTAGTGTTGTAAATTTCCCTCTGGTGGCTTCCAAATTTTTTTTGTCATGTTGTGTTTTCATTGTCATTCAGTTCAAAATACTTTCTCCTTTCATTGACCATGAGCTGATTCGAAGTGTATTACTTTTTCTTTCTAAATATTTTGTTGTTTTCTAGAGAAATTTTATTGATTCCTGATTTAATTTGACTAGGGCCAGAGAAATACTTTGTATAAATTGAAACCTTTTAAATGTCTTGAGACTTTGTTGTGCCACAAAATAGCATCTATCTTGGTAAATGTTTCTTGTGTGATTGGAAGAAATGTGTACTGTGCAATTGTTAGATGAAGTGGTATTTAACTGTAAGTTAGATCATATTGAATATAAATGTTATTCATATCTTCCATTTATTACAATTTTCTGTCTACATTTTCTAACAATTATTAATAGGGTGATATTAAAATAATAAAATAAAACTCTAGATTTATCTGTTCCTCCTAGCAGTTTTATCAGTTTTTGCCTTGTATTTTAAGGTTCTCTTATTACATACATAAACATCTAGGGGTCCTCTTGCTGGATTTATCCTTTTATCTTCATACTTCATTTGACTGTCTTTATTGTATATAATAGTCTTTGCTTCACAGTCTGCTTTGTCTGATATTAATACCACTGCTCCAGCTTTCTATGGATTAGTGTCAGCATGCATAAATTTTCTGCCCTTTTACTTTCGTTTCCTTGGTCTGTGCACACTTGAATTGTGGATTTTTTTGTGAGGCAGCATATGCTCTTTATTTATTTATTTTTATTATTATTTTTTGAATATTTATTTTTGAGAGAGGGAGAGAGAGAGAGAGAGTGTGTGAGAGCACGCGCTGGAGGGCAGAAAGAGGAAGAGAAAAGAATCCCAAGCCGCCTCTACTATGTCAGCATAGAGCCCCACACGGGGCTTGAACTGACAAACCAAGAGATCCTGACATGAGCTGAAATCCAGCCAGACACTTAAGTGACTGAGCCACCCAGGAGCTCCAGCATGTGCTTTTTAAAAAAATGTAATCTGACCAACTGCGACTTCTATTCAGAGCGTTAATCTACATACATTTAATATGCTGTTGCTATTGTTGGTTTAAATCCATCATCATCTTGCTATTATTTGCTGTGTGTACCATCTATACTTTTTTTCTCTTTCTCCCCCTTTTCTGCCTTCTTTTTGGGTTGATATGTTATTTATTGATTTATCTTTCAATTATAGGCCAATTTTTCCTTTTTCTTTTTATGTCTGGCGATTTTTTATTGGATATCTGACATTGTGAATTCTATTTTGTTGGGTGTTGGATTGTTTGCATTCTCATATGTATTCTTTATCTTCTGGGACCTACTTAAATTAGTTGGGAACAATGTGAACCTTTGGATCTTTCTTTTAAGATTTGTTATGCATGACGGAACAGTGCTCAATCTTGGTATAATTTTCTCCCACTGTAGAGGCAAGATTCTTCTGTGTATTGTATGTACTATGAATTACAAGTTTTTCCAGTGTGTATGGGGAGAACAGGCACGATTCACAACCAAGAAGGAATGTTAGGTGCTAATCATTTTTGGTGAACTTTTCTCCAGCATGGGGTGGGTTTCTCATATGCATGCAGTAATCAGTACTTAGTCTCAGAGGAGACTCTCTGCAGTTCTGGAGTTCTCTCTCTGTGCAGCTCTATTCTCTCTGGTTCTCTGTGCTAAAAACTCTAGCTGCATTGGTATCCCCAGTGCCCTCATACTCAGGAGTGTGCCGGGCTCCACTTGGGTTCTAGCTCTCTGAGCCCTGCCTGGAAAAGCATTAGGCTCAGGCAACCCTAGCTATTACCTGGCTTTCCCCCTGTCTCTTAGAGATTGCTGCCTTCCATTGTCTCATGTCTAGAACCTTGCAAATAACTGTTTCGTATGTTTTGTTCATTTTTTTTTTTTTAGTTCTTTCAGAAGAAAGAGTAAATCTAGTTTTGTTATTTCATGTTGGCTGGAAGTGAAATTTATTCCTGTTATTTTTAAAGATTAAGAAACTGTGATTTAAGAAATTAAATAATATGCCCAAATCACTCTGGTTATATTATAATTATCAGAATGAAGACTCCAAGAAAAAGAAGATTCTGACTCATAACAACTAAAATAATGAGACTGATGATATCAAACTGGTTTAAAATTGCGTTCCTGACCTTGGTTCTGGTGCACTTCAGCCATTTATTATATACCAATCCTCTGCTGCAATGGAGTGAACAGTTCAGCTTTATCCACTGACCCGTGGAGATAATGACGATGCACTTTAAGTCAAAGACAAACTTCATATTAATAGCTTGTAGATGTACAATTCAGTTAATTTCACATCACATTTTCTTTTTGACTGGGAAAGATGGGGATTGAATATTTTATCAGAAGAACAGTACTCTGACAGTACATCCCACAGTTTAGCTATTTGGGAGAGCTATGACAAGGGTACCATCTGTAATTTTTCGTTTGGCCTTAAATTTGGTTAAAGCACACTTGGTTACACCAGAAACAATAGGACAAACCCCACTGCTACGGTTAAGAAAAGTGTGGAGACAGAGAGGCAAAGGCAGTAGAGGCCCCAGGACCACATGGAACAGCAGTGTGTCAGATGGCCACAGGAGAGAAGGCGTATCCAAGATAATGGATGATGCAGGTGCAGAGGGAAGAGTTACCCCTGGTCACACAGGGGCTGAGCAAGTGATGCCATAAAATCAAGTGTACGTGGCAAGAGCCCACTGACAGAGCAGAGCTTCCTTTAAACAAGGACCCACTTCACCCTCCCTTCTTGAGCAAAACACAAATAGGTCTGACCATCTCTGTTATTATGAAAATATCTTCCACAAGGGTAGGGCCCATATTATATTGCTTCAGATTGTACCTTTAGCTTTTAGCACAGTGGTACAGAATAAACACTCACAGTTTTATTGAATGAATATTTGATTAGTTGCATGAATGATAAAGGCAGTATAAACACAATGTGAGAATTAGAAGATCCCAAACCTCAAAAATTAATTCTAAACCCTAAGAATAAGAATGGGTTTAGAAGTCATTTTGAGTCAGTGATTTTCATTTTACAGGTATTAAAAAGTGAATATCAGGACAAATCAGATTCTAATTTTACCTTGTCATTATTCTCAGGGGTTTTGTGTTTTTGTGTGTGTGATATGTACTAGGAGTTTTGAGAGAGAAATGTCTCCAGTTTTAAGAGAATAACCTACTTCAGTTATAATCAGCTTGCCATTTAATTCCCATATGAAAAAGTGATTTTTTTATTCATAAATACTATAGATTCTTACTAAAACAATTCCATCATAATCACATTTAAGTTTGTGTACTTATAATTGCTAGTATAATTATAGTTATTTTGATTTTTATAATTTAATTAGATCACAAAGTTTAATTCTTCCAAATATAGTATAAAAATGGCCACAATTTTAAAAGTTACAACTATTTTTAAACTTATTTTACATTAGTAGAAATTACCTAATTGAGACTAAAATCATTCACTTGTATTTAAAATCACCTCTGGTATAAGAGTTTTTCAGCAAGTCAGTGATGTCATTCAGCTGACAAATATTTGTCTTTGCCTCATATGCTAAAGCATGCATGAAAACTATTTCCCTATATAGGGTTAAGTACTCTACACCAGAGGTCAGCACATTTCAACCTTGAAGACAAGTATTTTTCTAAATAAAGATCTTTAGGGCCCTCTGTTTTTTCTAAATAAAAGCATTTTGAAACATAGCCTTGCGCATTTACTATTGTCTATAGCTGCTATCACGTTACAACAGAAAAGCTGAGTAGTCGTGACAGAGACTGTGACCAGGAAAGCCTAAAAGATTTATTATTTAGCACTTTCCAGAAAAATGTTCGCTGATCTCTGGTTAAAGCAATGGGAAAATAGGAAGAATATGACTTCTCCTTGCAAAGTTTGCCTTGGTAAAATAAAGAGTAATTCTTCTCAAATGACTTGTTTTTAGAGGTTAAAAGCTTTCAACATTACTTTCCTGGAAAGTCAGTGCCTCTTTGTACCATGCTTAGAACTGAGTTTCTGAACAAGCAGTTTACTCTTTACCAGTGTATTCACAAGACTTAGCAGTTAGGGCCAATTAAGATGGCCACAAATTCTCTGCCTCCCCTTCCTGTGAGAGCAGTGTCTCTCCCCTTCCCTTTCATCCAGGAAGAATCTGTGATCATTTCACAAGGAGATTACGGAAGAAGTGACAGGCAGTTTCTGGACGTGGGCCTTAAGAGATGGCAGCTTTTCCCTCTGGCCTTGGAATTTTTACATTTGAGGCCCTACAATGTGATGTAGGAATGACGACCCAAGACCGTCCTGCTGGGAGAAACTTGTGCCACCTGGAAAGGCCCTGGAAAATGAGAAGCAGTGTGGAGAGACAGATGGACAGGCAGCTAACAGCCCTGAGACCACAGATATATAAGTGAAGATGATCCCCCAGCCCTGTCTTCCTACCTGTTGTGGCGAGGACCCGAGGACACCCAGTCAAACCCTCCCCAAATTCCTGACCCACCAATTCTTGAGCAAATTAAAATAGTTGTTTTAAGGCATGAAACGTTAGGCGTAGTTTGCTATGTGCCAATGCCTAACAGAATCAGATTTTATTTATAATCTGATTATTATTACTGTAGCTGAAACCAGAAAACACAAAATTCCTGAAGGAAAAGACCTCATAGTCAGTAGCAGATCATGCTTCACACTACTACAACTTTTTTTTTAATTTAAGTTTATTTATTTATTTTGAGAGAGACAGAGAGACAAAGAGACAGAGAGAGAGAGAAGGAGAGAGAGAATCCCAAGCAGGCTCTGTGCTGTCAGCGTGGAGCCTAATGTGGGGCTTGAACTCACAAACCACGAGATCTGAGCCGAAACCCAGACTTGGACACTTAACTGACTGAGCCCCCCATGTGCCCCCAACTTCTATCACAGTCTCTGAACGTTAAGGAATGGGAACTTACTGTTACAGGTATCTGCATGTGCAGATTGCCGACAGGTGTTTGCTGGTTATAGGGACAGATCAACAGTTTTCTTTCCTGAACAAGCAGACTCTTGGCAACCATGTTACTTTGATAAACATAATAAAACGTTAAAGCTTTTATTTCTTTAAAAACTGAAACAAACCTAAATAGTTATTAAGTTTGAGTGGCAGAAATGTGGGTATGATAATATTCTTTATTTTGTAGTAGAAATGAAACACACCTGCACATATGGAACTGTTCAACTCTTTCAGCTTTAGAGAACCAGAGTTCATTTCTTTTTGTGGTACGTGTGTAGGGGCATACAAACAACCTAAATATGATGCACTGGTCGACCAATGGTTCACTAATTTGTATACCAAAGAACTGTGTTTCATGCTTCCTTGTAAGTCATAATATCATGCCTATTTCTTAAGGGACTGTCATTATTAATATAATGGCTGAAATTCTAATCAAATCTCTTTCTAAATATCTTAGATTTCACATAGAATGCCATTTAAAAGTCCTTATCTGTTTCATTCTTAATATTTCACCAAATATAAACAATAAAGACAATGTCCATTTATAGCTAAAGGAATCTCCTAGATCCCTTACTTAAAGGTCTTTCATGCAAATATACTCATACTCTGAGTTACTGGAGTTTAGAACCTCAAAATCTGAACTTGGAGGGAGACACAATTTAGCCAATAACAGTAAGCATATATATTTGTTCATTTTATACCATTCCATAGTGCATGTAATACATTAGAACACAAAGTAGATCTTACCTCTTCACACTGATAAATTCCAGATAGTTTTAGGATTTTTGTGTCCGTTGTGTATAAAATTTTTCTCCTGCCTTACTCCCAGAAGTCACTTCTCACAAGCCACATTTGTACTGCCTTCAGGAGCAACAGGCTAATTTTTCTCACATTAATGGCAATCTGGAAAGTCAGAACTTCAAGTCTGTTAAGTATGTAAACTAAGTGTAAGTAGTATCTTCATGTGTGGTCTCAAAATTTTTCTATGAAAACTTTTCATTTGCATTTGTCTCATAGGTGTTACATTTCTGTCTTAGAAAAGGAATGTCTAGGCTAGACAAAGGTCAATTATTTAGTGTAATGACTACCAAGATTTTTATCATTGTTCCAAGTGTATTAACTTGCTGGCTAAAAGACGTATAACAACTACACAATTAGGTGGGCATTTTCAATATAGGCTTACTAAGTTCTTCTGCTTATATTTTGATTATATGTGCTTTGGTTTCAATTCCTCAGAATCTAAAGGAATTATCTGCATTTAGCTTTTAGGTAATTTGAGAATGGCTAATTGACCTCCTCAGCTTAAAATGTAAATATCAGAATTGATATAGTAAAAAATTTATTGAATAAGGATTAGGTAAGTATATGTTACCATGAAAAAATTATTGAATAAGGATTAGGTAAGTATATGTTACCATGTGCCAGAAATGACATCTAATATTTGTAATGCAGTAAAATTGTATTGGAATATATTTCAAAACATTGTAGCACATAGTATATAAAATATGAAAACGGAGCCTAGTATGAAACATTCAGAAAATATAAGTATTATACATATCAATAAAAGATAATAAGAAAATTCATTTATATTCATTACTGAAGATTGAAAAGATAAGAATTTTTATTTTAATATATACAAAATAAAATATGTAATAATTTAGGTGTTTCAAATTATTTTGCAATATAACTTTCCTCTCAGTTATAGGTCAGGTACAATAATTATAAAATCAAATGAAATCATTTGCAATTAATAGTCCAAAATGAATACATCCATGAAGATTCTATAATTAGATACTTTTTTATGTACATCATATATGCTGAGTTTCACAATTTTTATGAAGAAGCCAAATGTGAGATACCTATTCATATATGTGTATACATATAAGTCACATACATATCATAGGTAGCAATGACATTGCTTTATGTTGTGCTCTTATGACAGTTAAATGTATGTTGTTGATTACACAATGAAATAAATGTGGAAAGTTCTAGCTTCATCTCCAGGCACTTTGATAAAGAAAGAATAAAAGATGCCAACTTATGCAATGTGACATTAAATTACATCCCAAAGTCATTCCAATCTGATACAATTAAAAGAATTTCTTTTTTCTATCATGGCTGTTGTATCAGTTTGGCCATTTGGGAAGTGACATATGATGCAAAGTAGACACCCAGTAATGTAAGCAAAGTTCTAAAAATAAGACAAAATTCTGAAAAGCAAAAGGTTATAATGAGGTGTAAATAAGAAGGGAAAAGAGCACAAAATGATTGGATTTTGAGATTTGTATGAAAAGCCATCAAGCAGTGGGTGCCCAACGAATTCTTGCCATTTGTGCTTATCTTGATTAATAGCAAGGCAAATAAATGTGAGCATCTTAAATGTAGAAAGGAAAATGTTGTTAACCTTCTGCAGACTGAGCTTTATAAAGGTGTTTCTAAGTGTGCAAATATTGCTGAAATTAAATAACAGGACATGCAATTTGTATCTTTTTTTTTTTTTTAAATGACAATGATTCTAGTAGTCTGATCCAAATTCATTTTATGACCTGGGAAAGAGATAGCAATACTTATATGAACTTATTAGCTCAGTGATAAAGAATAATGGGCGGGTGTTCAGTGGCACTTCCCAAAAGAAATAAGAAGTTATTGCATAAAAAGAGTTAAGAGAGGGGCGCCTGGGTGGCTCAGTCGGTTGGGTGGCCGACTTCGGTTCAGGTCATGATCTCGCGGTCCGTGAGTTCGAGCCCCGCGTCGGGCTCTGGGCTGATGGCTCAGAGCCTGGAGCCTGCTTCCGATTCTGTGTCTCCCTCTCTCTCTGCCCCTCCCCCGTTCATGCTCTGTCTCTCTCTGTCTCAAAAATAAATAAAACGTTAAAAAAAGTTTTTAAAAAAAAGAGTTAAGAGAATTGAATGTGGTTCTGTTTTCTTTTTCTTTTTTTAATATTTATTTATTTTTGAGACAAAGAGAGACAGAGCATGAACGGGGGAGGGTCAGAGAAAGAGGAAGACACAGAATCTGAAGCAGGCTCCAGGCTCCGAGCTGTCAGCACAGAGCCCAACGCAGGGCTGGAACTCACGGACTGCGAGATCATGACCTGAACCGAAGTCGGATGCTTAACTGACTGAGCCACCCAGGCGCCCCTGGTTCTGTTTTCTAAAGTGAGCCATCCAAGACTCTCCTTATGAATAATATTAAATGTCCAATCTGCATCATTTCATAATACAACAATCCAACCATCTCTTTAGAATATATACCCTACACTTTCCTGCTTCTTTCATTGTCTTCTTAACAAGTGCATTTATCATTATAGACAAGGACCAAAAGAAGCAAAATTCTTTTTTTTTAAATTTTTTTTTCAACGTTTTTTATTTATTTTTGGCACAGAGAGAGACAGAGCATGAACGGGGGAGGGGCAGAGAGAGAGGGAGACGCAGAATCGGAAACAGGCTCCAGGCTCTGAGCCATCAGCCCAGAGCCTGATGCGGGGCTCGAACTCACGGACCGCGAGATCGTGACCTGGCTGAAGTCGGACGCTTAGCCGACTGCGCCACCCAGGCGCCCCGAGAAGCAAAATTCTATACAGAAAATAAATACATTTGGAATAGGGGTATAAGAATCAAACAAAAGGCCAAAACACAAATCAAAATACTGAAAAAAAAATTACATAGGTTGTCCTAAGCAATTGAAAGAAATTGGAGGGGGAATTTTTAAGATAGCAGGAAGAATATCCATGGGGAAAGCACAAGGAAAAACATTTATACTAGTGCCTACTTTATTCAAATTGAGTAATTAAAGAAAGGGAACCCCCTAATGACACATGGTTATCAGTCAGTCCTCAGCAATAAATATGCCTTTTATTGGTCATGCTAATTTTTAGATGACATATAATCAACTAGTTGAAAGACACCCTATTTCTATAACTGATGAAATGATGACCAAATGAGGGAAAAATTCTAAAAACTTGAAATATGTACATAAATTTGTGTTAAATTTTTTATTCTTATAGGATTACGATTTTCAAGGCACCAACTGGAATACACAGCTAGTGTTTGCTGCAGGTTCATATGCCATATGCTGAGAAATCTATTATCTTTTCTAAAGAAATCCAAAGTCTTGGTGAAGCTGCTGTGTCTAATAAATTTAGCAAAAGCATATTTAAGATATAAAGGTGGAAAAATCTTTCATGTTAAACAGTTACATGAACCCCACATAGTTCTGCGTTTCTTTTACCTTCTGACCAGAATCTCTATATCATGTGGGGAAGTAATACTCTTCCTTAGAGTCCTAGTCCACATACTACACCCCCATGGAATATTTCCAGTATCCTTAGAAAAGGCTAATTTGTCTTCTGTGCTTCTTCATGTTACATTATATTACCCCCATTATAGTATATATATGTGTGTGTGTGTGTGTGTGTGTGTACATATATATACATATGTATACATGTATATATACATATATAAGTATATATGTATATATATGTATATATATGTATATATATGTGTATATATGTATATATATGTATATATATGTATATATATGTATGTGAATATATATATACATATGAATATTCTTGCACGTTCCATGTTAATTTTGCACTCTTAGTTTTTATGGCCAACATAAAATGAAAGCTCAAAGAAGGCAGATGAAACAATGGACATAGTTTCTGGCCTGATGATTTTGAGTTTGAAATAGATAAATGCTTACTTACTCTTTCACCACTGTTCTGCTTTTCTGCATGTCGTCATTGTTGTAAGGCATAAAAAATGCTTAATGCAGTGCCTGTTACATAGTAAACACTTGTTAAAAAATCAAACTCATATTATTAAGTCTACTTTAAGTAATTCTTATTTCCCCTTCTTCAAACACCCAGATTTTCCTGCTCTAATTCTAAAACCTGAGCCTTCACTGTACAGTTAGCATTCTCATCTCAGGGCATATATAGGTGACATTAGCATTTGTAAGTAAGAGTTATGTTCTTTAAATGAAGCTAGTCCAAAGTCATCAAACTCTTAGTCTCTGGAAGACTTTCCTCCCTACCTACCCCAAAATATATCTCCTGGCTGGCATGTATTTACAGTGTTATAAGAGAGAAACATGGAATTTTCTATGATAAATATAAGCTATACTAAAAATATATAAAACAAAGACAAATTAATTCTGTTAGGACCACAAAGGAAGGCACCACAGTTATATTTTACCAAAGCCTTGAAAGATGAGTAGACAAGTGAATAAACAATGCTTACACCAAAAAAATCAAAGGCAAGAAAGTTCATGGGTTATATAGAAAACCATGATAAAATCTAAATGACCACATCATGGGGTTGTCTGAGAGCAGCATGTGGGGGATATAAAGCTGAAGGAGCCATATTGCAAGGGTATTAAATGCTATGTTAAGGAGCAATCTATTGTTGACAAAGCCTATGTGAAGAGATTTGTATTTTAGAACAGTAATTTAATGTTTATTTATTTTTGAGAGACAGAGAGAGACAGCATGAGTGGGAGAGAGCAGAGAGAGGGGGGAGACCCAGAATATGAAGCAGGCTCCAGGCTCTGAGCTGTCAACACAGAGCCCGATGCGGGGCTCGAACTCATGAGCCGCGAGATCATGATTTGAGCCAAAGTAAGACACTCAACCGACTGAGCCACCCAGGTGCCCCTAGAACAGCAGTTTAAAGGAGATAACTGATTGCCCGGGGAAGCAAATTGGTGCACATCTGTTATAACAGTGCATTAATAATGATGGGGGCAAGTAGCCATGAGCATGGAGCAGAGCAGAGAGAGTTGAGCACCATATTATGGGGGATTGCAGCAGTTAGAGGAAGCACAGTACGCAAGGGTGCCCTCACTTGTGGCGTCACCTGCAGGTTCAGGGTTCTCAAACACTCTCAGGTTCAATAAGGCACAAAGCTCACTGAGGCTATTCTACCTGTGGTTACAGTTATGACAGGATTATGGATTAAGCCAGCCAAGGGAACAAACTCACAGGGCAGAGAAACACAGAGTTGCCGGGTATCTTCTTCCCATGAAGTCATGGAAAACTCAGTGTTGATACCCAAGTATCATTAGGATGTGATTTTAATAGAGGAAGGATAAATGAATATTTTGAGGGCTGCAAAAGGATTTTCAGTTTCTAGCTCCATAAAATGCCAGATAGTTATCTCCTTCCTCCTCCTCTTCTTCTCCTTACTCTCCTCCTCCTCCTCTTCCTCTTGCTCTTCCTCTCTTTCTCTCCTTCTTCTTCCTCCCCTCCTTCCTCTTCCTCTTCCTCTTCCTCTCCTCCTCCTCCTTCTTCCTCTGTCAATAAAACTTACTTTTATTTTTCATAAGTGAAGATGACAAGTGGCAACTTGCCTTTGGAAAAGATATTAAAGAATATCAGGGTAATAAAATATCTGTCTCTTAGAGATGGTATCCTAAGAAAGACTGTTACATAGCTTTTTAAAAAGTCCTGTCAAATAAATCTCAGAATAATATGCAAAACAGCATAACAAAACAGCAAAACAAAACCACCACCACTAACAAAAAATTATACGGAGAGTCCATTAAATGGTATGTGAAGAAGGAAAATGGAAAATCTGGAAATCCACATACTGATAGTGCTGTATTAAAATAGAGGAGGCCCAAATCCTGCATTGTAAGAATGGAAATCAATTAGGCTCTCAAAACTCTACAGTGCAAACTTTAACAAGACAGGGTATCCAAGGTAAAATCAATCTGCTCCCAACCATCCAAGGAAAAGAGACAGTGCAACTACCACTTGATACAAATAGCCGTCTGCATTTCCCCAAGATATGGGCTTGAGAAAACCAACTCCATTTCCAGTAAAATGTGTTTCATTGCCACCAAAGCCCTTACAGTTATGTTGGGTGTTGGAAAACAAGGAACATGTGTTATGTATTAAGGAAAGTTAACTGGTTCTCATGTAGCATCACTTCTTTTTGAACCTTTAAATCATATTCCCCCACTTTGAGGTCCTTGCACTTAAAAATCTCTTTGCCATCATGGCAGTGATGGCAGCAGCTCCCCAAGGTCCTGTGGTCACTGATGAACGACAGGACAACCAGGAGCTGTGAGGCCACAGCCTCCAGAGCAGGCAGCCTGGAGGCCAGGCAGCCACCATGCTGGGGATTGGCCCATAGTTTCCTTCTTCAACATTTGAAGACAAATAGAAGAAACATCTAAGAGATTGTTAGGGTAGATATAACAAGCTGATTGTAAAAATTAATGAAGTCCAAAATTTACAAAAATTCACCACATGAAGTTTATGATTCTTATTGGACAAACAGAAAAACATGAATGGCAAAATAGGAAAATGAGAGCTACAACAGAGATAGATAGATAGAGAGAGAGAATGTTGAATATAGTTGCTACTACGCAATATAAACTAATCGTCTTATCTATTTTATGACATGACACACATTAATAAGGATAATTGTACAGTCTTCTAATTCATCTAGATCTAACAGCAAATAGTACAAACTTATTCCCCCATGCTGCATATGTAAACAAATAGTGTCATTGCACAATCATGAGATCCTCCACCATCTATATATGTTAATAATCTAAGAGATATTTAAACAAATGTACATCTGAACCCAAGTACCTTAAATGAATCATGCTTAGCTAGCAATAGTAATTTATATTTTCAAGGTGAAGTGACAGCATTTGAAAGAAGAGATAAAGCAATATCAGGTCTGTTATTAGCTAAAGCCTGGATACATTAATAGGTAGGTATTGTTTAGGATCTATATAGAAGAAAGAAAACTAAACATGTTCCTTGAAATTTATTACGAGATATACAATGAATCAGCTATCAACTATTTAATGCATATCAGGGCATTAAAAGCTCATTCCAGGGAGTATGGAAGTATGAGACATTTTAATGATTTTGAATTATGAGTACCAAGTCTTATTAATAAACACAATGAACAAGAAAAAAGATAGATTGTTTATAAATAAGTTACATGATTTATGATCAGATGAGGGGGAAGCATTGTCTATTACAATCCATTGGAGACTTCTTTTCCTTATCTTCCTAAAAACATGGAACAATTGCCCCCACACTTCTGTCACGGAAGGTGCCCCATCCCCCCTAATTAAAGCTGAATGCCTTCCCCATCATAATGTCTCCTGTTGCTCTTCACTTCCCTATAAACCAAATCAGTATCATAATCTGCTAGCATCATAAAACCTCTATATGTCTCAGTTAAGTAAAATATTTTCCTTTATTTCACTGATCTTATACTTCTAATAAACTTTATTGCACTATGGTTTTCCTAACTATATTGTGCAATTGACCTTGGCAAATGCACGTATTCTTCTTAGGTCTGCCACAAACAAGATATAAAGTCCATCGCTTTAAAAAGTTTCCCTCTAACCCTTTGATGTCAATCTCTGCTCCCAGATCCAGACCCTACACAACTATTGGATTGTTTTCTCTCACTATAGATAAGGTCTTTGATTTCTAGAATTTCAAATAAATGGAATAGTAGAGATGTTTTCTTTCATTCCTAGCATCTTTTACTTTTTTAATGCTATTGAATGTATCAGTAGTTCACTCTTTTTATTGCTGAATAATATTCGACTATATAGACATTGCAAATTATGTAGTCTTAAATTTTAGTACGTTATTTATTTATTTATTTATTTATTTATTTATTTATTTATAAGCTCCACACCCCACGCGAGGCTTGAATTCACGACCCCGATCAAGAGTCACAAGCTGTACCAACTGAGCCAGCCAGGTGCCCCTTAAATTTTAGTATTTTATAGTGATATCTCATCAAGATTTTAATTTGCATTTCCCTGACTAATATGATGTTGAAGATTTTTTCCATGTTTAAAGACCATTTGAATATCCTCTTTCATGAAGTATTTTCTAAAACTTTTGTCCATTTACAAAAAAGTGGTTGTCTGCCTTTATTATTGAGGCATAATTATTCCTTCTGTATTCTGTGTAGATGCATGTCTTCTGGAAGATATAGATCTGCAAATATTTCCTCCCAGGCTATATCATGCCCTTCATTTTCTTCATTGTGCTTTTCAGAGACCTGAATGTTTTTTAATTGTGATGAAGCCCAATTTATAATTTTAATTTCTATGGTCTTAAGAAATCTTTGCTTGCCCTGAGGGCACTAAGATTTTTTTCTTGAATTGTATAATTTCAGCTTTTATGTTTAAGTTTATGATCCATGTTGAATCCTTTTTAATGTATTTTGCAAGGTAAAAGCTTATTTGAAACTTGGATATATACCAGATGTCTTATACTGGAGAATTATTATTAATTGTCTTGGAAGAAATAATGGAGTGAGATTACATACATAAGAGACAGTTCTGATTTTTATGTATGAAAGCTAAATTAGTTTGGGGTAAATATTAATGTTTTTTCTACAACTTATACTGCTCACTAAGAAAAAGAGAAACAAATAGTATAACCCTGTATATATAGCTGCCTAGATAGATAAAAAAGTATTATTGAATCTAGACAGACACATGCATATGCACAGTACTACACATAGAGATATTTTTACTTGAATATCATCAAAATTAAAAATTAAAAAAATAAAAATAATGTCACAAAATATTATAATCTACCTTACTGGGATACGCAAAATAGTGTATTTCATGTAGGCTTAAGTGTAATAATTAATTTTAACAATAATAGTAGTAATAATTCCTTCAAGTGTTGAGAATTGGAGGGGCAGTGGGGACAAGAAACTTAACCAATTCTTCTAGTACACATATCTGAAGTTCTAAAGGCAATACTGAAGTCCAAGGTTCAGAGGTTTCTATTCAGGAAATCACTTTTACAGAAGTAGCATCAGATTTGGGTCGGTTAGACTAGGATATGAATATATTATCTAATTTAGAGCCTACTACTGAGTCAAGGTACTTTTCTAGTTTGGGTTTATTAGGATTTCTACATAAATATATTCGTGCATAGTATGTATTCGTGCATATGTACTATTTCATTTGCCATTATTTCCAATTTTTGCTGACTCTGCTGTACATTTCAGTACATTTGATCATCAAGTTTTACCTCCCAAAAGTGTAGCTTTGGACTTTCTTTACATCCCCTCAGTATTGGGAAAGAATTGTCCATTAGTTTGCTATACTGTAAAGTGTGAATGTTTCATATAGCTTATTGCTAAAATCCTTGCACAACAGGTCTTTCTGGAATGCCTGCTGAGATCCCTGTCAAAATTTCACATAGTTTATTAATTTTTGATTTCCTCTGTAAATCTTGTGGTTTTGTATTTCTGTGAGATTGGTTAATTTCAGAAACTTCTCATGCTTTTTGTAAATAAATGAGCAGAGTTGTAGTTATTATAACCCTTATCATTAGAAGAACAAAGTTCTTGTGTGATGTTGTAAATAGAAAAATGGTGCATGTGTGTGTGTATGTGTGTGTGTGACTCAGAAATTGGAAATAATATTTTAGAGTGCTCTCTTTCACTCCTCTGTCTCTAATTTAGAAAAAATTTGAAAAACTTATTTTACCACTGCTATTGATGTGTATGTGATGAAACAGGAATTGTCTTATACTTTTTATTTTATTCAAGTAGTTAACATATAGTGTAGTAATGGTTTCAAGAGTAGCACTCAGTGATTCATCACTTACATACAACATCCTGTGCTCATCCCAACAAGTGCCCTCCTTAGTACCCATTCCCCATGTGTCCCATCCCCCACCCATCCCTCCATCAACCCCCAGTTTGTTCTCTGTATTTAAAAGGCTTGAATGCTTTGCTTCCCTCTCTGTTTTTATCTTATTTCTCCTTCCCTCCCCCTATGTTCATCTGTTGTGTTTCTTAAATTTCACATATGAGTTAATCATGTTATATTTGTCTTTCTCTGACTTATTTCAATTAGCATGATACATTCTAGTTCCATCCACATTGTTGCAAATAGCAAGAACCCATTCTTTTTAATCGCTGAGTAATATTCTATGTTATATATGTACCACATCTTCTTTATCCATTCATCAGTTGATGGACATTTGGGCTCTTTCCATATTTTGGCTATTGTTGATAGTGCTGCTATAAACATCGGGGGGCGTGTGCCCCTTTGAATCAGCGTTTTTGTATTCTTTGGGTAAATACCTAGTAGTCCAATTGCTGGATCATGAGGTAGTCATATTAACTTTTTGAGGAACCTCCGTACTCCTTTCCAGAGTGGCTGCACCAGTTTTCATTCCCACCAACAGTGCACAAGGCTTCCTTCCCCTTTCTCCACATCCTCACGATACCTGTTGTTTCCTGAGTTGTTAATTCTAATCATTCTGACAGGTGTGAGATGATACCTCATTGTGGTTTTGATTTGTATTTCCCTGATGATGAGGGATGTGTAGCATCTTTTCATGTGTCTGTTAGCCAAGTGGATGTCTCCTTTAGTCCCATACCTTTTAAAAACTAATTTGGCATTGCATATCCAGATTAGAAAAAAATCATACACTTTGTTAGAGTGTTGGTACTTCAAAAATATAACCTAATTTTTAAAAACTGATCAAATTCTTTGTAAAACAGGTGACAATTGCAGCATGGCAGACACTTGGGAAATATAATACAATTTCAATAATAGAAGATGATTATAGAAAATAGTTTAGGGCCATTAAATTTTAATACTTTTTTGCAAGTAGCATGAGGTTTTCAAAACTATTTTATGGACATACAGTGGTAATGTTAAGATAAAAATAGGATAAAAAATGTATATTTAATATGATTCCTTTTTTTCATTTTACACATGAGCACAAAATAATCTGGGAAATATATTAATTTAAACAATCATTATGTTTCCATAAAAGGGTTCTGAATAATATATATTTTCCACTTTATTTTTCTATAATTTTAACCTATTTTAAAGATTTTATAACTAGGTAATAAACTTTACACATATCTTTTTAGCAGGGTTCATATAGACTTACTGTCCACAGGCCCAACTAACCAGCTGCCTGTGTTTTGTAAATAAAGTTTTATTGCAACACAGCCACAAGTATTTATTTACATATTGTCTATAACTTCTTTCATGCAAAAGGGCAAAGTTAAGTAATTGTAGCATCAGGATATTATGGCCAGCTCACGCAGCCAAAAATATTTACAAAATATTTATTTTCTGTACTTTTACAGAAAAAGGTCTCAGTTCATTATGTTCAAGTTTCAAATCAATCAAGATTTCTTAAAAAAATGTTTTACACACCACAAAGTGATATAAAACTTTACTATATAAATGATTTCACTTATCAAATTCTTTAAAATCCTATTTACATCTAAATTTGTGACTTTATTTAAAATATTACTACTTTATTTTTGTTTGTTTGTTTCTCAGTATGTTATTTTGTTTTATTTTTTTAATATGAAATTTATTGTCAAATTGGTTTCCATACAACACCCAGTGCTCATCCCAACAGGTGCCCTCCTCAATGCCCATCACCCACTTTCCCCTTCCTCCCACCCCCCATCAACCCTCAGTTTGTTCTCAGATTTTAAGAGTCTCTTATGGTTTGACTCCCTCCCTCTCTAACTTTGTTTTTTCCTTCCCCTCCACCATGGTCTTCTGTTAAGTTTCTCAGGATCCACATAAGAGTGAAAACATATGGTATCTGTCTTTCTCTGTATGACTTATTTCACTTAGCATGACACTCTCCAGTTCCATCCACGTTGCTACAAAAGGCCGTATTTCATTCTTTCTCATTGCCAAGTAGTATTCCATTGTGTGTATAAACCACAATTTCTTTATCCATTCATCAGTTGATGGGCATTTAGGCTCTTTCCATAATTTGGCTATTATTGAAAGTGCTGCTATAAACATTGGGGTACAAGTGCCCCTATGCATCAGCACTCCTGTATCTCTCGGGTAAATTCCTAGCAGTTCTCTGCAGTTTGGAGCTACTGCAGGGACTACCCAAAATTATGAAACAGAAGAACTCTCCTCAAAAGAAACTCCAGGAAGTAGCGACAGCTAACAAATTGATCAAAAACGATTTAAGCAATATAACGGAACAAGAATTTAGAATAATAGTCATAAATTAAACTCTGGGCTTGAAAAAAGCATAGAGGACAGCAGAGAATCTATTGCTACAGAGATCAAGGTACTAAGAAATAGTCATGAGGAGCTAAAAAATGCTATAAAATATTCCTACTTTATGGCAGAAATTCAAATCATTCAGAATGAAAAATATATACAATAGATTATTTTAAGTAAAATTAAAGCTTCAAATGCATAAGTAAGCTGTTTAGAGCCTTCTTTGTCTTTACAATGTATCTCTTTAAAGAGATGACAGAGAACAGCCATATTTAAATTATTCTATCTTGAACATGGCTAATACTTCAATTATGACACTGTTTAAAGGACAGAACTCCAGGAAGAGAAGTCACTAGCCTCTCTCCTTTTTACTATTGTTACTGACTCACTTTGAGTTCTGAGGCAATGAGAAAAATAGTAACTCCCCAACTATGTAAACCACAGGGTTCTTTGTGATTCACAATTTAGTAGT
Organism: Panthera tigris; assembly: GCF_018350195.1. Classification (NCBI taxonomy): domain Eukaryota; kingdom Metazoa; phylum Chordata; class Mammalia; order Carnivora; family Felidae; genus Panthera; species Panthera tigris. Next base: position 628,312 of record NC_056670.1, read on the forward strand.
GCCCTTAAGAAAATCAGAGCATTTCATGGACAATGGGGAAGAGATCAATACATGTGCCAATGTATAAAGGCCTAAAATCAGAGTTCTCAGTTGGAAGGTACAGGATTCTATAAATGCTTCAGGGATTCCTTTCATTAAAGTGTTGCCTAGACATTACCCTTGATTTTCTTTTTTTTTTTTCTTTTTTTTTTTTTTTAATTTTTTTTTCAACGTTTTTTTTTTAAATTTATTTTTGGGACAGAGAGAGACAGAGCATGAACGGGGGAGGGGCAGAGAAAGAGGGAGACACAGAATCGGAAACAGGCTCCAGGCTCTGAGCCATCAGCCCAGAGCCTGACGCGGGGCTCGAACTCACGGACCGCGAGATCGTGACCGGCTGAAGTCGGATGCTTAACCGACTGCGCCACCCAGGCGCCCCACCCTTGATTTTCTAAAGAAGGCTTACAGAATCCTGATGGTCTGGAATAGAATTCTCCGATTTTCCTAAACTCATGCTAGATTTCTTTTCCTCTTCTTCCCACTATAACTCTAGCTTATTGACTTCCTGTTTTATTCCTTGTCTTTCCTTGAGAAGGGTTTGGCCCTCTTTGAAAGAATGATGGATCTGAAAGAACATTCTAATCATCAAGAACACTCACATTAAACCAGAAGTGATGCATACCACAGGCAGTCTTATAAAGAGATAAGACAGAAAGATATATCACCCTTTTATTACAGCTGAGTGTATGCTCATGCTTGCTGAGGTCCCCAAATAATGCACACAAGCTACCAGGAGAGTAATTTCTGTTTTCTCAGTTCAGGTTTCTTTTCTTTTAACAGTGTTGACAGGCAAAGTGGGGCCACATGAATACAAAAACAACTTGGTTAATTTGAAATGACTATGTTCAAATAAGTGAAAGAAATAATACATTGCATTGCACCCAAAAAGTTCTCATAATGCAGAGAGACTCAGTGTGATAATGTCTTTTTCAAACTATTGGGTCCATCCACTGTGATCCTATCCTTGGTCTACCTCACAAATTCCCCTCAGATTCCTGTCTAGATCCTTAGTCAGACTGGAGCTAACTAGACCACAAGTTGATGAGCTGCTAATTACTCTTTCCTAAATGGACCCACCTATTCCTTATCTCATACTGTTCTTAGTATGTGGGAGTGGCCCTGCAACCTGAAGTCCAGAAGTGGTGTTTATACAGTTCCATTTTTGTCTAGAACACTTTTTAAATTGGCTGGACTCCTACCTACTGTGACTTTGGTCTATCTCTTGATTATGACCAGAAACATATAAATGCAATGTGGTCTTATAATCTTGATTCAGAAAGTCAACCATGTTAATTATTTCTCTTTAACTCACTGATCAGAGCAACTTAGCATGAAACTGAAAACATTTTCAGACACTCATACAACATGATTTGTATTTGAAGTTTAGAAGGCTTTTCATAGATATAAAATTATAATGTATAACTATGTATGTATTTTAGGGAAGAAATTTTCCTCTATCCTTCTGAGTTCTTGGCTGAGACCCCTGTAACAAAAGACAGATTAACAAAAGAAAAACAAGGAGAAGTTTATTAACATGTATACTTCATGTATGTATGAGAGATACACACCCCGGAAAGATAAGTAATGCAAAGAGGTGGCTTTAGAATTCAGGATTAAATACCATCTTAATAAGAGAAAGGGAGGGAGATGTAGGCCTCGTAGGGAGATTAAATATTTTGTTTTGTTGGGGCGCCTGGGTGGCGCAGTCGGTTAAGCGTCCGACTTCAGCCAGGTCACGATCTCACGGTCCGTGAGTTCGAGCCCCGCGTCAGGCTCTGGGCTGATGGCTCAGAGCCTGGAGCCTGTTTCCGATTCTGTGTCTCCCTCTCTCTCTGTCCCTCCCCCGTTCATGCTCTGTCTCTCTCTGTCCCAAAAATAAATAAACGTTGAAAAAAAAAAAAATTAAAAACAAATGACCAATATGGTCAACTAATATTTAAAAAAAAAAAAAAAAAAAAAAAAAATATTTTGTTTTGTTTTGTTTTTTTCCCCTTAGGAAAGATGAATGGGTTCTTAGAAGAAGAGATGGGAGGTTGGGTCATTTGTGACACAGTCCATCTGGGTATGGTGTCTTCTCCAGGTGTCCTCCCCCATGATAAAAGTCAGCCCTCCTTGGTGGCAAAATTCCCTGGGAAGGGATCTATGACAATTGAGTTCCTTTGGGGGGTCTTTTAGATGGGTGAGGAAGTTAAGAGAAAGCATTTGCTGTTTCTCAAGTATCTGTGTCTCACAAAGATCAGTCTGACAAAGAGGCATATTTTGGAGTGACATATTCTGTTGTCCTTTATTATATATACACATTTAATAACATAATACTAGTATCTCATTTTGAATCATTATGTTCTCTTATTCATATTTATCATTTCCTATCAAATCAATTCAGATGAAATTAAAATGTATTTTATTTTTAGCTTTTGTGATAATTTTCTTGGTATATTAATTCCATGGTCATCTTCCTCCTCCCTATTTCTGTATCAAACTCTCAAAGTATCTTCTTTTTGCTCTCATGTTACCCATTAAAATGTCCTAGAAAAATCTTTTCTTTTCTCTGCAGCTGGACTCCCTAATCTGAATCAATATGTGTTCATTCTCCCTACTCATGATATGTGCGTGCAATATCTTATGCTGTATGATTTGGGCCACTATTTTCTAAAGGGATTGTAATTACTATTTTTAATTAATTAAGGCTAAAGTGTGTTGAAGAAATATAATTAAAAACAAAATTTCCTGCCAAAGCAGACAATCTCTTCACCAGGGATTAAGAGAAAGAAAATGATTTTATTATTGAATGAAAATTAAATCAGACTGTGATGCATAACACAGCAGTCTCATAAAGAGATAAGACAGAAAGATATCTCACCCTTCTGGCTAAGTATGTGCGCCTCATGGCATACACCTTCTTCAGATAAACATTGACTAATCTGCAAGTAAGAAAGAGGACTAGGCAACATTCATCCCACACAGTTCATCCTAAACTCATCTAGCATTTGAGGTGACCTTCTATGCTGGCTAATTGGTTTTATCCAACGGAAAAATAAACTTTTCATGTCTTCATGACAGGGAATAGTTTTGGAGCAAGACACTGCAGAAGCCCGGGGTCTATAATCCCACAGAAACTGGGAGATAGGGCACATATCAAACAGATGGTTCCTTCCCAGGTCCTTGAGGAAGAGGCTTCTTTAGCTTTTAAAGGATTCACATATATGTTAAAGATTCAGAAAAAGAATTACAATTGTAATTCTAAATCTAAAGCAATGCTGTAAAAGGGAGATATGGGGAGTTTCTTTCCTTATTTTCAATAGGGAGAGTTCATTCATTCATTAATTCATTTAGTATTTACCTATTGAAGTGATAATAACTAATGATATATGTGCAAGATAATTCCTTTAGAATGTCTAATTTTCTATTTGGGACAAGTGTAGATACTTTTAAGCCAGAGAACTGATATTGAACATTAAACATTGAAATTGTGATCTTTCAACAACACGATAGCCTGGAAATTGGTATAAGGAAGGTTTCCACTCCTAACTAGAATGATAAATAAAATTCAACAAATTTACCTTTCAAACACAGAGCTGCGTTAGAACAAAATTACACATATGTGCACATGTGCACACACACTCACACACCCACACCCTTAAATGATGGTAGAAATGCATTTAAAATTTAAATTCAAAGTAATTAGATTAAATTCTGATATTATGATAGCTCAGGGGGCTTTATATGAAATTTGGAGTGTTTGAAATACACCAAAAGAAAGAAGATATACATGGTTTTAGGGATACATAAGGCAATAATCTAGAACTGAGACCCCAGCATGAAGTCCAAATGCTGGAAATACTCCCCCCCAACACACACACACACACACACACACACACACACTCCTTCCATGAGTAGGGCATTGGGAGATTTTGCACAACTGCCCAAAGATATTCTACTATGAGGGAAAAAGTGTATTTGTATTAAAGAATCAATTATAATAAGTATAAATGTAAAAAATATTTTATTTAATTTTCATAAAAGATACAAATCTGTAAGTTAGTTAAGTGATATAGAAAATGTGGAGTTGAGGCACCTGGGTGACTCTGTCAGGTGAGCATGAGACTCTTGATTTCAGCAAGGAGACTCTGCCCCTCCCCCAGTTGCTCATGTGTGCACTTGTGCACACTCTCTCTCAAAATAATAAATGAACTTTAAAAAAGAAAGGAAAATGTTGTGAGGTGGTACAACATATAACTAATAGGAATTTAATTTAGTAACCATAAGTAAAGAGATAGCTTCAGGGAAAAAAAAATCCAAGGAGACAGTCTTCTTTGATGAATACAGAAACAATGTTAAAATAAATTGTGCCCTTCTCTTGAACAACAACAGCAGAAATCTCGCAGAAGTAGCAGAAAGAATTTAGTGTGCAGGATTCTGCCGTGCAAAACAGATGAGAAGTTGTAACGTACAATGTATAGCTCAATGCTGGGTAAAGGGTTTCAGGAAGAATTTTCTTTCCTCTACTGAGTATATGCTATCTAACTTCTTCCATAAAGAACATATTCTAGGGAACATCGTTTCCCACTCAATTATATTAAAATAGAAGAAAGGGCAAACAGGGAATTGAAATGCATGCACTTTAGAAAAGACACATAAAGAAGAACAATTTTTAACTTTATAAGAGCAATTCTCATCTGTGGCATAATGTTTATTCAATGATTTCCATTTTTACCACCTGCAAGACTGAGGTCACCTTATTTTAAAAGATTAAGAAATAAAGGATAATAGAATATCAAGAGACTAAGTATATCTATTGAAACCAGAAAGGGAAGCACAGGGAAATGTAAAAAAGAACCTTTAAAAGTCGTTTTCTTTCTATGCCTTTTTAAAAATGGGATTCATCCTTTATAATGGTACTTTGGTTTGGCCTACGTATCTGAATGATATATAATCTTAAATTCTAAGGGTTGCCACAGTTGCTGACTTGGTTTGTTAATTTTTCTGTTGTTACGGAGTTGTGCTGATGCTCTGAACCAACAGTGCTAGAGTCCACAGTGGGTCTAGACCAACTTACGTGAGTCTAAGAACAGGGGAAAAGATTCCTTCTGACATGAGGAACAGTCATAGGGGATGAGAAGTCCGTGGTTTGGGGTATGTGATGAATAAAGGGTCAGAAGAATCATAATATGATTTTGTTTTACTCTGAGTAATGAGAAATGAGGAAAACCCATTCTCATGAGTACATCCCCTAGTGCCGTCCAGCCCTAGATGTTCACCAGCCCCCCTCCCCACTTCACCCGCCTGTCAGCAAAAACCTATGGACTACACACGGGTCAGAAGAGACAAAGGAGAACATTACAGACCTGCACTTACTTTGCCTCTCGATGGTCCAAATGGGCATCTGTGAGGATAATGTTTGAGAACAAGTGAAACAGAGAGGATTCCTAGCGTTGTGGTTTAGAACCATGCCCATCACAGATCTAGAATCTGTTTTATTCCTTAGTTTCTACTTTCCAAATTCTTGTCATTAGAAGTAGGTTGGTGCCGGTAAATTTCTAACTGATTTAACTAATATTTGTGTGGTTTTTTTTTTTTTTAGATATTAGACAAGATAGATTCTGCAATTTTATGTTGCTCTGCCATGTTTGTTCCTTTTCCCCCTCCAATTATCTGTGAAAATAGCAATTGGTATAAAACAAATGTTGGAAAATAAAAGTTTCTGAAACTATGCAATAAACTTGGAAGTAAGACTCTGTAAAGGAAAGTGTAGTAGTTCTCCAGTCAGCCAGATTTGAATCTTAGACCTTTCCAAGTAACGACTGTGTGACTTTGGCAAGTAAGTTAACTTCTCTGAGCACTAATTTTACCACTATGTATGCCATCCAGCACAGTGATAACACATTAAGTTTCAAGAAACTGTACAAATATTGTAAAATCACTATATTAATACATTGCATTGAACTTGGCATTTAGCTGTCATTTGTTTTACCATGTAAACAACAAGGGGGAATATTCTATTTGCTTTCACAGTTTTAGAAGAATTTCAAACTAACACCAAACTCGAAATTGACATCATTTTAATAACAATCAGCTTTCTCTTCTGTATAAGATACTTCTGCTGCACTGCCTCACATCACCCTAACCTCGTCCGCAATCACAGCTATAGCTGCGGATGACAAGTCTACCTGAGCCTTGGCTAAAATAGTGACAATGACACTTGATACATACTTGCCAGTCAGTAGAATGTTTTCAGTCCCCCATATGAGGGAAAATCAGTCCAATTCCCTTTTACATGAGAAGGAGAACAGTAAATGTATACTGTCTTGTCTCAGGCTATGTTAACTATCACAATTTCAGTCACCATATGGTTGATGAGATCTTTATTTTCTTAATTTGTGAAGAATCTTGTTGTAGTTCATTATTTAATAACATTAAGTTGATTGGTTGTAGTGATCAAGCAGTCACATGTAGGCTGGATGCATGCCAGAATATGGGGAAAAAATACTACAGACATTAAAGTCCTGCCTCATCCAAAAAGTATTTAGGGATTCAGTGTTTCAAAGGGTTTTCAGGACATTCCCTTAAAGGTCAAGAGCAAGCTGTTGCTCCCTGAGCCTCTGCGAAGGAAGAGTCATCCTTAGTGAGTTTCTTTGGATTTGGGAGAGTATACTGTATTTGGGTATATGGCTGAAAACTGTGAGATGATGCACGAAGATACTAGTTTTGACTAGGGCCGAGGACAGTGAGCTCTGCCTCAGGACCAGAGTACAGTGTAAGTGTTCCAGACGTGAAACTTATCTGAATGTTCAGTGTCTTGTTACAGGTGTCAGTGGTGGGTATAGGAGCTTTCTGCAGGTTCCACCACGCAGACAAAGGCCATGTCATTTGCAGCAGAAATCACCTGCCATATATAAGATAATTCTCTTGGTGAGCTATTGGTCCCTAGTAGCATTCTGAAGTTATGATCATGTTACATTCAACCATAGCTGCCTGTAAAATGCTAGGAAACATCAGATACACTATGACTTAAGGGCATAACAGACAGTTCTAATAACAATCTTTTGTGTATCAGGAATTGTCTAGTTTTTATTAGTCTGAGCTGGTAAGACATTACGAGGACGTCCCATGAACAGGTGGTCCAGACTCTCATCTAACCTGCTTCTTGGGCACTGATGCCCCTCCCTGGTCTACATCTGGGTCCACAGAGGGAAGTGTCCATGGCTAATTGACAGAAGTGGAAAATATCTTGGATCTAGATAATAATAGGTTTGTCTGGAATGTTGATGTGAGCTGTATACTACATACTCTCTCACAAGTCACCCTAAAAGATGGAATGAATCTTTCCAATGAGCATTTCTGTGAGCAGTTTACCTGGCCTTTTATATTGTCTGAGGCAAGGACACATATGGAATCAGGCACTGGTGTATGGATGTCAGTCATGAGTGGCAGCGGGCAAGATTGAAAAATCAATAAGAAGTAAGTCAAGATGTGGACTATACCACCGGCTGGTGAATGGATAAAGATGTGGTATATATACAATGGAATATTGCTCAGCGATAAAAAAAAGAATGAAATCTTGCCATTTGCAACAACGTGGATGGAACTAGAGTGTATTATAAAATAAGTGAAATAAGAGAAAGACGGATATCATATGATTTTACTCATATGTGGAATTTAAGAAACAAAACAGATGAACATAGGGGAAGGGGGGAAAGAGAGGGAAACAAACCATAAAGGACCCTTAACGAAAGAGAACAACCTGAGAGTTGATGGAGTGAGGTGGGTGGGGATGGGCTAGATGGGTGATGGGCATTAAGGAGGGCACTTGTTGGGGTGAGCACTGGGTGTTATATGTGAGGGATGAATCACTTAAATTCTACTCTCGAAACCATTATTGCACTGACGTTAACTAAAATTTAAATTAAAAAAGAAGTGGACTATAGATAGACCCATGGGAGGGAGTACAAAACGTGTGGATCTTATGTCTCTGCACATACACACACACACACACACACACACACACACACACACACACACCACAGAGCATCTGCTATCTAGAATTCAGTGAACAAATAGGTGGGCATAATGTCAGCCAGCCTGTCCCCTTGATTACTCCTGTCACTGCAGGGGGCATGCATGGTGGCAGGCAGGGTTATATGATGCCTGCCCAAACAGCTAAGCACTTTCTCATTAAGAGTGATGTAGGTAATGGTATGACTGGTTATTCTATCTGCCAAGAGCAACTACCAATGATGAGCCTTCAATATGGTGTCATAACTCAGAAAGAACAACCAACCGCTTACTGAGAAGTTAGGTACATCGGACCCATTCACCCTGGAGGCAACAGGCATTCGTTATTTTGGGATTTCCTTAACTTCTCTGCCTCTGCTTTGACTACTTTCTAAGGGCTCACATATTTTCTTATTTACCAAAAGGGATATGACATAACATCTTCCAGACCGAGGGACTCATTTATGAGAAATGAAGTATGACAATGGTTGAATTCATACACTGTACCTATTATTCTGTATACCATTACTTCAGAGAAAACAAACACACAAAAACAGAAACTGGCTTCACAGAACAATGTAATGACCTATTAAGGGCTTTGTTAAACTCCTGTCTCAGAAACCACTCCCAGTATATGTATACTGCATGTACCAAGCTATGGATGTGGCTAAAACCTGGATCTTTTTCCTCAGTATCTACAATAACAGGTAATAAGTTTGGTCCTTCTTAGCATTACTTAGAGAAGCTTACCTGAGAATTTTTGTTTTCTGCCTTGCAATTGTATGCTGTGCTGCATTTGTGTCTCTATTTCTCAGCAAATGAGAGATCCTTTCAACAAAAGCTAGTGAGATGTTTACTAAACCTGGAGTCATGGCTGCTGACGGACCTCCAGGTCGGTGAGCCTCTGGTGAGGTAGCCCACTCGAAGGGTTACTTTCTATTTAGCACAGTGTCAAACTGTATCCTCCTCTGGAAAATATTCGTGTTTCAAGAAGGCTTACAGATACCAAATCACATTAGAATCTGTTGCAATTTCCTAATCAGACTTTAATATCCATGCAATAACGTAATTCTTTTGTAGTTATCATACATTTAATAAAAGAGTAACAAATTCTAACTGATCAAATTGAACTATAGATTTTACTGTATCACTTATAAAGATAGCACTAGATGTAAGTAGAAGATTTAGCTAATCTAATACTAGTTAAGACTTTTTTTTTTTTTACCAAGATGGCGTTAGACAACTGTCACTCATAGTTTTTTTGTGATAACGCATTTTGCCAGGAAAATCTGTTGCTGTTCTAACAATCCAAATCTAAATTAGTGATTTTCCAACATTTTGACTATAATCCACAAGATGAGATAAAATACATCTTAACATCTTCAGAACACATACACGAGATAAGTTTCCTCAAAATGTCTTTACCTTTTCTGCTTTGCAATTAGTAGCAGAAATCAGGAATAGACAGCTATCTAGTCAGCTATCTAGTCAGTGAATCTAAAATTGTTAAGCAGAAAGCCTCCCCCTGTGAGGAGGAATCCCATATTAATCAGAAGCTCAAGGAGAGCCATTCTGGTGCCATGGTGCTTCATTTCTGAAAACATATGTATCTTGATTGTGGAAAACTTAAGTAACTTCCTCCAGAACACATTTAATGATACAATTCTTCAAAACCAATGCCCCCTGTATTAGTCAGGGTTCCCCAGAATGAGAAACCTTGTGGGATTTATAATCTATAAATTATAGGAAATGGCTTATGTTGATTATGGAGGCCGAGAAGTTCCACGACGTTTCTACAGGCTAGAGAACAAAGGATGCTACTGGTGTGATTCAGTCTGAGTCTGAAGGCATAAGAACCAGGTGGGCTGATGCCTGAGGGGATGGATCCCCCAGCTCAGGCCCAAAGAGGAAACTTGCCCTCCCTCTGCCTTTTCATTCCATTCAGGCCCTACAGGATTGGATGATGCCCATCCCCATTGCTGAGAGCAATCTTCTTTCCTCAGGCTACCAATTCAAGGTAGTCTTTTTCAAGTACGCCATTACAGAAACACCCAGAAATAACATTTTACCAGCTTTTTGGGCATCATCAGTCGAGTTGACACACAAAAATTACCATAACAGCCTCTAACTTTGAATACAGATGGGAATGTTCTATGACATGGCATTTAAATCTTTTAAGGAAAAAAATAACAGATGAGCAATTTGGAGTGAGTACTTCCTTTTTGTTTCTTCAAAACTGTGATACCTATATCTAGATATCCATACTTAAATTCCTCTTGAAGTGACAGGACCCTATGTGGTATCTATAGCACATAGCCTGAATAAATGCTCTTTCTCTACTTTCTGTCCTGCCTTGTGTGTTGGAAAGCAAAGACTCGTTGTATAGAATAAATCTGTGATAGTCACACAAAGCAGATTTTCTTACCTACTCTTCTTATAATTCATTTGCGGTCGACAAGAGAATTCTAGATAAACAAATATGCTTTCTTTCTCCATTGCTTTCCTCCTAAGATTAATGTTTAATTACGCATTTATTGGACATTTTCTTTCATTTGAAAGGCAATGGATAGATGCCATAAATTCTAATCAAATTAAAATTATGCCTCAATGTAATTAAACCAATTTGAAAATGGTTGCCTCTAGAAAACAATTTTGTGTATTAGGAGCAGTAATAAGTAGTTTATTTTGAATATGAGCACCCCAAAAGAGATGAACTACAAGTATTTTGACAAAGCATTTTTATTTATAAGGTCCTCCTTAATAACCTAGCAAACAGTGTTGTTGACATTTAATAAGAATGCTTCCACAGATACTTAGGTAGAAATTATTAAGTCATTTGTATGGTTTTTTGTGTGTGTGCCATGCCAGTTTCACAAAAGAGCTGAATGTCTATGAAAAGAGTGTCTTTATCATTTAAAGCTGTGGCAGCTACTTTTATTATGAGCCTTTCAGCAGTGATCCACTCCAGTGTGCACAGGTCAAGCTAGTCTGCTGATGTGTCTTTTAACTAATTTCAAGGCCAATGAGTGGTCAAATTCCCTGTTTAGCCACATCTTCCCCAAAGAATCTTCAGGCACATTTTGGTTTTTCTGCTGAAAAATTTCTCTAACCTACCACTCACAAGTACAGACAAGCATGCAAATTTCTCCCATGGCTTTTTTTTTTTTTTTACATTTGATTTTCTACCTTGAAACTATTTTTTGCTTTTTATCTTCCCAAATAAAATTTGATGCATTGAATATATTAACCATTCCTTAATTTTTATGTGGCTATCTGTACATGAACTAGTAGCCATTATAAATTAGATTCTCAGTGAGTATATACTGAATAAATTGCTCAGGGAGTAACTGGATTATTTTATTTGCTCAGTCCCCAAATTCACAGAAAGTAGCTTAAAAAATTTTCCCTGTATCAACTGCCCAAAAACAAAGAAAAAAAGGTTTATCAACTTTGAATAGTGTTTCTTTAATTATTTGTGTTTGTAATATGCAAGCATTAACCCCAATAATGTATTCAGAAGTTACTTTGATAAGCCCCTTCCTCTTATTTTGGTTAATATTATTTATCTTATTTTTGGATGCATAAGTAAGTCACATGATCGTGAAGATAGGATTGTAAGACAGCGTGTACTTGACAAGTGTCACATCCCTCCTATTCTCTTTCTGTTGCCCCCACTGTCCACTATTCTGCCCTCTCACTCTCACTCCTGCAGGTAGTTGGTCTCATTAATTTCTGATTTACTCTTCCTGAGTGTGTGTGTGTGTACACGTATGGACGTATTTTTTTCTTTGTACAAAAAGAGCGTCATATAGATATTCCTTTGCATTTTGCTCATTTCATTCAGTAATCTAGCTTGCAAATCACACCATGTCAGCTCATAAAAATCTTCCTTATTTTACAGCAGGACAGGACTCCATTATGTGGATGCACCAAAACCTTTTTAACTATTCTACATTTGAGCATTTATGTTGTTTATAACATGTTGTAAACATAGCTTTACTGCTATGAGTAACTTTGTGCAGATGTGTTTTTATATTTTTGGAGTTGCATCTTCATGGTAAATTTCCATATATGGGTCAAAAGCTCAGCCTGTGTGTATATTTATTAGATAATGCAAAATGTCTCTTCATAACAGTTTTCTAAGTTATATTACCACCAGAAATGTGTAAGTGTTCTTTTTTCCCTAACCTCACCAACAGTTTCAATCATTTTTATTTTTTAACCAACTTTAGAGATGATAAATGATGTCTGTGTGTAATTGAAATTTACATTTTCTTTTTTTCCCCAATATATGAAGTTTATTGTCAAATTGGTTTCCATACAACACCCAGTGCTCATCCCAAAAGGTGCCCTCCTCAATACCCATCACCCACCCTCCCCTCCCTCCCACCGCCCATCAACCCTCAGTTTGTTCTCAGTTTTTAAGAGTCTCTTATGCTTTGGCTCTCTTCCACTCTAACCTCTTTTTTTTTTTCCTTCCCTTCCCCCATGGGTTTCTGTTAAGTTTCTCAGGATCCACATAAGAATGAAACCATATGGTATCTGTCTTTCTCTGTATGGCTTATTTCACTTAGCATGACACTCTCCAGTTCCATCCATGTTGCTACAAAGGGCCATATTTTGTTCTTTCTCATTGCCATGTAGTACTCCATTGTGTATATAAACCACAATTTCTTTATCCATTCATCAGTTGATGGACATTTAGGTTCTTTCCATAATTTGGCTATTGTTGAGAGTGCCGCTATAGACATTGGGGTACAAGTGCCCCTATGCATCAGTACTCCTGTATCCCTTGGGTAAATTACTAGGAAATTTACATTTTCTATACATGTGATCAGACATCTTTTCATAGATTTAAGGGTTATATTTACATATTTTTGTGAATTGTCTGTTTACCTTTTTAATTTATTTCTCTATCATGAAGCCATTACTTTTTTTTAAAAAATGTTAACTACATTGAGATATAAATTGTATATCATACAAATCAACCATTTAAAGTGTACTAAGAAAAAAATAGCGTAGAGTGGGTTTTAGTATATTCACAAGGTTGTGTGACCGTTAGCACAGTCAAGTTTAGATTATCATCATCTCAGAAAGAAACCCTGTACCCATCAGTGAATATGCTCCATTTACTTTTGGTCTCCCATCACCCACCAGCCCTAGGTGACCACGTATATACTTTCTGTCTCTATAGATTTTTCTTTTCTAGATATTGCATATCATTGGAATCATCTGTGTATCTTTTGTGACATATTTCTTCTACTTAATGTTTTCAAAGTTCATCTATGTTGTAACATGTACCAATACTTCTTTTTTATTGTCAAATAATATTCCATTGTATGGGTAGACCACCTTTTATTTATCCATTCATCAATTGATGGATGCTTGAGCTGTTTCTACTTTTTCACTATTATGTATAGTGAATGTATACTATTATGTATAATGCTGCTGTACATATATTACTACTTTTTGTGTGGATGATGAATGTTTTGATTTGCGGGGGGAGGGGGTGGGAGGGGGCAGAGGTTATACACCCAGCAGTGGAATTGCTAGATCACATGAAAATTCTGTTTTTGAGGAACTGTTTTCCTAAAACAAAACAAACAAACAAACAAACAAACAAAAACAGCCACAAAAAGTGGATTTGATGACTCCAAAGTGGCTGCCTCAGTTTACATTCCTACTAGCAGTGTCTAAATCTTCCAGTCTCTCCACATCCTCTCCACCACTTATTCTCTCTCTACCTCTCTCTCTATCATTATAGCCATCTCAATAGGTATGAAATGGTATTCAGTGTGGTTTTTATTTGCATTTCTCTTAGAACTAGTGATGTTGAACATCTTTTCACGTTAGCCATTTATATATCTTCTTTAGAAAATGTCTTTCCAGATCCTTTGCCCATTAAAAGGTAAATTAACAGATTTTATTATTTTAGAGAAGTTTAGGTTTACAGCAAAATTGAGACAAAGGTAGAAAGATTTCCCATACATTCTCACTCCCACACATGCACAACCTCCCCTATACTCTGCATCCCTCTCCAGAATGGGACATTTGTTATAATCCATTAGCCGACCTCCATGCATCATAATCTCCCAAAGTTCACCATTTACATTAGAGTTCACTCTTGGATGTGTACATTCTACGGGTTTGACCAAATGTGTAATGCCGTTTACTCATAATTACAGCATCGTATAGAATAGTTTCCTTGCCCTAAAAATCTTCTGAACTCTGCCTACTTATCCCTCTTCCATGCTAATCCCTAGTAACCACTGACATTTCCATAGTTTTGCCTTTTCCAGAATGTCATTTAGTGGAAACATACAGTATATAATAGCCTTTTCATATTTGCTTCTTCCAGTGAGTAATGTGCACATACATTTCCTCCGGTTTTTTCATGGATTGATGGCTCACTTCTTTTAAACACTGAATAATATTCCATAGTCTAGATGTTGAAGTTTATCTGGTCAATAGCCTAAGGACATTTTGATTGCTTCCAAGTTTTGGCAATAATGAATAAAGTTGCCCTAAACAACTGTATGCAGGTTTTTCATGTGGACATAAATTTTCAACTCCTTTTGTTAACTACCAAGAAGTGAAATTGCCGGATCTTATGGTTAAAATGTTTAATTTTGTAAGAAATTGTCAAACAATCTTCCAAAGTGGCTGTACAAGTTTGCATTTTCACCAGCAGTGAGAAGAGTTCCTGTTGCTCCATGTGCTTGCCAGCATACATTTGTTTTAGTTTTTATTTATTTTTGAGAGAGAGAGAGAGAGAGAGACCAAGCGGGGGAGGGGCAGAGAGAGGGAGACACAGAATCCAAAGCAGGCTCCAGGCTCTGAGCTGTCAGCACAGACCCCAACACAGGGCTTGAATTCACAAACCATGAGATCATGACCTGAGCCGAAGTCAGATGCTTAACCAACCGAGCCATCCAAACGCCCCTACATACATTAATCTTTAAAAGAATAAAATATTTAATTATCCAAATGGCTTCCTGTCAATATTTATTTTCTAAAACTGAATGTCATTTATAGTTAATTTGCAAAAGTAATATAGTAATCTGAAAAAGGTTAGATTTGTAGATTTTTCAGAAGTTATGTGAATTACCAAATGTCTTTTGCACTACTGAGTAGAGCCCAAGAACACATTATGAGTCAATCTATATTCAAATTTAGAGCTTTTCCAAATATGAAATATTCATGTTGCAAACAAACACTCTTTGAGGAAACTAAGCTATTAATATATTTTTTAGATGGGCAGTAAGACATCAATGTCCCAGTAACTCTGTATATGAATTAATAGATATAAATATATTAATGTGAAATTTGAGTAATCGTGTGCATGTTACCTGCATTATATAAATGAAATTCAGTATGTAATTAGAAAGTCCAATTATCTTTTGAACTATACCACTCTAATATATCATCCACAGCTTAACATTTTTATTAGTATTATAATCTCTGATTAATTTTGGTATCTATGTTTTCCTTGTCTATTCACATACTAGTAAAATGATATGAGTTTCTTCATTTAATGTCTTTTCTGGTATGATATCCTAAGCTGATTTTCTATTTACTTACCTTGAAATGACAAAATTGAAAATACGTGGTTTAGTCTGGAAGCTTCTGATCCTTTCTGACATTAATAGAGTTATGTAGATACATTTTCCCCAAAGTTGAAGTATTTGAAATACCAGAGCTATTTACAAAGACAAATGTGAGAGCTCCCTCAAGACTTGAGCAAATAATATTTCCAGAGGATAAATATACATGTATTTCTCCTGATTAGAGAACAATTAGGCTTGTTCCTTCATAGCTACATAATGAAGAATGATACTTGTCTTTTTGTAAAGGAGGCAGTTTGGTTTTCTGGCCACAGACTCTTATTGATACTTGAGCTTCAACAAATAATCACTGGATTTAAAGTTGTTAAATCTAATAGACTCATAATTCTGCTGGTAAGAAACTGTATAGCAGCAGTTTACACAGTCCTTCACTTAGACTGTCTTTAAGTATTTCAATACAGTTATGTGAACCTTAGCTGTAATTTAATTATTTCACCACTATTCTGAATTGCCAAAGAGTGGGATTTAAAATATAAGATTGTATGGGAAAATCAGGCTTACTTAATATTTTTTTATTTGTTAGCTAAATGTATCATATACTTATTAGAATTTTTTCAAAGGATTAATGTAGGTAATATTTTCATGGAACATTGGGAAATAAATGGAAGTGCCATTATTATAGGTAAGCTTCATAAAGAATTTGGCTTTTATGAAAAGGAAGCAGGATTTCTAGATCAGTAAATATATGTCCTTAATAATGTATATACATAACATATAACTATATATGTAATATAAATCTTTTGTTTGTGTGTGTATAAAACCAGGCCTATTTTTACTCTATTGTAAGTAGTTTTAAGTATATCTGCTTTTTTTGATGACCTAGAGGCATAGCTGCAAGGAATGGCTACAATAGAAGCATACATTAAATACATACATACATACATACATACATACATACATAGTGATTATTTACAGTTCAAAGAAAGCTTTTGGTTTTTCCCCCCAAAACCATCACTTCTATTTTCCAAATTTTAGTGATTGGACAACCTTAGATAGAGTTTACTTCACAAGGAAGCAGAGCTCTTCCAGATGTGTTCCTGAAGTGTGCTTAGGGCAGAAAAGCTTCTCTTGTACTTCTCTCAGGAAGTAAGTATATTCAGAAATTCTCTGGGCTTTAATATGTGAGATGCGCGATGCTTTCCATGTGTAATCTGCTGTGGCCAAGGTGTCCTGAGAGGTCTATTTGGCCAGCTAAGCAAGTGTCTTAGTCACCATCTTTCAGGCTCTGTCAACTTTTTTTTTTTTAATTAAACTTTATTTTTTTTTTTAATTTACGTCCAAATTAGTTAACATATAGTTCAACAATGATTTCAGGAGTAGATTCCTTAGTGCCCGTTACCCATTTAGCCCATCCCCCCTCCTACTCCCCCGCCAGTAGCCCTCTCTCCATATTTGTTCTCCATATTTTGTTCTCCATATTTATGAGTCTCTTCTGTTTTGTCCCCCTCCCTGTTTTTATTGTATTTTTGTTTCCCTTCCCTTATGTTCATCTGTTTTGTCTCTTAAAGTCCTCATAGGAGTGAAGTCATATGATTTTTGTCTTTCTCTGACTAATTTCACTTAGCATAATACCCCCCAGTTCCATCCACATACTTGGCAAATGGCAAGATTTCATTCTTTTTGATTGCCGAGTAATTCTCCATTGAGTGTGTGTGTGTGTGCATGTGTATATATATGTGTGTGTGTGTATATGTGTGTGTATATATAAAACATCTTCTTTACCCATTCATCCATCAATGGATGGATTTGGGCTCTTTCCATACTTTGGCTATTGTTGATAGTGTTGCTATAAACATTGGGGTGCATGTGTCCCTTCGAAACAGTACACCTGTATCCCTTGGATAAATACCTAGTAGTGCAATTGCTGGGATGTAGAGTAGTTCTATTCTTAGTTTTTTGAGGACCCTCCATACTGTTTTCCAGAGTGGCTGCACCAGCTTGCATTCCCACCAACAATGTAAAAGAGATCTCTTTCTCCGCATCCTCACCAATATCTGTTGTTGCCTGAGTTGTTAATGTTAGCCATTCTGACAGGTGTATAGTGGTATCTCATTGTGGTTTTTATTTGTATTTCCCTGATGATGAATGATGTTGAGCATTTTTTCATGTGTTGGTTGGCCATCTGGATGTCTTCTTTGGAGAAGTGTCAGTTCATGTCTTTTGCCCATTTCTTCACTGGATTATTTGTTTTTTTGGGTGTTGAGTTTGATAAGTTCTTTATAGATTTTGGATACTAACCCTTTATCTGATATGTCATTTGCAAATATCTTCTCCCATTCTGTCGGTTGCCTTTTAGTTTTCCTTATTGTTTACTTCGCTGTGCAGAAGCTTTTTATTTGGATGAGGTCCCAGTAGATCATTTTTGCTTTTGTTTCCCTTGCCTCCAGAGACGTGTTGAGTAAGAAGTTGCTATGGCCAAGATCAAAGAGGTTTTTGCCTGCTTTCTCTTCAAGGATTTTGATGGCTTCCTGTCTCACATTTAGGTCTTTCACCCATTTTGAGTTTATTTTTGTGTATGGTGTAAGAAAGTGGTCCAGGTTCATTCTTCTGCATGTCGCTGTTCAGTTTTCCCAGCACCACTTGCTGCAGAGACTGTCTTTATTCCATTGGATATTCTTTCCTGCTTTGTCAAGGATTAGTTGGTCATACGTTTGTGGATCCATTTCTGGGTTCTCTATTCTGTTCCACTGATCAGAGTATCTGTTCTTGTGCCAGTACCATACTGTCTTGAAGATTACAGCTTTGTAAGACAGCTTGAAGTCCAGGATTGTGATGCTTCCTGCTTGAAAATTCCTTTTCAAGATTGCTTTGGCTACTCGTGGTCTTTTCTGGTTCCATACAAATTTTAGGGCTATTTGTTCTAGCTCTTTGAAGAATGCTGGTGTTATTTTGATAGGGATTGTATTGAATATGTAGATTGCTTTTGGTAGTATCAACATTTTCACAATATTTGTTCTTCCTATCCAGGATCATAGAATCTTTTTCCATTTTTTTTATGTGTGTGTGTGTGTGTGTCTTCAATTTCTTTCGTAAGGTTTCTGTAGTTTTCAGTGTATAGATTTTTCACCTCTTTGATTAGATTTATTCCCAGGTATTTTGTGGGTTTTGGTGCAATTGTAAATGGGATTGATTCCTGATTTCTCTTTCATCGTTGGTGTATGGAAATGCAACCAATTTCTGTGGGTTGATTTTATATCCTGCAACTTTGCTGAATTCATGAATCAGTTCTAGCAGTTTTTTGGTGGAATCTTTTGGGTTTTCCATATAGAGTATCATGTCATCTGTGAAGAGTGAAAGTTTGACCTCCTCCTGGCCAATTTGGATGCCTTTGATTTCTTTGTGTTGTCTCATTGCAGAGGCTAAGATTTCCAATACTATGTTGAATAACAATGGCAAGAGTGGACATCCCTGTCTTGTTCCTGACCTTAGGGGGAAAGCTCTCAGTTTTTCCCCATTGAGAACGATATTAGCATTGGGTTGTTCATATATGGCTTTTATGATCTCGAGGAATGATCCTTCTATCCCTACTTTCTTAAGCATCTTTATCAAGAAACGATGCTGTATTTTGTCAAATGCTTTCTCTGCATCTATTGAGAGGATCATATGGTTCTTGTCCTTTCGTTTATTGATGTGATGAATCACGTTAATTGTTTTGCGGATACTGAACCAGCCTTGCATCCCAGGTATAAATCCCACTTGGTCATGGTGAATAATTTTTTTAATGTATTGTTGGATCCATCTGTCAACTTTTTTAAAGTGTTCACTTTATTTGAGCTAAGTGAGATGGCTTCTATATAAAAGAAGCATCCTGGGGGATATTCAGTACTAACTGAACTATCTTCAGAACTGCTCTCATTCCCTCACTGTTTACCTGCCCCAGTCTTTTGTATGGCTTTCCTATTTTCTACCCCATATCTTCCCAACCCCTTTCACCCCCAAGCCCCATTTTAGTTGAGCATCTTGACTTGATGTATAAATGGGTGACATTTCAGATTCAGGTATTGTATTTTCTCAGTGTTGTGGCTTTGCTCAGGACTAATCAGCCATAAACAACTCTTCCTTTATGCAGATGTTCAGGCCTGTTATGGCACTGGTAAGACAGCCAAAAACAGTCATGTTGGAGCCCAGTGATGGGTTTTGGACACCATAAATGGAATGGAGGAAATAGGCTCCTTGTCAGACCCATTTGTAATATGCCATCCATCAAAGTATTCCTTTTTCCTTTTCTGCCATGTGAAAACATTGTAAAAAGACATTGTAAAAAAAAATAAATAGAAAAAAAATAAAATTCTTCATAAAAATATGTTAAAAAGTTAAATATGTATACATATATTGAATCATTATATTGTACACCTGAAAATAATATAACATTGTATGTCAATTAATCTCATTTTAAGAAATATATAAAAATAGTTAAATATAAAAGAAAACATATTTATTAAGGTCTGTGAAAAAACCAGCCATCTATGTCAATTTTTTTTTGCTCTCGTTTAGAGGATGATTTTTACTATCACAATAGCAATATGAACGTAATAGAAAAAAATTCATATTTAAGAACTACTCTTTTACAGGCAAAGTAATTTCACACCCTTTTTCTCATATGATCCCTTTCAACCTTAAAAATAAAATAGCCAATTATTTAACCAGCAAAAATGAGTTTATTTGGTAATAGCAGAAGAACTACAACTTGGGACATGCAAACTATAGCAAACCATAGGCAAATCTGAAGAGTGAAGGAGGAAGTTGGGAGGGGCCGTTTAAACAAAAATTCAGTGGAGGAGACTGAGAGTAGCGGCTCCTCACTGGCAGAGTCGTGGCCATCTCTAGGCTTCTCACCAGCTGGGTTGTTGCTCCAGGAGGAAAAAGCCTTGTGGCTCCCTGGGGGAGCACGTAAAGGAGGCCTTGAGGAGTGGTGAGTGCGAGCCCTTCTTCCAGTGCTTCCTGAGTTCCTTGACTGTCAGTTCCTTTATCCTTCTTCGCACTGCCCTATGTTGTCTTCTGAGACCCACCAGTGTGTTCTCATCTTAGATTTCGAGGAGCAACCCAGTGGTCAGAAAGGTCCTGAAGAGACGTCTCAATGTCAAACAAGAAGTGACTAGATTAGAATTTGAGTCTAGGTTTTCTGAATTCAGCCCTCTGAACTTTTAACTGCGAAACTGTTCCTCCACAAATGATGGAGAAGACTTGATACAGACTGTGGTTGAAAGCTTAACCGCGTTTATCTAACTGTGGTTGAGGTGACTTTGGGTGTTAAATTTTCTTATCACCCATAAACAGCTACAGTCCAGAGAATGAAATAGATCATGACAAGTGGTTGGGCTATAACACCCAGAATCACCGAGAACAGAGGCTGAACCTGTTACTGTTTGCTGTGTTTCCTGTAAAACTAAAGTTTAAATTCCAGACACCAGGACTGGCTGGCTTCACAGTCACACCTACTGACCTAGAGTTGAACACCTATCGGCCAGACCTGGTCTTTTTCATAAAGGTGTCAGCCCAGATTACATGTGAACATGCCCTATGGCCCTGTTGTTTATGAACACAGATCCGTTTTCTCAGGGGACAGCACCATTATCCAGTCAGATTCTTCAGTTCTCATTCTACCTTTGGCCAATTCCAACTACTACTTTGGCCTAAATCTCTTATAGTCAAACCCCAATGGCTTATATCAATATTCACTTTAAATATCTAATTATACATCACTTATCTGTGTAATCCATTGTAGTGAGATGTAAGCATTATTGTGTTCCTGAAAAAAAAAGTTTGTAGAGTCATGTTTTAAATACATTTGAGAAATTTGTGAAGGCCATTTGTTAATCATATCAAAATCATATCCATGAAGAGAAAATTCGGTTTTCAGGTAATTTTTAAATTTACATTTTAAAGCATGATGCTCTCCTTGGATCCTCCTATGGTCCATGTGTCTGCCAGATGGCTCTGTTTAACTACTAAAGACTCTTGTTGTTTTGTTTAAATGATACTCAGGCTTTGAGATTTTTTTAAAGAGGTGTCTTTATTTGGGCCAGGGGTCAGAAAACTCTTTTTATCAAAGTCCAGATAGCAGATACTGCAGACTTTAAAGGTCTTTAGGTCTCTGTTGTAACTGGTTTAAGATCTGATTCTACCATTGTTTTTGGAAGTCAGCCAGCAATTTGGTTGTGGGCCAATAAAATTTTATTTACAAAAAAACAGTAGTAGTCTAGATTTGACAGGTTATTTGCCTATTCCCGATTTAAACAGTTCTGCACTTTGTGGAAAACTGACTTCACTAAGTATTAGGCAGGGTAAAAACTGAGATTACATACCTAAGAAACTACATTTTAAAAGTATCTTAGAAATAAATCAGTCTATTTCTGTTTGAAATCATTATTTTCTTCTTTCATAGTTAATTTTTTTTTTAAATCATACAATTCATATAGACACCGTGAAATAATATAAGTCCTTCATTGATGATGCTCAGGATTTCAGTCAGTCAGAGGATATTCCCATGCCTTCTGCCCAAAGGTAAGGGTCCAGAATAGCACTCATTCCTGTGACCTGCTCCAAGCATAGCACAGAATTACATCTGCCCTTCGGGATAATTTAGGGGCAGGGAGACCCTGAGAAACTTGTGAAGTGACTGAGTTTTCACTTTGATTTTGTCCACTTTCCCTTTCTCTCCTATCTCCCCATTTTTGGTGCCCGAGTCTTCCCTCCCAGGCTCCAGGTCCAATGTGCCCTCCGGAGCCTTCCTACCAGTACCTGGGAAGGATCTTTCTGTATTCCCTTTCTGTGTTTTAAAACTTTAATTTGCAACATCAATTTGTTGAAGTGAGCTTTCCAACAAGCCGTCAGTTATGAGATAATTATATAACTTATTTACATTTTAAAAAGGGATTCCTTAAGTTTTAATGCTTGATTGAAGAAATTAGTCTCTGTTCGTTGGCTTTTACAGTACTATGAAGAGAAGGATCTGCTGGTGGTTGCTCATAAACTATATATATTTGCTAGTATCCTATTTTATTTACATTTTATGACAGTCCTAGTTAAGGTGGTTGTTTGAAATTAAAACAATTCCCAGGATCCCCCTAATGTTCCAGTTCACAGGTAGAGGAGGATGTAAGATACTAGTCAGTGTAAAACCAGTTTGTTTGTTTAATGTCATATTTCCTGGTTACTTTATGAACGTACAAACTATTGGTCATTTGTTTGGACTCTATCACAGATCTGGATTGATTTACTTCAATTCCCAGAAAGGACTTTTTTTCATCAAAATGTGGCTGAAAGAACATTAGAAATCAGGGTGAGAACAGAGGCAAAGATAAAGTACAAATTAGTGGATAGGATTAAAATACTGAGAAACACACTAGATTGAAGCATTATATTTGCACATACACATATATGTATATACACATATCCAAAATATTCACAGAATTTACCACACCGATTCAGACTGGCATTTTCCATGAGTTAACATATGTATGTGGTATTTCCACTTAAGTTTTGAGACAGTTTTAACAGATACTGAGCCCAAGTCATTGTATGAAGAAAGAAACTCCCTGGCAAAGCTATGGAGGAAGTTGGAATAATTGCCTCTACAAAATTCTAAATCTCCTTTTTGACATTTGACATCCTGCAATACATGATTTTCTAGCATCTTTGGAAAAGCAGCCTGACTTTGTTCTCCCTTTCCAGCTTGAATTACATCATTTGCTTCTTTAATTACTTGATCAGATAAGGAAAGTACAAAAATAATGAAGGCTTTCCCTGGGGAGGCAGGTTTTCCATAGGCTCTATACCAGCAGGGTTGTGCTCTTCGAGAAGCATAGAAACAACTCTGTTATATAATTATTTTCCAGGTTTTAGCCTGGCCTTATAATAGAGCTCCAATTTTAAGCTTTATTTCATCTGTTGCTTTCCTTAATACTTACATCAAGGAACCTCATTTACTACCGCCCTGTGTGTATATGAATGTTAGGAAACACAGGCAGATTCTGAATGTTATTTAAATGTGTTCTCTTGTGGGGTGCCTGGGTGGCTCAGTCGGTTGAGAGTCCAGCTTCGGCTCAGGTCATGATCTCACAGTTTGTGGGTTCGAGCTCCGCATCGGGCTCTGTGCTTGACAACTTAGAGTCGAGAGGCTGCTTCGATCTGTGTCTTCCTGTCTCTCTGCTCCTCCCCCACTCATGCTCTGTCTCTCTCTCTCCTTCAAAAATAAATAAAAACATTAAAAAAATTTTTAATGTGTTCTCTTGTGAGTTAGTGCACAGATATTGGGAATGAGGTAGCAGCACAGACACTACTCAGTGAAGAGGAATAATTTTTACATGAATAAAATCAATGAGCTATTAAAATCTGTGTCACTACAATGACCAAATTCAATGGAATTGTTAAATATTAAAGAAACATTTGTGCTCAGACCATAACACCAAATACAAAATAAATTATTACTCTGAAAATCTAAGACTCTGGTAAAACAAATGCAGTTTCTGGATTGAATGGATTTTAAAAATACTCGTTGTTGTTATCCTAATTTAATTTCCATGCTTAAATTTTATCTTAATATAAAAAATATTTTAAGGAGGATGTCATATTTTAATTTGATCATTTGATTTTTCCAGCCAGCTTAATATTCGTATTTAGTTGAATCCTGGCTAGTGCTGTCCCCATTTATGTTTTGCTCTGTATGTATGGATGTGTATTTGCCAAAACATTTGTTAGATGTAGACCTCTAGCAGATGTCCTTGATACGTCTTTTTCTTTTACCCCTGGCATTTCATCAGTCACCAAAACCTGATAGTTTTGCCTCATAAATGTTTCTCAAGTTCTGCCATTTTTTTCCATTTCCTCTTACAACCCCTTTCTACAGCCCACAGTTATTTCACAGCAGAACTACTAGAAGTTTCCACACTAATTGCTGATTGTGTGAAAACGCCCTGCTGACAGGCAGCAGGCTGTCACAGAGCAACTTAGAATTGGACACAAATCACAGCTTGTGAAACATTCCCACGAGTCACAAAACAGGCGGGCCGCTCCAAAGCAGGATGGCCAAGACATGTTAAGCACAAACACTTATCCCCATATATTAGTGATAAGACCTCAGCTAAACCTCCCTAACAGTAATCCTGCATGGGGTCTTGTGATCAAAACCTAAGGAAATGGACTATTCCAGCAAGTCACTTATTCACAAACTGTGGCCGAGCCCAAACCGTCCTGTGATGCCCTTTGCCTTCCACACTCTCTCAGTTTACTTCCCTAACTGTCCCTTTTGGGGAGCACATGGCTCCACTGAGCTGCTTTCTGTCTTGGGAAACAAACTGATAAAACTGACTTTACTTTGTTTCCAATCTGTCGCCGGTTGTCTTTCTTCAGTGGGCCTGAACAAGTGGAGAGAAAACAAACTTTGGCAAGATGTTCTACGGACCAGGGCCCTTGACTCAGCAATAATTTGTGCATATAAGAGGTTCTTGAGCCTTTTCCTCAAGCCACAAGGCTGTCACCATGGGAAGTGGTTCTGATGATCTGAACTGTAGATAGGAGCTAAAGTAAGAGATGTTGGCCAACAATTACTGAACATGTGACACACGCCAAACTCTGCCCAGAGACTTTGCAGGTATGATGCCATTTAATCTTCACCGTGACCTTATGGGGCACATGACTTAATCCTGTTTTACAGAAGAAGGACACTGAGGCACGGAAACATTAAGTAATTTGCTAGAAGTCATAAATTGTTTTGCCTCTTATTGACAGAGGAAAGCAAGTGCATAACCCCTGTGAGCCTGGGCTGCGCAGTCCCCAGCCCAGCTTTCCGTCTTGCTCCACCTCTTGGCAGAGTACTTATTTATCAGAATTTTTACTCATGGCAGAAAGAAAGAAACTAAAAGGGGCACATAGCTCTCGTTTCTTTCTTTTTTTTTTCTGTTCTGTTTTTAAAGATAGTCACTTTTCTACTCTGAAAACATTCTGAGACATGTAAGATTGTAGAGCAAGACATGGACAGACAGACACAGGGGTGGCTGGATTAAGAATTGAAAGTCATCCTTTCTTTTCTTTTGGTGTCTGTATAACACATCTAATTGCCTAAACAAGTACTTTAAAGAATCCTTCCTGGAAGGGATAAAATATTTACAAATAGTAAATAATCACTGACCTTTAATTTCAACTATTGAAGGCCACATGGAGATTCTGCATGTTAAAAGTATCATACGAAGTCTCTTTTGATTTCTTATTCCATGTTCCTTTTCTTTGTTCTTTCCAGTCACCTTTTAAATAAAACTTTTATTTTTCTCTTATGTTCACTTTAATATCACCTGCTAATATTCTTTACTTTTTACCAAAGAATGACATGGAAAATTGAATTTCGTGAATATCTTTGATTCCTAGTTATAAACTAGATTGGAATTTTTTGTGTTTTTAATTATTTTCAATGATTATTATTGAAGCTAGATGTATAACATATTGCACCCTTGCCCGAAATCAGTGTAAAAGGAATGAAATGTTAATAATCAGCTTATCATCTGTAGAACATGTGGGTGCCTATGTGGTAGGCATGATAATCCAGACATACATTTTCATTTATTTGGTCTTGAATGAAAATTGTCAATAGATTGAGGAATGTGAGATTAACAAAAGAGTAACAAGTATACTCAAATTGCAAAAATATATAAAGAGAATATGACCTCTTCTCTTGAATTTATATATGTTCTGGTTTCAAGTATTCAGTCCTTTATAGATTCAAGGTTATAGCTTAGGGACTGTGCCTGCCCATTGCAGAGAGCTAATTTGTTTTTCCCCAGAAATGGATTTCATTTTCCTTTGTGCATCATCAGCACATTTTTAAAGTCCTGCTGGTAAATTTTATAGTGGCAATGTGCAGAAGAATTTCATTTAATTTTGAGTTCCCAGGTTGACTAGCAATGCTAGTGGGGGTTATATTATTATTTTATTTTCAAAAGTGCATTACTATTTGAAAACAGAAAATATCCAAAACATCAACTTATTTCAGGGGAATGGAGTTAGAGAAAGAGTGGAAAAGAAAAGTAGAAAAGAGTAGTTCAAAGCTTTGTTTTGTTTTTTCCCCCTCATTTCTGAAGAATATGGCCTGAAAACCCAAAAAGGGTACCTTGTTCTACTCCCTGGAGCCTGTGACTATGTTAAATGGCCTGGCAAAGGAAATTAAGAGTAAGTACTTAAGATGGACAGACTGTCTTGGATGGCTCACATAGACCCAGTGCTGTCACATAAACCCCTAGCTATAGAAAGGACAAACAAAATGGTCAGAGAAGGGCTCCCTTTCTCTGTTGCTGTCTTTGAAGATGGAACCAATGAGTGATGTGGCCTCTAGAACCTGGGAACAGCTCTCAGTTTACAGCCAGAAAATAAGAATCTTAGCTCTACAACCACAGGAAACTGAATTCTTCCAGCAACCTGAATGGGTAAGAAACTAACTTTCCTGTGGAACCTCCAGAAAGGGATGTAGGCTGCTGGTATCTTGACTTTCGCCTGGTAAGACCCATGTTGAACTTTGGACCTACGGAATTGTAAGATGCAAATTTGTGTTGTTTAAGCCAACAAGTTTGTGGGTTTTATTACCCCAACAATAGAAGACTAA
Source organism: Panthera tigris (assembly GCF_018350195.1). Classification (NCBI taxonomy): domain Eukaryota; kingdom Metazoa; phylum Chordata; class Mammalia; order Carnivora; family Felidae; genus Panthera; species Panthera tigris. The sequence continues at coordinate 655,558 of NC_056670.1, forward strand.
TACACTGGGTGGCAGATATTTGACAGAGGTGGAATGGAAATGAGGGAGAAAATATAAAGCAGAAAAACAATTCAAAATCATGTTGTATTTGGTGTAACTGATGTAAGCTAAATACAAACATTCATCGTTATATGACGGTTAAGTTATTTGGGAATAGACAGATCCTGTGTTAACTCTCTCAAGCCCAGCTACTTAGTTATTCACTAATTTTCTGTGTGCTTGGAGTTATAATTGTCTTCAGTGTGCACATAACATGGAAAGGATCTCATTTGGATAAAATTAGCGAAGAACTTAGTGACCTTGAAGTTGTAATGATTTTATTTATTTATTTGTTTGTTTGTTTGTTTATTTGTTTATTTATTTATTTATTTATTTATTTATTTATTTTTACTGAATCATGAGTCAGCCAGCCTGCTCCAAGTGAGGACTCCCCATAGGACCAGGAAAACATGTCCTGCTGGGAGTAAGATAGAGAATGCTTTAACGGTAAAGTTGAAGGTGTTTCGCTGGCCTCACTGTGTCCTTCATTGAATGTGAGTCCAACAAGAGCTGGACAGAAGGCAAGCTGTATTATAGAGGATTTTAGCAAACTTTTTAAAAGAAATAGTATTACAGTATCCTCTGAAGTCCTCAATTACTAGTTATGTTTCCAATTTTAAGCAGTAGTGCTGTTTGATGCTGGCAGGGTATGGGATGGAGGACAGGGATGAAGGCCATTAGAAGGGAAGACAGAGCATACTTTTGTATCTTTAATTCTTTGCTTTAACAGTTTCACCATTGTGAACTCCTGTTGTTTGCATTCAAGATGCTAATTAACAATCATAAATCCAGGATTTACTAGAAAACTTAGCGCCCCAATCCAAACTTCAAAAATGATATTGCATACATTATTCATTTTTTAATTAAAAAAATTAACTTTTGTTTATTTTTGAAACAAAGAGAGACAGGACATGGACAGGGGAGGGACAGAAAGAGAGGGAGACACGAAATCCAAAGCAGGCTCCTAGCTCTGAGCTATCAGCACAGAGCCTGACTTGGGTCTGGAACCCAATGAAGGGCGAGATCACATGTATCTAACTGAGCCATCCAGGCGCCACTCCATTATTCAATTTTTATGACTATATCCTTCTCCTAAGAAGGCAGCTTTTGTAGAAAGGACTGGAAAATGATTCCACTAGAAACATCCATCTAACAAGGTTGCAAACAATAACAGCAACAAAAAAATAAAAGAGAGAGATAGAAAGAGAGGCAGAGAAACCATTATGAAATTCAAGGTCATATTGGGGTACCTGGGTGGCTCAGTTGGTTAAGTGTCTGACTTCAGCCAGGCCATGATCTTACAGTTCACGAGTTTGAGCCCTACGTCGGGCTCCATGCTGACAGCTCAGAGCCTAGAGACTGCTTCAGAGTCTGTGTCTCCCTCTCTCTCTTCACCTCCTCTGCTCATACTCTCTCTCTCTCTCTCTCAAAAATAAAAATTAAAATTAAAATTTAGAAAAAATTACATGGTCATACTAAGGTCTAAAAGTTTGGTACATCACCAGGTTAATGAAAATTATATTTTAGTATTTTATTTCTGTTTAATAATTCATACGAAAAGTAAGTCTTAAGAGGTAATTTATTTTATTCTACTAAGATAAATTCTGCTCACTGAATTTATTGTACAAACGTAGTATTTGACCATAAAATTTAAGAATTATAGTTAGACATAGGCATTTAATTTTTTTTAATTAACTAAAGTCCATACTTTATTCAGGTTAACTTAGGGTGTATTGTTTTGTTGTGTTTTAATTCAAGTATAATTAACATACAATGTTACATTAGTTTCAGATATACATATTCAACAATTTTATACATTTCTCAGTGCTCATCAAGATAAGCATACTCTTTTTTTACGTTTTTATTTAAATTCCAGTTAGTTAATATACAGTGTAATCTTAGAGTCAGATTTACAATATAGTGATTGAACAATTCCATACATCACCCTGTGCTCATCACAACATGCGCACTCCTTAATCCCCATCACCTGTTTCACCCATCTGTGCACCCATCTCCCCTTTGATAACCATCGGTTTGTTCCCCATAGTTCACAGTCTGTTTCATGGCTTGTCTCTCTCTTCCTCCTTTTTGTTTTTCCCCCTTTGTTTCGCTTCTTGAATTCCATATATCAGTGAAATCATGTGGTATTTGTCTTTTTCTGACAGACTTATTTTGCTTAGCATGACACTCACTAGCTCCATCATGTCATTGCAAATGGCAAGATTTCATTCTTTTTTATGGCTGAATAATATTTCAGTGTGTGTGTGTGTGTGTGTGTGTGTGCGCGCGCACGTGTGTGCATGTGTATACATATACATACCTTCTTTATGTATCAGTCAATGGACATTTGGGTTGCTTCCATAATTTGACTATTGTAGATAATGTTCCTATAAACATTGGGGTGTATGTATGACTTTGAATTATTATTTTTGTATTTTGGGGGTAAATAATTGATAGTGTGATTGCTAGCTCATAGGGTAGTTTTATTTTTTTTAAGTTTATTTAATTTTTGAGAGAGACAGAGACAATATGATCAGTGGAGGTGCAGAGAGAGAGGGAGTGAGAAAGCCCCAAGCAGGCTCTGCACTGTCCACACAAAGACCAATGTGGGGCTCGAACTCATGAAACCCTGAGATCATGATCTGAGCTGAAACCAAGAGTCAGATACTTAACCAAATGAGCCACCTAGGCACCCTGGGTAGTTACATTTTTAACTTTGTAAGGAACCTCCATACTGTTTTCCAGAGTGGCTATACCCGTTTGCATTCCCACCAACAGTGTAAGAGTTTCCCTTCTCTACATCCTCAACCAACAGCTGATATTTCTTGAGTTGTTGATTTCAGCTAGTCTGCCAGGTATGAGGTAGTATCTCATTGTAGTTTTGATTTGCATTTCCCTGATGATGAGTGATGTTGAGCATCTTTTCATGTGTCTGTTGGCTATCTGTATGTCTTCTTTGGAAATTGCCTATTCATGTTTTCACAGATTATTCATTTTTTGGATGTTGAGTTTTATAAATTCTTTATATATTTTGGGGCACCTGGGTGACTCAGTGGGTTAAGCATCTGACTTTGGCTTAAGTCATGATCTCTCAGTTCATGGGTTGGAGCCCTGCCTTGGGCTTTGTGCTGACAGCTCAGAGCCTGGAACCTGCTTTGGATTCTGTATCTCCCTCTTTCTGCCCTTCCCCTGCTCATGCTCAGTCTTGTCTCTCTCTCAAATAAACATTAAAAAAATTATAAATTATTTATATATTTTGGATGCTGTTTATCAGATACATCATTTATTAATCTTGTCTCCCATTCTGTAGTTGGCCTTTTAGTTTTGGTGATTATTTCCTTCCTGTGCAGAAGTTTTTTTATCTATTTTTATTTTTTTAATTTTTTTAAGGTTTATTAATTTTTCAGAGACAGAATGTGAGGGGGGAGGGGCAGAGAGAGAGGGAGACACAGAATCCGAAGCAGGCTCCACGCTCTGAGCTGTCAGCACAGAGCCCAATGTGGGGCTCAAACTCATGGACTGTGAGATCATGACCTGAGCTGAAGTCAGACGCTTAACTGACTGAGCCATCCAGGTGCCCCAGAAGTTTTTTATTTTAATGAAGTCCCAATAGTTAATTTTTGCCTTTGTTTCCCTTGCCTTAGAAGACATTCCTAGTAAGAAGTTGCTGTAGCCGATGTCATAGAAATTACCGCCTGTGTTCTCCTGTAGGATTTTAATGGTTTCCTGTCTCACATTTCGGTCTTTACTACATTTTGTATTTATTTTTGTGTATGTTGTAAGAAAGTGGTCCAGTTTCATTCTTTTGCATGTTGCTGTCCAATTAACACCATTTGTTGAAGAGACTGTCTTTTTCCCATTGGATATTCTTTCTTGCTTTGTCAAAGACTAGTTGACCATATAGTTTGGGTCCATTTCTGTTTTTTTATTCTGTTCTATTGACCTATTTTTGTCCAATACCAGACTGTTGTGATTACTACAACTTTGTAATATAACTTGAGGTCTGGAATTGTGATACCTCAAGATTTTTTTTTTTTGTTTTTCAATGTTCCTTGACTATTTGGGGTCTTTGTGGTTCCATAAAAATTTTAGGATTTTTTTTTTCCCTAGCTCTGGGAAAAATGCTGTTGGTATTCTTGTCTTACTCCTAACCTTAGGAGAAAATCTCAGTTTTTCCCCATTGAGGATGATGTTACTGAAGGGTTTTTTAATATATGGCCTTTATTATGTTGAGGTGTGTTCCCTCTAAACCTACTTTGTTGAGGGATGGATGAATGGATGTTTTACCTTGTCACAAGCTTTTTCTGAATCTATTGAAATGATCATATGGCTGCAATCTCTTCTCTTATTGATCTGATGTATCATGTTGATTGATTTGAAATATTGAACTACCCTTGCCTCCTGGCAATAGACTCAACTTTTTGTGGTGAATGATTTTTAAATGTATTGTTTGATTCAGTTTGCTTGTCTTTGGTTGAAGATTTTTACATCTATGTTCATCAGAGGCATTAGCTTGATTTCTCTGTTTTAGATGTCTTTATCTGCTTTTGGTATCAGGGTAATTCTGGTCTCAGAATGAATTTGGAAGTTTTCCTTCTTTTTTTCTTTCTTGGAATACTTTGAGAAGAGTAGGTATTAACTCTTCTTTAAATATTTGGTAGAATTAGCCCGTGAAGCCATCTGGTCCTGGACTTTTGATTGTTGGGAGTTTTTTGATGACTGATTCAATATCTTTTCTAGTTATGGATCTGTTCAAATTTAGTCCATTTATATTCAAAGTGATTATTGATAGGTACTTATTGTCATGTTATTACTTGTTTTGTGGCTGTTCCTGAAGACTTTCTATCATCTTTTTCTCTCTTTTATGTGTTTCTTATATTCTTTAGTGATGTATTCAGATTTATTTCTCCTTATTCTTTGCATGTTTGTCACTGGTTTTTGACTTGTGGTTGCCATTAGGTTTGAATCCAACCTTTTCTTCAAATAGCAATATATTAAGTTGATAGTCATTTATTTTTTTAATGTTTATTTTTTGAGAGAGAGAGAGAGAGAGAGTCAGAATGTGAGAGGGTGAGGGGCAGAGAGAGAGGGAGACACAGTATCCATGGCAGGCTCCAGGCTCTGAGCTGTCAGCACAGAGCTTGACATGGGGCTTGAATTCACGAACTGTGAGATCATGACCTGAGCTGAAGTTGGATGCTTAACCAACTGAGCCACCCAGGCACCCCAAGTTGATGGTCATTTAAATTTGAACCCATTCTTTTCTCTTCTCCTCATGTTTACCTATATGTTATTATATTTTGCATCCATTTTCCTTTGTGAGCTTCTTGACTGATAGTTTACATAAATATTCATGTTTACTACTTTTGTGTTTCCTGCCTTAATCCTGTTACTTTGGTCTTTGTTTTCCATTCAGTGTCCCCTTTAATATCTCTTGCAGGGATGGATTAGTGGTTACAAAGTCCTTTAGTTTTTGTTTGTCTGGGAAACTCTTTATCTCCCCTATTCTAAATGACAGCATTGCTGGATAGAGTATTCTTGACTGCAGATTTTTACCATTCAGCACTTTGAATATATCCTGCCACTCTCTTCTGGCTTTCCAAATTTATATGGAGAAATCTCCACCTAGCCTTATGAGTGTTCCCTTGTAAGTTACTGACTACCTTTGTCTTGCTGCTTTTAGGAGTTTTTCCTTTATCACTATATACTGCAAATGTAATTACGATATGTCTTGGTGTTGGCCCACTTGTTGAATTTGATGGGAGTTCTCTGTGCTTCTGGATTTGGATGTCTGTTTCCTTGCCCGCATTAGGTGTGTTTTCAGCTATTATTTCTTCAAATAAATTTTCTGTCCCCTTTTCTCTTCTTCTGGGACTCCTAAAATATAAATCTTATTACATTTGATGGAGTTATTGCGTTCCCTCAGTCTATTCTCATCTTCCATAATTCTTTCTCTCCTCTGTTCAGTGTCATTGCTTTCCAGTACTGTCTTCAGGTAACTAATTTGTTCCTCTGCCTCTTCCAGCTTGTTGTTCATTGCATTAAGCATGTTTTAATCTCCTTTATTGTATTATTTATCTCTGGTTGATTCTTTTTTAACTCTTTTATCTCTGTGGTAAGTTGTCTCTGATATCTTCTCTTCTTTCCTCAAGCCCAGTGAGTATCCTCATGACCTTTGCTTTAAATTCTCTGTCTGGAGTGTTACTTATATCTGTTTTGCTTAAATCTCTGGCAGTGGCCTTATCCTTTTCTTTCATTTGGGATAAATTCCTCCATCTTGGCATTTTGTGTCAGTCTCTGCCTTCTGCATGCTAGAAATGCCAGTTATGTCTCCTGCTCCTGAAAGTAATGGCCTTATGAAAAAGAGGTCATGTAGTGCCCAGGGCCTGGCACCTCAGGGAATGTCTCTGGTGTGTCCTGCATGTGCTCTGCTATTGTGTTTTGGCTGCTCTAGCCTTCAGGCCTGTTGACTTCAGAGGCTCTCCTTGCCTGGTGTGGGCCCGATTTAGTCCCTGGCCTGAATGTGGCAAGTTGTAACTAAGTATGCTCTGATCTGCTGGTGAAAGTAGACCTGTCACCACCTCTACTAGAAGGGAGACCTTGAGAAACTTTCTGATGGGGAGATGTGGAGTGGGCAGGTGGTTTGTGCTGGTTTTCTGGGGGAGAGGCCAGATACAACGGGACTGAGGCAAGTATTCCTGAGAAAGGGCAATTCCACTGGAACACCCTGAGGTGTGGGGCTTAGCATCCACAAGTTATGCAGCCAGTTTCCACTTTGTGCTGCTTCCTGCAGGTGGCTATGCTTAGTGGTTGGGGAGGAAAATGCTGCCAGGCAGTTCCTTTGTTCCTTCAGTTCCACAGAGTTGTCTCTGTGAACTCTGCCATTCAGGAACAAGCTCCAAGAAGAGCAATATTCTCCTCACTGTGTGTCCCTGGCATTTTTCAAGTTGCTATTTCCATGCTGTCTGCCCTTGCCTTCTCTCTGAGAGTGGAGCAGGGCAGTGCCCTCCAGGCTTTATTGCAGCCAAGCCACTGACTTTTAAAACTCCAGGCTTTATGTCCCACTGGTTGCAAGAACTCATGAAGTTCCACACCTCTCATTTACCAAACCACTGGCTATGTGGTTCTTGTGCGTTCTTGCGTGTTCCCCTGTGTGTTCTGCTCTCTCTCACACTTCTTAGCTACCATGGCTCCTCCTGTCTGCCACAGCCAGGATCCATTTCTCCCTTAAACCGTGTCTCTTCATTTCGTACCTTCTTCACTGGGGCTTCTTTTCTCTCTTTGATTGCAGAGTTTGTTCCGTCAGTAATCAGATGGATTTCTGGGGTACTTTGGATGATTTGATAGTTATCTTGTTGTATTCATGGGATGAGGTAAGCCTAGGGTCTTCCTACTCAGCTACTATCTCCTGCCTCTGCCAAGATAAGCGTACTCTTAATCTCCTTTATCTATTTTCCATCCCCCTCCCACCTCCCCTCTAGCAAATACTGCTTTGTTTTCTGTATTTGTCTGTTTTTTTGTTTGTCCCTTTTGTTTGTTTTCTTCCTTAAATTCCACATATGAGAAAAGAAAAAAATCCACACATGAGTGGTCATACCATATTTGTCTTTCTCTGACTGATTAATTTTACTTAGCATTATAGCCTCTAGGTTCATTCCTGTTGCTGCAAATGGCAAGATTTCATTCTGTTTTCATGGCTGAGTAATATTTCATTATATATATGTAGTTAGGTGCAGGTTCAAAGTTAGGTCCAGGTTTTAGCATTCTGCCATATTCAGTATAGCATTCTGAATTTCCTGTGACCAAGTTTCCCTTTGTAATGATTTGATTTTCAGTGAAACCTTCCAGGTATCACTTTGAAGTAACATATATAACCAAGTCATTACCCTGTGAGCTGAACCAAACATTTAGCAGGTTGCTCACACATCAAACTTAAAAAAAAAAAAAAATGTTTATTTATTTATTTTGACAGGAAGAGAGACAGAGCAGGGGAGGGACAGAGAGAGACAGAGGGAGAGAGAGAATACCAAGCAGGCTCTGTACTGTCAATGCAGGGCCCAACATGGGGCTCGATCTCATGAACTGTGAGATCATGACTTGAGCCAAAATCCAGAGTCAGACACTTAAACAACTGAGCCACCAAGTCTCCCCAAAACTTTTTTTAGAGCTATAGTTAAAAGAATGTATTATTTTTTTTATTTGAATAATTTTCCTGATGGAATTTGAAGATACTTTTGGAAGACCAATAGTATACAGCTTGATATTCTGCTGATATAAATAAAGATAGTATTAAACATAATATTTGTAGTTAAATACAAAAATATCCCAGCGTATAGTTCAAGTACTAAAATGTAGATATAACTGAATACACATTAGAGAAGATATAAAGGCCAGCATGGTGCTTAGATACAGTGGTCAGTCAAATCAAGGAGCTGATATTAAAGCCACTGATACATGCATCATTCATGATGATACTGTGTAAAAAAAAAAAGATAAAATTTTTATTTTTTAGCCAAATATTTTTAACATTATAATTAGTAGAAAACATATTGTGAATCCATACTTTCACAGGAAAGGAAAAAGACCAATCAATCCTTTTTTTTTTTTTTAATTCTGGATAATCTAGAAAACTAACTTAAATCTTTTTGAACAGCATACAAGTTTTAATGAATCTTAGAATTTCATGGAATGTGTAATGTCAGTAATAATGCATACAAACAAATTAAATATAGAGCCACAAAATATGAAACCGAGCAAACAAAATAATGTATATGGTTATACTACAAGGTACTGAGGAGGGATTGAAATAAAAGTCACATGTGATGCCTGCTAATACAAGGTCACTCTTATTTGATTTTGGAAAAGAAAAATTAATGTGTGCCAAGATAAATATACTGCAAATAACATAAGGAATACACTATTTTGGTTTGAAACAGAGTCGTTTAAAATCATATTAGCAAATTAGGGGTGTGTAGGTGGCGCGGCTGGTTAAGCATCTGCTCTTGATATCAGCTCAGGCCTGAAGTCAATGGGCTCTGCGCTGATAGCGTGGAGCTTGCTTGGGATTCTCTGTCTCCCACTCTGTCTCTCTGTCCTTCCCCACTTGCTTTGTCTCTCTCTCTGTCAAAATAAACATCTAAAATTATATTAACAAATTAAAACATTTTTTTATTTAGTTTATACAAAAACTCATTTAAAAAGTATGTGTTTCATACTCAGATATCCTGTCTGTTTCCTGACAAAAATTTGCTGCAAACAAGATTACAATCAGTAATGGCAGGAAGCCTCAAGGATTTTTTATTTCATTTTTTTATTTACCTGCTTTAGGACTCTACTCTTGCGTATGAAAATGCAATAAATTAGTGTTGCTATAGAGATGATAGAATGCTATCATTCGTATCATAACACTTGTCCATATCAGTTATATTTAACTTCTATGTGGCACATTACTATTAACTAAACTTTATATTTTGTTCAGATTTCCTTAGTTTTTCCCTAATGTCCATTTTCCTTCCAGCATCCCATCTAGGATACCAAATTACATGTAGTTGTCAAAACTCCTTAGGGTCCTTTTGAAGATGACAGTTTCCTAGATTTTGTTTGCTTTTAATGACTTTGCCAGTTTTGAAGATTGCTGGAAGGCATTGTTTAGAATGTCTCTCAGTTTGGATTTGTATAATTTTTCTCATGATTAGACCAGAATAATGGGTTTTTGAGAGGCAGTTCACATCAGTGAAGTGCCATTTTCATCTCATCATATCAAAGGTACATGCCACCAATATGACTTATCATTGATGATGTTTACATGATCACTGGGTCAAGGGAATGTTTGCCATTTTCTTAACTGTGAAGCAGTGTTTTCTCATCCTTTCTCTACTCTTTGGAAGCAAATCACTAAGCAAAGTATATCCTCAAGGGCTGAGCAGTAGAGCTCTCCCTTCTTGAGGGAGGGTTATCTGCATAAATTCTAGCTTCAAGCATTTGGTATTATTATTTTTGGGAGACTTTAGCTCTCCTAGTAGGAGGGTGTTTAGTAGTTAGAAGCCATATAAAGCTTTTCCACTTTTATTTAGATCCATTTAAACATACTCATGTCAAATGTCAACTTGAACAGAAAGTGCAAGTTCTTTATGTCATCCAATGCCATGCATCACCAACACTTTCATCAGAGATTGTTTGCCTGCCCCACTTAACCTACAGCCTCAGAATTCCTGTTTTGCTGCTTGCCATTTGCCCAATTCCCTTCTGCTTCCACACGGGGGTACAATAACACGCAAGTAACTATCATAACTTTTCATTTTTTCCCTTTAACATTTCACTTTCTTTTAAGAATATTCTGCTTCTCCAACCAAAATATATGGGCAGAATGCAAATGAAAGTAACAAGTCATCTTGTCCAAATACTCTGAAAAATGGATCCTGTGTTCCCTTGAGTGCTCTCAGTTTCTACATCCTCCAGTTCCATCATCTGTTTTAGGAGCTTACTTACTACACACACACACACACACACACACACACACACACACACACACACACACCACCTTATCTGAATATAAGTGTGCATATAGTAATTTACGTAAAAGAAATTTGGCATATAAAATTTTTTAAGTTCTACAGGACTCTTAACTTTTACAGTTAATATGTGCCAATTAATTAATATTAATTAATTTTGTTTACAAAAAGAAACTGAAATGTATGAGAAATTAATACAAATACATGTTTTAATATGCTTCATGCTACTTGCTACCCATTGTTTTGAAATTTTAGGGGTGTGGTGGATGGAGTGTATCTAATGGCTACAGTTCTTCAGCTTCTTTCTATCAACACCTGCTGCTCTGTAACATGCTGAGCTTCCCTCTCTGACACCGCGGGCAGCCATGCTCTTGGATTTGGACAGATATTCACAGGCGTGGTACGAGAAGAGACTGGGAAAATCATTTGTGCGTTTCTGACTGTGCTCTTGATCTTGTCATGGCCAACATCACAAGCCTGGGCAGGGCTGCTAGGGTCTAGAAACTATGCCTGGGATCTCTGTAAGAGTCAGTGAGAGCCTTTGTTAGACAAACTGAGGCCATCATAGATTAAATGCTATAGGCTTGTAAGGTGACTTCACACATGTAAGTGAGCCCTTGAGATTGGTCGAGGGCAGCCCAAACAGTGGAATCTCACAAACACATGAGCTAATTATATATTTGTTGTTGTAGGGTACCACATTAAAAAAATTGTTACATAGCATTATTGTGGGAATAAGTAACTGATATTAGACTTTCATGCTAACACTGAGGAAATGTAGTTTTGAATCTCTTTAGATTTTCCCATATATGTGTATGCATGCGTGTGCTGGAAACATTTCAAATATATCAAGAAATGAACATTAATTTCATAGAATATTTCTGTTAAAAAATGACCTATGAATGTTATTTGGTTTAACTTCCCACCAGTGGAGAACAACTCAGGCAATAGTCTTGTCAGGTGGTCACCCAGACCTTGGGAGTTGAAGTTCCCAGGTAACTCACTATCTCAGCAGGAGAAAACCCCTAGTATTTTTCATTAGGCCAGTTTTTTTTTTTCCTGGAAACTGTAACTTTTGGTCCTATTTCTTACTCTCAGATGATAAGGAATAAAGACTATTCCCTCCTTTATGATTATATTTAAAGTAACTCTTAAGCCCCTTCCCTTATACATGTCACCATCTCTTTAGGCTGCTGTCGGCCTTAGTCTACCTGAACCTTTTAGTATAGCTTTCCACCTCTTCTCTGTGTTGAATCTTAGACCTGTAACCTCCCTTCAAATTTTGTACTTTGCCAACATTCCCCTCCCACATGTGCACTAACTTGACACTCTCAGTGCAACCATCTGAGTCTTCAGGTAATTTTATATCCACTGGGAAAGTTTGTCACAATATTGACACACTCTCTGTTCTTAAAGCCAGTGAGAGGGCATTGTGCTATCATATTTTGAATTTATTTTTCAAGATTAATTTCTGAATTTTAGGAGATAAGTCTACACCTTTCATCTTCCTTTCCTGTTGGCCTTCTTGAAAGAAAATTCATGATTATTTCATCAATACGTCATCACATATTCATGTTTACAAAATTTTTTTCAACACTGTTTTTCTACCTGGTACCTTTTCGGAAAATACAGGATTTTTCCCAACATAATGAAAAACATATATTGTGTTCTCATTTATACCAACTTTGTACTAACAGAGGTCATATTAAAGCATTTCTCTGGTGTTCTACTATATAATTTTGTGAGGTTTTTTTGATGTGGAAAAGAGGCAGCAAAGCATGACAGTTGAGTTATTTCTGTAGCACTCCTATCTTTGTCTGATAATATCATCAATATGTTCTTAATCTAGGAAATCTAAGTATTAAAGTGGTTTCAGGAAGATTGGCATCGTAAAAAAGAACAACCTGGATCCTCATTTACAAGTAAAAAATGCTGAGTATTATTCTGGAGGAGTATATATTTCTCATGTATATACACTGTTTCTATTTTGAATGTGTACCCCATACACCTATATTAATTTTGTGTCCCTAAGTCATTTCCCAGCCATAAGTGATCAAAAGATATTACTTTCTCAAAAAAATCTTTTATTATGTGAAAATTTTGAAAAATATGACAATTGATAAGCAATGAAACAATATCATGAAATAATAAAATATTTGAATTTTTCCAAACCTCCTTGTATCTCAACTGTGTACCCTCAGCCTTCCAGAGACAGCTACAAAATTTTGGACTTTACGATTATTTCTAGTCTTCACTTCTAAAGGAGGCCTTAAAAACCAATACCTTAGTAATCATTGCAGAACTAAACTTGCTTTGCAAACCAAAGTTGTGCTAATTGGACACATGGCATACAGCATATGCTATGTAGTAGGTGTGGGACTAGCAGAGGGAGATAGATGACGCTGCCTCCTTGCTGGGAACACCAGGCGAGGACATGAAAGGACACAGTGTGAGAGGAGGGTGATGGGTGGACTCATCTGCAACATCGTGGTCCTAGGGTGAGGCTATGAATGGAAGCTTATATATCAGAGTTCTAAATATTTAAAAGTTACAAGTAAAGCAAACATACTAATTTAAAAATATATATTCTAACCTTCTACCTTTACGAATCTACCATCACAACTGCCTGGGTGCCAAGGTTCACACTTAAAATTCTCAGACTATCTTGGTGTTTTTCTTCGAAATGGAAGTGTCTGGCCTGCAGAGAGTCCTGCCTGTCCTCACACCCCAGCTGTTGTTCTGCACTAAAGTAACCCTACATTGGTAGATGTCCCAGCCTCTGCTTAATCTCCACCCACACTTCCAGGAAATAGGTACTTCTTGGCCCTTTAGGATCAGGAAGAAGCTTGAGCACAACTTGGAAATAGCCTGGGGGTCACTGGAGAGAGACATGTGGGTTCTGGATCTGGAGAATGGTCTAGGATGATGGTTCAAGATCCAGGTTGGTTCCATGAATGTTTTGTCCCTGGGGAGGGAAATGATCAGAGGAGGACCTGAGTAAGGATCTCTAAAGCACAGGACACGTGCTGTAAAATTTGTACTGGTAAATAGGTAGAGAGGCATGATGTGGGCTGTGATAGTCCAGAAGAAGAGAAGCAAAGCCAGTGTTCCTGGGATCCGCAGGGGACCCTTACTAGCTGCCCTTGTCACTGCCGTTCTCTCCAAGAAATGACTACAAGGTGCCCTTAGATTGCCTGGGAAGCAAGAAGCTGCTGGCAGCCAAAAATTTTGCCCTTATGAACTCTCATGAAAGAGAAGAATCCCTGATAATAGCAGGGCTGCTGTTAGAGTGGAATAGAAAGTAAAAGGGATGTAAATCTGGATTTCAGTTAGAAAAGACAGGGGTTAAAAGTTATGCTTGGTATGTATAACCACACACAAATACATACATAGTGCTGAACTATCACTTTCAGTATTTAGTTATTTAGTTATGACATTGAAACTCTGGAAATAGTTATAAAGAACAGGTCAAATCTTAGCTATTCTGTGCAAAAAAAAATCTCTTTGTCATTAGGAAAAGAAAATGAAAAAGTGAAAGAGATGGGAAAGACCATAAAAATCATTTAATTTAGGATTCTTCAGGCCTGGGATATTCCAGATTTTATATAAAATATCACGTTTGTAGGTATATGCTAACAAAATCTCCAAAAGATCTGCAACCCCCAAAAGATAAAGTCTTGATGTTTTCATTGCACAAATGAAGAAAATGAGGTCCAGGTAGTCCAGGGGCTTGCTTAGGTGACGCATCCTGTGACCTGTCACCTGCAGCCCAACACCCTACCACCTGGCCTCTGCTCTGAGCTTGCATGTTTATTTTTTTTTATTTTTTTTTTAACGTTTATTCATTTTAGAGACAGAGAGAGACAGAGCATGAATGGGAGAAGGTCAGAGAGAGAGGAAGACACAGAATCCGAAACAGGCTCCAGGCTCTGAGCTATCAGCACAGAGCCCGACGCGGGGCTCGAACTCACGGACCGTGAGATCATGACCTGAGCCGAAGTCGGTCGTCCAACCGACTGAGCCACCCAGGCGCCCCTAAGCTTGCATGTTTAGACAACTGCATATCTACCAGATCTGCTTTTTTGGGTTGTATGTATGGAAACAGTTTTTACGAGCCGTTTGATTTAGGTGTTTCCTTGTGCTGTATAAGAGCACTTTATGGGCATGTCAGCAGCCACCTTGGCCTAATAAATGCTTTTAGTAAGAAGAGTACAAGGTGAATTTTCAGCATTCATAATCTTATTCAGAAAATAGCACTTTCAAAATTAAGTATTCAAGGAGATCTTAACCTCAATGTGAGTTTTTTCCCTATTTCATCACGATAAAATTAAGGTACAGAATTACTTTGTATTGTTTTTTAAATGGCAACATGTAGGGTTATTTCACTCACTCTAATTACACATATATACACATAGACATATGTTAATCTCCAGGTGTTATATAAGTATAAAAATTTCTACATATTTTATCTATAAATATTCACTGAGAGAGAGAAAGAGAGAGATTTGTCCACAAATGCTATTGAGAAAAGCATAGTCTGAATGTTGCTCAGCAGAATAGCATTTGTCCATAAAACTCAACATGTTTGATTATTAAGATTGGAAAGCTTTGTACTTGGAACTAATTTCAAATCATAGTCCGTTTAATGTCTGGTTGTTATTATAACCACGTGGCATACTTTCTCTTATTCTCAGCTTCTTCATATGTAAATACAGTGACCACTCATGAGATCACTGAGAGTATTAAATAAGATCATCTTTGTAAAGCAAGTAGAACAGTGCCTGAAATAGAAAGACTGGTGAAGCGAGTAGTATTTTGCTACCAGGAAATGCTTCTAACTCCTTAAGACCTCTGTTACCTTTGGTCCTTTGTGAAAGAAAGAAGTTCACAGAGTACAAAGTAACTAATCTCTAATGCCAAGAGTACCAATAAAATCCGATACAGCTCAGTCTCAGAATTAAGCCAAGTGTCCTTTCTGATCAGAAGTAGCAAAAATATTTCATCTCTAGACACACACACTGATTGTGAGGAGTGTGCTGAGCAATGGAAGGATTGAGCTCAGGAGAATCTGTCTCTGCCTTCTTGATGTCACTGTCCATTTCTTCTAGATCCTTTGTTTCAAGAAGAGGACACACCTCTTGAGTAGCCACTGGTGCCTTTCGGAAGTTTTCTTGGAATAAAATTAGCTGCCTCTACTAGCTGTTAAATTCTGAGTTTCTAACATTTTTCCTTACATAATTTCTTAGAAGGCAGGTGGCGTTCTGTAACTCTATTTACCAGAAGTTATAAGTAATCAATCATATTGGTCTGAAAATGCTTTCAAGTCTTCAGCCTTCTTTCTACCTGGAATTCTAGATTTGCTTTTTCAAAAATTGAAAAAAGACTAATTGCAATTGTCCTCTATTGGCCAAATGTTGAAAATATGTAAAGTAGATAGAATTTTCTTTGGGGTATTATCTAAAATTTTGCTCACATTTTTATCCTTACCTATCCTGTTCTAATCCCTGACTAAACCCGCTATCAGCTAGATATGTAATGATTCACACTATGATGCCACATTTCAATCCCCGTTTTAATAGTGTCTGTAATCCCAAAGTAATGCATCCTTAATGGTGACACAGGAAAGATAGGGGACAATGGTCAATTGGAGGAGAGTCTTTCCAACACTCTTCAAATCATAGAGTGTGAGCAATTATGATGTCTAATTGCTCATGCCCTGAGCTCTTCCATGACTGATAAGGTGTTACAGCTACCTACATGGAGTGCCGCACGCAGTGGAGACAAACCGGTGTATGAATACCAAAAGGCATTTGGGGGCCTTTGTGCAGGTCACTTAATATCTCTTAGACTCAATTTCATTATCTGAAAAACACAGACAAAAAAAATTTCTATAATATCGTTATAAGGATTTAACTGGGAATAATACATGACATATCACAGTATCTGCAATAATATACCAAGCACTCAAAATGGAACAATGTGACAATATATTATAATCATTTTGCCTTAAAGATGAGAAAATTATGGTCCAGAGAGTTTTGGATGACTTGCCTAAGTTACACAATGAGTTTATTGAAAAATAAATGGACTAGAATTTAGGTATTCTCACTTCTGGCACAGTAATAATCCATTGACAAGAAATCCTGAAAATAAATTAGAAAGGTACAACGTGTTCTAGTTCTCCAGAGGTATTATAATACTGTTGTCAGAAATAACATATTCAGGAAAAGGATTTAATTTAATATATTAAAGAGTAGATTTATAAATTTATTTACTAATTTTTCAGCCTGTCAATTACCAATCATTTTTTTCTTCTTCACTTAGGGTATAATTATTAATAATAGTGTAATTACCACTGACTTCTGATGTAAAATTTTTTTCAGATGCTCTACATACTTCATTTATATTAATTTAATGCTAAAAACTCACAAAAGGAAAATAAATAATAAATATAGGGGAAACAACTTGCAGAAAATAATTCAAAAACTTTTATAACCCTGAAATAAGCTTTTTTCTTATTACCTTTATGTGTTTGTTTTATAGTTGGTATTTTCCCGTTCTTCTGCTTATGTTGTACTTTCTTCCCCTTCAAGTACATATCCTGCTTCCCAGCCTTGGTTTGCTTTAGATTCTTTGCTTATTTGTCTTGTTTATAAAGGCTCTACATTAAGACTGTTACATGTGTTCTTTGTAATAACTAAAAAAACTGCCTATTTCTAGTGGTCTTTTGAAATGTATACATTTTACAAAATTTGATACCACTAAATATAGTCTTCAGTTTATTAAAGGCATCCTTGCTGAGGGACCAGAAATATTTAACAATGCAGTATTATCTAAAAAGTCTGCCTTAGAGCCAAGTTTAGCTCATTATCCTGTTATCTTTCTGCTCTGTGTCTGGGAAACTTCAACAGCCACTTTCTTCTTCATCATTATCATCATCATCATTATTTTGGTATATTGTGTTATATTTTGAGAGACCATTTAATTTTTTAAATCACAATTTCCTCTTTTCTATTCATTTTTTGTTATTGAGGTTATTGGTTTTTGTAGGGAGTGAGGGGAGTGACTTCTACACATCATATTAGAACCATATAGAACTTTCTAGATTTTTCTCTGTATTTCATAACTTTTACTGTTATTTGTCATGCTTTTTTTGTCCCTATAGTTTGGAAATTGTTCTTAATCTGTCTTTCAGGTAACTTTTCTAACTTTTTTCCTGTAGTTTTTTTTTTTTAAGATTGCTTTCCAACAAAAATATCTTCAACTCCTCTGATATTTTTTTCTTTTTTTCTTTCTTTAAATAATATCCTGGGTTCGCTTTAGGGATACAGTATATTCTTGAATCTTTCTAAAACACAAATTTGAATTTGCAAGGGCTTAAAATGCTTTTCCATATCTAAGGATGAGAATAGCATGGGAACATACAACTGGAATAATAGCCTAGCACCCTGTGAGTCAGGCAGGCTTGGTAATCATTGTGGGGAAGGAGGATGGAGTAGAGTCGAAGGTTGTGGAAAGGTCCTGGAGCAGAATAAACGAGGCAGTGTATGAACACTAATGAAAGGACTCTTGAGGGGCAAAAGACTTGGCATGGATGGATGACTATCCTCGCAAATATTATAAGCCAAATCTTAACTTTTCTGGAAAGCGGAGTTGGCTCTGACCGTCATTATCCTGTGTCTAACAGTTTGAAGGGTGTAATAGACTTACAAAGGCATAGTTGTGTAATTTTATCAAATATTTCCAGTACCGATGGAGAGCTCAGTAGATTCCCTCTTGCCAGGAAAAGCAAATTTGAGGAAACAAACAGAATACAGTTCATTTACTTATGTATGCACTTTACATTTACTTCTTTCATGTCAAGAATTTAAACCCCATCTGAGGTTTTCTAAGTTAGGAGTTTCAGTGTGATATTTTTGCTCTAGACCCCACATGATATTTTTATGTAGTGTAGTTTTTAAAAGTATCATTTCTAGTATTAAGTGACTGTTCCCTTGCCAGGTGACAACCTTATAAATGTCATGAAAAGAGAGAACTCTATCACCTATCTACTGTTAAAATAACACTACACAACATACCTCTCCGAATCTCAGTAACTTGAAATGATACGCATTTGTCTGGTCAGGGTCTGAGAGTCAGTGATTTAGGCTGGGCTTCACTGGTTGATTCCTCTTGTTTTGGTGTGGATTGGCTGCCAGCGGTAGGGGGCGGGGGAGGGGAGGTGGAGAACACTTCCTGCATCTCATCTCCTGATGGGCTCCCCTGGCTGTGATCTCCTAACACTGGCAGAGAGAAAGTGCTGCCAAGCCCAACTGGGAAGTCCCTGTGAGAAGGACAGAAACACAAGGAGGACCCTCAATGCAGTCTGTCCGCAGCATGGACTTACTGTTGATTAGTTATGTATGTATGAATTACATTTCTCACCCAAATATTTTGACCTCCATTTGTAGGTAGAAATACCTTTTGTATGATAATTTAGTACCTATATCTCTAAAGGCCTGTTTTGATATTTCTTTCTGTATGTGTATATCTGTGTGTGTGTGTGTGTGTGTGTGTGTGTGTGTGTGCATACACATTTAAGATCTCTTTTAAACTAGGCATGTAGAGCCAACTGTGGGAAAATCCAGGGAAATCTGCATGAAAGTTTTAGTATAAGGAAAGTAAAAGAATAAACAGTTTGGAGAAAAAGGATTAGACCACAGCCTGGGATTTGCCTTGGTGACTGGCAGATTGGTGATTTTCTAAGAATTTTGAAGAACATTGAGTGTGTTGGTTTCTTTTATCTTGCTTTTTGGTTTCTTTTATCTTGCTTTAAGTTGTATACATTTTAAGTTGTGTTAATTTGGGGATGAACTGCCCAGGGCTTGCAACTGTCATGCTCTGAAAACAGTGTTGTCAATGAATCAATCTCATGGCTTCTCTTTTTAGCTGTAGTTTTTTCTAGAGCATCTAACTATTGAAATCTGAAAGCTGAGGGAAAGTTTAGATTAAATCATCAAAGAATGCAATGCATTCCAGATAGTTTCTCTGTATTAGGGCCATCTAGCCCGGACAGATTGAGGTTTCAGGTGTTTGAGAATCTGGCAGTTCTCTCTTTCTACTATACATTAAAAATGTTAATTTATATACATTAGAGTCAAGACTTACAGTTCTGTGACCAAAAAAATCAGGCACCTTTAATAAATATGTGATAAAAATTTACAATACTATGCTCATTTGAGTGTACCAACATACTGACTTTTTAAATCACCAATACATTTATAACTGAAATTAAAATATCCAAAAGTAGTTTTCATGAGAAAATAAAATTAAAATATTTCAAGTCTTCACAGACAAACTTGTTAAAGTCACTGATGATGAAGGTTCTTTTTACTGTTAGTTGTGTAAGGAATGTTAAAATTTTGAGTAAAACATTGCAGGACACAGCTTTTGTGTCTGACAATTCTAGGGTCACCCATAATCCTGCTACCTCTGAAGTGTCCATGACATTTTCCTATCAGGCATCTTTTTTTCAATATTTCATAAATGGATTATTGTATGTGTAATTGTGAATTATTTATATCAACTCTTCATTTTTGGCTAAATTTACTACCTTTGAAAGTGGTTACAGTTTCTACAGCAAATATTTAACTTTGTTGCAATTTCAGCATCTTTAAAAGATTTTTTCCATTTACAGGAAAGTAAAAATTTTTAATTTTGTGTTCTTCAAGTCCCAACTAGAATGTGAAGTTTACATATTTCATGTAAGATAGCTTATGTCACATAAATTAAAATATTCATTAAAAAATTCAAAATTGTAGATGCATTTATATTTCAATATATAATACAGCATTTTCAGTTTACTTTGTATTTTAGTCAAGTTTATATATGAATGTACTTTAAAGTGTCAAGTGTTCCTGTGCCTTTTCCTCAACCCATTTCCTGTTTTGCAGATGCAACTGCTTTCAGCTATTTTAACTGATTCTTTTGAGATATCTCCATATCTCTAAATAACATGCTTATATTGCTATTTCTTGATTTTTTTATTAATAGGCTTTATTTATTGACTTCCCCACTGTGGAACATGAAAATTTAGCTTTCTTTCATCTTCTGGCCCCTACCACACATGTGCACACTTTTGAGCTCTCATCTTCTCGAAATAGTACATCATAATTTTGATTAAATGAATATTCATGTCTGTCATATTAGGAAAGCATTCAGAGCTCAGTCATGCGCTATACAACGGTGCTTTATCTTTCCTTTCAGGATTTTGTTTCCTCTTGTGTTAATAATGGCCTATTTTTTTAATTTACTGTGGGGTTTTTTTGTACCTAATCCTAAGTCATGCTTCCAGTCATATAATGTACCTCTAACTATTTGCAGGAATCTTATATATATTATGCAAATTTTATCTTCCTCAAGAAATCTCTCCCAGAGCTTTATGACCAAATCCCACCAGCTGGAAGGATCGAGGGTGCTACCTTCTAATTCCATAATGACTGAAGGAACCCTCAGGAGCTTGCTTTTTATGGGGGCCCTGTGGACTAGTGCCACATAATGGCGGATAAAGCAAAACTGGCTTGTGACTGAGAACTGTTGGGGCATCCACAGCCTACACAAAAATGACAGGACGTGTAATACATGCCACATGTTGACCATACATGGACCATGCAGGAAACAAGAACCTTAAATAAGTCATTATTTCCAAGGAGATATTAGAATCCAAGTCCTCAATATTATGGCTTATATATTATGGCAATGTCAGGGAGATTTTTGTTTGTTTTATTTTCACTTTAAGTGATCTTTCACTTTGCCTGTTAAAAAAAAAAAAAAAAAAGGTAACAAAGGAAGCAGGTCTGAGAGAGATTCCACCCCTTCCCTGCCTACCTGTGGGACTGTATTACAATCACATTCCACAGGAAAAAATCTACACCTGAGGACAATTTGGGTGTTAAAAGAAGTCAAAAGAAAGACTGATGGGGTCTTTGCCGTCCCTGTCCCCTCTCTATATTTCCACTGCACACGACGCAGAGAGACTGGACACAATCACTGACTGTGTAAGACTATGTCGCATAAGCACAGCTGAATTCCATCTTATTACCAAAGGTCATAATAAAATTTGCATATGAGGATGCATCCTTTTCCCTACCTCGCCTCTTAAGCTCTTACTGGAGGGGTTCAATCACCCTTCCAGAAAGGCCGCTTCGGTAAGATATCTTGAATGCTGTGCCTGAGTTGGTCTTCTGATTTTCTAATCTTTGTTTTCCCAATTTCCAAGCCTGCATTTGGCTCTATACTTTGGGTCAGTTGCTCACATTTACCCTCTGATTCTTCAATTTATTGTTTCACTTATGTTTTATAAATATTTTCTAAGAACTTTTATAATCTAAGTATACTTTTGAGCTGGTCAGGTTCTGTAAAAATGAAAACTTTAGAAATTCCTACTTAGAGAGTCTGGGTCCTAGATGGTTAAAACATATCATTAATAATTTTCTGATTTTGATGTTTGTATTGGCTTTATGGAAGAGAATGTCCATGTTGTGGGAAGTACACACTGGGTGTTCGGGAGTAATATTAGGGCCACGGATCTTCAATGTACTCTGGAATGGTTCCAGAAAAAAACAGTTCTTTTTTTGTTCTCACAGCTTTTCAGTAAATTTAAAATTATTTCAAAAGCACACAGCAAAAAGTTTTCACCTCCTAGAAAATAATGGTTTAAAAGGGACAGGGATCAGAAGTAAAAATTTGATTTTTGTAGGATTTTGCTCTAAAAATTAAATTGCTATAGAGTAGAAAGAGAGAATGCATTCTGAGGAACTTGCTAGAAATTGTAGTTTATCATGCATATTTTCATTTCACACTTTGTTTAGAAAAAAAGTAGAGGAGATAGGAGTAAATATAACTGTCTTCTGTCACAGTCAATTGTTTATGAAAGTTTGAGTTACTCACCAATTATTTGACTAATACTCCAGATTTTCTATTTGAAAACATATGGAAAGACCCAGCCTACTCTAGTTCATAGCACAGAGTAGATACAAATAAATGTTTGTTGAATAAATGAATATTATATGCAAAGTCCTTAGCAAAGTATCTTGGCCCCCTTAAATATTAAATAATGGTAGATGTTACTCTTAGCACTTTTAAAAAATAAAGAAAATGTACATATACAATGGAATACTATTCAGGCATAAAAATTAAAGAAATCTTGCCATTTGCAAGAACATGGATGAAACTCAAGGGCATTATGCAAAGGGAAATAAACCAGACAGAGAAAGACAGACACTATACTATTATCTATGTAAGGAATCTAAAAACATTTGTACTCGTAGAAACAGGGATAGAATGGTGGTTGTCAGAGGCTGGGGTTGGTAAAAAACCAGAGAAATTGGTCAAAGTGTACAAAGTTAACATGAACAAAATTTGGGGGTCTAATTTACAACATGTTGACTATAGTTAATAATACTGTGTTATATATTTGAAATTTGCTAAGATAGTAGAGGTTTATTTTTCTCCTCACATACACAAAGTGTGAGGTGAGCTTGATTTTGGTAACAAGTTCACAATGTATACATATATGAAATCACACTACACATCTTAAATATATAAAATTTTATTTGTAAATTATGCATTTATGAAGTGGGGGGAAGATAATGTTAAAATGTCTAAAATATTAGCAAATATGCTATATAATGAGGTGTTCAATTGGGATAACAAATTTGATATATCAAGATTTTTTGCGTGCTTGTTTCTTGGGGAGGCGCATTTTAAGTTTTTATTTTAATTCTAGTTAGTTAACATACAGTGTTATATTAGTTTCAAGTGTATAATACAGTGACAACACTGGAACACAACACCCGGTGATCATCACAAGTGCATTCCTTAATCCCCATCACATTTTTTCATCCATTCTGCCCCGCTTCCCCCCTGGTAACCATCAAGTGTATTCTCTATAAGCAACAGTCTGTTTTTTTATTTGTTCCTCTCTCTCTCTCTCTTTTCCCCTTTGCTTGTTTTGTTTCTTAAATTCCACAAGTGAAATCATGCTGTATTTGTCTTTCTCTGAGTGACTTATTTCACGTAGCATAATATTCTCTAGGCTCCATTCACGTCATTGCAAATGTCAAGGTTTCATCCTTTATTATGGCTGAGTAATAATCCATTATATATATAAACTATATTTTATCTTCTATATCCATTCTTCTGTATCCATTCATCAACTGATGAACATTGGCTGCTTCCATATGTTGGCTATTATAAATAAAGTTTCTATAAACAAAGGGGTGCTTGTAACCCTATGAATTATTATTCTTGTATTTTTGATTAAATACCTAATAGTGTCATTGCTAGATCAATGGTAGTTCCATTTTTAACTTTTTGAGAAAACCTGCCACTGTCTTCGAGAGTAGCTACGTCAGTTTGCATTCCCACCAACAATACAAAAGATTTTCCCTTCCGCCACATTCTCTCCAATACCTGTTCTTTATTTAGGCCATTCTGACGGGTATGAGGTGATACCTCATTGTAGTTTTGATTTGCTTTTGCCTGATGATGAATGATGTTGAGCATCTTTTCATGTGTCTGTTGGTCATCTGTATGTCTTCTTTGGAAAAATGTCTCTTCATGTCTTGTGCGCAGATTATTTGCTTTTTGAGTATTGAGTTTTATAAGTTCTTTATATATTTTGGACACTAACTATTTATCAGATATGTCATTTACAAATATTGTCTCCCATTCTGTGGGCTACCTTTTAGTTTTGGTGATTATTTCCTTTCTGTGCAGAAACATTCATTGTAATGAAGTCCCAATAGTTCAGTTTTGCCATTGTTTGTTTCCCTTGCCTCAGAAGACACATCTAGTAAGAAGCTGTAATAGCCGATGTCAGAGAGGTTATTGCCTGTGTTCTCCTGTAGGATTTTAATGGTTTCCTGTCTCACATTTAGGTCTTTACTACATTTTGAATTTATTTTTGTGTATGTTGTAAGAAAGTGGTCCTGTTTCATTCTTTTGCATGTAGCTCTCCAGTTTTCCCAACACCATTTGTTGAAGAGACTGTCTTTTCCCCATTGGATATTCTTTCCTGCTTTATGGAAGATTAATTGACCATATAATAGTGGATTCATTTCTGTTTTTTATTCCATTTTATTGGCCTATATGTCTATTTTTTGAGCCAGTACCATACTATTTTGATTACTACAGCTTTGTAATGTAACAAGGTCTGGAATTGTGAGGACTCCAGCTTTGATTTTTCTTTTTCAATGTTGCTTTGACCTCTTGGCGTCTTTGGTCATTCCATACAGATTTTAGGACTTTTTTTCTAGCTCTGGGAAAAATGCTGCTAACATTCTTGTCTTAACCCTGACCTTAGGAAAAAAGCTCAAGTTTTTCCCCATTGAGGATGATGTTATTGGTGGGTTTTTTGATATATGGCCTTTAATATGTTGAGGTATGATCCCTCTAAACCTATTTCATTGAGGGATGGTTGAGTGGATATTTTACTTTGTCAAACGCTTTTCCTGCATCTATTGAAATGATCATATGGTTGCGATCCTTTCTCCTATTGATGTGTTGTATCACATAGATTGATTTGTGAATACTGAACTACACTTGCATCCGGGGAATAAATTCAACTTGATTTTGATGAATGATTTTATAATGTATTGTTGGATTTGGTTTGTTTTTATTTTGTTGAGGATTCTTGCAGTTACGTTTTTCAGAGATATTGGCCTGTGGTTCTTTTATCAGTGGTGTTTTTATCTTGTTTTGGTGTCAGGGTAATGCCTCATAGAATGAATTGGGAAGTTTTTCTTCCTTTTCTATTGTTTTAGAATAGTTTGAGAATAGGTATTAGCTCTTCTTTAAATGTTTAGTAGAATTTGCCTGTGAAACCATCTAGTCCTGGACTTTTGTTTTTGGGGAGTTTTTTGATGACTAATTCAATTTCTCTGTTGGCTATCAGTCTGTTCAAGTTTTCTCTTTTTTCCTGTTTCAGTTTTGGTGGGTTATATGTTTCCAGGAATTTATCCATCTCTTCTAGGTGGTCCAATTGGCTGACATATAGTTTTTCTTAATATTCTCTTTAAACTGTTTGTATTTCTGTGATGTTGTTGTTATTTCTCCTCTCTCATTTGTGATTTATTGAGTCTTTTCTTTTTTTTATGATAGATATGGCTAGAGGTTTATCAGTTTTATAGATTTTTGTCAAATAACCAGCTCCTGGTTTCCTTGATCTTTCTATTGGGTTTATTGTTTGTTTTCCAGATAACTTATTTCTGCTCTAATCTATATTATTTCCTTCCTTCTACTGGTTTTAGCTTCATTTAGTGTTCTTTTTCTAGATCATTTAGGTGTAAGGTTAGATTGTTTATTTGCAATTTTTCTTGCTTCTTGAGGTAGGCTTGTTTTTCTTAAAACCTCCCTCTTAGGACCACTTTTGCTGCATCCCAAACATTTTGGACATTTTGGACATTGTGTTTTTATTTTTGTTTGTTTCCATGTAATTTTTTAGTTCTTCTTTTTTTCTGGTTGACTCATTCATGATTTTTAGACTATTATTTAACCTCATGTATTAGTATACGTGTGTGTGTCTGTGTGTGTGTGTATATATGTGTGTGTGTGTGTGTGTGTGTGTATATATATAAATATATATATATATATATATATATATATATATATATATATATATATATATATAGTGTGTGTGTGTGTGTGTGTATTGTGGATGGCTTCTACTTTTATAAGTAAAATATTGGTGGTAAGAAAAGTTGCTAGCATTATGTCAATCTTGAATTTGTTGAGATTTGTTTTGTGGGCTAGTATTTCATCTATTCTGGAGAATGTTTCATGTGCACTTGAAAATAATGAGTATGCTGCTGTTTTAAGATGGAATGTTCTGAATATATCCGTTAAATCCTTCTGTTCTAGTGTATCATTCAAAGCCACTGTTTCCTTGCTGATTTTCTGTTTAGATGGGTTGTCCATTGATATAAATAGAGTGTTAAAGTCCCCTACTATTATTGTATTACTGTGGATTCATTCCTTTTGTTGTTTCTTATTAATTCTTTTATGTATTTGTGTGCTCCTTTGTTGAGTAATAAACATTTACAATTGTTAGATCTTGTTGGATTGTCCCCTTAAATATTATATAGTGTCCTTCTTTGTCTCTTATTACAATGTTTGTTTTAACATCTAGTTTGTCCAATATATGTATTGCTATTTCAGCTTTATTTTGACATCCATTTGCATGATAGATGTTTCTCCATCCCTCACTTTGAATCTGCAGGTGTCTTTAGGTCTAAAATGGTCACTTGTAGGCAGCATATACATGGATCTATGTCTTTTGATGGGAGTATTTAGTCCATTTACATTCAAAGTAATTATTGATAGATATGTACTTATTGTCATGTTATTACTTGTTTTGTGGTTGTTTCTGAAGACTTTCTCTGATCTTTTCTTTCTTTTATGTGTTGTTGATATTCTTTATTGTTATATTTGGATTTCATTCTCTTTATTCTTTGCATGTTTATTACTAGTTTTTGACTTGTGGTTACCACAGGTTTACATATAACCTCTTCTACAAATAGCAGTCTATATTAAGTTGATAGTCATTTAAGTTTAAACCCAATCTCTTCTTCTCTCCCCCTCACGTTTAAGTATATGTTATCATATTTTATATCCTTTTTTTCTTTTTGAGCTCCTTGACTGATTATTTACAGAAATATTCATGTTTACTACTTTTGCATTTCCTGCCTTTATACGTTCACTTTGGTCTTTCTTTTCCATTCAAAGTGTCCCCTTTAATATTTCTTACAGGGCAGGATAAGTGGTCACAAAGTCCTTTAGTTTTTGTTTGTCTGGGAAATTCTTTATCTCTATTAAATAGAGTATTTTTGGCTGCAGATTTTTCCCATTCAGCACTTTGAATATATTCTGCCACTCCCTTCTGTCATTCCAAGTTTTTATTGAGAAATCTCACCTAGCCTTATGAATGTTCCCTTGTAAGTTACCGACTTCTTTTGTCTTAACTGCTTTTAATATTTTTTCTTTATCACTACATTTTGCTAGCTAATTTAATTCCAATATCTTTTGGTATGGGCCTGTTTTTGTTGAATTTGATGAGAGTTCTCTGTGTCTCCTAGATCTGAGAGGTCTGTTCCCTTCTTGAAAGTAGGGAAGTTTTCAGCTATTATTTCTTAAAATACATTTCTGCCCCCTTTTCTCTTTTCTTCTGGGATTCCTATAATATGAATGTTTCTATGTTTGATGGACTCGCTGAGTTCCCTATGTCTATTCTAATTTTGCAGAATTCTTTTTTCTCTCTTTGTTCATCATGATTACTTTCCATTACTCTGTCTTTAGGTCACTAATTCATTCCTTTGCTTCTTCTAGCCTGCTCTTCATTCCATCAAGCACATTTCTTTTTTGTTTATTGAGTCCTTTATCTCTGCTATGTTATTCTTTATCTCTGTTTAAGGGTCTCACTCATGTCTTCCACTCTTTTCTCAAGTCCAGTAGGTATCTTTATGATCATTACTTTAAATTCTTTATCAGGTATGTTACTTACATCTTTTTCCCTTAGACTTGTAGCTGTGGCCTTGCCCTGTTTCTTCATTGGGGATAAATTTCTCTGTCTTCTCATTTTGTATAAATCTTTCTACCTGTTTCTGTATGTTAGGAAAGTCAGCCATGTCACCTGTTCTTGAGGGTAATGGCCTTGTGAAGAAGAGGTCCAGTAGTGACCTTCTGTGTAGTGTCCCTTTTTCCCCAGGGCCTGGCTTTTCCATGAGTGTCTATAATGTGTGTTGCCTGTGCTTTGTTGTTTTGTCCTGGCTGCTTTATCTTTCAGGCCAGTTATCTACAGAGGTTCTCATTGCCCGTTGTGGGCAGTGTTTGGTCCCTGGCCTGAATGAGGCATGTTTTAAGTAGGTGTGCTCTGGTCTATTCATGAAATAATACTTTCATCACTGCACCCAGAACTGAGACTCTGCAAAACTCCCTCGTTGGGAGATGTGGCTTGAGTATGGGTTTGGACCCATCTTCTTGGGGAGGGGGCCTGCCATGCTGGGACTGAGGAAAACATGAGTGAGAGGGATAATTACACTGGAGCATGACAGAGGTGGGGGGCTTGGTATAAGCAAGTGAGGTAGCAAATGTTGGTTCTGTGCTTGTTCCCACAGGTGACTCTGTGTTTATACTGAGGGATGGGGGAGGGAAGTGGCCCTGGCCAGCTCCTTTATTCCTGGAGGAATCACTCTGTGAATGCTGCCTCTCTGGGACATGCTCTGAAATAAGCAATCTCTCTACTGTGTGTCCCAGGTGCTCCTCAGATCACTATTTCCTTGCTATCTGTCCATGGCTGTTTTCCTTGTCTTTTTTCCAAGAGCTGCCCCAGTATACTCCAACCTCCTCCAGAACAAAATACATCAACCTCTAAATCTCCAGGCTTTAGGTCCTGCTGGCTGCAAGAACTCTTGAAATTCGACCCTCTCACTTTCCAAGCCAATTGCTATAGGCTTCATTTTCCCTGTTCACTCCGCTATGTGCTAGTCTGTCTCTCAACCTTCTGCATGACCACAGCTCCCTCCCCACCACTGCAACCATGATCTGTATCTCTCCCAAACCCTGTCTCCACACCTCCTAGCTTCTTTAATGTGGTCCCTTTCCTACCTTTAGTTGTCGAGTTTTCTAGTCTTCAAGTCAATTTCTGGGGCATTTAGAATGAGTTAGTAGTTACCTAGTATCTAGTTAGTATTTATGTAATGAAGTGAGGCTAGGGTCCTTCTACTCTGCCCCATCTTCCAACCCCAACTACATTAAAAGATATTTGAATCCCAATTGTTTCAATTAATTAATTTATGGAATAAAGTAGGAAATAACTCAAGTGCAAACCTGTATATGGCAATGACCTGTGTGTGTGTGTGTGTGTGTGTGTGCATGCGCATGTGCATACAAATGCTACAATACTTAACCACCAAGGAGGAGACAAAGCCTGAGCTTGAGCAGATGTGTTAGAGGCACTTTGAAGTCCCCTTATCTTTGGCCATTTATTCAGCTGGGAGAGATGAATAAACCGTTTAAAAATTTGAAATTTCTTTTATTGCCATTGTGCACCTAGACCCCCATGCCCCCATGTCATCAGTATTCTTTATATCAATAGATGACCAAAAGGGAATTTGAATCATTTTACCAGGATTTGAATAATCCAAAACAAATAAGAGCACTGATAACAAAATGTTCCGACCCTCCAGAAAATTGCCATGACCTCATATTTGAGTCTTCTTTGTTTTGAGTGTTTAATCTGGAGGTTATTGGTGCACAAAGGTTTCCAAATCTCAAACACTGTTGTTGACAATATCCTCCTCATGCTTCATAGCATGATCATCAGTAGCAATGGCCTTGTGAAGGCCTTGGACTTGATATTGCTGAGCTCTGCCAGTATCAGAGAGCCTAAGATGAACTTCCACTCATAACATTGATGTGTCTTGAGTGCACGGCAGCAGGGAACACAACTGAAGCTGTTCCCATGGGGTTAGATTTCAACTTCATCATTTTGATTTTCTTCTTTTTAAATTACCATTAATTTATTTATTTGTTCACTCTTTCTAAAATATCTCCAGTGCTAAAGGGAGCCAAAAACAATTAATGGGCAATCATCATATTTCACCTGAATTGAATTAGTTAGGATATTCCTGCTAGGTAGTTCACACTGACAGTTGGCTTTGCTGTTTTCACTTGGACAGATTATACAAAACCTGTTTTTGAAAAGATTTGGTTGTGGTTGATTGTTCACAGTTTCAAAGACAGAATCATCCGTCTAGATTTAGATCTAGGGAAAAATACAGGTTTGAGAAATGCTGTCCACTTGTGAGAGTTTTTCCTGGTACCATGTGTGATACTATATTATAGCCATTTTAGTTTTAGTATAAGCCATTCATTCAAATGAAATCATATCTTAGCTTCTCAAACTTTGAGTTATATATGCAGATTGGCAAATCTCATATCCTCTGCTGCTTCTTTGTATATCCTCCCCTCCTTTTTTTTGTTTGAAGCTATTCAGATTAAGGAAACCATATAAATAAAAAATCTTAAAATATAACAGGCAGTGGTCCAGCTTTTGTGAACTGTTTTCTCCTTTGATTACATTTTATTGTATGTAATTTTTCCTACACTTTAATATGTCTCTTTTCATTTCATATTGATTTTAAAAGAATAAATTGAAAACTATGTGAAAGTTTTTGTTTCTATAAGGAAAATAGATACTTAAAATTTTTTAGGGGTGCCTGGGTGGTTCAGTCAGTGAAGCGTCTGACTTCAGCTCAGGTCGTGATCTCATGGTTTGTGGGTTTGAGCCCCACGTCAGGCTCTGTGATGATAGCTCAGAGCCTGGAGCCTGCTTTGGATTCTGTATCTCCCTCTTTCTCTGCCCCTCCCCCGCTCATGCTGTGTGTGTGTGTGTCTCTCTCTCTCAAAAATAAATAAAACATTAAAAAAATATTTTTAGGGGTGGCTGGGTGGCTCAGTTGGTTGAGTGCCGATTTCAGCTCAGGTCATGATTTCAGGTTTGTGGGTTTGGGCCCCACATCGGGCTCTGCTGATAGCTCAGAACCCAGAGCCTGCTTTCAGATTCTGTGTCTCCCTCTCTCTCTGCCCCTCTCCTGCTTGTGCTCTGTCTCTTTCTCAAAAATAAAATAAATACAAAAAAAATTTTTTTAATGTTTTTAAATCTCTTGATTTTGCAGAGGCAGTTTTTTTCAAAAGAAAGAGGTTATGCTTATTCAGTGGTCTTCTTAAGTTTTAATTTACATTTGACACCCGATTCTTATCTGATTTCTTCTTATTTAAATATACCCGTCTTCTTGATTCCCATGTTTTGATCTATTGTAGAGACATTTGATGTTTACAAAATAAAACACAAGCATTGCTCCAAAGGAGGAAATGCTGCCTGTTCATTCAGAAGGTCTGAGTGGGAGAGAGAGGCTAATCTCACTTTTCCAGGCTATTTCCCAGAGTCTAATTTCACAAGCCATCAACAGTTTGAAAAGGGAAATTAATTTAAATGTCTGTCATATTCCAGAAAGTAGGATGAAATATTGGTAAATATTGTCAAGTTCCCTCAGAAGAGATAGATTGGTGAAAGATGGATCCATATTGTTGTTAAAAAGGAGGAGACTATCCAGCAAAAGATGAAATCTTCTTTTGAAATTAATTAATAATTTCAAATTTTTTCCTAATTGTCGTTGGGAAATTATTAAGACAAATTTCACAAATGATGTGTTTGTACAAAGAGATCTCTAATGAAATCATGGATAGATTAGAATGTATACAAAATATGGAATGAGATGTATGTAACAAGGGTTGACTATAGAGGGGTACATAACTATGGAATTAGCATAGTGATGCTAAAATACAGAAGGGAATGCCCTTGAGTATCTTTTCCAAGACTATAGACTCTTACATGCATCCATCAAATAAAAATAACCACTCAATGCTGGTGGTGATTATTGAATATATTGAATATATGATAAAAAACAAAATATAATGTCAGATTTAATTTTGCTGAGTGTGTGTTCAATGAGAGCCTTTTTTGAATAGACTGGCTAACTCTATGTTCCATTCTATGTAAACATCCTTGAAAAGATTGTTTGGAACAAAAGGCCAGTTGGTGTCTCTGTTCTCAAGATTACAAACATGCTAGAGACCCTCCCAATTCTCTGTAAGATTATAATTAGCTAGGCAAATTTCATCACAGTGCATATATTTGGGGGTTCTTTTGGCCACCCCAACATGCCATGCCTTTTTCTGACTACAGGACCCATTCATTCACTTTCCTTTGTCTGCCTTGCTCTTCCTCACCTCTGAGTATCAGGACCTTCTCACTGTTAGGTCTCTGGTTCCATGTCAACTTCAAGAAGTAGCCCATGCATTTCTACTATTCTGTGTTATGCCTCTGTGTTTATTTTTTATTTTTTCAAAATAGTTGTAACATTTTCTTTATCTGTTTGTTTGTGTGTCCTAACACATACTTTGAAATATAAACTCAGTGAATGCACAGGTCTAGTCCTTCATGTCTCCATTGTACCTGCATTACCTGGAACAGTACTTTGTACATGAGATGCTAAAAGAAAGCAATCCACTTGTTAAAGGATTGTTGAAGTGATCCAAATAAAGTACAACATTATGAGCAAGATGAGATAGAAAATTGTGGCTGTAGATTGGGTAAAGTGGCAAAAAAAGGGGCAACCTGGGCAATATTCAGAATATACAAAATTACAAAACACTTCTAAAGATCTAGAATGTAGCAATCATATCCTCCCTAAAAATTATCACAGATTTTTCAGAAACAGTTCTTAATTCCTCTGAACAAATACTGCATCATTTTGGCTTAACTGAAATACAGATGTACTTTAGAACAACTCAAGCTGAACAATTTTTCATAATTTTTTTCATAAAGTGAACTGTGTGAAAGCAGGGATCATGTCCATAGCACTTTGTTTTTTCTTCTTCTTTTTAATTTCCAGCATGTATTTCAATGTCTGGAACATAATACATTATTTAATCAACAGAGTGTTGGAAAGGAATTATTTAGCCTGATGTAACCATAGTGACATACTTCATGCCCTTAATGCTGCAAATGCTGGCTCATCAGGTTGGAATACTGCCCAAACAAACTGACCAATTTCCTGATATTTTAGTAAATAATATACATATTGTAAGTTTTTGTGCTAGCAATTAAAGTATAGATTACTTTTAGAATAAGCTTGATGCTTTATCTAACAGTTTCTCAAGGCCTTCCTGAAGTCAAATAAGCTGGATTATCGTGTTGTGGGCATTAGCTTTCCAGGGGCTCACTCTGCAGTTCAGCACTCCATAAATCCTGGGGGTATGTATGTCCTCCTTTCCCCAAAGAGCAACTGATGTCCTACTAGTTTTGACTAATGTGGCTTGAGGTATGCCTACCCTGAAATCCACCTTACAAGATTTTCAAAACTAAAATGAGCAAAGGCAATACTTAAGGCCCATGCAGAGAAAAATTATTACAGTGTTTAGACTTGAGACACAATTGAGGCAGGACTTAGGAACCAAGAAGATCCACTGTGTTTCTACAAAGTATGTTATTTAAATAGTAATGCATTCCATCATGTAAATCAGACTTTGCTTAGGATTCGGGTATATCTGCCCAAAAGGTGTGAGAGGGACATCAAATAATTTGGATTGATCTTTCATTTTTCTTCACTTAGTAAGTTCATATTTTTGAAACATGAGTCTGACCAGTACCATTGCTTGGCACTGCAAGCTGTTGCTGTTGAATAGATTTCCTACTGTGTGATGATACCTTTGAAATCTTGGATGACTGAGTCAACTCTTGCTTTCGTCACCCATCAGCTCTTCACTGTAAAAAAAATACTTTTACAAAAATGCAAATGGTAAGTATAATAGCCACTAGAGCTTTTCAAAGCTTAGATGCTCAAGTTCCTTGGTTATTACCAACATGTAAATTATAAGCAGTAGGACAGACTCCCACACAATGTCTAGAGCAGCTATAATAAAAAGAAAGAGAAAGTGTGCTGTGCAGGGAGCCAGTGAGGAGTCAGGGCAACAGGCACTGCTGGCAAAACTTAAGTTGGAAAAATACATTTTGGAAAATTACCTGGGGTAATATTATATATATTTAAGGGTGATTTCAGTTAGATTCATCTTTTAAGAGTAATGTATTAATTTATCATTTCTTAAATGTTTTCTACTGGCCACATAATATGTTGGGGGCTATGAAAATGATCATCAATGGCTTTAATTAAAAACAGTTATCGTGTAGCTGTTGTAAGTCTATTTTGGGGGGTATGTGTATTTGTAAAGAGTGTTTCTTTATAGAAAAATACTGAGATTTATGCTGCTTAATGAAAATCCTCAGGTTAAAAAAGCAGTGGTATTTTTAGCTATATAAAGACATGTTTCAGACTATAAAATTGTGAACTATCCTATTAAGCTATCAAACAAAAGTCAAGAACCAATTCAGCGCTTAAATATACACCCAGGCTTCAGAGAAAAAAAAAAAGACTAGAGTATACTTCCTTTCTAAACCCTCAGTGATTACCCCTGCCGCAAATGCCAGAGCCCACTCTGGAGGCCATGAGGGCTTCTGGTGGACAGGAATGGTCTGTGGTCACACCTCCTACTTAAGATATCCCTCAGCCCTCACCACAGGCTGCTGAACCTCCTACCTTGACTGAATGAATAGTCTGGAGGCAAGCCCTTCAATACTTAAGTAGACATCCGAGCCAGAAAACACAGAGTTAAATATCAGCAGATCTGATTTTAAAAACAATTGAAAAACAGAAACCCGAAACTGGAGAGAGTTGCAAGAGAATTTAATATATATGGTACTTAAGGCTTACTATCATTTATGTAAATATTTTTATGCAGTTATAGGAAAGCTATCAACACCCCAATAGGAAAATGGGAAAATACATGGTAATTCACACAATAATAAACACAGATGGCCAAAAGGAACAGGAAATATGGTGAAAAGTGCTAATGAATAAAAATTGCAAATTAAAATTCTATTGTATCTTTTTTCTCTTTCAGATTATCAGTCATTCCACAGACTATAAATGTTTTGTTTAGACAATTATATGTGAAAATGATGGGAAGAAGTAGTAATTTTTGCAGTCCAGCAGGGCTATCAAGCAAAATAGGTTTCAAAATGTATCTACTTTGGACCCCCAAATTCAAATTATGCATTGCCTATCTTAAGGAATAATAACATATGAACAAAAACATCAGTGTAAGGATGTTTATTGCAGCATATTATACGTCAGAAAAATACTGAAAATCGGGGACAACTGGGTGGCTCAGTTAGTTAAGCGTCCATTTAGGCTCAGGTCATGATCTCACGGTTCGTGGGTTCGAGCCCTGCATCAGGCACTGTGCTGACAGCACCAAGCCTGCTTGGGATTCTCTCTCTCTCTCTCTCTCTCTCTCTCTCTCTCTCTATCTCTCTCTATCCCTCCCCCACTTTCACATGTGCGTGTTCTCTGTCTCCCTCTCCTCTGCTCCTATCTCACTCATGCCCTCTCTTTTACAATAAACAAACTTAAAAAATTTAAGAAAAAAAGAAAAAATATTGAAAACCAATTCAATGACTCAAACATGAAGTATGGTTACACGATTTTTCTATAACATATTATGTAACCATTCCATAGTTTTAACACTGAAAGAGACAAGGAAAATTGTTCAATAGAAAGTATCCTCTATATTGCGTGCATAGCAAAATGCCATTTTTGTTGCATATGAGTAGACTGCCACACCTCACTTTGATCATACTCTGCACATATTTATCTGTTGACGAACTATGAAAGGGCCAAGGTTGATGGCTGTATGATGAGTCAAAGAGTTTACACGGGTAGAGCTCTAGCAACCAGAAGTCATTTGGCCCTTCCAGCACATACCTGGACAGTGTTATCTTTAGGTGAGATGGCCTTAGACCACTGTGCTTTCAGAGTGAGCATCGGTGATTCCTTGGAGATGACCCCAGATGAATATAACCAATCCGAATACAGGCTGTGGTATCTTTACCATTAGGCAGGTTGACTTTCTAAAAGAAAAATTGGGAATACATTCTGTGGATTTTTCTGGAGATAATAGTGGATTTTAGAAAACAATTACCTGGATAAGCTGCTTCTTCCTACCGAAATTTCTGATCTTGCTTTGTTCTTTTTGTCTGTGTATATCTGAAAGGAAGGGTGGAATCTGGGCAATGCTGAGTTAATAATAAGTTTAGGCTGGGACACAAATATTTGTTCCTCATATCACACTAATGGAGACTAAAGTTGACCTTCAAAAGATTGAGTTGCGTATTTTATTTATTTATATTTGGCAAGCATAGAAATATGAACTGATACATCTTCAGATATTTTCTCATAGATTATTTTGAAAAGAATAAAATGTAAGCATATGGAGTGATACAATGCCTTTCTATAACTATGTCAACAATATTAATTATTTAGCAACGCCTGGGTGGTCCGTTGGTTAAGCATCTGACTTCGGCTCAGGTCATGATCTAGCAGTTTGTGAGTTTGAGCCCCGCATTGGGCTCTCTGCTGACAGCTCAGAGCCTGGAGCCTGCTTTGGATTCTGTGTCTCCCTCTCTCTCTTCCCCTCCCCCACTCACGCTCTGTCTCTCTGTCTTACTCAAAACATAAACATTAAATTTTTTTTTAAAAAACAATATTAATTATTAAGTGCATTAATGCTCATAAACCTGACATTCTTACGCCTTTACCAAATGGTAGATGAGAACAAATTGGTCTTATAAATGGGAATTACTCAAATTTCACTCTCCTGACAGGATTTCAACACCTCTGTTCCTTCCTGCCATTTCCACACAAGTGTTCGGGAAATTCCTCTCATCTCACAGATGACAGCATGTGTTATCTGCCACGCATTGCTGCTCCTGACACAGAACTTGCATGTCCACCACGCATTGCTTCCTCCCTCTCCTGACAATTCCTATTTCTGCCTCACACCAATGGACATGAGTGTACAAGATGGATTGGGGCAAGTGGGAAATGAGTGCAGTGGACTGAATTATTCTCACAGGTCTTCACTGTGCGGAAGCTTTTTATTTTCGTGTGGTCCCAATAGTTTATTGTTGCCTTTATTTCTCTTGCCTCAGGAGACATATCTAGAAAAATGCTGCTAAGGCTGATGTCAGAGACATTACTGTCTATGCTCTCTTCTACATTTTTTTATGGTTTCAGGTCTCACATTTAGGTCTTTAATTCACTTTGAATTTGTTTTTGTGTATGGTTCAAGAAAGTGGTCCAGTTTTGTTCTTTTGCACATAGCCGTCCAGTTTTCCCAATCCATTTGTTGAGGAGACTTTTTCCCATTGGATATTCTTTCCTGTTTTATCAAAGATTAATTGACCATATAATAATGGATTTATTTTTGAATTTTCTATTCTGTTCCATTGATCTGTGTGTCTATTTTTGTGCCAGTACCATATTGTTTTAATTACTACAGCTTTGTAATATAACTTGAAGCCTGGACTTGTGATACCTCCAGTTTTGCTTTTCTTTTTCATAATTGCTTTGACTGTTTGGAGTCTTTTGTGGTTCCATATAAATTTTAGGATTGTTTGCTCTAGTTCTGTGAAAAAATGCTGTTGGTATTTTGATAAGGATTATATTAAGTCTGTAGTTTGCTTTGAGTAGTATAAACATTTTAACACTATTCATTGTTTCAATCCATGAGCATGGAATGTCTTTCCATTTCTTTGTGTCATCTTCAGCTTCTTTCATCAATGTTTTGTAGTTTTCAGAGTACACATCTTTTATCTCTGTTAGGTTTATTTTTAGGTATCTTATTATTTTTTGTGCAATAGTAAATGTGATCATTTTCTTAATTTCTCTTTTGGCTGCTTCATTATTAGTGTATAGAAATGCAACAGATTTCTGTACATTGATTTTGTATCCTGTGACTTTCCTCAATTCATTTATCAGTTCCAGTAAGTTTTTTTGGAGTCGTTATATATACATATGTATTTCTGTGGTGTTGGTTATTTATCTCCCTCATTTGTGATTTTATTTATTTGGGTCCTTTCTCTTTTCTTTCTGATAAGTCTGGCTAGAGGTTTATTGATTTTATAGATTTTTTTCAAAGAACCACCTCCTGGTTTTGTTGATCTGTTTTATTGTTTGTTTGTTTGTTTTTAATTTCTCCTATGATCATTACTTTAAATTCTCTATCAGGTATGTTACTTATTTATGTTTTACTCAGGTCTCCTTCTGTGATTTTGTCCTATTCTTTCATTTGGTACATATTCCTCTGTCGCTTCATTTTGTCTACCTCTCTGTGTTTCTCTGTGTTAGGAGGTCTACCATGTATTCTGCTCTTGAAGGTAGTGGTCTTATGAGGAAGAGGTCCTGTAGGGCTTCTCAGTGCAGAGTACCCTGTTCCCCAGAACCTACACTTCAGGAAAGTATTCTGTGTGCATTGCTTGTATCCTGCTCTTATGTCTGAGTCTCTCTCTTTTTTTTTCCAGTCCAGACATCTGCACTGACTCTCTCCCTGTTATGGGCTGTGCTTGGTCTCTGTGGTGTTAGTGAGTTCCAGGGAGGCTGGCTTTGGTAGGGTGTAGCTGCAGGAGAGCTCAGGGGCAGAAACAGTGGTGGTAACAAACTTTTCACTGAGCTGCACTCCTAGGCCAGATCCCCTGAAGCACAGTAGCTGGGGGTGCTTTTTGCTTGTGTGTGAGGTGGTTGGGCAGGGCATACCTGTGTTGTTAGCAAAACTTGTGTTGAGGTCAGGGTGGAGACCAGCAGGCTTGGAGTAGGGGAGTCCTTCTGAGAACATATGAGTGGGGCACACTGCTAGCCTGTTAGGTAGCAAGGGTCTGTGCAAAACTGCCTCCTGCAGATGTGGAGAAACAATGTGTTTATGTGCCCTGATGGGGAGTGAGCAAGAGAGGAAAATGGTGCCTACCAGCTCCTTTGTTCCTGGAGATGTTTGCCAACATGCTCCAAAATCAGTATAAACAAGTAGTTCTCTCATTTGCCCCAGGTGTTGTGCAGATTGTTGCTTCTATATTGTCTTTCTGCACGCTGCTGTCTCTTTAAGGGCAGGGGTGTGCTATCCGCAGCCTCTGGCTTGCCCAGTGCTGAGTCAGCTGGCTTTTAAAGCTCCAGGCTCCACATCCCACTGGTTATGCAAACTCGGAATTCAGCCCCTCTGGTTTTCAAAGCCAGGCATTATTGGGATTCATCTTCCCCATGTGGGCTCCCTGGTTCAAGGAACCATTTCTTTCATGCTCACAGCTCTTTCCTCCTGTGGGCAGCTCCCAACCAACCATTGTTTCTGTCCCTCTTGACCTCTCAGATGTGGCCTCCTCTCTACAGTTAATTGTGGAGTTTGTTTTGCCAGTCTTCCCATCGCTCTTATGTAGTCACATGGAAGCGAGAGATATCTGTAAATGTGGAATCCGGTGAACTTAGGGTCCTCCCACTCCACCGTCTTCCCCCAAGGTCCTTTCTCAAAATAATTGTTAATTAGATACCTATTATAAAGAGATAGAATAAATTATGAAATATGTATTGTAAATACTTTGTTCCCGATAATGCAGTAACGGGGAGGAATCAAGAAGCAATTAGAACTCTATATGCAACTCGAAATCTGTGAACATCATTAAACTTAAAAGAACATCACTATTTAAATTACTCATACATAACTACTCTCTTCACAGTTAATCAGTTCTTTGGATTTTCCAAAATGGTCAGAACTCTAAGATGTTCATGCTACTAAAGTTTTAATGTTTATTTATCTTTGAGAGAGAGAGAGAGACAGAGAGAGACAGAGACAGAGCATGAGACGGGTAGGGACAGAGAGAGAGGGACACACAGAATCTGAAGTAGGCTCCAGGCTCTGAGCTGTCAGCACAGAGCCCGATGCAGGGATCAAACTCACAAGCTGTGAGATCATGACCTGAGCCCAAGTCAGATGCTCAACCGACTGAGCCACCCAGGTGCCCCTATTGCTACTAAAATTTTTAAATCTCAGGATTGCTCTCTAGACTGAAAAGACAGACTCTATTATAAAGGAGCTGTTCGTCTTAAAAAGAAAGAATGATGCAGTGGGGCACAGCCTTTCTCTTTTGGTTCAGGAAACAAAAAAACATGAAGTCTCTTCTTGAAATAAAGCTTCTGTTGTTCACTCAACTCTGTTTTTTTGAGGTTTTGAACATTCAAAGCCAATTCCGTATGTAAGTTTTAGTTACTTCTAAAGAGCACCACTTTTGTTTATGTGATTTTTTTTAAAAGTACCCTAAGTATCCATTTTTAACATACAGAGAACTATAGCCAAGGGAATGTGAAAAGCACTCCAGTTTCTATACAGAGGATAAAGATACAATTTCATTTATGTCAACCTACTGGTATCTACCAGTTACTGATTTGTGTGTCCTCCTAATAATTACGATAATTCCAATTTTTTGAGCATCATTCGAGTACTACAGTAAAAAAAAAAAAAACTAATCCAAAGGTATGATAAATGCTGTTCACCATAACTTGGGAACAGGTTTAGTCTCATCTCCCTTTGAACCAGGAGGTGATATTAGTTCATTCCCTACAGTGAATCAAATGTCTGTGAGACTCATGCCCATGGCACCTTTTTAACAAGAAAATGTGAGAGAAGTTTTGGAAAAAATGAGGAATGAGTGAAGATGATTATCCATCGTCCTAACAAACATAGCTATTGGTGACCCAGTCTCCCTTTCCTTCAGTGGTGACTAGGGAAATGGTTTAGATCAGATCATGGCTGTGTCCAGGCTAAGGGTTTGCACGTCAGCAGAAGGGAGCTATGGGCAATTTCTGGGTGAGTGCTAATGTGAGGACATCAGAAGAGAATAGAAGTGAGTAGCACTGGCAGTAGTGAAGAGGGTGTCATGGAAGCTGGCCAGCGGAGCAAAAAAGGGGAGGCAGTGAGAAGAACTTCATGGTTACCTGCTGAGTCAGCTATGCTGCTGACTCTCATAGGACAGAAACATGGACATTTGTGATAAGGGGCCCAAATGTACATTGAAGAGGACATGGACAATACCAAGAAGTCTTCCAAATGCTGGCTGTGAGATCTGAGGAAAATCTACCCAGAGGAGGAATGTGGGCCAAGAAGCAGGTTTGGGGAGATGGCAATGGCAGTTTTAGGCATCTTGCAATTGCTATGCCCCAGGACACTAAACCCAGGCCACCAGGGATTTGCATAGTTTGAGCAAAGGAGAGACGTAAGTAGGTTAGCATGTCTAATACCATTTGCCAAAGTTGTGAAGAATAAATTTAGTAAAAGCGAAAGATGTTTTGTTTTTGCGTGATGATCATTAGGTGGAGCCCCAGCACTTGTAATGCTTTGTCAGTTTATATTCAGATCAGAAATCTTGCCACAGTTTCAGGAGAAAAAAAAAGGTTTTTATACACAGAGTTAGCATCTTATGAAAATAGGCTGCACATCAGTGATTCAAATGTGTCTGCAGTGCTTGTGAGATAGGCTCAAAACGTGCCTTTTCAGTTGCCAGTTGCACTTATTTTTTTCTTTTCCTTGAGTATATCTAATGGCAAGTAAGGGCCTTTACAACATTGACTATACTACATTTCTCTTGAAATATCATGGGGTCTCTCAAGATATAAGTCAAAGAATTAAAAAAAATATCTCCAATGCCATGTTCTCTCTACCAGGATGAAAGAGAAGCATCACAGAGTAAAAGAAGGAAATACCTGCCCATTGTCCTCCCCATGCCTAGGCATGAATGACTTACCAATCCCTCTTTTATCCTGACATCTAAGCTATAGCTTTGACATGATTCTCTACTCTTTCGGTCAGCTAACATTCTTTAAGAGCACATGCTGCAGTGATGTGAAACTTGAGCTTTTCAGTGTATATTGTCTATAGGCAAAAGATCTCTATTTCTACCTGGATATCTACCAGTCCCCAGAAGTACAGCTGTGTGTTAAGTTATGCATGAGCTGCCGAATAGTCCTACACCTGCAGTGATCCCTCCAATATGGTGGGGAGCAAACCTAATGAGTACAACCAAAGTTTTGGACAAGTGTTGAACAGTGCAAGCTAGAAAGAAACCATGGATGGAAGGTTGGCTGGAGACGGTGAGTCTGGACAGATGGAGGGCAAAGGGACAGCCAAAAGCCTTAGAGATGTACATGCAGTTATGTAACACAGACAGTCTACTCAGCTTCGAGGTCTGTCAGGACACAGTCAAAAAGTACATTCTGAGTAAAAAGGACATAGATGGGCCTTTGATTAGTGATTTCAGAGAAGAAAAAAGGAGAAAAAAGTGGATTCCTAGGGGGCTGGCAACTTTACAAGCTCTGAGACTTCAGACACGCAGGCAGATGTGATCGTTCCTGTAGTTGAAGCCAGTTGCTGTCTGCTGGCCTTAGAGGTATTGTTGCCTGTAGGTAGATGTATTTGTTTGCTGAGGCCGCCATAACAACAAATGTTTAAGCCTGGGTGACTTAAACAACAGAAATTTATTGCCTCATAGTTTTGGAGGCTAGAAATCCATGATCAAGCTTTTGGCAGGTTTGTTTTCTCCTAGGGTCTCTCCTTGGCCCATGCGTGATGGCCTTTTAGGCACTCAAATGGCCTTTTCTCTATGTGTGTACACCCTGGTGCTTCTCCTGTTTTCTCTTCTTATAAGGACATTAGTCAGGTTGCACTAGGGCCCACCCATATATACCTCATACCTTAATTTCCTCTGTAAAGGATGCATCTCCAAATACAGTTACATTTTAAGGTAGTAGGGTGATGGCTTCAACACATAGATTTTAGGGGAATTCAGTTCATCCCAGTAGGCAAGGCTGGCCAGGACATGACAGAGAGAAGGAAAGCTTACCTTCTTTCTAGTCATGAAAATAAATGCTGTCAAAGGTTTGACAAGTCAAAAATACTCAATACCTTGAGAAAGTTGTTTTTTACTGTGCTTATTAAAATACTTTCTCATTATAAAACATTTACATTTGTTTTGAACATAGAATTATATAAAAATCATGCCATCTTATTTCCCCTTGGAAGACTTTTTAATTTTGTTCTTAGTAAACTTGACTTTTCTTCTTGGACAAATATGACTTGACCATGAAGACCCTGAAGAATGGGAATCTAGAAAAGTCAGAGCTGATGAAGCGGGGACAAATAAATTGAGCCTGCTTACATCATTATAAAGCAGTAATGTAACTGAAGTTATACTTTAATTTTTTAACTATAGACAATTTGTCTTGCGTATTCTTTAATAAATACTGGCTGTTTAAGGAGAAGGGTAATACCTCTTGGAATCGTACAATTCATTAGCATTATGCCAATCAATTCCATATATTTTATTTACTTATTTTTAATGTATTTTTGTATTTGCCATTAGATCAGAAATCAGCAGATAGGACATGGGACTATAAGTTAGCAGTGTTGGATTTATTTGTGCCCAGCTGTGGCAGATTTTATGCAAATCATTTAACCTCTTTAATCCTGAATTTCATTGGCCAAAGAGCTTTAACTGTGTAAAAAGTTCAAAAACACCCACTGCTTCACATATACAATGTGAGTATCATAACAATTATTCCATTTTTTATAAGAATAAATTACTTTTGCCTATTGTGCTTTCTTATCCTTAAAACGAATTTTTCAATTTCAAGCTATGTATCAGCATTGTCAATAGAAAATTCATTTTTCTTTATCTAATTTGTGGCATTAGTACTTCTGGGAAACTGTCATAGCATTTAATTCTCAGTATTTTATGATGCCATGGTTCATCTTAAAATTTCAATTCATGACATCTCAACTACTTACAGCATGTTTAAATACAATGGCTTCTAAAAATATTCTTTTTGGGATGTTTAATGATTTGGGAAGAGGACTAAAATTCTGGAGTTAGTGAGGCAAATTCCTTATGAAAAACATCTATATTACATAGAAAGTTTCTATTTTATTGAGGCCCAGGTAGTCACATACTAGCATGAAAGACACATGAAATCTTTATGTAATTCCTTTCTACCTTATACCTGCCAACCTTCTCCAGATTCCCGTCAATAACCCAAGCACCAATTCCCCAAGTCAGAGACATCATGCTATCTCCCTGAGGTCACCTTTCTTCTTTTCTCTTATTAGCTTTGCAGACAGGTGATGGTGTGAGCAAATTTATCAGCATACTGCCTGACACATTGAGTGCACAGAGCAAATTAAGTTCTCTCCATTGTGTTTTAATAAGGCAGTGCATTCCAGTTATGCAAGGTTCTTGTCCAGTTTCTATGATAGAATTTTTCCCATTGCTGCTATAAATTTTAATCCTATTGCTAGTGACTGGTATTGTGGGTAGATGACAGACATAAGAACCTTAACAAGACCTTTTATATTTATAAAACTGTAAAATCATTTGTATGCAGTTTTCTTTTCTTAATTTCTATTTTAAATGTTTATTAAGTACCTACGATATGCCAGGCATTATGCCAGCCTATTGCTATAGTATCTTATAAAGGAAGAAACTGTCTCCGCTTTTGTAGAGCTTATGATCGAGAGTGAGTAACAAACTATAAGCCAGCAAACATCAAAGTGGTGAAACACATTTGATGAGTGGTGCAAGGGGAATAAA
The DNA here is from genome assembly GCF_018350195.1 of Panthera tigris. NCBI lineage: Eukaryota > Metazoa > Chordata > Mammalia > Carnivora > Felidae > Panthera > Panthera tigris. The sequence goes on from NC_056670.1 coordinate 700,222, forward strand.
TAGGACACTGCCTCATATCTAACAGTGTAGTCAACTGGCAGAAGCGGCCTCAAATCTTTATCCTCTGTTTCCACACTCTTTGTAATGTGACTCTGCCGCTTCTTTCATCTAGAGCTGAACTTTATTTCCTCTATCTTTCTGCCTTGTGACTTAATTTGACAATGGACTGTGGAAGAAAGAAGTGTGTGCCTGCTCTGAGCATGGGCCTGGGAGGTCTAGGATGCTCCTGAGACCTCTCCCCTCTCTCTCTTTTCTGTCTCTCAATCTATTCCTCCCTCTGTCTCTCTCCTCCCTCTCTAACATGCAAACACACATGCACAGTACTCTGCCCTTTCACCATGGGAACCAGTTGGCCTAGGCTCCTAGAACGTAAGAAACCACATCAGAGGCCAGGCCTCCACACTTCTAATGACATAAAACTGAATGGGTTACATGAATGATCCAAGCAAGAGCATGAGAACTGCCTAGCTGAGTCTAGCCAAATTGTTGACTAAAAAAATCGTGAGTTACAAAACAATTAGTGTTTTAAAATATTCAGGGTGGCTATTATGAAGTAAATCTAACTGGCCCAGTTAGAGAACACCTCAAGAAGGGCCTTAGGAGATGAGATTTCAGCTCAGATCCAGAGGATTAGAAAGTGTCAGTCATAGACAGAGTGGTTACACGTGCTGAAGCCTTTCAGCTGAATTAGTCTGATGTACTAGATGAACTCAAAATGGGACCATGTGGATGGAATACATTGAACAAAGAGAAGAATGGGATCAACAGCAGTGGAGGTGTGGGCAAGAACCATATTATTCATGGCCTTGTGGGTCACCAACAGAGGCTGGTGTTATTCCTAAGGGAATGAGTGCTTCTAGTTTAATTTATATTTTCAAAAAATTACTATGACAAAGACCAAGTAGGAGGCAGTTACAGTAGTCTGCAACTGTAACTACCTCCCATTTTCTTCCCCTTAGTAGACATGGGGATTTTCTGGAGTTTCTTCAAATCATTTCTTGTGCTAAACTCTGAGTAGACCTACTTTTCCTAAATAAATCTATGATGTTTTGCATATTCTCAGATGCCTACATTTCTATTAACAGAGATGCTGATGGGGACTGCAGAAGCCCTTTGCAAACACAAACTTACACTTTTAGTGACATGAAAGGTCATATTTTTAAATAGCAAGAAAATGCTTCTCTCGATTTTTTGTTTTCTACTCTAAATGCCTCTCTCTCCTGACATTTACTTTTTTCTTTTATAGATCTGATTTCCAATTTCAGTGTAGCATTATCAATATTTTCCTTAAAAATTTCCTTTTAGTTACATTTTTTTCTTTTAATATTCATTCAAAGAAAGGAAGAAAACAGTTGAGATGCTAATAAAATCTTTTTTCTGTGATTTTTAAAAACTTTTTCCTGTTAGTTCATGCAGTCTACATTAACATGCTCTATTCTTCAGTGTTCCCTTATGCATTGTTTCTTGACTCACATGAATTCTTGCTCGTTTGCTCTGTGTTTCAATAAGATCATATATATACATATATATGTGTATGCATATATATAGTCTCATATACATATGTGTATATATGCTTGTGTATATATATATGTATGTATGCATATATATAGTCTTGTATACATATGTGTATATATGCATGTGTGTATATGTGTGTATGTATATATATTCACATACCTACACATAAACAGAAATAGAGTTAAAAGGGAATTTAGAAATCATTTTTTCAATTATCTTAATTATAGGGAAAATGTAGTTTGTGAAAAACAAAATGGGAAATTCATAAAATTATCTTGTCTTCTAGTATTGTGAGCTGTGTACTGGGAAAGGACAGTGCAGCCTACGTATAAGTCAGAAATTAAATGGGAGTTTGTATTGTTTGACTCTGATGTCACATCCTAAGCATTCACTAGAGTTTCTCATCAACAAAATGATTAAACAGAAACATCTTGAGAGAAAATTCCAACTGTTATTGGAATATAGGATTCGTCATTTCTATCCACTACTTTTGGCTTTTCACTTTGGCCTTGCCCAATGAGGATCTGAAGGTTTTTCCATTTCCTGTCCAGGAGTCCAAACAAGAGGTGATAATGGTAACAAAAATTAACAGCAACATTAGCTCCTTTAATTGAATTTGCTTTTTAGTGTGCTTGGGTATTTTCTCCTTAAAAAATACCTTTTTCCTATGAGATTAAATGAATCAAGACACAGAGAGATTAATGATTTACCTATAATGGTATTATTACTCAAAGCAAGATTTAAAGTCTCTTTCTCCCTATCATGGACTGTTTTCTATTGAACCATAAAGATTTCCCAGGGGAGGGGGAAATGCCGTTCTAATAACTAATAAATGTGATTCACCTTACTGAAGTACATCCACTTTGATGGAATCCTTGAAGTAGTGAAATATATAGAGAGGTCCTGTAAGAGAGCATCCAAAGAAATGGCAAGAAATATAAAAATGTTTTTGTAGTGATTCAAAAACATTCTCTCACGATTTTGCTTTTTTCCCAATTAACAACAGGTTCAAAAGAAAACTGGAAGTTTAAATGAGGCATGAAAGATTTTTTTTTAAGTTTATTTTTGAGAGAGATAGAGCATGAGCAGGCAAGAGGCAGAGAGAGAGGGAGACACAGAATCCCAAGCAGGCTCCAGGGTCTGAGCTGTCAGCACAGAGCCCAACACGGGGCTCGAACTCACGAACCAAGAGATCATTACCTGAGCCAAAGTCAGACGACTAACTGACTGAGCCACCCAGGCATGATGAGGCATGAAAGATTTTTATTTTGTCTTCCTCAAAGTACATATAAATTACAGGTAAAAGAATCATTCATCTGACTCTAAAATAATTTGTTTTCATTTTTAAGTCAGTCAAAAATCTTTCTGAATTATGATTCATGAGACATGCAGAGATTATGGAGTAAAAAGTGGCTAAAAATGAAGATGATTGTAATGCTTGAGAAAAACATTTTTTTAAGTGTATTTATTTATTTTGAGAGAGAGAGATTGCCTGTGGGAACGGCAGAGAGAATGGTAGAGAGAATCCCAAGCAGGCTCCACACTGTCAGCACAGAGCCTGACATGGGGCTCATTCCCAGGACCCTGCAATCATGACCTGAGCCGAAATCAAGAATCTGATGTTCAACTGACTGAGCCACCCAGGCGCCCCAAGAAAAACATTTTTTCTTATGTCACACCTTTGGCCTTGGAACAATCACTACCATGCTTATAAAACCTGCAACTAAAATCCTCTTGGGCTTCCTTAAATTTAACTCACATGTATGTAATTAGGAGCTTTCACAACCTGAAAGAACAACATTTGACACCAAATTATATACACAGTTTAGTGAAATATGACTCCCCACTTCCTTTGAGTTTTACTTAAATGTGTGATTTAAACAGATCCGGTCAATTCAGCAGGGGAAATTACCCATCCAAAATAGTTTTCTCCTATGTACTGAGAGAGTGCAAAAATATTTCCCTGAAGCATGTTTTGCAACCTACCCATATATTTGCTATTATCTGTATGCAGTACAGCCTTGTGAGAGCTTTTCTGTGGTTAAGTGAACATGTTGCAGTGTTATAATCAGTCTCGCTAACTAGCCTATAATCAATCTCCTTGAAGACAATGATTGTGGCTGGTACTTGTGTCCTCCATAGTCTTTAGTTCAGCATTGGCATGAAGCATTAAGGCCCTCATTGACTGAAGCACATTGTTATGGGGAAGGCTGACCATTTAAGTACATTATTATGTGGAAGGCTGATCATTTAAAAATCAAACTGGACTTGCTATTCTTGAAAGATCAAAACTACAAAGAGCAAAATCTGCAAAGACCTTTTTTAAATGTTGTGTTTATTACTTTTGTGAATCTTATTTAGATAGGGAGAGAAAGACACAGCAAAATCTGGAATTTCCTAATTTTTTATATACTTTGACACAAAGTTAATTAATTTTGTAGAGAAATAGCTCTATTGTGCTTATACTTGTTAACGAGTATTTTTGGTGCTCTTAACATATGGTGGTAAATTAAATAGATAGGAATTTAGCTTTCATTAGTCCTCTGTCTTTGTGTGTGTTTGGGGGTAGTGGAAGAAAATAATTATTTAAAGAAATGTGAAATATATGTTTTTGAAGCACACGTAAATAGGTATTTATATATGTGTATATTTATATGCATGCATGCATGTGATTATACCTATGACTGTAAATTATGGTAAGTGCTATAAATAAGTAGAGTTCTACTCCAGATACTGACAAGGAAGGACCAACTGTAAATAGAGTCATCAGAGAAGGGTGCTATTGAAATTGTGGGCTGGGCTGCTGACCTGATACGTGAACGTGCATGTCATGGTTGGAGTTGTATATTTCAGAGCTTATTCTGCTTTCTTTGGACACATTGGATGGCTATGGAGCAAAATTAGAACATGTAACTTTGTTTCTAGAAGCCATCATAATAACCCATTTACAAAGCCATAGTGACAGAGAAAGGTAGAGATGTAAGAAGAAAGTTTATGGTATTTTTGGAGTGTTTTGGAGACTCAAAACAATAAGATAAGCACCAAATGATTCTTCTCTCTGGCCTCTCAGTACATTTGAATTTTTTTTAATAGTAGACTGAAGAGTGGCTAAAATGAACAAATTACGAGACTATAGATGCTGGTGAGGATGTGGAGAAACGGGAACCCTCTTGCACTGTTGGTGGGAATGCCAACTGGTGCAGCCACTCTGGAAAACAGTGTGGAGGTTCTTCAAAACATTAAAAATAGATCTACCCTATGACCCAACAATAGCACTGCTAGGAATTTACCCAAGGGATACAGGAGTGCTGATGCATAGTGGCACTTGTACCCCAATGTTTATAGCAGCACTTTCCACAATAGCCCAATTATGGAAAGAGCCTAAATGACCATCAACCAATGAATGGATGAAGAAATTGTGGTTTATATACACAATGGAATACTACGTGACAATGAGAAAAAATGAAATCTGGCCATTTGTACCAACGTGGATGGAACTGGAGAGTGTTATGCTAAGTGAAATAAGTCATAAAGAGACAGACAGATACCATATGTTTTCACTCTTATGTGGATCCTGAGAAACTTAACAGAAGACCATGGGGGAGGGGAAGGGGGAAAAAAAAAGGTTAGAAAGGGAGGGAGCCAAAACATAAGAGACTCTTAAAAACTGAGAACAAACTGAGGGTTGATGGGGGTGGGAGGGACAGGTGGGTGGGTGATGGGTATTGAGGAGTGCACCTGTTGGGATGAGCACTGGGTGTTGTGGAAACCAATTTGACAATAAATTTCATATTTAAAAAAAAAAGAAAAGAAAAAAACAGTAGACAGAAAAAAATAAATATAATAAAATTTACTAAGCTGTAACATTGGTTAAAAGCAAACATGTAATAAATTGGTGTAGGTATGCCAGAAAACCTTAGTAAAATATGTAACCAAAAGCCGGTAATTTAGATAGCTGGACCACCCAAGGTCAAATAATACTGACATTTGAATACTAATGCCATACGTAGGTATGACTCTTCCAATTCTGTCTCCAACCTTGAATATCTTTTCTTGTTTCTCAACTTCTTTCAGTCTGCTGAATCTTTGTGATCATAATAATTATATCAGAAACATTTCTCTATTTCTAATTATCAGGTAGACACTATACAGAATAATGCTGCATTATCCTGGCCTGCTGAACCTGAAATTCTCTTAAACAGAGAACAATGAGAAGATAGATGATAGTTTGACCTACAACACCAGGTTAGCTTCTTTTTTCATACTCAGCCTGTGGGCCTCTTGTACCTCTGTTCTTTATACAGTGAGCAACAGGAATAAAGGTGACAGCTAGGTCACACAGTTATTTTGGAAAAGAAGCATCAACCATGCCATCTCAGATTACTCATGTGCTCTTGATTCTTGAACATAGACGCCGCAGCAAATAAAGTTAACCGCTTTTTGTCATGTCATATTACTGATAATGCAATAAGTGGCTGCTTATGTTTCTGTTTTTAAAACATAGTAACCCAAGGAGAAAAAGCTAAGAAATTACATGTCTGTGAGAAAATTGACTTCTCCTCACTCCAAATCCACATACTGATGGAGATTTTCTTTTCTACATCCCTCATAGCATGAATAGGTGAGCTGAGAAAGTGTGTCTGAACATGTCTTCTGAGGCCAGTGACTGATGTATATAAAGATTGTGTTAAGTCTACAAACATAATATGTGAAATTACAATCTGAAGGAAAATGTAATGTTTATCAGAAAATGTTACCTTTCAAACTCTTTTTCTAGTGATGATATTACATGTTGTTGCCTGTGTAGACCCAAAAAGCTTGATTAATATTCTTTTCTTCCTTTAAAAATATTTAAGGGCCAGCTTACAACATAAAGGGTTTTGTTTTTGTTTTTATTTTTGTTTTAGTGAGACTTTGGGCTTACTGGGAACAAAATAGTCTATTTTAACAATGATGAACTAATCTCCTTCTTGCAAAATTATCAGTCATGCTCACTGCCTTCATGACTCTCATACTAAAATTATCACAGAGAGATGGGGTGACTGTGTGACGCGGTCGGTTAAGTATCCGACTCCAGCTCAGATCATGATCTTGCAGTTCATGGGTTTGAGCCCCGCATCAGGTTCTGTGCTAACAGCTCAGAGCCTGGAGCCTCCTTCAGATTCTGTGTCTCCCTCTCTCTGTCCCTCCCCTGCCTATGCTCTGTCTCTCTCTCAAAACTTAAAAAAAGCATTACGCAATTAAAAATAAAATAATCAGAGACTTGAATAGGTGCTAACTCACTAAGCCTGCAGAGCCTTCTGTTTGTAAAATATTGAAAGTAAGTAAAAATTTTAAAACTACATTGAAATGGTAACAGCGTTCAGATAATTATACTTACAACATTTATTACGCGCTGAAGAATTCAGGGGTATAAGCTATTACTGTTGACACTGCTTGGAGCATCTAATATGTACATACAATGTTAGGCAGCCTTTCCTAGAGGAATTTAGTAAGTAAAATCTTCTTGATTAATGCACTATCCCTTTCACTCCACCTTTTACTATAAAATATTCATGATGTGTCTTGAAGCATATATGAGTTCACTTTATAAAATACAGTTGCGCTCATTTGCTAAATGGTATTCAAAGTCTTTGTTTAGATTTTTGTGATGATTTCAATTATCCAAATGCATATTTTTATTTCAAAGAAAGATGATTCTTTTCATTTTTTAAATTAAAACTCTATCTTAAAATTGCATTTTTACTTATCTCTTATGGCAAAATATAGTATGTCCTATAGCAGGGGTTTACTACAAAGCCTTCAGACAATGAATTTTTTAAACAGAAAATGGAAGATTAAACTTGGTGCCTGCTGGAATTCAGGAAGTTTCTCTTTATTTGAAATATGTACTGAGGTTTCTCTAGAACACATAGACTTATAAGAATTATTACCACCAAACTAGTCCACGGTTGTTTCCTCTGTAGTGATGGTATCTTTGGCAGTCTCTTGCAGAAGTCCTCGGGGAGCCTCTCTATAACTTCTTCATGAAATATGAGGTTTATAGTTTGGATAAACTGACTAAAACTCTCAGACCAGTTTCAGATTTGTGGAAATCTTTATACAGACCTAGAAGTTGCCAAAGGATTAGTACTGGCACTCATTGGTAAGGGATGCAATAGAACGTAATAGAATAGAACATTCTTCCTTCTCAGAATAGGTGGTGCTATCTGCAGAAAACATTCCACAAGCCTTTGTGCATGAATATCTTCTGGGTCTTGTCGCTGTACCCCCTGAATAGAATGGACAAAAAAGACTACTGTGGTTTGCTAAGATTGGACATTAGGGCCAAGTAACCAGCTTGTCTCTCTCTGATTTCATAAGCCCCATTTGTGATTATTCCTTGGCTTCCCACTAGGACTACTGCATCATTTTGCAATTAATATTTCCGATCATGCATTTATATGTTGGCACTTGTGTGTGTGTGGTTTGTCTGTGCCCATTTCTGTCAGTATATTTTTTAAGTCTAGCAATAAATATATCCATAAAAACAAAATAAATTTAAATCAATGAATAATGTAGATTCTTTCCTGTCAATAGTGGAGAAAAAAAGAATTGTTTTCTGATAAACTTTGATGTATATGATACCTTCCTTGTGCTCAGACAACAAGACCAAAGCAGAAAAATTAAAAGTTTATCAATTTCAGCCACTTAGACCAGCAAACCTTAATGCACCATTTCATGGCGGTGGTATTGGGGGAATGTGAGGTCACACATGACTCATAATTATCTGTCTTTACATGGGGAGTCCCGTGTACCAATAGTGTCCAGGTGCCTCATTTTGCATAGAGTTGTAAAGATCAGTATCAATATAGATGCAGCAGTATCAATATAGATGCTCTTGTCTCACTTCCTGCACCTTGATGTACTAAATCTCATGGGAAATTACATGTGCCCTTGAAGTGGCCACACCTCTCACCTCTCTGATAGTTCCTTCAAGCTCACTTCCCATTGTACGGGTTTGAGGCGTAAGGAGAGGACGCTCTGCAGAAGCCACAGAGTTTAAGGCACAAGGGGTCAAATGCCCTCTATTCCTAGAATTTAATTGCCGGAGCCAGTTCAGAGAAAGAAGAGGATTTGTGAGGTAGATTACACATGGATATCAAAATGCATATCAAAATATGACACAAAAAACACAGACAATAAAAAAATTTAGATAAACTGGACTACATAAAACTTAAAAAAAATTGTGCATCAAAGGACATTATCAACAGAGTGAAAAGACAACCCACAGAGGGGGAGAGAATATTTGTCAATGAAAAATATGAAAAGAGGTTAAAATCCAGAATATAGAAAGAACTCTTAAAACTCAACAACAAAAATCAAACTTCACAATTCAAAAATAGGCAAAAGACTTTAGTAGAATTTTTCTAAAGAAAGTAACAAATTATCAATAAGCATAATGAAAGATGCTCAATATCACTAGTCATTATGGAAATGCAAATCAAAAGTACAGCGAGATACCACTTCACATCCATTAGAATGACTGCTATCAAAAAAAGAAATAGCAAGTGTTGGTGAGAATTCAGAGAAATTGAAACACCACCGTGTTGCTGGTGAGAATGTCAAATGGCACAGTCACTCTGGAAGACAGTATGCTGGGTCATCACAAAGTTAAAAACAAAACTACCATATGATCCAACAATTCTACTTTTAGGTATATACCCAAAAAATTTAAAACAGGAATTCAAATAGTACACCAATATTCATAGTAGCATTATTCAGAGCAGCCAAAAATTGGAAATAACCCAAGTGCCCACTGACGGGTGAATGGATAACCAAAGTATGGTGTGTGTTTGTGTGTGTGTATAGTAAAATATTATTTAGCTTTAAATTTTGTATTGTTTATTTATATTTGAGAGAGAGAGAAAGAGTGCAAGAGAGGGGCAGAGAGATGGAAACAGAATGTGAAGCAGGCTCCAGGCTCTGAGCTGTCGGCACAGAGCCCGACATGGAGCTGGCACTCACGAGCCCTGAGATCATGACCTGAGCCATAGTCAGATGCTTAACTGACTGAGCCACCCAGGCACCCCCAGCTTTAAAAAGGAATGAAATTCTGGTATATGCTACAATATGGATGAATCTTGAAAACACATTGTGCTAAATGAAACAAGCCAGACAGTAAAGGACAAATATTGTATGATTCCATTTATGCAAGGTGTGGAGAGTAAGCAAATTTATGCAGACATAAGGCACAATCATAATAGAGATTAGCAGAGGCTAGGGAAAGTGAGAATTTATTGTTTAATGTATACAGAGTTTCTTTTTGGGATTATTACAAGATTCTGCAATGTACAGTGGTGATGACTCCACAATATCGAGCGTGTGCTCACCGCCACTAAAGCCCACACTGGAAATAGCTGAAATGGTAATTTTGTTATATATACTTTACCACAATAAAAGTAAAAATGCATAGTACGCTTTATATTATTTTATACTGTACTTTAAATATTTGAGGTCAGCGCAAACATCTACCTGCCTTTGAGTTCTACAGATAACGTGTTTTTAACATTTTATTAAACAATTGCACTAGGTTCCTTGAGGAGCCCCTTTGATCAATTCCGTTTTTCACCTATTTGCACCTTCAGATTATTTCATTTTTGTATTAAACTTTAATGACCAACTGATTCTTTAAGATGAATATGTCTTATAAATTCATATGTTGTATTAACTTCATGCAAATTCCCACAATTCTGTACAATATAATATTCTCTATTCACAGATATATGCTTTTGCTATAAGGTATACCTGTACATCTTATTTTGGAGAGAGATTACCGAAGCAAGGAGAGTATAATTCAGCATTTTCAATGCATTTTTTCACTTTTATTTTATTAATGTTCGGCAAAGTTGCATTGAAATTTTTGACTTGCTTTTTTATAAATTAACTTAAACTCCTTTAGGGGAACATACATCGTATATGTTTATTGCCATTAATTAGAAGGGTAAACTTTTTTTCAAATTGGAGTGCATTGAAAAGCAACAAAGAGATTGCGGACCCTTGTCTTGTGTTCTGTCACTGACTAGCTCTGTAATTTTGAGTTAATATGTTAACCTGTTTGGGTCCTTTTAGTCATGAGAAATCAAGAGGCATTAGACTAGATGATCCCTATGAAGTCATTTAAATGAATGAACATAGTTGTGTTCCAATAAAGCTTTATTAACAAAACAGAAGGCTAGATTTGGTTAAGGGGCCTTAGTTTGCCAGTTCTTGATTTACAAGATAGGTAGTATTTTTGAAGTTAATATACTATCATGGGATCACAAAAAACAGTATTATGGAAATTATTTTTAAGTAAAATATAATTAGGAATAATGAAAGAGTGGCACTGTTGTATTTTACTTTAGATGTTGAACTAATTAAACCAAAGATATCACAAAAGAAGGCCAATATTATACTTTAGCTCCCTGTAGAGCTCTTGAAAATCTATTATGCACCAAGTTTGGGTATATAAAGCAGTATATGCATAACTAAGAAAATTTGGTATTTAAATTGGGTAAGATGAGCATTTCATTTCTATTCAGTAGGAACCAATAGAATACTTTTAAAATGTAGATTACCTGGACTAAATCTAAGAAATCTATGTGCAAACTATTTCTCCAATTGCTGTAGTTCTTTTCTCTGCATAAGGCACATTTCATCACTTTATGTAGTAAAATCAATCGGCAATATTTACTGTGGGCCAGACAGTGTGTTGAAAAATTCACACAAATCATGTCATTTAATTAACAGAATAAAACACTACAAAATTTTTGATAATAAATATATTTTACAAATGAGAAAACTGTACTTCCAATGGTCCAGTTAATAAGTATATGTATAATCAGTTTCAAAACTCAGTCTGTATAACTTCAAAGTTCACAGTCTTACTGTTGCATTATACATGGCTCAGGCTCATCACTGTTTCTTCTTCAGATATCCCCAGTCTCATGTTTTATGTTACTTTTAGCCAATCAATCATGAGACATGGAGAAAAATCTATATCTCCAATATCTAATCATGCTTTCACAACCAACAGCAACAACAAAATACTAGAAATATTCAAGTGATTCACATGTGAAAGTCCTTACACTTGTGTTATTAAAATTCTGAATATTTATTAGATAGCAGGCTCTACCCTTTTCATCAACCATCAGTTGTCCTGTGGTAGTCCTTTGATAACAAAAAACTGCACTGGCATTTCCTTTGCACCCTTTCACTTAACCACTTTCACCCACGCTCTTTGACATCACCACCTGATGAGCTACCTGTACACAATCTTTGTCTCAGGGTCCATTTTGGGGGAAACCAAGCTAAGACACAACTTGTCCAGGGAGCACCCTCTTACCATGCCCAAACCCAGACTGTCCTCCTGGCAGTTCTTAAAGCCCCCATGGATTCTTAATGAAATCCCAGGATCAACATCCATAATCTAAACTTACCTAGTAACTGATTACTATTACAAGGTATTCTCAGCTGATATAATTTTATTGGCTTCCCCTTGGTTGACATTTTACTATGTATCCTTGACTATGCAATACCTTTGAGCACTCCATACACTAATCGACCCTTGATCTTTTATTTTTTTAATGTTTATGTTTTGATAGAGAGAGAGGGGGAGGGAGAGTGAGTGTGAGCCAGGAAGGGGAAGAGAGGGAGACAGAATCCGAAACAGGCTCCAGGTTCTGAGCCGCCAGCACAGAGCCCAGTACGGGGCTCGAACCCACAAGCTTTGAGATCATGACCTGAGCCAAAGTCTGACATTTAACCAACTGAGCCACCCAGGTGCCCCTCGACCTTTGATCTTTTACCTATCTTTGCCTCCTCACATAGTTAGTGAGGCATGGAAGTGCTGGGGCACGCCTTGCACCGTTCCCTTCTAGGTCTGATATTTAATACTAACAACATAACTTCAGGCCGTAAAATGCTGACTCAGTGGTGTTTCATATTCTCTAGGAAGCTACATGCTTCTTGATGTGGAACATGCATTTTCAGCTCAGAGTTAAAACAGCAAGCTCCTCTTCATGCTACTATATGGACTGGAAAATCCTTCTTCATAAAAATGACGACACAAAATGATGGTCAGAGAGAATGCAGCCACACACATCCAGTTCTAGTGACCGGTGAGCAGAGAGGCAGTCATTGTTTTGCCCTGTGCTGTGCTGGGAGGCAGTGTTCCCCTCAAGTTAATCGATTCAAAACCTAGTACTTAATGTAGTTCTAGAGACATAAGTCAAATCTAAGAACTCACTTTTATTGCCCTGGAGCAACAATTGTAGGTGAAAGTTAGGTTTAAATCAAAGAGGGGAAAAGCAGCAGATTTCTAGCACTCCCAGGAAACAAAGGTGAACTGTTTGTATACATCTGACTGTCCCTGATGAGAGGTCAGACAGAGTGGAGGGTGAACTGTTTGTACACATCTGACTGTCCCTGATGAGAGGTCAGACAGAGTAGAGGGTGATGAGAGGTCAGACAGAGTGGAGGGGGCTCCAGGAAGGCAGCAAACTCCACCGCACCCAGAGGATGTGGGGGTGAGTGGGACGACCAGGTACACAATATGGTAACAGGGGACGAATCACAGCCACCAGGAGAACTGCCACAATCTAAAATGATTACATGATAAATTTTGTGAACTTGGCCCATTTTTGTTTTAGTAATTTAATTTTTAAATGTCTTACTCCAGTTTCTCAAAGTCACAACTGACCAGCTAACAAAAGGAATGGAAAAGCTCAACCTCATATAGTTCTGTCAGAATGTGCTGTACTTACTCGAGCTTTTAATTCTGAGAAAACTTTTTAGTCAATGGTCGGTTTGTAAAAAGAATAGTTAGAATCTGAAGAATTCAAAATACCTGTATAAACAAGATATAGATGAAATTTTCCACCCAAAATTAATTGGTGAGATGTAATTTTGTTTAAGAGACATGAGCTTTGGGAATTAATCAAAAATTGTATTTTGTAATTACCCCTGTAAGGAACAGGTAGAGAAGCTGTTCTCAGCCCCCTATTTCCACCGTCAAACATGGGGTGCATAGCAGTTTCGTGAACACTCATGAGCACTCATCGGTATAGGCATTATCAAATTCTGCTACAAATTTTAAGTGAATGTCATGATGAGCATGAAGTATGGCGTCCAGCACAAGTAAGACACATGAGATCAGAATGGGGAGAGTGAACAATTCATACTTTCTTTTCATATCATCAGTCTCTTGCCTTTGCATGCATCCAAGTTGACAGCCACATTCCATGGAACTTGCCAATATAGAGAACAATCTTTTGAGGTTTAATCTACAAGTGAAGAGTGTCATGGGGTTTTCACAGTGATAATGCAAGAGCAAGGATGATTCCACCCATTGTGGCCAAGTGCAAAACTACAGGCACAAATAAATAACTAAAGAAGCGGAAAGTATAAAAGTATTTTAATAACTATTTCTCAGTGATAATTAAGAAAAAGAAAATAAATGGCATTTATTTCAGAAGATTGCGATAAAAGAGGATTAGGCTTGTTTGTTTGTTGCAAAACAAGCCTCTGGAAATGCAGCCACAGGAGGGAAAGAGATTTCAGAAAAAGCCCTAAGTCCTAAGTGACTGTGGCGGCCATAATGATGGGAGGCACACAGACCAATCTGTATTGTAATCTGTTTGAGCCACTATCATGCGGTAGCAGAGACTACAAGAGACTCTACGTTTCTCTCTGGTCGTTCAGTTGTGAGGTCTTATGTATCTTTTTATGTCTGTATCTTGCACAGGTTATAACACTCACATTTTCATATAGGTGCCTGGCAGTAAGAGTTTGTATTGTTCATTTATCTATTTAGCGAATACTTATGACATATCCATTTTATGCTAAATAGAGTCTAGATAAAGTCCAGCTCCTGCAGTAGCTGGAGGACAGGCAGTGCCTCTCTTACTAAGGTGTGAGCTCCCTAAGCTTCTAAGGCCATAGGCGTATTTCGGAATCGTTTTCTGGAGTCTTTGCCAAAGTATTAAATCCTATGATGCAAGACAGTGCTCTCCTCTCATACATGTCTATTAGGTCCTGTAGCTCCTGTAGGTACAGCTCCTAATTGTTGATCTGTGACCAGGAGGTAAAGTCGGGGCAAATTGTTGGAAGTCTCTGTTGTGTGGCCGGGCAGGGACAGCTGCATATCTTCAAACAGGGGAGGAGCACTAACCCTTAACTAAGTAGCTTAGATCCATTCAGGAGCTCAGTGTGTCCAGAGGGGTGAGGGTTTAAAGATTCTCAATTTTATCAACCCCCAACTCATAGGTGGGTGTCCCATTCTGCTACTTTTAGGATAAAATTCTGGGCCTGACCCTCAGCTTTCTCTACCCCTCCATTGCTGGATAGGAGCATGTTTTTAAATGCTGTAAGGGGGCACCCTTGAGTTCACACTTGGTTTTTCATTGATGAGTTATCATTCTAGGATTCCATTTGTTTCCCCACAGCATCACCTGTCCCCACAACTATCCAATTTCTTTGCAAATTACAATTTTGCTCGTATTTTTTAAGTGCCTAGTACCTTTCACTGCTTGTTGCATTTTTTTCTACTGGTTCAGTGTAGGGTTCATTACCAGATGAAATTTTACCAATCATAGTGTTACCTGTGCCAGATTATCCATGCTTCATCGACTTC
Source organism: Panthera tigris (assembly GCF_018350195.1). Classification (NCBI taxonomy): domain Eukaryota; kingdom Metazoa; phylum Chordata; class Mammalia; order Carnivora; family Felidae; genus Panthera; species Panthera tigris. The sequence goes on from NC_056670.1 coordinate 715,391, forward strand.
TAACAAGGGTCTCTTTGTTGTCAGCCAGCCAACAGGTGGTCCAGTTCAATGTCACAATCCCATGTTAGCATCTGTTTTCATCGACTGCCTGCTGGTACAAACACAGAGGTGGTTTACCTGGGGAGTAAACTCAGAGATGGAGATTTGCATGCAGAGGATGCTTTCAGGATTTATACACCTGAGGAAAGGGAAGGAAGGATCCTGGGAAGAGGGCAGAGTTGGCGGGAATCACAACAGCCCCCTCAGCTCCATGGGGGAGTTTGAAGGTTGGAAGGCCCATTAGAGGCCCGGGTTGAGGATGAGCTGGAATTTTGTGCTCCTGCCTTGCCCAGAATGCACTATAACTGAAAGGGCAGTTTGTTAGGTCAAAGGACAAAATTCTCACAGCACCATCTCTTTATGTGTATCTTTTATTTATTTGTTTTATTTTTTTACATTATTTAATTTATTTTTAATAGAGACAGAGCACACGTGGGGGAGGGGCAGAGAGAGAATGAGACACAGAATCTGAAGCAGGCTCCAGGCTCTGAGCCGTCAGCACAGGGCCTGATGCGGGACTTGAACTCACAACCTGTGAGATCATGACCTGAGCCGAAGTCGGATGCTTAACCGACTGAGTCACCCAGGCACCCCTATATGTATCTTTGAGACAAACATACATATATCTCTAAATTCTCTAATGTCTAAGATGGTGTTTCTATAAAGTGAAAGGCAATATTAATTTAAGGGAAAAAGGAGCACCAGGGTGGCTCAGTCAGTTAAGCATCTCACTTCAGCTCAGGTCATGATCTTATGGTTCGTGGGTTTGAGCCCTGCATCAAGCTCTGTGCTAACAGCTCAGAGCATGGAGCCTATTTTGGATTTTGTGTCTCCTTCTCTCTCTGCTCCTCTCCTGTTCACTCTCTCTTTCTCTCTCTCTCTCTCTCAAAAATAAATAAACATTAAAAACTAAATAAAATTATAAGGGAAAAAGACATGGTTGCACAGATTTGCTACAAGTAAACATGTGCATGTGCATAGCTAAAATGTCTACAAATTGTCTATCTAGAAGAAAACATTTCAGTGTTTTACTAGTGTTCAAAACAAACAAGGTTGACTTTAAGATATTTCTTCAAAAAATACAGAAATTAATACTTTAATATCAATTCAGTTACAAATTACAATTATATAATTATAAGTTAATAAAAACCACTTGTTAGGTTAAAGAAGAGATTAGAAATAGCTCATTAACCATAATTTGTTACTTACCTGAAGATTTTTATGAGAGAAAGTATTAACTCATAAATAACATAATTGAAAAAGTAAAATGTATATTTAGTGATATATATACAATAAATACAGATAATGATATGCTACAAATTTTTAAAGTTTTCTTTTTTTGAAAATTTTTTTTAACATTTATTTATTTTTGAGAGACAGAGCATGAGCGGGGAAGGGGCAGAGAGAGGGAGACACAGAATCTGAAGCAGGCTCCAGGCTCCGAGCTGTCAGCCCAGAGCCCGATGCAGGGCTCAAACTCACAAACCATGAGATCATGACCTGAGCCGAAGTTGGACGCTTAACCCACTGAGCCACCCAGGCGCCCCAAGTTTTAAAGTTTTCTTAAATAGAAAGTTTTACTGTAGATAATTTTATTACAGTGTCATATTTATAATAAATATAGTGATATATTATAATTTTTTCAAATTTTCTTAAATAGAAAGTTTTACTATAAACTATTTATACTATAAACTATTTATAAAATAGTTTTTACTATAAACTATTTATAAAATAGTTTTTACTATAAACTATTTATAAAATAGTTTTTACTATAAACTATTTATAAAAATATTATAAAATTGACCTAAAAGCTGCTGATCTGCTTTAATTTATAAATTGTTTAATGTTTTTACTTATTTTTGAGAGAGACAGAGTGTGGGGAGGGGCAGAGAGAGAGGGAGACACAGAATCTGAAGAAGGCTCTAGGTTCTGAGCTGTCAGCACAGAGCCCTACACGGGGCTGGAACTCATGAACCATGAGATCATGACCTGAGCCAAAGTTGGACACTTAACCAACTGAGCCACCCAGGAGCCCCAAAGCTTTAATTTTATATTATTAACAAACATACTTTGCTCAAAATACAAGAAATTGAATCCTAAACACAAGGATGTTACATGATACCACAATGTACTTCTAGAGATAAATTAAGACAAAGTAGTTATCAGTTATTTTTGTTTTTAATAATTACCAATTATATGTTAAATGTCTTGGGGGCCATCGTTAAGTAAAAATAGGTGATTAAAATTTTACTGAAAGTATTAGTAATTGATTTATAGACTAATCACCTTAAATCAAATAAAATAGAACTTTTTCTGAAGTAAAATTGATACATGTTTATACTTCTGGGGCTTTGGAGGGTTTCAACTCTTTAAGACCAGTAAATCACACTTATTACTAAGGAACTCTTTTAGGTTAGTTTGTATAAATGCAGGATGCGGGCAGTACCTCTACTTATGACTTCATCATGGTAGTAACTGTCAAAATACCTTGAAATTCAACTTTCTATTAACACTAACTTCACATCTGCCACCACTTGCCTGGATTGTAACAACTGAGAAATTTTTATTGTGAGGAGCCGTAACATAACTTCTTGCCAGAATGCACCACTTACAATTTTTGAATTATTCTATATTATTTAAAATAGTTTCTTACTCTGACACAGTAACTTTGTTTTCATTTTGTCAAATCAACATCTGTTATGTAAAAATCAAGGGACAGATGCCACCTCTAAAAAAATGGCCTTCCGTTAGGAATTGTCACTGTATAGAAGAAGTCTTGCCTTGAAATTTCCTTAAAGAATTCAATTTAACCACATAAGTGTAAGACTATTATAATTTTGACATTATATCATGTCAGTTTAAAGTCACCACACATTCTGGGATTTACCAAACACATTAAATGCTAAATTTTATCTCTTCAGGGAATTACTTTGCTTCAAAATAAGCACTGATATCCCATTCTAATATTTTATTAGGTGGAGATCATCAACTTGATTCAAAATATACCAATATTTACTTTTGTTCAGATAGTTATCAAGTTCAAAATTAAAATTTAACATTTGTTTTAGAATTTGAGGGACCACGTACCAATCTGTTGTTCTCCATATGACATTTGGATTTTGGATGTGTTACCCAGAGTAAAAGACAGAAATAATACTGTTACAGAGATGACATTTGGAAGATGGTCTTTTATCCCATTTCAGAAAAAATATAGTCACAAAGATGATTTCTTGACTCTTCCAAAGTCCCCACAATCACAGCTAGGAAGACTGCATTTGCCACAGCCAGGAATAAAACAGAAGAGCCAGTCCTAAGAGAGCCTAGAGAGGGCACATCAAAATTTCCCAAAGCCTCATTGTATTCACTATGGGGAAACGAGTGGCCAGGTTGGCTTATATTGAGAAAAAAATTATAAGTATATTTACTTAAAAATATAAAGTTTTAAAATATAACTTAAAAAACGTGACCACCTTTTACTTTCAAAATGATTTTGAAGAAGCTTTAAGGCAGTAAGTATAAGGGCTCTGGGGTGGCTCAGTCGGTTGAGCATCTGACTTCAGCTCAGGTCATGATCTCGCTGTTCATGAGTTTGAGCCCCGCGTCGGGCTCTGTGCTGACAGCTTAGAGCCTGGAGCCTGCTTTGGAGTCTGTGTCTCCCTCTCTCTCTGCCCCTTCCCCACTTGTGCTTGATCTCTCTCTCTCTCTCTCCCGAAAATAAACAAACAAACAAACAAAAAGGCAGTAAGTATAAAACCCTTGAGAGGGAAAGTTATAACCACCACTTAAAAAAAATCAGATCAGTTATCCAGCATAAATAGGATGAGTTGTTATCATATAATGAGAGTTTTACAATTTTGTTCTCGTCAGCAGTATCAGTTATAAATCTATTCAGTACAAGTTCCATGTGCTTTCCCAGGTGGTGATGGTAACAGAAATGATAGTAGTAATAATAGTTTCTTTTAGCATACATTACTAACCAGGAAATAATTAATCTTCTCAAGGACTTGATAATTTTGATGATATTATCTATACTTTAGAAATAAAGAGGTTAATGTTTTAACAGGTTATCAGTTGGCCAAAGGTAAAATTCAAGAAATGTTTAAGGTCAAATTAGAACCTAGGTTTGGATACAAAGTCCATGCCCGTCCACCTGTTCTCCTGACAAAGTGTTTTGAATCAGTTTCAACTTTTACTTAATAATTTAGTCTCAACCATGAATATGCCTGTAGTATTGATCACTGTCCTTCAATCTATTGAGGATTATTTATCTTATAACTAAATGGTCCAAGATTTATACTTTGAATTCTTATGTTTTCCTACATGGAGCATGGCTTTTCAAGGCTCTGAAGTGTACTATAAAAGGTATGGTTACATCAACTTAACTTGATATTTTCCAAAACAGACAAATATAGATATATGTACACAGACACAGAATCACAGAACCTACTTTTTGGCTTAATTCTCTCTCTCCCTCATCTTTTTGTCTCTTCTGTGAAAGCAGGCATTCCAAAGCCAAAATTTAATTCCAAAGCTTAATTCCAAAGCCAAAGAAAGACTCAAATCATGGGTTTAAGATTATGAAAAAAGGCATATTATCATAACAGCAATACATTTCAGTTTTATGACTTCTAGAATATCGTGAGAGAAAGAAGGGAAAAACAAATGTTAAAAATATTTATTTTAAAGAAAGTTACTTTGCAGTTTTCTAGAAACCCTATCTTTACAAATTTGTTTTGTATCAAAGATAATTTATGATGACAGATTATCTTTTTTGAGGGGCCATGGTTGCAAAAACAGATTTACTCCACCTGTTTATTACCCTAGCCACCTGTAATCAGAATTGTCTTCACTTGTATTTGTGATCTCCCTAGGTTTTATGTGGTTTTCTAATGCTCTATATGATATATGAAGAAGTTCATTTACTTAAAAAAACAAAATTATACAGATTATAAAGTCATAAAATATAAAACCAGGAGAAAATTACAGACTATTTCATTGAGACTTACATTTCCTTAATGAGTGTGTGTGTGTGTGTGTGTGTGTGTGTGTGTGTGTGTGGTGTAAAGCTCAGTAAAATAAATTGGTCACAGAGATCAGACAGTGTCCTAATACTGTGCTAAGTCAGCATTATTACCAAGAAACACTGAAGCTAATTGATGACATCAAATATAAATCTATTAAGAAACACATTTGGGGCGCCTGGTTGAGCTCTGTCGGTTAAGTGTCCGACTTCGGCTAAGGTCATGATCTCACGGTTCGTGGGTTCGAGCCCCATATCGGGCCCTGTGCTGCCAGCTCAGAGCCGAAGGAGCCTGCTTCAGATTCTGTGTCTCCCTCTCTCTCTGCCCCTCCCCCGCTCACGCTCTGTCTCTCTCTCTGTCTCTCAAAAATAAATAAACATGAAAAAAAATTTTTAAAAAAGCACATTTTTGGTTAGATTTTCCTCACAAATTTATGAGGATAAAACAAATTGGTATAATATAAATGAAAACACTGTTAAAACTATAAACTATTATATACATATTTGTTAATTACTTAATTTATGAATATCTTATTTTCTGAAATAAAACTGCCTTGTGTTATTTGCAATGGCATTTGTGAGTTCTTCCCAGGTTGTTTGTCTTTAATAAACTGATTACTGAATATTTCGTTTAGTAGATCTGGGCAAGTCAACAGTACGATGCAGCAGTGTTACCACAATGCCAGGCTCCAGTGTAAAATAAAGTGTCATCTACCTGTTTATGTTTCATGGCACTATTGCATTTTGCATGATGTAGAATTTGAGACTTTTACTTCGCAGTTAAGGAAATACTTGTCACAGTTTTATCTTTTTTCTTCTTTTGTTGCTTTCATGCTAATAAATGACTGGCTTTCCTTACCTAATAAAATATTTTTATGGTCAAACTACATGGTTGTCCACCTTGTTTAATGGTTTGAATTAGGAATGATCATTTATTGGGGTGCCTGAGTGGCTCAGTTGGTTAAGTTTCCGACTCTTGATTTCGGCTCAGGTCATGTTCTCATGGTTCGTGGGTTCAACCCTTGCATTGGGCTCCATGCTGACAGCGTGGAACCTGGTTGGAATTCTTTCTCTCCCTCTCTCTTCCTCTCTCTCTCTCTCTGCCCCTCCCCTGCTTGCACACACTTTCTCAAAATAAATAAATCAACATTAAAAAAAATGATCAGTACTTCATGTGCATAGAAATGCTCTCAGTGAACCAGTGCATGGGACCCTATGCCATTGGTGTACTTGGTAAACTCAGAGGGAAAGCCTGAAATAAATGTCAACTCCTGATCAAACAAAGAAGAATAAAGACGGATTAAACTAATAGACTAATATGTTGTTGATGGAATGTTTTAAGCCCGTTTGAGAGAGACACTGTCTGCTCTCTGTAAATGTCAAACCAAGTAGCTGCTGCTTCCTGACAGTTAAAGAGTATTGCTTACAAAATCATTAAGAAGTCTGTTTGTTTATGGACCCCTCATGCTTTCCTTTCGGTCTTTCTCTTCCTTCTTTTCTCCCTTTCTCTATCTGAAGCTCGCATGATGCTATATTCCGGACCTCACAATCTAAATGATACACCTGAGTCAGGCAGTTAATGAAGGAGTTAAGAGGGCACTCTGGTTGTGTGTGTGTAGAGGGGGGGATATATGTGTGTTACACAGTTTTGAGTACTTTTATGAGCACAGTTTTGTGCTCTCGAAGCCGGATTTATTCCTCAGGTACTACCAATAGTTGCCATAACTAACTGTGGGCTCTAGAGGTAACATAAAAATTTGAATTTTCATTTGTAATCCCTTAATTTCTAAATGCTGGTTTCTGTTACAGATTGAGTTGTGTCTCCCCTACACCAATACATATGTTGAAATTCTAACCTCCAGCAGCTCAAAATGTAAATATATTTTTAGATATGGCTTTTAAAGAGGTTACTATGGTAAAATGAGGTATAATGGGTGGACTTTGATCCCAGTATAACTATTGTCCATATAAAAGGAGATTAGGATATAGACAATCCACAGACCAAGAGATGATCACGTGAGGACACAGAGAGAAGGTGGCCATTAAAACAGGTTGGCAACCATGTAGTTTGACCATGAAAATATCTTATTAGATAAGGAAAGCCAGTCATGTATTAGCATGCAAGCCAAGGAGAGAGGCCTTAGATGAAATAAACCAGCCTTGATCTTGGACTCTTAGCTTCCAGAACTATAAGAAAATAAATTTCTGTTGTTTAAGCCTCTCAGTCTGTGGTGTTTGGTTATGGCAGCTCTAGAAACTAATGATCTTCTTTTGCAAAATATTTTCCTACTAAATTAAGTATGTCAAAGTGTCACATTTTAACCTGAAGTCTGCTAAATTCTACTTCTGCTTTATTTATTCATTGAATTATATTTCACCAAACTATAATTTGGTGTGAATTGGCGAAAACATTCGGCTTTAACTCATCTTTTTTTTCTTTTTAATTAAATGTTTTATTTTAAAATAGTTGTAGGGGCGCCTGGGTGACTCAGTCAGTTAAGCATCCAACGCTTGATTTTGGCTCAGGTCATGATCCCAGCATCATGGGATCAAGCCCTACACTGGGCTCCATGTGGACCCTGCTTGGGATTCTCTTTCTCTGCCCCACTGCCGTCTATGTGCCCTTTCTGTCTGTAAAATAAAAAAATAAATAAAATAACATAAAATAAAATAAAATAAAATAAAATAAAATAAAATAAAATAAAATAAAATAATAAAATAAAATAAAATAAAATAAAATAAAATAAAATAAAATAAAATAAAAATTGTATATTCACATACTGATACAGGAAAGAATACAGAGAAATAGTGTGTGTGTTTTGCTAAATTTCCTGCAATGATAACAATATGATAAATGTCACAACAGGACATTGACATTAATATGCTCCACACACAGAATGTCCTGATAAGCACATTTCCACCCATCGTGATGACCTTCTGAGCCCTGCCCTCCTCCCTCCTGCTGGCATGCCCTTCTTAAACCCCAAAACCACATGGTGCCCTCCATTTCTATAATCATGTCATTTCAAGAGTGACATATCAATGAATCATACACTGTGTCTTTTGAGGATGGGCTTTTACCCAGCATAATCCTCTGGTGATCTATCAAGGGTTTTATGTATGTATGTATGTTACATATTGTAGTTTTGATATTAAATCTAGATGCTCTTTGCCTAGTCGTTGATCCTAAAGATTTTCTCTAGTATTTTTTGTCAAAAGTTTTATATTCCACCTGAAGAGTCCTTGATTAATATTGAATTAGTGTTTGTACAAGGTATGCTATTTAGATTGTGGTTTATTCTGTTGTACTTAATGAATGTATTTATTTTTTGCCTGTGGAATGCGATGGCTTTGGCACCTCACAAGGAACAGGTGGTCATTCCTTTACTGAATTGCTTTTGCAAATTTGTCAAAAATTAATTGGGCAGAGGTGTGTGCCTTTTTATGAGTTCTCTATTCTTCTCATTGGTCTACTTGTTATTCATCTGTCAATATCACAATATCTTGAGTTCTGTACTATATAATAAGTATTGAAATTGAGTGATAGAAACAGATGTCCTTACCTCTCTCCTGATCTTAGGTCAGTCTTCACCATTAAGTATAATGTTAGTTATAGTTATTAATATTATTACTGTCATCATTCTTTCTAATTATAGGATCTTTTCCCAGAGTAAGTGAATTGTTTTATGTAAGCTTTATTAATTTTATCTCCTTTGTGTCTATTTTCCTCCATAAAGATTCATTTTCTAACTGGGAAATTTCTTTTTAAAAAGAGTAGATAAGCCAAAACCAATGTGCTTCTTCCATGAAATAACTCAAAATGAGAAAAACTAAGGAATAGCACCATAAATCAAAAGCAATATCAATGTTAAGGTAGAAAGATACCCCCCTGTTTATTTAAAAAAAATAAGTAAATACCAATAATTATTTATTTAGGCCAGTATTATCCAAAACGTATTCTAATAAAAAAAAAAAAACAATTTCCTAATAGCTGTTCAGAAAAAGAATACCATATTAAATAATGAGGTGTTCTGAATTGAACAAAATCAAGTGAATTTCTTTATTTCATAACTTTATCAAAACTTCAATAGCCTTAAATATGTAGATGTAGATTGTGAATTGTTTTTCTTCCAATATTTTATTTAAATTCAAGTTAGTTAACATACAGTGTAGTACTGGTTTCAGGAGTAGAATTCAGTGATTCATCACTTACGTACAACACCCAGTACTCATCCCAACAAGTACCCTCCTTAATGCCCATCACCTATCTAGCCCATCCCCACCCACCTCCCTCCATCAACCCTCAGTTTGTTTTCTCTAGTTAAGAGTCTCTTATGGTTTGCCTCCCTCTCTGTTTTTATCTTATTTTATTTTTCCTTCCCTTCCCCTACGTTCATCATTTTTGTGTCTTAAATTCTACATATGAGTGAAATGATATGGTATTTGTCTTTCTTCGACTGACTTATTTCGCTTAGAATAATACCCTCTAGTTCCATCCATGTTGCAAATGTTGCAAATGGCAACATTTCATTCTTTTTGATAGCTGAGTAAAATTCCATTGTATGCATATATACCACATCTTCTTTATACATTCATCAGTCGATGGACATTTGGGCTCTTTCCATAATTTTACTATTGTTTATAATGCTGCTATAAACATTGGGGTAGGGGCACCTGCTTGGCTGAGTAGGTTAAGCATCTGACTCTTGGTTTGGCACAGGTCATGATCTCACAGTTCGTGGGATGGAGCCCCACGTTGGGCTGTGTGCTGACAGCATGGAGTCTCCTTGGTTTTCTCTCTCTCCCTCTCTCTCTCTGCCCCTCTTCTGCTCTCATTCTGTCTCTCAAAATAAATAAATAAGGATAAAAAACATTGGGGTGCATGTGCCCCTTCAAATCATTATGTTTGTATCCTTTGGGTAAATACCCAGTACTGTGATGTCTGGTTCATAGGGTAGTTCTATTTTTAACTTTTTTGAGGAACCTCCATACTATTCTCCAGAATGTACCAGTTTGCACTCCCATCAACAGTGCAAGAGGGTTTCCCTTTATCCACATTCTTGCCAACATCTGTTGTTTCTTGTGTTAATTTTAGCCATTCTGACAAGTGTGAGGTTGTATCTCATTGTGGTTTTGATTTGTATTTCCCCGATGATGAGTGATATTGAGCATCTTTTCATTTGTCTGTTAGCCACCTGTATGTCTTCTTTGGAAAAAGGTCTATTTATGTCTTCTGCCCATTTCTTAACTGGATATTTTATTTTTGGGTGTTGAGTTTGATAATTTCTTTATCGATTTGGATACTAGCCCTGTATCCGATATGTCATTTGTAACTATCTTCTCCCATTCCATAGGCTGCCTTTTAGTTTTGTGAAATTTTATTATAGAATTTTCCAAAGTCACTGCATAAGCATACACTTTTTAAATGCCATAGTTCATATTTTATGGTGAATAAACTTAGGAAATCACTTATTTAAACCAATCACACTTCTAAATACAAAATTTACATGTTTCACAAATTCTGTCAAGTTGGATCTACAATAGATTAGAGTAGATAGTATTCCAGCACAATTTAACAGAATTATCCCTCTTGCATAGCAATAGTTGGTTGAATAGATTACTTATTAAAATATAAATATTTGAACAGACCAAGTATAAAATGTGCTAATAAATGATACAGTAGGTACATTCCTTAGAAACTAGTAGTAGTGTTAAAATTTCATTAGGAATAATAGAATAATACCTAACATGATATGAAATTCTTTATTTCACTACAACTCATCAATTTCCTAGTAAGCCATAAGAGACACACCATCAAAATAGTTGTCTGAAAGTTTCTAGTCATTGCAATAAGGAAAACATTGATAAAAGAATTTTAATTTTTAGAAAAGAGGAGAAAAGCAATTCAAAATTGATAATGGTATTAGGTAGGCATTAAAATGTTTGAATAATTTTAATGTATAATAAAATCATAACTTTTAATAAAATGTCATAGATATAATATTCATAACATAAAATATAGAGTTAAAAATGTAAATGTGTAGGGACTTATCTGTAGTAATAGTTGATGAGTATACACATTTCATGTAAATGATAGGAGAATTGATAAGAAGTTAAAAATTTTCATTAATGTGTATATTTGTGTACTCCATATGTATATAAGTATACATATATTTAGTGTAAGAAAAATATTGAAAAAATAAATTATCTTTCATAGTTGTCACTTTTTGTTGCATTTGTGAACTATTAATTTGCTTTACATTTTGGTATTTCTCAAATTTTCTGTATGGATCATGAATTCTATGATCAGATGTAGAAGTTGATTTTTTAAACTTACAGCGAAAGAGGCACATGGTTTTTGTGAATGACATGTATAAATGGAGACTTTTCCATGTATCCATAAATTTTCTAAAGTTTGATGTCGTTCCTTTTTCTAACCATACGCAGTTTGTCTTGGGAGATACCATTGCCTGAGGACATCTGTAATGAGCCCATAATGTAAAATAATGCATAGTTAGTAATGGTTTCTTGAAGGTGTCTCACAGTACTCCTAAAAAGTCACTGCAATATTTTATTTGTGCCCAAGATGTTTTTAATATAAAAAGGACATATTTTTATAAGAATTTTTTATAATTTTGAGTTTTAAAACTCCATATCTGGGAGTCTGCTAGATTTAACAAAAAAAATTTATAACCATTATCAATGCATGACAGTGATATTATTATATTTAGTCAATATATACTTTTTATGCCAAATTCCTTGAGCAGAGGCCATTTTAAAAGGGAAAATATTGGGGCGTCTGGTGGCTCAGTCAGTTAAGCTTCTGACTTAGGTCGTGATCTTGCGGTTCATGGGTTTGAGCCCTGCAGCAGGCTCTGTGCTGACAGCTCAGAGTTGGAGCCTGCTTCAGATTCTGTGTCTCTCTCTCCGCCCATCTCCCTCACACTCTGTCTCTCTCTCTTTCTCTCTCTCCGTCTCTTAGAAGTAAACGTTAAAAAATAATTTTAAGGGAAAATATTAAGTTTGGGTCAAATTTAAGAATTTTTAATATAAAGTTGTCAAGTATTTTGGACATAGAAAATATTATTTTTATAACATGATAAAATCCTTCAAGATCTTTATGTATTACAGTCCTTGAGTTCTTTGAATATGATTTTGTATGACCTCTGTGTCAATACTGAATTATAATTTAAGCATTGCATCTAATTCTTGATTTGAATTGAAATTATTTTGTAATGTCAATATCTAGTACAATATTTGCTATTTTTGATAAAGCAATTTTATTATGTGAAATTATTTCACTTTGAATTTTACTGGTAAAAACAGCAAATCTTTACCATTTCTGCTATATATTATGATAGTAATATATTGTATTCAATTATTTTTGGAATAAATGTTTATGTTGATAAATTTGCTTAATTTTGCATGCCAGAGGAAAACAAATTTGGTCATAAATTATTTATATACATATACCCTTAATTTTTTATTTTCTAACATTCAGAATTTTTGTGTCTGTATTTAAGAAGTTCATTACTCTCCTTTGTAGTATTTTTATCAGTATTAGATAATCAGTTAATTCTGGCTTTACAAAATTCCATCTTTTTCTATGGTATCATTAATATAAAATCAAAGTTATAGATTTTTGTAGAGAATCTAAAGGCGTAGGAGTCTGTCATTTTGGTGGGTTAAGTGATGTGTGCAAGATTATGGAAGATGAAATATATGAGATAAAGTGATCACAGCCATAAGAGATAGAGCTAAAATGTAATGAATAACAGAAGACAGGAACATTTAGTATCAACAATGCATGGATCATTTATGTAGTGGACATTTGATTCTAAATAAGCATTGCTTATATCTGAAGAAGTGGGGCAGGAAATACAGTGACATTTGAGCACAGAGGAGATTACAGTTGGCCTACTTTAGGTTTGAAATTTATCTACATTGTTACTACATCCTCCTGCCAAATTTTTGTTCTTTCATGTGCACTCTAACATGCACTCTGACACTAATTATTCAGGGTCAGAACTCACCTAGATAGAAATAAAGAAAATAGCCAGTCAGCATCTAAATATATCACTCTTGTGTGAATTACTTAAGCAGAAGAGAGACTATTTATTAACAACTGAAAATTTGCCTCAAAGATTCTCAAAGTGCTAAATCCCAGCTTTAATTAAATTTTAAGTAAGAAAATTGCATTAACTCTTTTAGATCACAAGGACACTGTTCAGTGCAACCCAAGGCAGTAATTTTCTAACTCTGACCCAAGTGACTCACTAGACTTAATGACATTTTTAAAAAATTGCTTATTTTCTCCCTGCAAATTCACAGGAATATTGTCTCCATAATTATCTAAACTGTATCAGATGACAGTAGTAACATAAGGAAAGAAAGTTCGTTGAGAGATTAGGGAGAAATAATTAATAGTAGATTAGAATAGTTGGATGTATTTTTTTTTATTATTTTTTTAATGTTTACTTATTTTTGAGAGACAGAGACAACATGAGTGGGGGAGGAGCAGAGAGAGAGGGAGACACAGAATCCAAAGCAGGCTCCAGGCTCTGAGCTGTCAGCACAGAGCCCCGCAGGGGGCTGGAACCCATGATCTGTGAGTTCATGACCTGAGCTGAAGTCGGACACTTAACCAACTGAGTCACCCAGGCGTCCCTGGATGTATTTTTTTAAAGATCACCATGAGGTAAGCTCTCCCAATGTAGACAATTTATCCCAGATCACATAAATTCTGATACTAGAGCTAGCTGGGTGAAATATTCACATCCACATTTAATGAAAGAGTTTAAAGTAGAAGGAGATTGATTTGGAGTTGACCTATATTACAGTAGAACAATTTAAAAATATAATTTCAAGGTTCACTTTGGCAGTGCATATACTAAAATAGAATTTCAAGGAAAATAGCAATAAGATTAAAGCTTATTACAAACTTATCTATTAAACAATAACACTGAGTAAATACATTAAACGAAGAGAAAACAATAAATTGAAGGATGCTCTAAGCAATCAATTTTTGTAATTGTAATTCTTGTAAATAAACTAAAATGGGAATAAAGGTTGGATTATAAACAAATAAGCAAACAGTCAAATAAAGACAATTAAAGAATATACATCCCGCGAGAATGAAGTTAGTACCGTTATTTCTTTATAGTCACAAATAAATTAAGAAGGTGCCAAAGAAGAGATTTTATGTCAATATTTGATAAAAAAACAATCTGCAACGTCTTTAGAATTGAAAATGAACAAATAATTATTCCTCCTGTCTTTCTCCACCTCTGTGCACTGTGTTAGAGTACAGAAAGAAAAATTATATTCAGACAATTTGCTTACCATTTAATAAATACCAACATATTTTCTCCTTTTCTTTAGCTTTTATCAGTGTTGCTGTGAGTTTTCCAATATATTCTTCTGGCACTGAAATCTGTAGCAAACTGTGGGATGTTGCCCTTTATACAGTTCCTCTTAAAAATTTTCTGCTCTACTTCTCCTCATCTTTACATACTCCAATTGCACCAGTATTAATTTTTTTTGACATGTCCCATATTGGTCTTATACCCTTTTATGTAATCTGCAATTCTTTTATTTTCTTTATGATGCACCTAAGTGCATTTTCTTCTTCTTATTTTCTAATTTGCCTATTTCCTTTCCAGTTGTATTTAATTGAATTAAGACACATTGAGTTCTTAATTTTAGTTTTTGCATATTCAGATGTAGAATAAGTATGGTTTATGTTTTATAGTTGCCAATCATTTTTTAAAATACTTTCTTTAATGTGTGCATAATTTATATCATAGTGGGTGTCTGATAATTTTATACTCTGAATGACCTGTTGGTCTATTTTTTAAAAATGTTTATGTATTTTTGAGAGAGAGAGAGCACAAGTGGGGAGGGCCAGAGAGAGAGGGAGACAGAGAATCCCAACCAGGTTCCACAGTGTCGGCACAAAGCCCAATGTGGGGCTTGAACTCATGAACTAGGAGATCATGAGCTGAGCCAAAGTCCATTGCTTAACAGACTGAGCCACCCAGGTGCCACATATTTTTTACATAGACTTTTAAATTAACCCTTGTTTTCTTATTAGGTTGTCATGTTTTTATCTATTCCTGGCTATGTTGTCTTGGTTTCTTATCCTAAGAAATGGTGGAGAGAATTTGAGTCTCTGTAAAATGATAGCTTAGTTTGGTTCTGACCTGCTTGTTAGGTGGTGGAAGCTTATCTTACTCAAGCCAGTGGTTACATTGACTCAGATGTGGACTGCAGTTTTTCTCAAGAGGGCCTACATCCAGGAAGATTTACACAGTGCACAACCTTCTGAATTTGGCAGAGAGACAGCTTTCTGTTAGTCAAAACTACCTATTTTTTTTTGCTGTGATAACTATATCCATATCAACTTTCCTTACATAGTGGAATTCTGCTTTCTTTAGACACAAAAATTTCAGAAAGTAAGTTGCTGCTGAACTCTGATATTTAGCTTATCGTGTCAGGAAATGTCTTTCTTATGCTGCAATTTGATGGTAAAGAAGAGAAGACGTAAGACTCATGCATGCAATCATAGAACAGTGTTTGTTTTCTCATATTCTATAATTTTAAGCTTCAGACAAAGGTATAACTCTTATCAAATGCATCCTCCTTAAAATATTTTAATAACATGTATTTTGCTATTTCCTCACTCATTCATTGGGTCAACCTAAAAGTCACTATGTCTCTCAACTTTTCAAATTTTGAGATTAAAAATTCTTGTTTATTTCCATAAGGAATTGCCTTTGATTTTCAAAACATAATGCAATTTTCTTATCTCTAGGATTACATGACTGCAACATATTTAACTTCTTTTCTCCTGCACGTTTGTATAATCATTATTTTTTTCTGATTTCCAAGTTATTATTGGGCTTTTTCTGAGATATTCAAAATGATTATATGAGTAGTTAATATTCTTTTTATTTTTTACAAAGAATTTCATCTTTTTCTATTTTCCATTGTCTTCTATATGTAAAAATGCTGATGTTTTTAATGTATATTATATAATATATGTAATCATGTAGTCAAATATGTAATGTTATATGTAGCATCTGATATGTGATACGTACATATATAATGTAGTATGACAATATACTAATATTAGTAAATATTTACTAATTCATATCATAATTCATATCATCTACTGATTCATACTATCTTCATAATTCATATCATTTACAGATATGAACATTTTAAATTAGGAGAACACACAATTTTAATCAAATTGATATTTCAGTGAAGTTTTCTAGATATGTACTTTCTCTATAATCCTGGTATTTTCTTGTTCTGTTTGTTATTATTGTTAAGTTATTTATATAAAAACCCGACACGTATGGGTATATATATAAATGAAAATACTAGTACTATAGTAATCCATTTCCTAAGATGGTAAATTTAAATATGTAAACAACAAGTTTGACTAATAAAGGTTACCATATTCACTTTCATAGTATTGGCAATCATTCCTGTCCCCCTCACCCCACCCCCACCAGCCTTCAGATGGCCTCTTCATATGTAGATCACTTAATACTCATTACGTTCTGAAAGGAATCAAATATCTTCTAGGTGGCAGTCTTTTTTTCCCACGTCTTTTTCCAAAGAATAGATTAGCAAATAGCGATTATAATAAGGACTCACATTTAGCGAAAGCCTACTGAGAGCCTAGAAAATTTAAAGCTGTCACAAGAGTGCTCTGAGTTAGTTGAAGTGGGAGGTGCTCCACTAGCCCTGGGCACTGGTATATGATACTTACTAAAACAGATTCTATGTCTACTTCGTCCCTATCCTCATGAAGCTTAGAGTCAGGTGAGCAAGACACGAATGTAACAGAAGTTAAAAATAACTAAATGTCTTTGTAAAAATTGAAGTAAATATTTTGTCTTTAAGGATATTTCCTATATTTAGTATGAGTAAATTTAGTCATTTATTAGCCTAAACTAACCTTATGCACTATGCACATATTCTGTGTTCTGCTCTGGATAGTTTTAGAAATAAGCATTTTATGTCTTCAACAAAGTTTCTCAACCTTGACACTAGTGACGTTTTACATCAGACAATTCTTTGCCACAGGGAGCTGTCCCACGCATTATAGGTATTTAGCAGCATCCCTGGCTTCTGCCTGTCTACTGTCAGTGGGTTATGATGTGCAAAACTATGACTCCTCAGTTATGCCATGCAGAGATGTCTCCAGACCTTGCCAATTCTCCTCTGGGGTGTGAAATTGCCCCCACTGAGAACCACTGATCTATAGTACTTTTATAGATGGATTCATGCTATGTTAAGGCTACCACGTTCACATTTCTTTAGGGGTTCTTTCAGGCATCATAGGAGTCTGAGAGCTGTGTATCAGGAAGTGAGGGTCTAGATCCTTTGCTGAAGACAGAGCCTGAGGACATATGTGTTCCAACCTCTTTGTGGGGCAGGGAGTAGTTCTGATGATAGACACAGGAGGGACTGCCCCCAGGGGCAGGGAGTAGTTCTGATGATAGACACAGGAGGGACTGCCCCCAGAGTGATCACCTTAAGATGGAATATGTCATGAGTAGGTGAGGAATTGTGAAAAGAATAGTAGCTATAGGTGAGAATAGTAAGGATACTTGATGTAAAATTGTGCTATTTCAAATTATTTATTCATCTAAATTACTTCAAAGTAATACAATTGAAAACAACAAAAAAAGTATATTTTTTCCAAATGTTCAAGAAAAAAAGTTCTTTATCCAAAAAAAAAAAATGTAAGAATGAGTTAAGTCTATAAAATGAGAACAGAGCTTGATAAGCCACGTGGCCAATTTTGGCTCTGTGTCTGATAAAGATACCAGCATTTCCTTGCGACTTTGATTAATGTTTTTCACTTTGTCATGAAGAATCTGGCCTAAAAGTTGAATCAGACTGAATTTCATGTCGCTTAAAAATATATAATAATTATCTGACATTAATACTCATTTCTGTGCATTAATTCGGCATCAATAGAAGGCTTTATAATTGCTACCTATATATTAAAAACTATAGCATGGTTCAAATCCCTATATAAGAAAAGATTCCTAGTTGTATTTTCTTTGCCTTTCTACCCTCTTTATGTAAGTATGGGATGCTAGCAGGTGGCACAATCTAATTATTAGCATTTGGTGACAAAAGTAAGAAGTGGGGAATTTTAAGAGTTATTGAGCACCATGGGGCAAGTTTTACCTACCACGTGGGTAACCAGCATGTAGAACTATTAACTGTAATGGGAGTTGTGTAGCTTATCTGAAAATTTTCACCATGTATCAGCACAAATTTATGTAGTACAGGTGTTTAATTGCCGATGGAACTAAAATCAGAGCTGAATTAATTAAAAGAGCAAAGAATAAAACATCACTTGCTTGCAAAGGTAGGAAGGTCCAGAAAACACACTTTCACGTTATATTTGGCATGGATGAACATATTTGATTAAAAGAAAAAGATGATTCTATCAAACAAATCTTAGCTGTATCTAATATATTGGATTCAGCTGTATATATGGTGCTTTAGTTCTTTGTAATAATGCAAAGAAACTCTTGAGAGCTGTGTATTGTTATTTTGGAATGTTGCTACTCTTTTATTATTGTAAATTCTATAGAGCAACAACAAAGTCTTTCCAAATCTCTTTTTCAGGTAGCTAAACATTAAGCCTTCTTAATTATATGTTCTTAATAAAATGCATCTGATACACGTAGGGATGTGCCTCAGTGAGACCAAGAAGTACAACTTCCTAGAATGTTTAGGCTACTTTTTCTAGTTACTCTTATCCAAGAATTATTACCATTAAGAAAAAAAAAACTACGTGAATATGCATACATCATCAAGAAACTTAATATTACATTTGGCTTCTCTAGTAGACACTTTTATTCAGCTGTCATCTTGCAATATATTGCCTAGATGCCTCCTCAGTGAGTGCCATTTCTGAATGCACTGTCTGTGTTCTCAGAGGATGACAATGGCTGAGACTTTGTTTTTAGCATTTTAGAATTTATTTCAGTGCTTTGCGTTTCTTAATTTTCTGGGAAATTATATTCAATATTGATTTTCTAACAAGAACAAAAATCACATTATCATGTATTCAGCATTTTAAAAAAGGACATTTGTAGATTTTATCATCATTGGGAATGCATGATTCCAGGCGGTGGGGAAGAGCTAATCTGGTCCTTCATTCACATGCCTGCACTCTGAAAATTCCTCTAAGTATCGATCACGTAGGAAATACTTTCTGTCATAGATTATTTGTAGAATTTTGAATCTTTACATGTCTTTTTACAAATCACAGAATCTTAGATTTTCTGAACCTCTGGCTATAGTGCTATATAGGCATATCTAGGCTTTAATAAGGTAGGGATAATATGTGTAAAAATAAAAGTATTCAAGATAAGGGAGATAAAGGATGAACTCTGCCAAGTGCTGGGTTCTCTTCTCCTTTTTCTCATCCTTTAGCATAAGAATAACTGGGGCGGGATAAAGGACTTGTAAATATATACACTTTGGTGTCCCAAACTCAGAGATCCTGATTTGCCAGATTTGGGGTGATTCACATGGTCTCTGGACCATAAATTGAGGCAAGTGCCTTGTAAATGAGATGCTGCTATGTTTAAAGACAGTTGATGACCGTCTCTGTAGAGTTGCTGTGTAGATAAGGAAAAATCCAATACTCTGGCTATTTATTCTACTTATGGCAAGTTAAAACAGATATTTTATTTTATTTTATTAATGTTTATTTATTTTTGAGACAGAGAGAGACAGAGCATGAACAGGGGAGGGTCAGAGAGAGAGGGAGACACAGAATCTGAAACAGGCTCCAAGCTGTCAGCACAGAGCCTGATGCAGGGCTCGAACCCACTGACCTCGAGATCATGACCTGAGCCGAAGTCGGACGCTTAACCGACTGAGCCACCCAGGCGCCCCAACAGATATTTTAAAAATACATTTTATAAAGCTATATTATTTCCAAAAAAATCTATACTCAGTCCTTATTTTACTGAGTGACTTTTTCTTATATTCTTATTTCTAACACCACTTTTTTTTTGACCAATCAAGCGAGACCAAATCACCTCCCTACAAAAACTTATAAATATGAAATACAAATCAGCTTTTTTCAAATTTAACTAAATATTAGAAAAGGAATCAATTATGTTACTTTACTTTTCATATACAGCAAGGTCCAGAAAATATTTGTTTTCAAAAATACAAATAAGTGATATACTTACTTCTATGCTCCTTATGATACATGTTTATCATTCAAAGAAACGATTTAGGAAAATGTATTTCTACTAGAAATTATTAAATAAACCATGGGAAAAATATTTAGGTCATAGAACAATTATGGCTCCTTATGGAATCATACATGCACACATGCATACACACACACAAGTGAAGACAATTTTCATATCCAAAAGTACTTAAGGGAAGGATATCCGTTTATTATTTTATTTTTAAAAACTATTCATTTCCAGTAATTTACACTGCTCTGTCTTTCTTCTTCACATTGCACAGGTAAATATTTTTGTACAAAAATAACAAATTTTATATGTTATCGTTGGGATTAATTTAATATAAATATCAAAGATAGTAAGCTTAAGATATATGTAGTCTTCTACTAGCAACATATATACTTGAATTAATTAAATATATCAAATTTTGTTCATTTGTTTTTATTTTTTATAAACACCTTCATATTCATAATGGTATGAACATGAGTTCTGATGCTTTTTTGCTTTCACAAAATATAAAAGAGTTATTAATTTGAGCAGTCATGACCCCAGCACTCAACATCTTCTCTATTCTGATAACAATGTTATAAAAAATCTGAGTCCTCAAAAGTAGTGTTCATAGTAAAAGAGAATAAGTAAGGTTTAAGTGTTTGACATATCATTACTTAATGGTGTTTTGAAAAGTAACTGAAGGGTCCTTTAATTTTGAAGTAGTATTGATTGTTTTACATTTATTTCCACAGGGTGATTAGTGTTATACTCTGCCTATCCACATGTTTCATATATATATATATATATATATATATATATACACACACATACATATATATATAGTGTGTGTGTGTGTATACACACACCACATCTCCTTTATCCACTCATTAGTTGATGGAAAAAGTTGGGCTGTTGATCATAGCGCTGCTTTAAACATGGGGGTACATACGCGCCTTCAAATCAGCACTCCTGTATCCTTTGTATAAATTCCTAGTAGTGCTATTGCTGGGTGGTAGGGTAAGTCTATTTTTAATTTTATGAGGAACCTCCACACTGTTTTCCAGAGTGGCTGCACCAGTTTGTGTTTCCACCAACAGTGCAAGAGGGTTCCTGTTTCTCCACATCTTCACCAACATCTGTTGTTTCCTGAGTTGTTAATGTTAGCCACTCTGACCACTCAGTGTGGTTTTGATTTGTATTTCCCTGATGATGAATGATGTTGAGCATATTTTCATGTGTCTGTTTGCCATCTGGATGTCTTCTTTGGAGAAGTGTCTATTCATGTCTTCTGCACATTTCTTCACTAGATTATTTGTTTTTTGGGTGTGGGGTTTGGTAATTTCTTTACAGATTTTGGATACTTTAACAGATATGTCATTTGCAAATATCTTCCTCCATTCCATCAGTTGCCTTTCAGTTTGGGTGATTGTTTCCTTTGCTGTGCAGAAGGTTTTTATCTTGATGAGGTCCCAATAGTTCGGTTTTGCTTTTATTTCCCTTGCCTTTGAAGACATGTCTTGTAAGAAGTTGCTGTGGCCGAGGTCAAAGAGGTTGCTGCCTATTTTCTCCTGTAGGATTTTGATGGTTTCCTGTTGTCACATTTGGGTCTTTCATCCATTTTGAATTTATCTTTGTGTGTGATGTAAGAAAGTGGTCCATTTTGATTCTTCTGCATGTTGCTGTCCAGTTCTCCCACTACCATTTGCTGAAGAGCTATTTTTCCACTGGGTACTCTTTCCTACTTTGTTGAAGATTAGGTGGCCATACATTAATGGATCCATTTCTGGGTTCTTTATTCTATTCCTACTGGTCTATGTGTCTGTTTTGTGCCAACTGCATACTGTCTTGATGATTACAGCTTTATAGTACAGGCTAAAGTCTGAGATTGTGATGTCTCCCACTTTGGTTTTCTTTTTCAACATTACTTTGGCAGTTGGGGTCTTTTGTGGTTCCATACAAATTTTAGGATTGTTCTAGCTTTGTGAAGAATGCTGGTGTTGTTTTGATAGGTATTGCATTGAATGTGTAGATTACTTTGGGTAGTATAGACATTTTAATAATATTTGTTCTTCCAATCCATGAATATGGAATGTTTTTCCATTTCTTTGTGTCTTGTTCAGTTTCTTTCATGAGCTTTCTATAGTTTTCAACATTAGGATCTTTTACCTCTTTGGTTAGGTTTATTCCTAGGTATTTATGGTTCTTGGTGCAAGTGTAAATGGGATCCATTCCTTGATATCTCTTTATGTTGCTTCATTATTAGTGTATAGAAATGGAAGCAATTTCTATATATTGAGTTTATATCCTGTGACTTTGCTAAATTCGTGGAACAGTTCTAGCAGTTTTTTTGGTGGAGTCTTTTGAGTTTTCCATGTAGAGTATTATGTCATCCGATAAAAGTGAAAATTTGACTTCTACTTTGCCAATTTGGATGCCTTTTATTGAATTTTGTTGTCTGATTGCTGAGGCTAGGGCTTCCAACACTCTTAAACAACAGTGGTAAGATTGGACATCCCTGTCATGTTCCTGATCTCAGGGGAAAGCTCTCAGTTTTTCCCCATTGAGGATGATATTACCTCTGGGCCTTTCATATATGGCCTTATGATGTTAAGGTCTGTTCCTTCTATCCTGATTTTCTTGAGGGTTTTTATCAAGAAAGGATGATGTATTTTGTCAGATGCGTTTTCTGCTTCTATTGAGAGGATCATGTGGTTCTTTTCTTTTATTAATGTGGTCTATCATAGTGATTGATTTGCAAATGTTGAACCAGCCCTGTAGCCCAGGAATGAATCCCACTTGCTCATGGTGAATAATTCACTTAATATACTGTTGAATTCGGTTTGCTAGTATCTTGTTGAGAATTTTTGCATCCATGTTCATCAGGGATATTGCCCTGTAATTCTCCTTTTTAGCGGGGTCTCTGTCTGGTTTAGGAATCAAGGTAATGCTGGCTTCATAGAATGAGTCTGAATCTTTCCTTCTGTTTCTGCTTTTTAGAACAGCTTGAGAAGAATAGATGTTAACTCTGCTTACACTGGGACATAAACTCTCTTAGGCTGGGGGTGTAAACATTTACAATCGTTAGCTCTTCTTGATGGATAGACTACTAATTATGATATAATGCCCTTATTCATCTCTTGTTACAGTCTTTTTTTAAAATCTAGTTTGTCTGATATCAGTATGGCTATTCCAGCTTTCTTTTGACTTCCAGCAGCATGATAGATGGTTCTCCATCCCCTCACTTTCAATCTGCAGGTGTTCTCAGGTCTAAAATGAGTCTCTCGTAGGCAACATGTACATAGATCTTCATTTTTTATCCATTCTCATACCTTTTGTCTTTTGATTGGGGCATTTAGTCCATGTACATTCAGAGTGATTATTGAAAGATATGGATTTAATGTCATTGTGCTATCTATAGGTTTTGTACTTGTGGTGATATCTCTGGTCCTTTGTGGTCTTTATTGCTTTCCACTCACAGACTCCCCATTAGGATCTCCTGCAGGGCTGGTTTATTGGTCATGAACTGCTTTAGTTTTTATCTGGGAAAGCCTTTCTCTCTCCTTCTATTCTGAATGACAATCCTGATGGATAAAGGATTCTTGGCTATATATTTTTCTTATCCAGAATATTGAATACTTCCTGCCACTCCCTTTGGCCTGCCAAGTTTCAGTGGACAAGTCTGCTACTACCCTTATGTATCTACCCTTGTAGGTTAAGGCTCATTTGTCTCTAGCTGCTTTCTGAATCCTCTATCGTTGTATTTTGAGTTTCACTATGATATGTTGTGGTGTTGACCTGCATTCGTTGATTTTGAAGGGAGTTCTCTGTGCCTCCTGGACTTGGATGTCTGTTTCCTTCCCCGGATTAGGTAAATTAACAGTTATAATTTGTTCAAATAAACCTTCTGCCCCTTCCTCTCTCTCTTTTTCTTCTGGAACTCCTAAGATACAGATATTTTATTTTATTGAATCACTTAGGTCTCTAATTCTCCCCTCATGGTCTATTAATTTCCATTCCCTCTTTTCCCCAGCTTCATCATTTTCCATAATTTTATCTTGTATTTCACCTATTCTCTCCTCTGCTTCTCCCAACCTTGCTGTTACTGTATCTAATCTATTTTGCATCTCATTTACAACATTTCTTAATTTATCAGGATTATCTCTTAGGTCTTTGATCTCTGCAGCAATAGATTCTCTGCTGACTTATGCTTTTTTTCAGTCCCAGATATTAGTCTTATGACTGTTATTCTAAATTCTTGTTCAGATATATTGTTTATATCTGTTTTGAGTAATTCTCTGGCTGTCATTTCTTCGTGGAACTTCTTTGGAGGAGAATTCTTCTGTTTCATCATTTTGGCTAGTTTTCTGTCTTTTACATGTTTTAACAGCTTATGTGTTCTGTACCTGCAAGAACTACTATATTAAAAACAGGTCATCCATTGTCCAGGGCCTGACCCTTCAAGAGGTTTTTTTTTTTTTTTTTTTGGAATGTGTTGTGTGCACTCTGTTTTGTGTATTTGGCTGCTTTATCCCACTGCTCATAGTAGTGGATTGTTTGGACCTTCCACCAGGTGTGCTTTGATTTGTTCTTTGAATTAACCCTGGAAAAATGGAAAAAAGGCAGAGAACTTTATCCTATACAAAGAGAGAAATGAAAGGAACATAAAAAAAAAAAAGAAGAAAAAAAAAGGCCTGACCAAGAATAAAAGAAACTACAAGGCTTAGTCCAGAGAGAGAGAGACAGAGACAGAGACAGAGAGAGAGAGACAGAGAGAGAGAGAAATAAAGAAGAATGAGATACAGAAAAGGTGTAAAAAGAATAGAGTATAAATGCCTGATTAAACAACCAGAACAGAAAAAGAAAAAAGAAATATATATTTATACTTATAATAAGAATTGATCAAAAATCAAGTCAGAAACTATGAGTCTGATTCCAAAGGGAATAAAGAAAAAGAAAAAAAAAAAGAGGAGGGTAGAAAGGAAAAGAGAAGAAAGAAGGAAAGAGAAAAAATAATAATTTTTAAAAAAGAGTGACATGAAAAACCATAGGACAGTTGTCTGTTGGTGCCTGGGATGGGGAGCTGTGCTGGTCTGGAAGAGAGGCAAGCTGGTTCTGGTTGGGTCAGTGTCAATCTCACTCCCTAAATAAGCAGTTACCAGGCACGGACCAGTGGGGTTTGGTGTAAGTGCCTCCTAGGCGCTTGGCAGGGATTCAAAAGCCAATGTCTTAAAGTATCCGACACCATGGGGACTCAGTTCTAAGGTGGCACCATTCAGCCCTGCTGATATGGCTGGTGCCTGCAGGATCTTCTTTTCTTGGGAGTAAGGAGGACAATATACCCTCTTCCCACATCACTGGAGGGAAGGAACTGTTGTCTCTCAGTGCACCCCCTGAGATCGCTACTGGCAAATTATTTTTAAATGTTTATTTATTTTTAGAAAGAGAGAGAGAGAGGAGGGGAGGGGCAGAAAGAGAGGGAGACACAGAAAATCAATCAATCAATCAATCAATCAATTGCAGTTCAACAGAAAAACAAAAGTAACAACCACCACTAAAAGAGATAGATAATAATAATCTTAGTACCAATGAACAATTTTGGTATATGATTTTATATTTTAAAACTTTATACTTTATTAGTTTGGGTTTGAACTGTACTAATTTCTTTGTAAAAATTAAGTAAATTCTACTGGATTTAAAGGCATAGATGAGAGACCCATTACTATATTACATGTAGTGTAAAAAGTTTACCAGAAGATCTACCACTTTTATTATTACTGAAACTATGGCATTAATAGTTAATATGTCAAAAAGCTGTTTGCAAGGATACCTGAAAACCATTGGATTTTTGAAGTGCTGATAATTAGTCACATTTACTCAGATTGTACTTCTGCAAGTATACTTTGATCTTAAAATCTATAAAAGAAATATTTTCCATATATAGAAATCTCCAAGTATGGGCTCTATATGCTGAAATATTGAGAGGAAAAGTCTGTTAAAATACAAGAGTAAAAATAATGAACATAGTAGAGACATAACAAGAATCTTTATCATCATGGGGGCCCACGTGCAGCCAAGTAGGACTTTGCACCAGTCCACGACTCTGATGGCGGTTCCCCTGTCTATGAGCTACATGAGAGTTTAAATAACTTAGAAAGAATGAAATATGGCCTTTTGTGGCAACGTGGATGGAACTGGAGAGTGTTATGCTAAGTGAAATATGTCATACAGAGAAAGACACATACCATATGTTTTCACTCTTATGTGGATCCTGAGAAACTTAACAGAAGACCAGGGGGGAGGAGAAGGAAACAAAAAAGAAAGAAAGAAAGAAAGGAAGGGAAGGGAAGGGAAGGGAAGGGAAGGGAAGGGAAGGGAAGGGAAGGGAAGGGAAGGGAAGGGAAGGGAGAAAGGTTAGGGAGGGAGCCAAAACATAAGAGACTCTTAAAAACGGAGAGCAAACTGAGGGTTGATGGGGGGTGGGAGGGAGGAGAGGGTGGGTGATGGGTATTGAGGAGGGCACCTGTTGGGATGAGCACTGGGTGTTGTATGTAAACCAATTTGACAATAAATTTCATATTTAAGAAAAAGTAAATAAATAAAAGAACACAGGGAGGGCTTTACATGGCATGCAAAACTAAGTTATTAGCCAAATCATGTACGTCATGGATCTGATTCAATAATATTTGTAATGAGCTATGCATTTCCTACAACTTTGGATGACCCGTGGAGTTAAAATAATTTCCACCTTACTGAAACAGGTCAGGTTGGTGAGATAATTGACCGACCTTCATGAAATATGACCTCTTAAGTATAGATGCCTCCTTCGCAAATTTTTCCTTCTCTGTGATGAGATCTATCTTTAAACTTTAAACTTTCTGACAATTTTAAAATAGGTTTTTCAAAAGAGATTTTCACAAACCAGTGCTTTTGTCAAAAATAAATAATTTGGAAATATAAAAACAAGTTTTCATTCTTTTAAAAGTAACACGTATTTTGAAACTCTTTTCATTACTAGGCAGCCACACATAAAACAAGTGTTCTCTGAATTAATCCTTCAGGCTTTTTTTTAAAATTAACTGTCCTACAAAATGATGCAAAATAGAATTTTTTCTATCTCATTAGAATAGGAAAGAAAAACTTTAAATGACTAAAATGTATTTTTTAAATGAGTAAAAATGATATTTTTTTACAATGATCAAAAGACAAAAAGCATGTTTGTGGTCTTGAAACACAAATTTCTGTACAGTCTCTAACTCATGGCTGACAGTAATATTCTCCTTAATTTAGTGCATTTGGTCATCACTTTGTGTGTTATTTTCACTTTCTACATCATCTTGGATGCTTTTCAGGGGAGAACTGCACAGCCATGTTTCACTCTGATCAGTAGCAGAGAGGCAACTTTGCAGATAGGCACGCAGCAGAGAGTTTTGGTAAAATGTGCACTCAGTATTTTGATGTGTTATTGTCATTTCCCTTTAGGAGAAAAGCCCAGAGTGATACCATTTAAGGTGAGCTGTATTTATTCCTTTTTCTATATACATAGTAAAAGCCTGGGTTATTACAAAACATCCTACTCGGAATACATTTTTTTTAATGTAGCAAGTTATAGAGCTATCTTTAAATAAAAGTCTCATCAAGATATGCATCTAACTCCAAAGGAATATGTAGAGCCCTGGTAAAGTTAAAAAGTGGTTTTAAATTGACCGTTAAATTAAGTATACTGATTTAATAAACTTGGCACTTTTCCATTTTCTTAACTAACAGGGATACAATAGTCAATTAAAGTTGAATATTGAGAAGTGACATTAAAATTGAGGAGAAGGTAGGGGCACCTGGGTGGCTCAGTCACTCAAGTGTCTGACTTCAGCTCAGGTCATGATCTCACAGTTTGTGAGTTCAAGCCCTGTGTCAGGCCCTGTGCTGACAGCTCGGAGCCTGGAGCCTGCTTCGGATTCTGTGTCTCCCAGTCTCTCTGCCCCCCCCTGCTCACGCTCTGTCTGTCTCTCTCTTTCTCAAAAAGAATTAAACATTTAAAAATAATAATAATAATTAAATTTAGGAGAAGGCAATGAAATAATATTTGTAAAAAGTAAGCTCTGCATGAAAACAGCTGCTGATCTTCTATCCAACATATATTCTAGTTGATATTTAATATTTAAAATGACACACACCTCCTAAGATACAGTGACATGTTTCTTCACCCACCTGCCCTCCTTTATCTAGAGATAAACGTGAATGCACACATACACATATTACATATATAATGCACATGTACAGACTGACCCATTAAGAACTACTGACAAAGTAAATCCTATGAACCCCCAACCAAGCGTAAAAAGCAGAGCATAACTAGTAACATTGAATTCTCCTGAATATCCCTACACAGATTTTTCATTTCTTTCCTTCTAGAAGTTAACCACTCTTATGAGTTTTGTATTAATAACCCATTTGCACATTAAATTTTTTTAACATCAGAATTTATCCCTGAACACTTGCCCTTTTGATTTTTATGTGAATAGAAATGTAGTTTATGTATATCTCTGTGACTCCATTTCCTTTTTGCTCAAAGTTATGTATTTGTCATTCAACATTGTTAAAGCATGTAGTTCTAGTTTATTTCATTTTTCATTCTGTCATTTTTCTATTGTACTGCTAATTGATAGATGATTTGCTGTGTTATTTTTCTTATTAAAAATTACTGGTCAGGGACGCCTGGGTGGCTCAGTCGGTTAGGCAGCCGACTTCGGCTCAGGTCATGATTTCGCGGTCCGTGAGTTCGAGCCCTGCGTCAGGCTCTGTGCTGACAGCTCAGAGCCTGGAGCCTGTTTCAGATTCTGTGTCTCCCTCTCTCTGACCCTTCCCTGTTCATGCTCTGTCTCTCTCTGTCTCAAAGATAAATAAACGTTAAAAAAAATTTAAAAATTACTGGTCAGCACATTTTTAGAATTGCTTGTTTTGGAGTATGTGCCTCTTTGTATTTACAAAGTAATATAACCCTTTTCCAAAGTGATTATGCTCATATACATACTCAGTAGGATGGTCATTAAAGTGAAATTTTTACTGGATAGTTGAACATCACATAACAATAACATAAAATGAAATTGCTAAACTGAAATGATTTGATATAAAAAATAGGAATTTGACTCAAATGTTAAAGAGATAGAAAATATTAATAAGAATATTCATTTTGGCCACTCTGACTGGCGTGAGGGATACAGGAGTATTGATGCATAGGGGCACTTGTACCCCAATGTTTATAGCAGCACTCTCAACAATAGCCAAATTATGGAAAGAACCTAAATGTCCATCAACTGATGAATGGATAAAGAAATTGTGGTTTATATACACAATGGAGTACTACGTGGCAATGAGAAAGAACGAAATATGGCCCTTTGTAGCAACGTGGATGGAACTGGAGAGTGTGATGCTAAGTGAAATAAGCCATACAGAGAAAGACAGATCCCATATGTTTTCACTCTTATGTGGATCCTGAGAAACTTAACAGAAACCCATGGGGGAGGGGAAGGGAAAAAAAAAAAAAGAGGTTAGAGTGGGAGAGAGCCAAAGCATAAGAGACTCCTAAAAACTGAGAACAAACTGAGGGTTGATGGGGGGTGGGAGGGAGGGGAGGGTGGGTGATGGGTATTGAGGAGGGCACCTTTTGGGATGAGCATTGGGTGTTGTATGGAAACCAATCTGACAATAAATTTCATATATTAAAAAAAAAAGAGTATTCAACATGCCTGTGATAAAAATTGTAGAAGGACAAATTAGAAAGAATGAAGAAAAGGTAATATTCAAATAGATGAAGTTGGACAATTTTCACAAATTGACAAAATAAATAAATCCTCAGATTCAACAGAAGAGAAAATTCTGATATTCCTATCATGATAATTAAAAAAAATATTCCACCAAGACAGAATATGGGAAATCTGCAGACCATCAGAAACAAAGTAATATCTTAGGTAACCAAAATCAGAAGACAAAAAGAAAAAAAAAAACACAAGGGAAGACACAATTATGAATTATTAGAGCAAAAACATTAGAACAGTGCCTTTAAAGTGCTGAGGAAGAGTAACAGCTCACCTGGATATCTGCACTGACCCCGTCATCCTCCCTTTATAAAGATAAAGGAAAAGCATTTTGATTTTTTTTTTTAATTTTTTTTTTAACATTTTTATTTATTTTTGAGACAGAGAGAGACAGAGCATGAACGGGGGGAGGGCCAGAGAGAGAGGGAGACACAGAATCGGAAGCAGGCTCCAGGCTCTGAGCTGTCAGCACAGAGCCTGATGCGGGGCTCGAACCCACGGACCGTGAGATCGTGACCCGAGCGAAGTCGGACGCTCAACCGACTGAGCCACCCAGGCGCCCCAAGGAAAAGCATTTTGAAAGAACAAACAGAAACAGAAAGTAAAAGAGAAACTTTATTACTCCCTAAATCTTGCTAAATAAACCCATAGAGAATGTCTTCATTAAGAAAGAAGAAGCCAGTGAAATAAACAATGGCAATGAAATTAGTAACATATGAATGTCTTTGTAAAAGTTGCAATTTTTATAAATTGACAAAGAAGAAGTGTGAGCAATTTAGAAATAAGGTGGAATAAAATAATAGAGAACAACCAAAATATAATAAATGGAAAAAAAAGTTGGACTTCATTAGAATTTTTAGAAAAAACTCGTGCCCTTTGTAAGAGACTGTTAAGAGAATTGAAAGAGAAACCAAAGACTAGGAGATAAAATTTTCAAACATATATCTGATAAAGAATTTATATCCAAAATATACAAAGAACTTTTAAAACTCAGCAATAAGAAACCAGATAATCCAATTTAAAAATGGGCAAAAGTTATGAACAGACATCTAAACAAAGATGATATACAAATGGCAAATAAGCATATGAAAAGATCCTCAAAATCATGTGTCATTAGAAAACTGAAAGTGAGACAATGAAGTACCATTATACATCTATTAGAATGACTGAAATGAAAGAAAAATCTGATAATACCAGTTGTTGGTAAGGCTGTGTAGCGACAAGAACTCTCATTCATTGCTGGTACAACTACTTTGGAAGACCCTTTGGCAGTTTCTGAGTAAGCTGAAGAACATTCTTCCATATGATCTAACAATAGATATTCTAGGTACTTACCCAGGTGATGCTAAAATTTATGTTCCCACACAAACCTGCATTCAGATGTTTATAACGGTTTTTCTCATAATCACCAAAACCTGGAAGCAATCAAGATCTTCAGTCGGTGAGTGAATAAGCAAGATGCGGAACATTATTCCATGATGGAAAGAAATGAGCTATTGGGCATCAAAAAGAAATAGATGAATCTTAATTTCACACTATTTCTAAGTGAAAAAAGTGTATCTGAGAAGAATACATACTATATGGTAACAATTATATGGCATTATTGGAAAAGACAAAGCTATTGGGAGAGAAAAATGAGTAGTGATTTCAGTGGTTTTGGAGGTAAGAAAGAGAGGGAAGATTAAATAACTGCAGCACACTGAATTTTTAGGCTTATTTAATCTATATCTTACTGTAATTATTGATACATGACACTATGCATTTATGAAAAACCAGCTGAAATTTGTGCACACAGTCAAGATTAATTTATGAAAATTAAAAAAAAATATTTATAATGTTGGGGCTATCCCAGGATTAAATGAATGAAGAACATGACAAACAAAATGTATTACAAATATGTGAAACACCATCAATGAAGGGGGTTCGGGAAATGCTACTTACCTAAATATTTTTGGATATGATTGGAATCTGTAAAACTAAAGGCAGAACTATACACGAGCAATGTATACTAGTTACTAAATTTTTATCTCATGGGGTGCAGGCTAACAATTCCCATAGTACTACACATGTGTATCAGGACTGAACAATTAAGTGATGGGTGGTAGAGGCTGGGAGACAGATTTGTTACTGTTGGAGTGGAAATTCATAAATAAGCAGGGGAAAGAGCCTAGAATGATCCCTGTAGTAGTGGATTAGAGTTAGAGATATCAGTATGACCCCCCTATTTATCATATATTCTCTTAAATGTTTGTACATAGAATACACATGTTTATATGCCTAAAAATAATTTCACTTAATTAAAATACTTCCTTTACTTTCAAGAAGACAATTTGGTGCTGTTACTTGATGTGACACCACAAAGCAACAAGGGAGAGTTACATGATGATCTACACATGGATCATGGAAAGGAAAGAGAAATGATGCTTCCTTGAATTCTTGACAAATATTGATATTTAATTTTCTTCTTTTCTGTGAATTGATGTTATAAGGATTTTTAATGGTTTTATTTATGTATTTTAAAATTTTTGTTATTGAAGTATAGTTGATACAAAATGTTACATTAGTTTCAGGTGTACAACATAGTGATTCAACAATTCTATACACTATGCTGTGTTCACCACAGTGAGTGTAGTTACCATACAACATCACCTTAACATTAATCGTGCAATGTTACTACACAACATCACCATACAATGTTATTATGGTATTATTGACTATATTCTATGTTCTGTACTCTTCATCTCCATAACTTACTTATTTTATAACTGGAAGTCTGTCCTCCATAACCTTTTTCACCTATTTTTGCCCATGCTCCCACCCCCTCCATCTGGTAACTAGTAGTTTGTTCTCTGTATTTATGATTCTATTGATTTTGTTTGTTTTGGTTTTTAGATTTTACATATAAGTGAAATTGTATGGTATTTGTCTTTTTAGGCCTGGCTTATTTCACTTAGTATGAAATGCTATACCCTCTAGTTCTATTCCTGCTGTTGCAAATGGTAAGATCTCATTCATTTTTATTATTAATATTCCATTGTGTGTGTGTATATATACATACACACATACATATATATATCACATATTTTTATATACATCACACATATCTATGTGTGATATATATGTATGATATATAAATAAATATGTGATATATATTTATTTCCATTTATCTGTCAATGGACACTTAGGTTGTGTCTATATCTTGGCTATTGTAAACATGTTACAATGAACATAGGCATTACTATATGTTTTCAAATTAGTGGTTTTATTTTATTTGGGCAAATACTCATTAGTGGAATCTGGATTGTATGGTATCACTATTCTTCATTTTTTTAAAAATTTTTTTTTAATGTTTATTTATTTTTGAGACAGAGAGAGACAGAGCATGAACGGGGGAGGGTCAGAGAGAGGGAGACACAGAATCTGAAACAGGCTCCAGGCTCCGAGCTGTCAGCACAGAGCCCGACGCGGGGCTCGAACCCACGGACCGTGAGATCATGACCTGAGCTGAAGTCGGCCGCTTAACCGACTGAGCCACCCAGGCACCCCTATTCTTCATTTTTTAAAGAAGTTTTATGTTTTCCATTCTGAATGCATCAATTTTCATTCCCACCAACAGAGCATAAGGGTTCTCTTTTCTCCATAGCCTCACCAAAACTGGTTATTTCTTGTCTTTTTGATACTATCCATTCTGAATGGTATGAAGTGATATCTCATTGTGGTTTTGATTGGCATTTGCCTGGTAATTAGTAATGTTGGGCATCTTTTCATGTGCCTTTTGGCCATCTTTCTGTCTTCCTTAAAACCATGTCTATTCAGGTCCTGTACCCATTTTAATCACATTTTTTTTGGTGTTGAGTTGTATAAGTATTTATATATTTTGGATATTAACCCATTATCAAATATATTACCTACAAATATCTTCTCCCATTCAATAGGTTGCTTTTTAATTTTTTTTTTTGCTATGCAAAAGATTTTTATTTTGGTGTAGTCCCAATGTTAATATTTGTTTTTCCCATTTTCCTTACTTGAGGAGACATTCATAAATATGTTGTTAATGCTATATCCAAGAGATTACTGTCTATGTTTTCTTTTATGAATGTTATGGTTTCAAGTCTCATGTTTAGATCTTTAATCCATTTGGAGTTTATTTTTGTTTGTGATGAAAGAAAGTGTTTTACGTGTAGCTGCCTGGTTTTTCCAACACCACTTATTGAAGACACTGTCTTCCCATTTATATTCTTTCCTCTTTTGTCATAGATGAATTGACCATAAAACTGTGGGTTTATTTCTGGTCTTTCTATTCTGTTCCACTGATTTATGTGTCTGTTTTTGTGCCAGTACCACACTGTTTGGATTACTACAGCTTTGAGGTATATCTTGAAATCTGTGATTGTGATACCTCCAGTTTTGTTCTTTTTTTAAATATTACTTTGGCTCTTTGGGGTCTTTTGTGGTTTTATACAAATTTTGATAGGATTGCATTAAATGTGTAGCTTGTCTTGCATGAACATGGAATATCTTTCCATTTGTGTCATTTTTAATTTCTTTCATAGTATTTTATAGTTTTCAGAGTACAGGTCCTTTCAACTCTTTAGTTAGGTTTATTTCTCGATTTTTTATTATTTTTGGTGCAATTATAAATGGGACTTTTCTTAATTTCTCTTTTTGCTACTTCATTATTAGTGTATAGAAACACACAGGTGTTAATTTTGTGTCCTTCCACTTTACTGAATTCATGTGTTAGTTTTAATTGTTTTTGGTGGAGTCTTTAAGGTTTTCTATATATAGTATCATGTCATCTGCAAACAGTGACAGTTTTACTTCTTCCTTACCGATTTGGATGCCTTTTATTTGCTTTTCTTATCTGATTGCTATGGCTTTGCCTATTTTATTGCCCCTCAGGCTGTAGAAAGGCCCAGCTACAGCTCCCACTGGCTTGTTGTTGGGTAGGGCTGGTACCCAGACTTGCTGTCTGCAGTTCACCTTTCTGCCATAGCTGCAGGTGCACTGATGGACAGGGCTTTCTCCCTGCTGCTTTTAAGAGGCCTAACTCCAGGAACTACATATGTGCCAGTGGATGGGGTTATCCCCTCCTTTCCCCAGGGCAGGAGTCACTTTGGAGTGACACTGGTCCTCGCCAGGGCTACCCTTCAAGTGTGGTGGTGCAGAAACTGCTTTGGAGAGCTGTCATCGTGGGCAAGTTGGATGGGCTTGGTCTGCAGGGGAATGGCGGAGCAAGTGTGTGGTGCTAGCAAGGTAGACGGAGAGTGTTACTGCTGGCTCCCACAAGCAACCAGCTGTCTGGGCTGGGGGAGGGCAAGAAAAACGGCACCTGCCAGCTGTTGTGTTCCTGCAGAAATCACTTGCAGATCCTTGCCCTCCTGGCACATGGTCTAAGATTAGTCAATAAATCTTCTTCACAGATATCCTGTGCTCTTTTCATACTGCTGCCTCTGTGCTGTGTCACAAGCATAGTTATTTATTATGCTGGCTCTTTAAGGGCAGGGACTTGGTTTCCTTTTGCACTCTAGCTTTTGCTGAATTAAACGTGCTGATTTTTAAAGTATCAAGAGTTAAGCCCCATTGGTTTTCAAGTTGCTAGTTAAAGGAACTTTCTTTTTAGCACTGGTCTTCCATGAAGGAAGTGCTTGCTGAGGGATCTGACGTTCTCACTTTGTGCTTGTGATGTCTGGCCCCATCGTGGTCAGTCACACTGGGGGTCTGCTTCCCAACCACGTCTCCACCTGTCCTATGCTTTTCCATTTGGTATTATTTCTAGGACTAGCTGTGGAAGATGTGTTCTGCCAGGTTGTCATTCAGGCCATGTTCAGAGTTAGCTGTGAGATATGTCTGGTGCCTCAGTGTGTCTGTGGGATAAAGTGAGCTCACAATCCCCCTGCTTCTCCACCTTCTAAGCCTCTCCTCCTAAAATTGTGTTTAGTATGAAATATTTCCATGAGACAAGGCCAGGTGCATGTAAGTGTATGTAAAGGTGGGTTTACATAAATATACATGAAGATTTATTTGTGTATATGCTATATAAGTATGGAGAA
Organism: Panthera tigris; assembly: GCF_018350195.1. NCBI lineage: Eukaryota > Metazoa > Chordata > Mammalia > Carnivora > Felidae > Panthera > Panthera tigris. The sequence continues at coordinate 751,554 of NC_056670.1, forward strand.
AAGTATGAAATGATAAATACTAGGTTTAAAAAATTATGTACTCGCAGATGAAAAATTTAAGAAGGGAAAGGAGCCAATCAGAGGAGAAAAAACAAATGTACACTATAAAAAAGTAACATTATGTGTGATAGGCTAATATAAATCCATTTAAAATAAAATTTTAAAAAGAAAGACAAACATTTAATTGTTAAAATTAGATTATTTTTGGTTAAAATCTACAGTTTCTGTGTATTAAAAGTTTTTAAATCTAAGCTAAAATTTTCATTTGTGAATTAAGAGATGTACAGAATAAGAAAGGTTCTTTGTGACCTTTTAAAATACTAGAAAAGTAAATAATGAAATATCATTGTTAAGTGGAAAAGAATTCCAAAATAGAGAACATTATATATATTATAATTCATTTACCAAAAAATACGTGCATAATATATGCAATATATATTCTCAAAACACATACCAAATGTTTATCTCTTCCAGGCATGGAATGGGAATGAGTTAGTTGTAAAGTGACATTATCCTAATTTACCCAATACATATGGCTAATGGGTAATTATTTACAGTGACATGTTCATATATTACTTGTAAATCTTAAAAAGAATCATCTTATCTATAAAAATATACAGCCTTAATATTAAATCTGAGGACTGGAAAACAGTAACCTTTCTTTTCAATACTAACAAATTAAAATTGTAAGGATACATATTTTTTCTATGAGGTTCAAATAAACTTTTGTATTATATTCATAATACAATACATAATACAATTCAATACATTTTGCTATTCAGCAAAAATGTGCAGACAAGTATATTTTGTTTTCTTCCAAATGTTTTCTCTTAGAAAACACCAAGCAAAGTTAAATAAAAATATGCATCCATAAAGCCCTGTTCAGCAATGATCTCAGCCACTGTGCACAGTCTTTAGTCTGGCATACAGGACTTCCCAGATCTGGACTCAGGTTAACTTGGATGCCACACACACCATTCTCCATTCTCACCACTGTTTCTTATCTCCTGCAACATACGACACATAGCCAGCCAGGTAGTCTTACGTAGTATGGCTTTAATTTTGGAATCTCTTCTTCTTTTTCACCGGCTGAGATCCTAATCGACTTTTGGAACCACTCTGTCACTTCCAGGGTTACTCTTTGACTCTCTGAGCATTGGGTAACTGTCCTCCCTGGCACGTTCACACCCTCGTCTTCTGTTACAGCTAGTTGTGTATATTACAGTCTCCACCGCTAGACTCCATCTTCTTTATGGAAGAGGTTACATCTTACTTATTACTGACTCTCTATGTGCTCATAGAAAAAGACCACTCTGCAGCACATTTTGGATGGACCTGAAAGTAATTGTGACACATTTGCACTTCATGTCCCACAGCACTGATCTTAAAAGAAAATTGGTGATGATAGGTGGTGATTTCTTGAAATTTCTTAATGCCACATTGTCACAGATGAAATGTGAGTTATGGTCAGCTTTTAGGCAGTAATCCAAAGAGCATTTCAAAATAATCTCCAAATGTGTGCAATTTGCAATGTAATATCAAAAGTGATTAATTGGTGATGTACCCTGCAAAAGTGTTTTCAGATAGCACTCTGTTAATAGCTTTCACTCAACTAGATACGAAACTAAAAGTTCTATTCCATCCATACTGCTGTGTATCATTCCTCCTCTTTTTTCCTGACACCAATTTTTATATTTATATAACTTTTTAAATGTACTGTAGAATAAAAATGCCTACACTTTTTATTATTTTTTTCATCAGATAGGAAAGTAGTAAGGGAAAGACAGTTGTCTAGAGAATAGACTATAGATCAGGTTGGAAAGATTCTGCTCTAAAAAGATCAGACTTGGAACAGTGGAGTCAATTATGGAGGGCAGGAGTAGTCCAAGACTTGGAAGGAGGAATGAAGAGTTTCTGCTTTACACTGAAAGTTACATGCCTTGTGAATAACTGCAGATTATTGGGTAGACATGTCCTACCCTACGTTGATTCACGAAAGAAGAACTGACTGGAGTTCATTATGTACCAGGTATATATACTATACCACTGTATAGTATATATCTATCACTTATTATATGGAAGAAGAAGATCCCCGTTAACAAATAATGTCGAAAATTATGTACAGAAAGCTGTATGTGTATGTAAACACTGTCTTGGCTTATATATTATCATATCATGTATTGTATATTATATATGTTATAGAAATTCAGTATATATATATATGTGTGTGTGTATATATGTGTGTGTGTGTGTGTGTATAAAATAAGCTAAGAGAGTATTTGTGTATGAGAGAATATATGCTTACTATATTTTATTATAATAATATGTAATATAGTAATTCTATTATCTATCTCTCTATCTATCTAGGTTAAGAGTATTTTTCTAGAATAAGCCTGACTTGGTTTGATTCACAATTCTACTGTTAATTATCAAACAGTAAACTATACTTCTGTCTCTTGAAGCTCTCTCAAAATTGTACTTTGTAGGTATATAGATTAGAGATGATAGCAAATGTATATACTGATGGCAGGAATGAGTGAATGAATTTATATATGTAAGGCAGTTGGCTCAGTAAGTGGAATATGAGAATGCTCAATAAATATCAAGTATAAAAAAAGAAAATAATTTGACTATTTTAGATTTACACTTTAATATGTTCAAAACAATAAAACAAATCAGGTAATTATAAATTTTAGAAATACTGAGAAGTTTAAGGATAATTTGATATGTGTCTTCTCCCCTAAATTGCAAACACAGGACCAAACGACCCCTTTATGTATGATGATTATGATAAGCCAGAAGTTATTCTTGATCCTGAAAAAATTAAGAACATAATTTACATTCTTTTATTCTCATAGTTGATCAAATTTCATCTCTTGTTAAAATTAATTAACTTTCTTTTATAAGTGAAAAGCCCACTTTTCTTGGAAAGAAATCAAGAGATTTCAAGAGAAATCAAGTTCCTTTATTTAGCATCTACAACACAGAAGACAATGGAAAGGTCTTCAGAACAAAGAACATAAGCATTGTGTGTCATATTCATGGCCTCACTTTACAGAGCATATATCTTTTGTGAAATGTGTCATACAGTCATTGAACTACACAAATAAAACATTACTTTGCAATTGAAATATCTACTTTGCTACTAAAGGATTTGTTTTTTAATTTTTGTTTATTTATTTTGAGAGAGAGACAGAATGCAAGCAGCGGAGGCACAGAGAGAGACACAGAATCTGAAGCAGGCCCCAAGCCTCAAGCTGTCAGCACAGAGCCTGATGCAGGGCTCAAACTCACAGACCATGGGATCATGACCTTAACCCAAGTTGTAACACTTAACTGGTTGAACCACCCAGGCACCCCAAAAGGAAGTATTTACAAATTTGAATGAAAGTAAATTAAAATTCCCATTATTACTAGATTCCTGAGAATTCTGTGTAGAAATAGGTGATCATAAATCATTCTGAAGGACCTGAAGGAATCTTTTTTCTGAAGTGTGATATTTACTCATTTCATTGTCTATACACTGGAAACATTGTATTTCAGACTCTGTATTATTTTTCTAGTGGTGGGTGATGGACAGATACATGTTTATTTGATATGCTTTTATCTTTCCACTGATCAGCTCTTACTTACTGCATGGAAAATTACATTTATAGGAATTCTCTCGATTTTTTTCTAACAAACACTTAAAAATATTTTAATATACATCCAAGTTAGTTAGAATATAGTGCAGTAATAATTTCGGGAGTAGATTCCAGTGATTCATCCCCTACATATAACACCCAGTGCTCATCCTAACAAGTGTCCTCTTTAATGCCCTTGCCCATTTCGCCCATTCCTCTCACCCAAAATCTCTCCAGCAATCCTCAGTTTGTTCTCTGTATTTAAGAGTGTCTTATGTGCTGTCCCCCTTCTTGTTTTTACTTATTTTTGCTTCCCTTACCATACGTTCATCTGCTTTTTATCTTAAATTTCACATATGAGTGAAGTTTGTGACAATTTCACACATTAATCTATATACATTCAAAATCTTACACATATTTATGAGAACTTTAATTTTATAGGATGTGTATATCGCTCCTAAAGTATAATTAAAAGGGGAAGACCCTCTGGGGAAAATGCTCAAGGACAAGTAGGATCAAATAGACAGGAGATAATTCCATAAATTAAAGGGAAATATTACCATTTTATTCTATAAAAATGTAGGATCAGGACAGGAATATAACTGGGTACATTTTTTTTAAACTACAGTCAAGTCTTTTCTTGTGCTAAAACTCATAGAAATCACCGGGGCGCCTGGGTGGCTGTTGGTTAAGTTTCCGACTTCCGCTCAGGTCATGATCTCATGGTTTGTGAGTTTGAGCCCCGCATCGGGCTCTGTCCTAGAGCCTGCTTTGGATTCTGTGTCTCCTTCTCTCTCTGCCCCTCCCCGACTTGTGCTCTGTCTCTCTGTCTATCAAAAATAAATAAATGTAAAAAAATTTTTAAAAAGTAAACATAGAAATCACCACTGCCTTATTCCTAGGTAGCAATATTATAGTATTGTCATCCTAGAGGGACAAGTATCTTTCTATATAACTATTTGGCAAGACTCATGGAAAGCAAGGTTGACTTCACTTGAGAATATTTAGTCAGTTTAAAAGCTGGAACATATGTTTCAGATTTCCCCAGAGTTCAATATCATTTCTATGAAGGATAAATTTCTTTCTTTCTTTCTTTCTTTTTTTCTTTCTTTCTTTCTTTCTTTCTTTCTTTCTTTCTTTCTTTCTTTCTTTCTTTTTTTTTTTCCCCCCTAAGGACTTATTTTAATAAGGCTATTTGACCATTTAACAAATACTTAGTGGACTTTTTTGCCATTTTGTTATAAAATCACACAATACAGAAGGAAACTTCACACAAATGTATAGCTTAATAGGTTATTACAAGAGAAAATAACCACTCAAGAAATGAAACTTTTCTGTATACTCCACAAACTTCTGTGTGCCCAGTCTCTCTTTCAGACTCCTAATCAACACCTCAAAAATAACCATTATTATTATTTTTATAGTCATGGATTCTTTGAATTCCTATGTACTTTGAATACCCAAGTGTGCATACCTAGACACCATAATTTAGTCTTACTCATTAAAAAAAAACCCAAAACTGTTGTCTTAGAAGTCTGTTTTTGAAGATAGGTTTCTCCTCTCTCTTGGGTATTGAGGAGGGCACCTCTTGGGATGAGCACTGGGTGTTGTATGGAAACCAATTTGACAATAAATTTCATATATTAAATAAATAAATAAATAAATAAATAAATAAAACTTAAAAAAAAATAAGGGGGAAAAATTAAACATTTATCCTTCATTTCTTATATACAGTGTACCACCAAGAAACAAAATATTAGATAAGGGGAAACATCTCTTATACAAGTATTTCAAATAATAAATGAAAAAAATGATAAATTAGAATTTCACCATTTTTAAACCGCCAATTAATTGAGCATCAATACTTGATAACAACACGAATACTAATGTGCTTCTTGATTAAACAAAACAAAAACCTCACTTATACTCTTACTGAAGGGATCAAACGTGAGTTTTATTAAGTCTCTGGATCCTACTACCAATTTGCATGAAATAAGGAGGGCAAATAAGTAGGTTGAACTTCACCATAAGTATATACTTAGTAAAATCCTGACTGTAGGAAATTCTACAGGTCAAATATCTTGGGCTGATCAACAGATAAACTGTGTAAAAAAGAAAATGAAGAATAAATTTCTAAACATAGGGGAGAGGCTTTTACTACAGAGCACTGTCTGCCATTATGTCCTTCATAATGCGATGATAGGAAAACGTATTCCGTATTCTACGGCAAGCAATGTGTAAACATTATTCCACTGGTAGATATTGCCGTATATCGGGATTTTTGCTTTCATGAACTATTTGCATTGCCTTTACAAGTGAACACAATTCTGTAATAACAGTACTGGATAGATTATGTGGAACACACATAACTTGCTAACATACAAATAATTAGCTAATTTGTTCTAGGAAATCCTTCCCAAATTTTAACTGACAGGCCACTATAAATAAATTTGTAGCTATTATTAAATGACAAACATCTTTTTTATTTCGTGCTCTCACCAGCTTGACCCTCTTTGACTAACATTTAATAAATGCACAAAGAAAACTGTGTAACACTGAGAAGTTAGACTTGAAGAGAAGTGGATCCCAAGTTCTTCTTTTCTTCCAGAAAACACAGATCCACTGCTAAAGCCTATATATCTGATATGCATTTTTTTACAGTGCCATTTTAGCTGGGAAAGATATACTCTCAAAAATGAGCATATCTCTGGTGAGACTTTTCTTATATAACTTAAGCACTGTGACAGGCAAAGTTCTAGTGATCATGAAACAAAATAGGAGTTCATTACATTATTCTATTGAGAAGAAACACTCTAAATGCTCTAGCTTGTTAATGAGACATCCAATTTTGAATCTTTTTTGTTTGATACACACTCTAGAGTTGTGTATTCTATCTATATTAATACAGTTTAGTACAGAGCAAGAGTTAGATAGTTGGTTGGATATTTATATGAAATATAAATGTGTGTGTGCGTGTGCACGTGTATTTGTATGTGTATATATTTCTTTATATTTATTTATGGCATCACTCCTAATCTTAAATCTTCAAAAATATAGTTTAGCTAACATAATTATGTTAACCTCTTAGAGACAACATGCCATTAGCAATTTATAAATGTCATGAAAGCAGGTGATTTATTTTTTATAAGACCTGTAAATTTTAGAAGGTTGGGGAAAATACAAAGCATAACCTGTTTTCACACAGAAGGAAATAGGTGGAAAGTTACAGCAGAAGAGATGGTGTCTTTGTACCAAAAATGCACCTGTGTAATCCATTATAAGACATGCTGTCTTCTCTTTTGTAAGACTTGTAATCTTTAATCGCTTCCCCAGCTGCCATTTCCTCATAATCAACAAAGCCTGACAATGGAGGGATGTGTAAAGATAAAACAGTGTTCATTCTACCCTGTTCTCTGGAAAGCTACTAGCAATTTTGTGAATATATTTCTACAGTGCTTCCCAAAATTCCATGAAATTCCACTAAATAATTTGTAATTGTGCAAAACAATTATTTATCGCTGAAATAAACCCATATAAGAATTTGAAAAAATTAAGTAAATTTTAAAACATCTTGAAAATTTAATAATGAGAACTAAGTAGGCATTCTTAAAAAAAAAAAAAAAAAGAATGTGAAGCAAAGTAGAACATCACACTATGCATTCAGTGAGCCTAACTCTGGTTTCATATTTGTAAGTGTTGCCTTTTATGTGGAATTCGATGTGGGGAAAAAAATAACTTTTAAATGAAGCAATTCAGCAAAATCTTTATTTTAAATTATTATAAAGGAAGGTGTGAAATACATAATACTGAAAGGGGTTCATTTATATTTAAGTCACAGTTGTGGACTCATTATTTTTAAAAATACATATGAATGGGGTTGCAGCCCCTGGGTGACTCAATCAGTTAATTCTCCAACTCTTGATTTGGGGTCAGGTCATGAGTCTGAGCCTTACATGTGGCTCTGTGCTCAATGTGGAACTTTCTTGGGATTCTCCCTCTTCCTCTCTCTGTCCTTCCTCTGTGCGCTCTCTCTCTCTCTCTCTTAAAATAAATAAACTTTAATAAAAAATAAATATGAATGCATTGTATGAGTAATTTGTATGATTATGTTTACTTAGTGTTTTTTTTTTCTTTTTTTTTAAATTTTATTTTTAAGTAAATAAAGCCTACATGGGGCTCAAACTCAGGACCCCAAGATCAAGAATCATGTGCTGTTCCAGCTGAGCCAACCAGACACCCCTGCAGAGTGTTTTTAAATTCTATTTCAGCACATTTCTGATATAGAATGAGTTTATTTTGCTTTGACTTTAATACTCAGGTGAACTTTAGTTTGGCTTTCCAGTCATCACTATTGCAATTAGCTGTTTTGAGTACATTATGATGTTTGTCAACTGAAACTTGATATCTTACCAGTTGTTAAGCATACCACTGCCAACAGTCCTGATTTATCACTGAGGTTACAGACGTACCACCTTCTAAATTCTGAGGACACAACTGATCTGTCCAACCTCCCCAAGAAATTTTGAACCTGCTGAAGAAAGGTTTACTGTAACATTGTGCTTTCTTTTATTGTTTTCCTGTTGTTGTCCTTCCAATTGGGAATTCCTATTATTACTCACTATCTCAAAACTCTACTATTTAAAACCCAGCATTTCTATCATTTCTTGAGAAAGATTTCCATAATTCCATGCAATCTTCAGGCTATCATAATAATTTATGTACACATCTGTCACTGCGTATTTATAGGTTCATCTTAAACATTTTAATAATTATCTTCCTTTAATATTTCCACCTTTTTATGTTCTTGACAAAAGAAACTGCATTTCATCCATCATTTGTGTCTTCTGCATTGAGAACAGTCATAGGCACAGAGCAAATACTCAATGGCTATGTATGTGTATATGCAGTCAAATGCTCTACCACTGAGCTATACTCCCTGTATGTGTCTATGCATGGAAATATTTCATATAGCTCTATTTTCCATCTTCCCTCAGCAAACCAATCCCCTTTATGATAGTCTTCCTCTTCCATTGGATTTGTTAATTCTTTCTCTGGTCTATGAGTTTTCATATCCCCAATATACTGATTCACCTACAATAAGCTATGGAAATTGATTACAATTACAAAGCCTAGGGCACTGTTATCTGATGATCTATCTCACTAGTGGTAATTAAATACAAATTACTGCTTTTAGCGTATTTTTGATTCTTAGTGGAAACTGAAATATCATTTTAATAAAAGAGTCTATATTAAGGGGAAAATGTATGCCCTAGTGCAAGGTACTCATTTAGTGCTGCTGAGAGCACTCTACTGAAATCACAAGAAATTTTTTAATCCCAGGCAATGACCCTAAAGAAGTTAAGTAACTACTCCTTTATCCAAAGCAAGGCAATTGGATTTAATTCTCTCTGGCAGCCCTTCTATTTCTAATATCACATGTGAACAAAGCTGTTCTTTCGGTATTCCTGTGGAATGTGTGGAAGTCTGTACCAATGATTCTATGCCATCCTTCTAGTATTTAATTTATTGAATTCTCTGGCAAAGCTAAGATTTCTTTTTGCTTTCAAATTATATGAAAACCATGGTCTTGTATTATAGCCTGACAAATTCAAACCTGTTTTAACTGGGTATTTCTTTGTCTAAGAAGTGTAAACACTTCTGTGGGCATTCAGTTTCTTAGAACTCAATAAAGCAATAATAATGGATTACGTTCAAAGTAGTTTTAAAGACTCATTGCTTTTCCTGTAGGTCTGTGATTAAGCAAGCAATAGCCATGGCATCACACTGAATACAATTCTTAAATTTAGAACCATGTGGACTCTCATTATAGAGAAGATGACTGTGAATGGAGCAGTTAGGATACAATGATCATACTCGTGCTCATTGATGATCAGCAAAATGTGTGAATTCATTTGTAAGATATTTTCAAGGACCTTATATAATGTAGAAATAAGGCTTCAGTAGGATGTATGGGGCATTTGAAGAGGAAGAGGTTATTAGAGGCATAGTTTCTTTGTCGTTTTTACATTTAATAAGTATGAGCCTTGTTGATACTTTATAAGAATCTATGATTTGTTGAATTTTTGGAAAAAGCAAGTGGAGAATTTTTATAGAACATGACATGATTTTATTTTTACGTAGATAATTTGTTAATTATATAGTTATTTATACTTTGTTTATCATCCTTGCCAAAATGCTAGATCTTTTAAGAAGAGGTATTATGTTTGTTTTGGTTATGTTATCAATCCCAGTTACTGACACATATAACATGCTTAATAGTTTAGCAAATATTAATTGAATTAATATCGCAGAGACCACTGATTGCTATTGGTCGTGAGTGTTTGATAGTCTTTGTTTCTCTTTTTATCTCTGAGTTCAGAGACTATATGGGGATTTAGAGAGGGATAATCTCAATTCTGTTCATTAAAGAAAAAAAATTTTTTCTAGTGATGTTCCAATGATAGAACTATAAAGTGTATTCTTGAAATTATAGGTAATTTCAACAGTCATAGACTATATGCATTTTGTATAGGATGTAGTGTCTTTTGTTTGTTTACTTGGTTTCATTTCAGTTTTGAGTTACTGAAATGTTAGAATGATCTTTATTATTTATTTTACCTAAAAAACTGTGTGGTTTTTGTTTTGCTATGGCTATTATTGTTGTTTAAGATTCTGTTGTGATTTTGTTTTAAATAAGCTACATAATAATACAAATTATTTTATGCAGATATTGGTTGATATTACAATATTTATTTCATTTGCAACATAATGGAAGTCAGATTGCTTCTTTTTTGAAATATAAGTATTAATAACTTCATTTATACAGAACAATTTTGGTTACTACTTTAATTGTGTATTATCACTCTGAAGAGCATATATCTATGAAATGTAAGGGAATTTGAGAAGTAAATATGAATTCAGGACAGGAAGGACTTAGCAGAGAAAACTGTCTGCAGTGTAATCTATATTTGATAGTATCTCTTAGGCAAAGTATGAATAAAATATACAGAGTTATGTCTAGTAAACAACATAAATGTTTTTGTAACTATAATGGACATATGTTTAATATTTTGTCATTCAATACTTAGGCACAAAAATTATCTCCAGTATTGCATTGACAAAGTCTTTGAAATGAACTTAATATGATATCTAACTGATATAAATACAATTATTTCAATTAGGTACTATACCATAATTTTTTGAAAATGGTTGGGGGTGTGGTACTGAAAACAAACCACATGAGAGCAGTGGTTTCTTTCAAAGGGCTCATACTGTGAAGAAGAAAACAGTGTCAACACAGCATGCAAAGAATTGTCATAAAATATTGATATACTTTGTATAGTTGTGATTAACAGAACCAATCACCGTTATGGGCAGTATGGAAGAAAAGAGGTCATTGTTGGTTCTAAGTTTTCAGCCTATAATTCTAATGGCAAGTATTATTTCATGTTGACTTCTTTTTTTCTTCGTGTCCTGGGACAAAGATGTTCATAAGGTTCTCTGGTTTAGCCAACTGAGTGTAATCAGACACCTCACTAGAGAACACATGAGTTTGAGTCAAAAATTTTGAGGAAAAAAACCACTGTTTGGCTAAATTGGCTCCCTAGTATACATTTGTTACTTTCCAATTTAAAGGTTTATTGTGATAGGAAGTATCCAAAATCTGACTTCTAATGTCCAGGAGATTAGCATGGATGGGTAACTATAAATTCTTTCAGTCACATTGGATATAAATTTATATGTAATTATTTCATGCACAATTATGAAAAATATAATGCAATTTAAGTACTAAACTAAAAGAATATTATCCTGACAACTAAGCTAATTTTTCTAGTTTAATGAAGAATGCCTTCTTAAGCTTATGTTCATTTTATTGTTCTCAAAGTATAATGAGGCTTCATTTTTCTTTCAGTTTGCCTAATGTTATTAAAGTACTTAGTACCATCAACTGTCACAAGACCCATATGTTTACTACAAAAAGGAAATTTTTTTTAAGTTTATGTATTTTTGAGAGAGAGAGAGAGAGAGAGAGAGAGAGAGAGAGAGAGAACCAGCATGGGAGAGACAGAGAGATAGGGAGAGAGAGAATCCCAGGTAGGCTCTGCACAGCCAGCACAGAACCTAATGTGGGGCTCGAACTCATGAACTGTGGGATCATGACCTGAGCCAAAGTCAAGGGTCAAACGCTTAACCACCGAGCAGCCCAGGTGCCCCCAAAAAGGAAAAATTTTATAGGACTTCAAAGAACATGACGGCTTGTTTATAAATTCTAAAACACATTCCTTCTGTCTCATTTTTCTATGTTTGCCTAGTGAAACATACAAAGAAGGCTTTTCTTGATGCCAAAGAGGTTAGGGTACGATTGTGGAGAAAGTGACAGGGTGAGTTGAAAATTTTTTCCAGCTGAACAAGTGAAAAGACAGTCTGAGCAAATGGAATTGCATGTACATTTTGGGGGGAATTGGTTAAGACTGGATAAAAAATGAGTATTTGTGGGGATGGAGGGATAAAAGGCACTGATATTCTCATTTGGATAAATTGGACTGAACTTCTTAAAAGATAGCAAAGAGGAGATTAAAAATAAATAGGCTCATTTCCAAGTCTGTTCCTCACAGAAGGCTGAACAGTGTAAATAAATTTGATATATAAAGATGGTATTTAAAATCTTAGAAATTCAAATGAACAGGCATGAGGCCAGAATAGTAAGAGTCAGTTGCAGCTTGTAGTGGCCAAGTTCTACTACTTTTATTGTGACTTTTAATTTATCTATCTGCCTTCCACTTCAGGACTCTACAATTTGTCATGGACGCCATAAATACATTTATCTTTCCAACACACACACACACACACACACACACACACACACACACACAATACACAGGAATTATTAATTCTTCGTCCAAAACTTTCCACACTTTTCACTGTCCATCAAGTCAAGGTAAAATACTTTAGCCCCCATTTCAAAGATGTTATTTCCTGGGATTCTACTGTATCCTATGAATTCACTTATCATGTGACCCTTATGATACCCAGTGAAGCAAAAGGGGCCTGTCCCAAGACTTCACTGCGAGTTATATCTTTCCCTGCACTCCCAATCCCCAAATGTATCTCCCATTACTGGGACGTCAGGAGTGTGTTTGCAAACCCTAATCGTATATCCCTTCACCAGATAGTACCCATAGTTTTTCTGTATCTATATTTTATCGAAACAATATTTGATACTTCAATTTCCTAGATAGCACTATCACTTATGTTGTACAGTGATTTGATTTGAAATCTTTGGTACATTATTTGAAAACTAATTTGATGTACTAAAACATTATACACACACACACACACACACACACACACACACACACTCTCCCATATTCTTCTTGGGAATTAAACAATGAAAAACTCAGAGAGCGCCATTTATAAACTAGATGGGAAAATACATGAGGTGCCTGTGATAATATTCAATATGGTCTTTTGATATTTCTATCTTTCCATTTACCATTTTTATCAACCTCCCAGCTGGAGGGGTTTCTCGTCCTGCACTCTTTCCTGGGATGAAGAATTCCATCCTGTAACTTTAAATACCATCACTCCATTGACAATTTTGCATTCAGCCCTGATCTCTACTCTTCCCTGGAGCCCTGGAGAACAAACAGCAACTTGGAAATGTTGCTGTGTTGTGTTACTTTCTGAATTTCTTCCCTTTGCCCGTCCAGATCTTACTTTTCTCCACTTTGCCTTCTTCTCAGGGAGATTCACATGTATAGAATGTGTCAACAGGCCTCCGTCATCCTTGGTTGTGGTGGCCTCAGCATGTGAGGAAGGCTAACTGGAGGTAAAAGTGAAAGATGAGAGCTGAGCCAGGGAATCCATACCCTCACCTCTGTCCCTCTGAAGTCTCCCTGGGCTGGTTGTGTCCTTCAACAGGGTCACAGGGTCACTGGTTCCTGAGGGCTGAGCAGTTTCACACAACCTGCTCTCTTAGTGGTTCCAGTCACACTTCCCACCTCCCATCTCCCCTGGCCAAGGGTCAGTTATAATTCAGCTGCTCTTAGCCCTTACCTTACCATCTCCTATCTTCCCACTAAGCTCAAATCATGGCAAATGACCTTTTCTTAGAAACAAAACAAATGACCAAGCAAAACACATTGTTTTGTTTGGAATTTTCTAGTGCGAGTCTACTTAACTGAGTATGCTCTTAGTTTTTCATGGGACTCTTATTTTTTCTTGATTTCCATCACAGCATGATAATATGTAATGATGGTTTTCGTTTATTGGTTTACTATTCACTGTGTCTCTGCTTTACTGGAATAAAAACTATAAGAACAAGGAAACTCACTTTTTTATTCATCACCATTTTCATCAGCTTCTGGAATAATGACCAACATAAAGCAGATACCAAATAAATACTTTTGAATAAATGACTGAAGAACAAAAATTAGAAAGAATAATTAGCATGTTAACATATAAAGACTCTAAAGAACTGAGATTAAAACTAAAGCCACTATATCCCTTAAGTTTTATCTTCTGTGAGCATTTTAGTGTAAAGGGATATTCCAATAACTCTAGATTAACAAATTCATGCAGCTGTGGATAATACAAATAATGTAGAAACCAAAGCAAGATGTTTATTTTTTTTCAATATATGAAGTTTATTGTCAAATTGGTTTCCATACAACACCCAGTGCTCATCCCAAAAGGTGCCCTCCTCAATACCCATCACCCACCCTACCCTCCCTCCCACCCCCCATCAACCCTCAGTTTGTTCTCAGTTTTTAGGAGTCTCTTATGCTTTGGCTCTCTCCCACTCTAACCTCTTTTTTTTTTCCTTCCCCTCCCCCTTGGGTTTCTGTTAAGTTTCTCAGGATCCACATAAGAGTGAAAACATATGGAATCTGTCTTTCTCTGTATGGCTTATTTCACTTAGCATCACACTCTCCAGTTCCATCCGCGTTGCTACAAAGGGCCATATTTCGTTCTTTCTCATTGCCACGTAGTACTCCATTGTGTATATAAACCACAATTTCTTTATCCATTCATCAGTTGATGGACATTTAGGTTCTTTCCATAATTTGGCTATTATTGAGAGTGCTGCTATAAACATTGGGGTACAAGTGCCCCTATGCATCAGTACTCCTGTATCCCTGGGGTAGATTCCTAGCAGTGCTATTGCTGGGTCATAGGGTAGGTCTATTTTTAATTTTTTGAGGAACCTCCACACTGTTTTCCAGAGTGGCTGCACCAATTTGCATTCCCACCAACAGTGCAAGAGGGTTCCCGTTTCTCCGCATCCTCTCCAGCATCCATAGTCTCCTGATTTGTTCATTTTGGCCATTCTGACTGGCATGAGGTGATATCTGAGTGTGGTTTTGATTTGTATTTCCCCAAAGCAAGATGTTTAAATGTTTATGATGCCAGAATGGCAGGTGGTTTTAAAAAATTAAGTTTTAGCAGCAAATTTCAGTTTTATATTGATCAGTAGCATTGTATAAGCACATAATTTCAGCATGTGTGATTGCTAGCCAAGTTCTCTGTTCTCTGCTACACTAGTGAAGGCAACACTCAGCCACTCCTTTTTTAATAAACGGACCAGGCCACTTCTGGCAGAATAATAAAAAAGTTGCTCAAATACATAGTGTTGACTTACTAGAAATGAGAATTGTTGCAAACAGTAAGTGACAAGAAGTAACTCTGAAAAATAGAGACAGGTTCAGTGTGAAGGTATACTAAGTCTTATAATTTTTAACCTTTTTTTGTGTTACTAGGGCAAAGAGTTTCTGACAAGCAGTGTATTTCCTGTGCTCTGACTGACACCCTAGTCCCCAGGCAGTGCCTGCGCTTTTCAGTAGATCAAAGCGGCACCGTCCACACTCATGGCTGCTGACCCCAAGACAGAACAGTGGCTAGCACGGGGGACAGGGCAGGGTGTTGACACTTCCGGCAGAAAGAGGGATTGGAGAGGAAAGTGGGGCCCCTGCTAGGACAGAGCTCCTCACCGTGCAGGGCCATGGGCTGACGTCTGCTTGTTACATAAGAACAGTACATTCCACTGTTAATTCATCGTATTGCCTCACTTAAGTAGGAAGACAAATAAATAGTGCTTCATACTGGCATTAGTTGAACAGATTTCTGTTTTCATGGACAGATCTAGTGTTTTAGATGAATAGTTATTGATAAAGAAAGAGTCTCGTGATATTTATTTCATCAAGAAAAATAAGCTATAAAATAGTGGTTTCAGTTTGTACAATTATATGATCTGTAATATTCTATAACTTCATTTGTATGATATATACAATTTGTATAGTGTATAATATATAAATACAAAATATGAAATGATATATACAGGGGCGCCTGGGTAGCTCAGTAGGTTAAGTGTCTGGCTCTTCATTTCTGCTCAGGCCGTGATCTCACGGTTTGTGAGCTCAAGTCCCACATAAAGATCTGTGCTGACAGTACAGAGCCTGCTTGGGATTCTCTCTCTCTCCCCCTCTCTCTGTCCCTCTCCTGTCCTCTTTCTCTCAAAATAAATAAATAAAATTTAAAAATAAAATAATATATACATCATATACTTCTAGGTTATAACATTTTTTTTATTTTTTCAATATTTTTGTTCATTTATAATGTCTGATATTCCCACTGTAGTTCATATAAATATGAAATTTAATTTGCATGATTTATGTAACATGCTATATGAAATATATTTATATATTTTATATATAATTATCTATATAATTATATATAATTTATTGCATGATTTATGTAACATGTTATATGAAATATATTTTGTATTATATATTATATGTAATAAGGAAATGCATAACTGTAATTATAATTTTGAAAAGAGCTCATGAATAATATGGAAAATGTCTGTTATTATCAATAAAATAATTTCTACTTGGTAAAGTTGAACAGTAAAGACTTAAAACAACTTTTAACACATTTTGTTAATCCCTACACAGTGCCTAGAATAGAATCAGTCCTGGAAGTTTACAGTATGTCTGGTAAATAAATAAACTAAGGTAGAATTCACAAATAAATTGTTAATTTCATGGAAGAAATTTGACAAAATTCAGATGAGCTATTTGGGCTTTCATGGGGAAGAAGGAAAAACGAGGACCTAAACAACAACAAATGGACAATGACCTTTCGATACCAGTAAACAATTCTAGTTTTTTGGTGCCTCTGAATCCTGAGTAGAGAATTAACTTAATCAAAATGACACTAACAGTAATAAAGTTAGACCTAAAGCCACTGCTCTATATTTCTAGTCCTATCAGTCTTGTCTTTATAGCTGATACTTATGACATCCTGAGAGGTTAGTAGACAATTATCAAGATCATTTTAGTAAAGTTAAGGCAGACAGAACGGATGTGTCTTAGGATCATTTGAATGCAGTGGAAATCCCACTCAGTCCTTAGGACTCTAGTTCCAGATTCAAGATGGAGTCTGAGACCTGGAAAATCCTTTCCAAAGATCAGTTTCACGGCATCTGGATGGCAGCTGAAAAATTCAGTCTTTAACAAAATTTGATGTATGGATGAAGTCCTGCATACTCCTGATTACACATGTCAGTTTACATTCTTATGTGCTGGAAGTATCCTATGGAGACTCACTATCTATTCCAAATCTATTTTTAATACGTAAATATAAGGTGAAGTCCACTTAGTTCAACACAGAAAGTCTAGTCTGGTTTAGACTTCAAGGTTAGGTGCTGGGAACTTGATAAGGTTACAGTCCTGTAGGTGCCTGGGTGGCTCAGTCAGATAAGTGTCCTGGTCGTGATCTCAGGGTCTTGGTCTCAGGGTCGTGAGTTCAAGCCCCACATTGGGGCTTAAGAACATAAGAATAAAAACAAGTAAAAGGAGGATACAGTCCTTGGAATCAATGTCTTACTATTCATCAAAAGAGAATTTTATAAAGAATTTAGTGGTTTCATGAAACAGCGGCCCCTTACAAAGTGTTACAGACATGATGATAAGAAAGCACGTAACTATACTTACAGAGTTTAAAAGACATTTGAGCTAAATCTTTAGGTATGACTGTTGAGTAAGTTTTGAAGAACAAGCAGGAAATGGCTACAGTTTGGGGAGCGATGGGAAGAAGTGGGGGTCAGGTGCTTTCCATTTACGCCCGAAGCCTAATTAGCACCATTCTCTAGAATGATCTTTGACAGAACTCAGACAACAGGGAAATGCACCCTGAAGGGCCCGTTACACGTTGTCTGGACGTGGCCCTGTTGACAGCAAAGGTCCCTGTGAGCACTGGAAGAGACAGGCCAGCCACTCCCTCCCTGGCTTTGTGCCCCTGTCTCTCAACTCCCTCTTCAGCCAACCGTAAGCAGAAATTTCTGTGAAACTACTGCTAGCTCAAAGCAAAAGTTTGATAGTACTTCTTTTGAACTTAAAATTTTACCCTAACTAGAATAGGCATGTGCTTTGCAAGAAAATGAATGCACCCAATATGGTTGTTCACTTGAAGTAAATTTGAATTAAAAAAAAAAAAAAGAAAAGAAAGGATGGAGGAAACAAGCATACCACCTTGATGAGGTTTTGTTTTATAGTTATCTTCAAAAAAATTTTAAAGGTAGATAAATAGAGGCTTATAAAGAAAGAGAGGTCAGAAGTTCTCTTTTTTAGTGTTTCTGCATATTTTTGTATATATGTGTGTGGGGGGGTATGTTCGTGTGTGTGTTAGCATGTATGTTGTGTGCATATATGTGTGTGTTTGTATAGGTGTATGTATATTTGTTGCGTGTGTGTGTATGTTGTGTGTGTTTGGGTAGGTGTGTGTGTGTGTTCTGTGTGTGTTTGTGTGTGTATGTATGTGTGTATGTTTGTATTGGTGTGTATGTTTGTTGCATGTGTGTATGTATGCATATGTGTTTGTGTGTGTGTGTAGGTGTGTGTATGTTCTGTGTGTGTTTGTATAGGTGTGTGTTGTGTGTGTTTATGTAGGTGTGTGTTTGTGTGTGTATGTATGTGTGTATGTTTGTATAGGTGTGTGTGTTTGTTGTGTGTGTTTATGTATGTGTATTTGTTTGTGTGGGTGTGCGTTTATGAGTATGTGCATATGTGTGTGTGCATGTTTTTCAGAGTGATTTTTTAAATAGTCATGACCCACAATCAAGCATACCCTGTAGGAGGCAATGTTACTTAGAACTTGTGAGGAGGATTTTCAAATAGCTTAAAATTCTAAAGAGAAATTTGAGTTAATATTTCTGTTTGCTACCTGACAACATTGGCAATGTCTGCATAACCATTGAGATGACCACACTTTTTGAGGAGTCCCTTAATGATCTTTCTTTTATTCACCTTGGATTCAAATGTACTACTAATGACAATAGCAGTGATATAACCTCTTCTGTTCGGGTTTGTGTTCTTCAATGCCAGCTGGTGACACTGTGATGAGACATAACACTAATAATTGACTAAAGTGACTTTTCTCCTCGCCCCAATGCTCACAGATATGCGACACTTGGCAATATATTATTAAAGCCACATTGTACCGATGATGCACAGGGACAGACTGTCACTAGAGAGTCCTTCCTTGAGTGATAGATCTCTCCTTGACAGCATCCTGAAGGTCTGAGGATGCACATTCAAAGCTAGTCTATGTGCCTATTTAAAGAGTAAAATCAAGTTTTTAAAAAATCTTAATATTTCAAAGATTGTAATGGATGTATTATGGCTGGGAGACAGGCAACCAAAGCTCATAAATAATGCATTCTGCTTGCATTGTGTATCTATGAAAAGGAGAGCCTCTTCCCAAGAAAAGAAACTTATGGTAAAAGGCAGACACACTGAAGGTTGGTTTACAAAATGAAGTGTTATTATGGGCCTGGAAGATTTATGGGAAAAGTTCATATGAAGTTTAAAAGAAAAAAGAGACTCCGCTAGGCTATAGAATCACCAGGGAAGTAGATATGATAGAGCCTAATGCTGTGGTTTTAACCCCATACATTTAAAAGCCTGACTATGAATAGCTCAGGAACAATGAGGGTAACTGAGTCTCAGGTCCTGTCTGATATCTGAAGACAGAGTAATAGGTAGAAGGTCTGCACATTATAAAGAGTGATGCTAGCCCTGCTTCAGAAGACTTGCCAAAAAGTAGACTAAACTGATGATTTAAATCTCCATCACTATCAGCTCCTCAACTTTCAGTGTAGGGATCCACGGCTAAATATCCCTGTAAAACAGAGAAAGAGATTTATAGAATGTCTCTGCTAGCTCTGTACATGACTACCTAAAACTTCTCCTATCTTACCAGATGTACTACAGATACTTGGGCCATGCTAACACATAGGAGTAAGGAGTCAAAATCTATTTAAATATATGTTATTTTTCTGTCATTACATGTCTCTAAATGATTTTCATATTACATATAAATTAGCAATTAAATTATTTTCAAAACCTCAAACAAAAGCAGAGACAATTGTTGAAGTCTCTAAAACCACATTTTTGCACATTTGTTTCTTTGTTTCACATTTTCAAAAGAAGCCTTTATATATCCACAAACTACAGCAATATTTTTTTAAAGAAGGGACACCTGTCTTCCTAAGACACAAGCAAGTAGAGGAGAAGGGAAAGTGTGCATGTGTGCACGTTTGTGCATGTGTGTGTGTAACGTGTGCATGTATAATGTGCCTTTAGTTATTCATTTAAAGCAATAGTTTTTATTGTTACAATAGTACAATCTTTTTTTTAATTGTCAATTAGAATTACTCCTTTTTTTCTCTCCTTACTACAGTCCTAAACCTGCACTATAAATGAAGTGATAGAAATTTTGCTCAAATATAGAACAAAGTAAGACTCTAGCAAAAAAACCAACTTCCAAACAGTTTGAAGCTACTTGTCTAGATGTTTCCAGTCAAGTTCTAGCTGTTGTTTTAATGAGGCTATAATCACACTGTCAAAGTGTGAACCTTATGAAAGCAACACAGATTGAGTGAAAATAATTCAAAGTGACTCTCATTTGTTGCATCTGGAACAAGAATTCAGAATGAATAAAATCAGAGCATCTCAAATGTATCAAATTCTCTAAAATTGATCATTGTGTTCATTGGCCTATCCAGCGACACAATTTCTGTCTAACTCATGCACACCTATTCCTGTATACACGTTAAGTGAATTTGGAGATGAGAAGTCATCATGGTCAGGATTTTTGAGGGAAAACAAACACATGTGTGTGTCTTTATTTTTTCTTGTGAACTTCCACTGTCAAGTAATGTTCCTTATGTACACTCCTGGATAAGAGTCCTGTAATGTGTGATCATCATTTGCCGGTAGTGAGAAGTCTGACAGCATCATTTGCCCCTAACTTTCAGAAATTAATCTTCTCTCTGTGGGTGTCGTGTCCTCTGAGATTTTCAAATAGCCACTGACTTCAGTCAGAGATTCTTTATTAATTTATAAAAAAAGTACACACTGAAGAATATCTGAAGTATTTTACCAGATTAGTTGTCAGGACACATGTATAAACTGAAATCCATTTTAATATGCTGTTTTGTAGAAACCTGAAACTTCTTCTCAAAATTTCTGAATGGCCAAATCTGTTCTTGATAAGAATTTCATCCTGAGTGACACAGACCATTATCTGCAGGAAATGCTAAGAAATCTCCTGAAGCAACAAACCACCTTTAAACAAAATATTTGAATTCATTTCACTCAAATTCTATTTCCTGTCAGGGTGCACTGAAGAAATGGCTGGAAAAGAGTAAGGAAGGCTAAGCGTGCATCCCTGGCTCCCCTGTTCCCTGGCTACGTGGGGCTGGACATGAATAAAATGTGTCCGGGTCTCAGCTCTTTAGCCATACAATGGACAATAATGTCTAATGACCCTCGCAAAATACGATTTTATTTTTATTAAATAGCAGACCCGTCTTTTTTTCAATAGTTTTATAATTTAACTATGTCCACACACTTTTGAATTAGTAATATTTTATATCAAAAATACTATTAATATTTGCATCCTATAATAAGTGCTTTTTAAACTCCCTTATGCTCATATACTATGAGTATATGTCTGTTACACATAAATCTTCAGAGATATTTAAGTGTGCTGGGTAAACTTTATTTGTAATCAGTTTGCTACCATTTTCTTTTGTCTCAATGTGGTGCAATCTACTAAAAATAATAGTAAATATTGATGAATTTTGTTCTCTTTCAAAAATAAGTGGAAAAGTATCCACTTAATTCATACTTCATTAGCCCTACAGCTTTAACTTACTTTAAGTGAAATGTCTAGCTTTATGGTTAGTTGCTGACACATCCTCGACAGGAAAATGTTTGTTGGTGGGAGAGGGGATTGGATAAATAAGACTTAATATTCTTAATTCCATATTGTACAGTGTAGTATACAAAGGTACATACTTTATAATGGTATAATTAAAGTGTAAATTGAAAAATAGATTAAATACAGTGATCTTTGCTAAGCTTCCAAATGCTAAACTCATACATAAAAATTGTCCTTGGAAAATACATTTCATTGATTTATAGTATATGCACATTAACATGTTCGCATTAGAGTTTGTATTTATTTATTCCTAAAACATTGTATCCTGAAGTCCTGTTTATATTTTCTGTAATTGTATAATAACCATTCTGGAGGAAAGAAAAAAACCACTATTTTATACTGTTCACATGCGCGTATAGATGTTTTATTTGCCCTCTCTTGGGATCAGTGTAATTGTCATAATACTTTCAGGAGGGAATGAAAGAACAAATGCATTGATTTAAATGGGGGGCAGGTAATTGTTAGAGGCCAGCACAAGTTGATCTGAGTTTGAGATGTCTCAGATGTCTAAGTAATAGTGGATTAAAAAAAAAAAAAGCAGGAGACAATTGTGCTTTTTCGTATTGCTTAATATTAATAGTAAGGAAAAATAATTTCTTCTGCTGGGATTTTTTGTTGTTTGGTGTAGTGTTTCTTCAGCTGGGATGTATGGGTTTACATGAGATTTTCTTGACCTTCCATGAGTTATTTGCAAGTTTTAAAGATTCTGTGTTTTTCTTTTCTAAGTATTAGCATGGTGTGTGTTTCGGGGGCCACGATACAACTCGTGCTACGCTCTCATGTGCCTGAGTTTGTCTGTTGTGAGACACGTTTGTGTCAGTGACCGTCACACCATAGTGTGTGCGATTAGTGAGTCTCTCCTGCACTAGCCTCGTCTGGCCTGGGCCTCGCCTTTGCCTCGTGGACGCTCCTGGGCAGGACCACTAGTGCGCCTTCCAGGTCACCTGCAGGCAGGGCCCGGCCCCCAGCGTCCCGTGGGCCGCGTGGGGACCAGCTTCCTCTTCCCGCTTTGGGTGGGGATGTTCTTCCCTGAGTCCATCCGGCTCTGTCCACACTGCCGGGCTCTGTCCATACCCCCGGGCTCCGTCCACACTACTGGGCTCCGTCCACACCACCGGGCTCTGTCCACACCCCTGGGCTCCGGCTCTGTCCACACTTCCGGGCTCCGTCCACCCTACTGGGCTCCGTTCACACAATTCGGCTCCATCCGTACCACCCGGCCCGTCCACATCACCTGGCTCCGTCCACCCATTGGGCTCCGTCTACACAACCGGGCTCCACTGACACTGCCGAGCTTTGTCCACACCGCCGAGCGCCCTTCACACCCCCGAGCTCCATCGACACCGCTGGGCTCCGTCCACACTGTCTATCCCTTCATTGCTCCCATAAAATGCCCCACTGTCCCCCTGTCTCTTCATTTGAGTCTCTGGTCTCTGCTGCACTGAGCACTTTAGCCAGTGTCTGTCTCTGTTCCTCTCTGTCAGTTTGCAAACGAAGCCTTTCGGTCAATAACACAGAATTGGGGGGGTTATTTTGTCACAGGGCACACTTTCGTGCAGGAAGCCAGACAGAAGCAATGATGTACGTGGTGATGACCCTTTGGGGAGAATGTTTCTTGGCTCTGCTCACATATTTTAAGTTGCAACCAAGTTGCAAATACCTACTGTAAAACTGTAGTAAACATTCAAGGAATGTGCTTTGTAAAAATAATTGAAGTAGATACTGATTTAAATAAGATTTCATTGAAACTTTAGCTTCAGTTTATGTATAAGTGAATTGGATGGCTTAAAGTTATTAAATAGCACATCCTAAAAATAGGAATTACTATCTCAGGATTTGGTTAAATATGAAGCCTTACCATTATCAACTCTATATCCTACAATGCGGTTATATAAACTTTTGTAATCGAATAATTGAAGTGAAAATAGAAAAATGGATTAAATACATCACAGGAAACGTAGATCAAATACGCTGTGGAATTGACACAGCGTCACTGTATCCTGTGTTCTGTGTCAGTGATCCGTTTCTAACATGAAGAAGTCACCTATCCTGCTAAAATAATGCTATTACTTAGCATTACTTTGTAAGCATTTTTGTTTTTTATTAATTTATTTTTTTTAATTTTTTATGTTTATTTTTGAGACAGAGAGAAACAGAGCATGGGCGGGAGAGGGGCGGAGAGAGAGGGAGACACAGAATCCTGAGCTGTCAGCACAGAGCCCAAAGCAAGGCTTGAACCCACAAATCTTGAGATCATGACCTGAGTGGAAGTCAGACACTTAACCGACTGAACCACCCAGGTGCCCGTCTTTATTAATTTATAAATTTGGGGACACTCTGTTGTATACACCTGGAAAAAGTTTATAATTATGTACATTTTCCCAAAAATAATCTGTCATCATTTGTGGAGTCACAAAATTATGTTTATTTTAAATTATATATATGTAAAATTCAATTTAATTTTTGACAAAAAATGTCACAGATTTTTATAAATACATTTGTTTAAATTTTTTTTAACATTTATTTATTTTTGAGATAGAGAGAGAGAGAGCATGAACAGGGGAGGGTCAGAGAAAGAGGGAGACACAGAATCTGAAACAGGCTCCAGGCTCTGAGCTGTCAGCACAGAGCCCGACGCAGGGCTCGAACCCACGGACCACGAGATCATGACCTGAGCCGAAGTTGGACGCTTAACCGACTGAGCCACCCAGGCCCCCCTAGATTTTTATAAATACATTTGTAGAATATGTGTGTGTGTGTGTGTGTGTGTGTGTGTGTGTGTGTGTGTATTCATTTGTTTCACAGAATTATTTTGTGAGGGTTTTTTTTTTCTTTTTGTCACTAAAATTCCTTTTGTATCCCCGAAACTAGGTGGCTACGTTGGTAAAATAAAACCCACATTTGCTTCCCATGTACAAAAGCATTATGGGTTGAAAAGTCTTTTAAAGTTATTTTTAAAAGCTAAAAGCAGAATACACCACAAACATTCCTCTGGAAAATGTGGAATATCAATCCCGATACATGGGTCTATTTGACAAGCTGCATATATTGAGTGGAAAACATTATTTACAAAAGTAAACAGTGGTTAAAAAAAAGTATCTTACCTCCATCTGTAGACTGGTTATTTCTCATAATTGTTACTTTTGTGACTTTCCTGTACTGCTACTGGTGATTAGAGAAATCTGTAAGAAAGAAAAACACATCTTCAGAGAATTATACCACTTTGTAACTATTACACTAGTTTTAGCTCTTGATAAAGATGCTCGGCTATGAGCCAGGACAGCTTCTTCCTAGCTGGTCATTGATGGTAATACATTTTTCCTGGCTGAGTGTTGTCTTCCAACAGATTTCAGAATTCTAGATGATAGCACTGGTTTATAATCTCCAAAGAAAGTAATTACAGCTGATAAACTGCGGAGTACTTATTTCAAGGCAAACATTTTCCAGTGGACAGATGTTCCCAAGGGCTTTTGTTTTAGTATATGGCATTTCGATTTTTGGCTTCATGGATGAAATGAAGTTCACTGCTATCTATTAACGTAGTTAACATCCATAATTTTGTCTTGGTATGTTTATGGAGCATACAAATTCATGTCAGCAATAGTTTCCTTAGAAATATGACACTGTAAAGGCTACGTTATGAAATACCAAGCAAGAATTTATAAAGCCAAATAATTATGAAACATTTAGTTCTTAATCTTGCAAAAGGAAACAAAAATGTTTTATAGCTGATATACTAATGGCATAATAATGACTTGCATTTTCTGATGTGATTTAATGACAAATTAATGCCTGTTTTGAAACCCTTTCCCTCATTCATTAATTTCACTGACTAGTGTGATATGGGTGAGGATTTTCAAATGTATCTGAGAAGAATTTATAGATACTTTTGAATAACATCTCTCTTAACTTTAGTGGAATCGAAATAAGGCAGACGGTATGGATGAGCTGTCTTTAGGCACATGTGTTAAGAGTTAGTTTCAGAGATTAATTTTGAGAAGGTAAAATGAAGAAAACATGGATCAGTAGGATAAAGAAGGCACATAAGAAAATTTAAATCATACTGAACTGAATGATTATATGTGACATGTCAAAACTTACAGGGTGCAGCTAAATCTTAGTTAATATGGAAATATATAACATTAATATATTAGAAAATAAGTAAATATATATTAAGAAAATATGAAAACCATTGATTTAATATTGTATCTTAAGAATCTAGAAAAAGGGGGCGCCTAGGTGGCTCAGTCGGTTAAGCCTCTGACTGTTGATTTCGGCTCAGGTCATGATCTCATGGTTCCTGGGATTGAGACCAGAGTTGGCTCCACGCTGAGCCGGGAGTCTGCTTAAGATGCTGTCTCCCTGTGCCCCTCCTCCCCACCCACCCCCGCTCATGCGCATGCTCACACCCGTGCACGTGTCACTCTCTTGCTCTCAAAAAAAAAAAAAAAAAAAAGAATCTAGAAAAAGAATAGCAAATCAGCCCCTCAAAATAAAATAATACAAATGAATGAAAGTTAATAGTAGAAGAAATAGAAAAAAAAATTAATAGGTAAAACCACATAAGGCCTAAGTTTATCATTTTACAAGATTAACAAAACAAATAACCCTCTAGTAAGACTGATCAGCATAATCGGGAGGAAATTCCAGTTCCCTTTACCAGAAATTAAAACAAGTCTGTACCCCGGCAGGGCTCCAGTCCGGTGGTGGGGCTCCTCCCAGCGAGGCAGGCCTGAAGCACAAACCAGCCTCTGTTGCTCTCAGGGAGCTCCAGGGACAGCCACCTACCAGGGCCAGTGTTGTGGCTTCTTGTCATTGCAAGACACACTTCAGCCAAAGTTCATCAGGGAACTTGGAGGAACGAGATTCATCACCTACAAGTCCTAGGGGTCCCTGGCCTGCCCGAGGGCCTCACAGCAGGTTTGCAGGTGGAGAGAGAAGACGCAGATCTGGGGCTCTGCCTCCATTAGGGTCCAGGGGCGGGGTAGAGGCCTGTGTCCCCATCCAGCTGTTTGTCTGTGGTTGAGCCATAGCGCTGGCAGCGCGTGTACTTGACACGGGTACCTCAACAGGCGAAAGCATAATGTCATGTACTTAGAGCAAAGATTCTACGTGCACTAAAATGGTTAATATTATGAACAATTTTCTGCCAATCAATACGAATATTTAGATACGGCTTTGCCCTACCTTTGGGAGGAAAACTTACCAAAATTTACGTAAGGAAAGATAGAAAATCTAAATACTTCAACACCCATTAAAGAATTTTAATCTATTATTAAAATCATTCCTACAAAGAAAACTCTGGGGACATATTATTTCAATGATGAAATCTACCAAAAGTGTAAGTAAAATATATAACTAATATTATATCGAATAGAAAAGTAAAGGAAACAATACATAGTGTGATATCATAACACAAGTATTTATAAAAAGAAAAATCATAAGCTAATCTCTCTCTCAATAATTGATGAAAAATAATCAAAAATATATTAGTAAATTGACTAGAAAGAATAAATCTATACAGAGTAAAACACATCACAACCTAGTGGGGTTTATCCAAGAATATAATGGTAGTAACATTAAAAAGTAATCATTAATCAAAATTAAATTGTAAATGAGGCAGTCTAAATGATTCTATAGGTAAATTATTAAAATTTAAAAATGATATTATCAAGATCACTGCTACATGTTTAATACATAAAAATATGTATGTTATATTCCTTAAGTTGTAAACCAAGAAATGGAAAATTAAAATTTAAAAACAGTTATTCCATTTACAGTGCATCAAAATCAAGTACCAAGGAATCAGCACAATAAAAGATATACAGGGATTTAAATTGGAAACTACAAAATTTAAAGAAACTTTAGAACACCTAAATGTAGGAATATATCATATTAGTGACTTGGAAGTCACAGTATTATAAAGACATTAATTCAACCCCAATTAATCAATATATTAAGTTAAATTGTAATTAGAATCATGAGTATTATTTTTATAGATATTGACATGTTCCTCCTTAAAAAGAAGAAAAACATGAAGAACTCATGAACATATTATCAAAATGCATTATTAAATGGTAGATAAAGAAGGCACCTTGGTATTGATGCAAGGCAAAATAATTCGTGAATAGAACATAATAGTTCATCATGAAACATGAACATGTAAAATCGCCTGATTTTTAGGAAAGATGACTTTGCATTGGATTTGGAAAAGATGATTATTGCAATAAATGGTGTTCGGTCACTTGAATGTTCAAATCTAAATAAATGACTTCTAACAACTACCTCATGCTATAGCATAAAAATCAATCCAGACAGATTATGGATTTAAATGTGATCAGTAAAACATAAAACTTATGCAGGTTAACATAGAAAATCTTCCTGATCTTGAGGTAAACAAAAGTTTCCCAAGATAGCACAATCCATAGTGGCTTTTAAAAAATATGCTAAAAGGGATACTAAAATTAAGAACATCTGTTCATGAAAATGAACCAAGGACTAGGGAAAATGCAAATCACTGTGTATATTTGTGAGAACATTTATCTGATAGTGGGTTGGGGAGGTGTTTACATTGTCCTACAGTTAATGACAAAAATAGGCAAGTCAGTGTAGAAGGGGGATCTAAAGAGGCCCATCAAAATATGTGATATTCAAAAAAGCAGTAAATGTAAACTTCTCAAACTCATTACTTTAGTTTGTAGAAAAATGCAAATTAAAACAAAAATGAGAAAACATTAAACCTACCAGAGCCATTGAAGAAAATAGATTCATGGCACCAAAGGTTGGTGAAAATCTGGAACTTTTCTAAGTGTCATGCACAGCTGCTGGGAGGGACAAATATTCTGGTACGTTATTCACCACCCTCTATTATATCTAAGCATATGCAAACTGTGGAAGCTATTCACTACTAGGTATATTTCTAACAGCTGTGCATATATTTGTTTAACAAATATTGGGTACACAAATGTTCTTATCAGCCCAATTTATAATAGTACAAACATACGACCACATATACAACGAGAACAAACAAAACAGTATAGAATATATGGAAATTATATAAAATACAGGTAAATTTAATCCAGTTCTTTGGACTCTCCAGATTGGGAATGGGATCTATTCTGTTTGTTTAATATGGAATTTTTTAAATAAATTTTTTAATGTTTATTTATTTTTGAGAGAGAGAGACAGAGACAGAGTACAAGCAGGGGAGGAACAGAGAGAGAGGAAGACACAGAATCTAAAGCAGGCTCCAGGCTCTGAGCTGTAGGCGTGGAGCCTGATGTGGGGCCTGAACTCATGAACTGTGACATCATGACCTGAGACGAAGTCAGACGCTTCATGACTGAGCCACCAGGCGCCCCTGTTTAATATGGAGTTTTTTACGGCTAATCCCTAAGTTCTCCCTGGCACCTACCTTCTCACCAATGACCAATGTGATGGGCTGCCAGGGCACTCTTCGCTCTGGAGCCTCCTGTCAGACTGGCTGAGATTTTCTGAAAGATGATATTTTGTATTCTGAAACTCCTTCTGAGGTGTCAGACCTGCATCACATCCTAAAGGCCTTCCCTGCCTGTTCTTGCTCCCTCTTCATGTACTTTTCACAGATATTTCATGCTTTCTAAAAATCTCTTGTACTTCTGTGCCTTGGCCTCTGCTTCCTAAGGGATTCAAATCAATGGACTAGCTTAATGATTTCAAAATAAGTTAACCTCTCTGTGTTTTAATACCAATAATGTAAAATGGGTAGAGAAATTTCATATAGTTCATGAGGTAGTCTGAGGACTAAGGTCATTCATAAGAAGTGTGTGTCATCTGATAAGGGACTATTATCCAAAAAGACAAAGAATTCTTAAAGTTCAACAACAAGAAAATGAACAACTCAATTGAAAAGTAGCCAAAGACCTAACCACACATCTCAACCAAGGAAGATATGCAGATGGCAAGTAAGCATATAAAAAGGTACTCTGCATTGTAGGTCATCAGGGGAATGCATATTAACAAACGTGAGATACCACTACACAACTATTATTAATAGTCAAAATCCAGAACACTGACAACCCCAAAAGCTGGTGATTTTGTAGGACAACAGGAACGCTCGTCCATTGGCGGTGGGAATGCAAAATGGTGCAGCCACTTTGGAGACAGTTTGGCAGTTTCTTACAAAACTAAACATACTCATCATATGACTCAGCAATCACACTCCTTGGTATTTGCTCAAAGCAGTTGAAAACTTTGTCTACACAAAAACCTGTACATGAATGTTTATAGAAAAGCTTTATTCATAATTGCCAAAACTTGGAAAAATCCAAGATGCCCTTCAGTAGGTGAATAGATAAATAAGCTTTAGTACATCCAGACAATGGAATATCATTTAGCACTAAAATAAATTAGTGGGGAACTTGGGGAACTTGGGTGGCTCAGTCAGTTGAGCATTTGACTCTTGTTTTCAGCTCAGGTCATGATCCCAGGGTTGTAGGATCGAGCCCCATGCTCAGCCTGGAGCCTGCTTAACTCTCTTTCCTTCCCTCTGCCCCACTCAGACTCTCTCTCTCTCTCTCTCTCTCTCTCTCTCTCTCTCTCTCCCTCTAAAATAAAAAAATAAAAATAAAACACATGCTTTTCAATAAATAAATAGAAATTAGTTATCAGGCCATGAAAAGATGTGGAGGATCCTTAAATGCATATTACTAAGTAAAAGAAGCCAACCTACTGTATAATTCTCACTATATGACATTCTGGAAAAGTCAAATTATAGAAATAGTAAAGGCTTCATTGATTGTCAGGGCTTGTGTGGAAGGA
This sequence comes from Panthera tigris, assembly GCF_018350195.1. Classification (NCBI taxonomy): domain Eukaryota; kingdom Metazoa; phylum Chordata; class Mammalia; order Carnivora; family Felidae; genus Panthera; species Panthera tigris. Next base: position 782,261 of record NC_056670.1, read on the forward strand.
AGGATGAATAGCCAGAGCACAAGTTGTTAGGGCAGTGACGTTCTCTGTATGATACTCTAATGGTGGATACATGTCCTTGTACACTTGTCCAATCTTATAGAATGTAAATTCTGTAAGTGTGAACCCTAACATGAACTATGGACTCTAGGTGACAATGACGTGTCAAGGTAGTCATCAATTGTAACAAATGTACCATCTGGTGAGGGGTGTTAATGATGGGGGAATCTGTGTAAGTGTGAGGGCAGGGTGCATATGGGGACTTTCTATATCTTCTGTTCAGCTTTGCTGTGCACCTGATGCAGCTCTAAAAAAATAAAGTTTATTTTTTTAAAGAATGTATCACATTCTCTGGCAAATAACTGGTCCAGAAGAATAATGATAATGTTGATGATGGTAGTGGTGGTGATTTCTATTTGCAATTTTCAAACAAATTGACTATTTAAATCTTAAAACAATTTTCCAAGAAGACATCTCACTATAGTATTAAATAAAAATAGTCCATTATTATAGTCATGAAATTAATCTTCTCCAAATTAGTTTGAAAGAAACTTTATATTTGTGACAATTGATACAATTGCAGCAGATTTATTTAGTTGCCCTTTGACCCAATAAATTCCAAAATGCATAGTTGTCCTGGCATATTTCCAGCCACCTAGAGTGATTATTAGTCCTCACAATGTTTTTTTTTTTTAAGTTTACTTATTTATTTTGAGAGACAGAGAGTGTGAGTGGCGGGAGGGGCAGAGAAAGGAGGGAGAGACTCTGAAGCAGGCTATACGCTTTTAGTGCAGAGCTGGATATAGGATTCGATCCCACAAACCCCAAGATCATGATCTGAGCTGAAATTGAGAGTCAGTGCTCACTCAACCAAGTGAGCCACCCAGGTGCCCCTGTCCTCACTTTGACTGACACTGAGAATGGCTATAAGGGTTAGTGGCCACATGCTTTCCACCCTTTTGTTTTGTAAAGCCTGGTGTAGAGCAGGGAGGGGGTCAAAGTTGAGAGCCAACTCATCTTCTTGGTGCCAACGTTACATTCTGTTGTCACTGTACCTGGGTGTGAGAGAAGATACGGAAAGTACTCTTATTGTGGTGTAGACTAGGAAGGGGCAGAATAAATGGCATTTCTTTGTTTTTATTTTTAATTAAAGAAAAAACTGTTTCCTTACATTGGACTACTGATCACATTACATTTTTACTTTTAGCAATAAAATTTTTATATTGATTTACATTATTTTATTAAACTTTGAATTTAAAAGTAACATGCAGGGGCGTCGTGGTGGCTCAGTCGGTTTAGTGTCTGACTCTTCATTTCGGCTCAGGTAATGATCCCAGGCTCGTGGGATCAAACCCCACGTTGACCTCCACACTGAGCATGGAGCCTGCTTGAGATTCTCTTTCCCTCTCCCTCGGCCCCTCTCCCCAGCTTATGCTTACTGTCTCTCTCTCTCTCTCTCTTAAAAAAAAACAGTAATATGCATTTATAATATATAATAAATCATATAGAAAAGTTAAAAACATTATCTCTGAGAAACAGCCAACATTATTACTTTATTTTCTTTCATCCCAGTTTATTTTCTATTTTGTGTGTGTGTTAAAGTGGTGAAGCAGAGAAAATACATACATGTGAGTGGTAGCCAGACATGTGGTGTTAGTCTAAGACAAAAGGACCTGACTGTAAGGTTGAAAAAAAGAAAATGTACTGATGTGCGGACACTCGGTTCATGACTGGACCTTGAATAGTCTTGTAGTTACCTGGAACCAGACCTCGTAGTTTTGGGGGATGGATTTTTGAAAGTTGAACACAAAAGCCTGCAATTCACAGGGTGGAGTTGCTAATATTGCCCTGACATAGTGTTGGGAAAGGGGTCATCAAGCGAAGAGAACTGAATCTTGAGTGGATTAGGTGACACCTAAGAATCTGTGATCCTGCAGAAACCCCAGAGGGTGAACCCCAGAGGGTACTCCCCTCACAAGGTGGTAAGAAACACACTACTGGGGGGGCTGCAAAATCTTAGCAAAACTTGGTGGAGCCTTCTCTGTGTTGGCCAGGACTTACAATAGAAGAACGTCCCAAGGAATTGGGCTTTCTAGTGTCAGTGGAATTTGGAATAGCCGGGTGAGAGGTATCCACACTGAATCTCCCAAAGTAAGATAGGCATAATTAATGAAATGAGCAGAAACCAGAGTGTGGCAACTTGGTTACTGTGCCTCACAGTGACATTCATAATATCTACTAGAGCTCAGTGCTCCCAGGAGCAAGATGGGTAATCAATCAAGTTTTTGATTGCCTATTTATTTAAAAAAATTTCGAGCTTTCTTGAGGCATAATTGACACATTACATTGTGTAATGGTTAATAAGATGCATAGTGTGGTGACTTCATATATGCATGTATTGAAAATGAACACCGCAATAAGTTAAGTAACACAACTGTCACCTTCTATGGTTACAATCTTTTGTGTGTGGTGAAACTTTTAATATGTACTCTCTTAGCAACTTTAAATGTACAATATAGTATCGTTAACCATAATGACCTTGCTGTATATTAGATCCCAATAACATTTTCATCTTATAAGTAGGAGTTTGAACCCTTTGACCAGCTTCATCCATACCCATCGCCACTTCTGGCATCCACCAACCTGCTCTCTGTCTCTATGAGTTTGATTTTGGGGGGTCAAAGTTTAGCTCCTAGGTTGTTCAGTGGCTCCAAAAAATTCCCCTGGTGATCAATTCCCCCACGCTCTGCGTCAGTGGAAGGAATACTGAGAAGGTAGTGAGACGAGTTCACTGAATTGTCAGTTATGGCCACAAAGTGGGCAGGGCCCCGCAGACCTCAGAAGTAAGCCGGGACCTCACCAAGATTGTGGGTCACACAGTGGAAGATTCAGAAGGCTGCCATGGTGCTGAAGTGTTTAGAGTACCAGAATTCTGGAGATGCCCTGACATAATTTATCTCTTTAAGATTAAAGATAGTTTGCTGTACTTTATACTTCCTATATAAAAAACACAGTTTATGGAGAGCCTTTGTGGATTTTGCAGGAATATGGTCAGAATTTGAGAATGCTGCTCAGGTCTGTTTATCAGGTAACTTAGAAGACGTCATTTTAATGCAACATACAGACAAAGAAAGCTTTGAATCATATGAAGTCTGTAGTGAATGAGATGCCCTTCAGCTTTACCCATGTGACAAGAATATTCAGTGGTGCTGGAACCATCTGTGGTAGACAGGAGTATTGTTTTGTCTTGCTAGCAGACATCAGTAGTTCTTGTTGGGTTCTGGCCAGCTTCTCAGAAGTGCAACTAAACATCTAGTCTCCCAACTGGCACAGACTTGTAAAATTCAACCTTGTGAAATTACGGAAGAATTTGCCCCATGTGCATCACATGGACCGTCCTGAAGTGTGCATCTATTATCAGCCCAAGGCTAAAAATTCAGCTCATCTAAGACAGCTGAGCTGGAAGGGTAAGGCACATGGGAAATTAATTACCTCTTTCTCCCACATAGACCGTCCTGGGATACAATTATTGCACTTCTCAGATAACTGTACTGTGGATTTGAGCAAGCAGTAGTACTTAGTAGTGGCCAACTTAATAAAATAACCCCAATGGCTTCCCCACTTTCCCTGATTTATTCCCTTTGTCCTTTACTCTGTAATAATAGTAGTTTTGTCTCAGATTCTGCTTGCTAGGGAGCCCAGTCTAAGACATAGATTGAATATAAAGCTTGGTGAAGAATGGAAACAAGAAAACCCCGGGGTTTTGTATGTAGGTGTTTGTATGGAAGGTAGCGCCATTTTCTAAGATGGGGAAGACTGGAAGGGGTCTTGGATTTGAAATGCCTCTAGACTATATTAATTATCCATTTGCCACAGAAATGGCCCCAAAGTTTAGTGATATAAACAAAACCATTAGTTTATTCTTCTGAGGAAACAAGGTTTAGACTTGGTTCAGTGGGCATTTTTGTCTCAGCTGTGCTCTTTCGTGCACCTGTGGTTAGCTTTGGGGTAAAACAAGAGCTGATTGGTTTAAGATGGCTTTGAGCAGGACAACTCATATTCTGCTCCACAAAGCCTCTCCTCACCCAGCTAGCCAGGGGCTTGTTCACGTGGTACCCAGGCAAATTTTCAAGGAAATGAGAATTATGTGAAGCTCTTTGAGACCTAACCTGTAACTGGCATAAGGTCATTTTCATCACATTCTACTGGAAAAAGCAAATTATAAAGCAAACACAGATTCAAGGAGGGGGGAATAAACTCCATCACTTGATCAGAAGAAGAAAATGGCATCCTAGACACCATGTGAAGAGTTTCATAAGGAAACAAATTACCAACTGAGTCAGTTGCTATAAAATGTCTAACGTGATGAAACTGGCCATTGGATTTAGTGTAAATCTATTGTCAGTGGAGTAGTTGTCAAGATCATCTGATTAGTGTCAGTTGAGGAAGGAAATGTGGTAGCTGGGTGTGATTTGAAGTCAAGCAAGATTTTATTTTTTCCTTGTCTACTTGTTTTCCTTTTATGATTATTAGAGTTGGAGACTGATCCAATAAAGGAAGAGTAACCAAAAGTCCCATCTTTTGTTAAATGAAGCAAGTAAATATGAGAGATTTCCTCAGTATCTTGGTTGTAATTTTCCTTTCCAGTGAAGTTTTTTATACTAAAACTCACTATCTAAATTTAATCATCAATTGCTGCTAATACTTAAACATAAACAATTTTACTAGTAATTAGGTTTAGCATAGTCATAGCTTTTTTTTTTTCCAGTGGTGGGAATTGTCATTTTTAAGCCTCCATGTTGTAATTTGAAGGAAAACGTGATGACTTATAGAAATAGAAGTATGAATTCTATATTATTTTAGCTAGTAATACATTTTAGTATCTTTGGAAAAGGTGTTTCCTATTTAATCCCATTAAGAATTTGTACCTTGCATTCTTTAAAATCTCATAATAGTGATACATTTATGTAATAGATATTAATCAGTTTCCATACACTTATTGACTGTTTTCTATTCAGTGAGCACTGTACTAGGTACAGTGAGTAATCCAGAAAAATGTTAGAAAAGATTTACATTTAAGAGGCTTGTAGTATATCAAGGAGATAATAGTAATAGGTAAGGAAAACTAACATTACTAGAGAAAATACATTGTATGAAAATGTTAACAAGGAAATTTTAAAAGAAAATTATGAAAATCATGTTATTTGAGAGTTCTTTAAGCACAGATGAATTTTTTTTTTAATTTGCATAGTCCCTTCATGTGTTTACTCATTCAGTAAATTATAATTACGCATTTCATATAGATAAGAAACTAGGAGAGTCCTGGTCTATGCTTTGGGCCCTCACTGGAGATTACAGTTAAATAAGAAAGGCAATCCTTTATCAGTAATTACACTAGAATGAGGAGGCTGGGACAGTGATGGAGTAGGAGCACACTCAGCTCTCCTCATCCCATGGATACAACTAGATAATAGTCACATTAGCATAACTAACCCAGCAAAATGACCCAAAGATGGACAGAAGAAACTCCACAAGTAAAGGTGGAGAAGAGGCCACATCAAAGAGGGTAGGAAGTGCAAGTGTGGAGATGAGGTGAGGAGCTAAAAAGACCCCATGTGTCCCAAGTTGGAGGAAGCTGGGGCCTAGGGAGGATGAAAAACAGACTTTCACACCAGAGAGCATGCATGGGGAAGACAAAACCCCATAACATTTGGCTTTGAGAGCAAGAAGGGCCAAATTTCATGAGTTCTGACATCCAGCAAGTCTTAAAGCCTAGAAGTTTAAAAATCAGTGTGTTCCACTCTGGGAGAGCCTGGAGACTGTTAGAAAGCTGAGTGCTCACCCTTAAAGAGACTACATGACAAAAAACAAGAAGCAGCAGTTTGAAAAACACTGGGGTCTATAGGAGGGTGAGTTATTTATTCATCTCAGAGCATGTCCTGAGAGCCAGGGATGGCATGGAGACCCCTCCAGGAATAAAGGAGCTGGCAGCACCATTTCCCTCCCCCACCCTTCAGCATAAATACACAGATAAATCAGCACCTTGCCTACACTCACTACCTAACGTTGCTTAAACTAAGCCCTTCCCTCCTCCAACTCCATGGATCTGCCCTTTCCAGTCATGCTAACCTCTGCTGCCAGTTCCCTGCCCCCAGAAGACCAGCATAAACCTCACCAACACTGCATCTCGTGACAAGGGTGTTTGTCAGGATCAGTCCCAGTGGCTGGTCCCCTTTGCAGGGAAGATGTATACGTCTTGTTAAAACTGTACCTCCCCACCCAAGAGCTTTGCGGAAGGCACCATCACCCCCAGTCTTGGCAGTGGCTGCACATCCTCTGAGGAAAAGGACAAGTTCCACCTTGTTAAAAGTTTGTACTCCTCCCACTACTTTTAAGAGCAGGAGACTTAGCTGACTTTCCTAACTCAGAGAAACAGACACAGAGAGTTAGAGGGGACAGAGGAATATATCTCAAATGAAAGAATAGGACAAAACCATAGAAATAAACCTAAGTGAAAGGCATATAAGCAATATGCCTTATAGAGAATTTAAGGTAATGATCAGAAAGATACTTATTGGACTTGAGAAAAGAGTTGACGCCATCAGTGAGACCCTTAACAGGGAGATAAAAAAGAAGTAATTAGAGATGAAGAACACAGTAAATGAAATTAAAAGTGCACTAGATGTGGGGCACCTGGGTGGCTCAGTTGGTTAAGCATCCAACTCTTGATCTCAGCTTAGATCATGATCTCACGGTTCATGAGTTCAAGCCCTACATTGGGCTCTGCACTGATGGTGTGGAACCTTCTTCATATTCCGTCTCCTTCTCTCCGCCCCTCACCTGCTTGTGATCTCTCACTCTCTCAAAATGAATAAATAAACTTAAAAAATGAATAAATAACAGATGAAATAAATGAAATAATGATTAAATAAATACAAGATGAAATAAATAGCAGGCTACAGGAAGTAGAGGAACAAATTAATGACCTGGAATAGAGAATGATGGAAAGTGATCAAGCAGGGCAGGTAAGAGAATAAAATTTATTCAAAATGAGAATAGACTTAGGGAACTCAATGACTCCATGAAGCATAATAACATTAGCACTATAGGGATCCCAGAGGAAGAAGAGAGAGAAACGGGGACAAAATATCTTTTGAAGAAAGAATACCTGAAACCTTCCCTAATCTGGAGAAGGAAACAGATATCCAGATCCAGGAGTCACAGAGATCCCCCAACAAAATCAACCAAAGGAGTTCCACAACAAGACACGTAGTTAAGTGACAAAAAGTAATGATAAAGAAAAATTTTTTAAAGCAGTAAGAGAAAAGAAGGCAGTTATATACAAGAGAAACCCCATAAGGTTATCAGTAAATTTTTCAACAGAAACTTTGCAGGCCAGAGGAAGTGACATGGTATATTCAAAGTGCTGAAAGGAATAAATCTACAGCCAAGAATATTTTATCCAGCAGGGCTATCATTCAGAACTAAGAGAGATAAAAAGTTTCCCAGACCAAAAAAAAAAAAAAGCTTCTGAGACAAACAAAAATTAAAGAAGTTCATGAACACTAAGCACACCCTATAAGAAATGTTAAAGGAGATTGTTTGAGTAGAAAAGAAAGACCAGAAGAGTATGAAAAGTAGGAAACATAAAAGCAGTAAAAATGAATATATCTGTAAAAATCAGTCAAGGGTTTCACAAAATAAAAGGATATAAAATATGACACCATATACCTAAAGCATGGTGGGGGGAAGGAGTAAAGAACTGGTTCAAACTTAAGTGATCATCAACTTAAAATACACTTTAATGTACAGAATATGTTGTTTAAATTCAATGGTAACCACAAATCAAAAATTAGTAATAGATATGGAAACAATAAAGAGGAAGAAAGCCAATTATTTCACTAAAGAAAGCCATCAAAGCATAAAAGAGACTAAGAGAAGAAAAGTTCACAGAAAACTAAAAACAACCACAAAACAAGTAACAAAATGGCAATAAATACACATATATTAATAATTACTTTGAAAGTAAATGGACCAAACACTCCAATCCAAACACATAGGATGACAGAATGGATAAAAAAAAATCTATATGCTACCCTCAAAAGACTAATTTTAGACCTAAAGACACCTGCAGATTGAAAGTGAAGGGATGAAAAAATAATTATCATACAAACAGTGATCAAAAGAAAGCCAGGGAAGCAATACTTATATCACACAAAACAGACTTTAAAACAAAGTCTAACAAAATAAAAAGAAAGGCACTATCTAATGATAAATGGGACAATCCAACAAGAAGATACAACAATTATAAATATTTATTCACCCAATATGGCGTGCCCAAATACATAAACAATAAATAACAAACATAAAGGAACTAACCCATAGTAATATAATAATAGCAGGGGACTTTAGCACTTCACTTACATCAATGCACAGATCATCCAAACAGAAAAGAAGGAAACAATGGCTGTGAATGGTACATTGGAACAGATGGATTTAACAAACATATTCAGAATATTCCATCTTAAAAGAGCAGCATACATATTCTTTTCAAGTGCACATGGAACATTCTCCAGAATAGACCACATATTAGGCCACAAAACAAGTCTCAACAAATTCAAAGAGATTGAAGTCATACCATGCATCATTTCTGACCACAACACTGTGAAATTAGAATTCATTCACAGGAAAAAATATGGAAAGACCACAAATACATGGAGGTTACATAACATGGTACTAAACAATGAATGGGTCAACCAAGAATTCAAAGAAGAAATAAAACACTACAAGGAGAGAAATGAAAATGAAACACAATGGTCCAAAATATTTGGGATGAAGAAAACAATTCCTAAGAGGGAAGTTTATAGAAATACAGGTCTACCTCAAGAAACAAGAAAAACCTGAAACAAAGAACCTAACCTCACATCTAAAGGAGCTAGGTAAAGAAGAACAACAAAACCCCAAAACAGCAGAAGGAAAGAAATATTAAAAGATTATAGCGGAAATTAGAAAACGAAAACACATACACACAAAAAGAACCTAAATAGGGGTTCACAAATGGCTCAGTTAGTTAAGTGTCCAATTCTTGATTTCAGTTTGGATCTTGATCTCGGAATTCATGAGTTCAGGACCCATATCAAGTCTCTGCTGCCAGTGAGGGGCCTACTTGGGATTCTCTCTCCCTCTCTCTCTGCCCCTCTCTCTCAAAATAAACTTGAGCTGTCTCTCTCTCAAAATAAACTTTAAAAAAATAATTAAATTTTTAAATAAACAGATAGATGAAAGGAGACTAAATAAACAATAGAACAGATCAATGAATCCAGAAGCTAGTTCTCTGAAACAATCAACAAAATTGATAAATTTGTAGCTAGACACATCAAACAAACAAACAAAAAACTCAAAGAGAGGACTCAAACAATATCTCAGATGAAAGACAAGTAACAACCAATACTGCATAAAAAACAAACAACTGTAAGAGAATATTATGAAAAATTATATGCCAACAAATTGGACAACCTAGAAGAAATGGATAAATTCCTAGAAACAGATAACTACCAAAACTGAAGTAGGAAGAAATGGAATATTTTAAGCCAATTACCAGCAATGAAATTGAATCAATAATCTAAAACTCCCACAAATAAAATCCAGGACCAGATGGCTTCACAGATGAATTCTACTAAACATCTAAATAAGGGTAAATACCCATTCTTCTCAAAGTATTCCAAAAAATGGAGGGGGAAGGAAAAGTTCAAAATTCATTCTATGAGGCCAGCATTACCCTGATATCCTAATCAGATAAAGATACCACAAAAAAAACAAGAATAACAGACCAATATCTCTGATGAAGAGAGATGTGAAAATCCTCAACAAAATACTAGGAAACTGAATCCAACAATATATTTTATTTTATTTTATTATTTTTTAAATTTACTTATTTAAATTCAAGTTAGGTAACATATACTGTAGTATTGATTTCAGGAGTAAAAATCAAGTTCATCACTTAACATATAACAACACCCATTGCTCATTCCGAAAAATGCCCTCCTTAATGCCCATCACCCATTTAGTCCATTCCCCAAAACCACCTTCCCTCCAGCAAGCCTCAATTTGTTCTCTGTATTTGTCTCTTATGGTTTGCTTCCCTCACTGGTTTTAATCTTATTTTTCATTCTCTTCCCCTATGTTCATCTGTTGTGTCTGAAAATCCACATATGAGTGAAATCATATGATATTTGTCTTTCTCTGACTGACTTATTTTGCTTAGCATAATACACTCTAGTTCCATGCACATTGTTGTAAATGGCAAGATTTCATTCTTTTTGATCGCTGAGTAATATTGCATTGTATATCTATACCACATCTTTATCCATTCATCAGTCAGTGTACATTTGGGCTCTTTCCATAACTTTGGCTGTTGTCAATAGTGCTGCTATAAACATTGGGGCGCATGTGCCCCTTCGAATCAGCATTTTGTATCCTGTGGATAAATACCTAGGAGCGCAATTCCTGGGTCATAGGGTAGTTCTATTTTTAATTTTTTGAAGAACCTCCATTCTGTTCTCCAGAATGCTGCACCAGTTTGCATTCCCACCAACGGTGCAAAAGGGTTTCCCTTTCTCTGCATCCTCACCAACCGCTGTTGTTTCCTGAGTTATTAATTTTAACCATTCTGATGGTGTGAGGTGGTATCCCCTTTTGATTTTGATTTGTATTTCCCTGATAATAAGTGATATTGAGTGTCACTTCATGTGTCTGTTAGCCATCTGGATGTCTTCTGTGGAAAAGTGGTCATTTTTCTGCCCATTTCTTCACTGGATTATTTGTTTATTGGGTGTTAAGTTTGATAAGTTCTTTATAGATTTTGGATACTAACCTTTTATCCAATATGTCATTTGCAAATATCTTCTCCCATTCCATCAGTTGCCTTTTAGTTTTTCTTATTATTTGCTTTGCTTTGCAGAAATTATCTTGATGAGATCCCAGTAGTTCATTTTTGCTTTTCATTCCCTTGCCTCCAGAGACATAGCTAGTAAGAAGTTGCTACAGCTGAGCTCAAGAGGTTACTGCCTGTTTTATCCTTTAGGATTTTGATGGTTTCTTGTCTTACATTTAGGTCTTTCATCCATTTTGAGTTTATTTTTGTTTGTCGTGTAAGAAAGTGATTCAGGTTCATTCTTCTGCATGTCACGGTCCAGTTTTCCTAGCACCATTTGCTGAAGAGACTGTCTTTATTCCACTGGATATTCTTTCCTGCTTTGTCAAAGATTAGTTGGCCATACGTTTGTGGGTCCATTTCTGGGTTATCTATTCTAGTCCATCGATCTATATGTCTGTTTTTATGCTAATACCATACTGTCTTGATGATTACAGCTTTGTAATACAGCTTGAAATCCAGATGCATTCAACTTTGGCTTTTTTTTTTTCAACATTACTTTGACTATTTGGGGTCTTTTCTGGTTCCATACAAATTTTAGGATTGCTTGTTCTAGCTCTGTGAAGAATGCTGGTATTACTTTGATATGGATTACATCAAATATGTACATTGCTTTGAGTAGTATAGACATTTTAACAATATTTGTTCTTCCAGTCCATGGACATGGAATGTTCTTTTATTGCTTTGTGTCTTCTTCAATTTCTTTTATAAGTTTTTTATAGTTTTCAGCATGCAGATCTTATACCTCTTTGGTTAGGTTTATGCCTAGTTATCATGGTTTTTGGTGCAGTTATAAATGGGATCGATTCCTTGATTTCTCTTTCTGCTGCTTCAGTATTGGTACAAAGAAATGCAACTGATTTCTGTACATTGATTTTATTTATATCCTAAGACTTTGCTGAATTCATGTATTATCTCTTGCAGTTTTTTGATGGAGTTTTTTGGCTTTTCCTTGTAGAGTATCATGTCATCTGTGAAGAATGAAAGTCTTCTTCTTTGGCAATTTATATGCCTTTTATTTCTTTTGGTTGTCTGATTACTAAGACTAGGAGTTCCAAAACTATGTTAAACAATAGTGGTGAGACTGGACATCCCTGACATATTCCTGATCTCAAGGGGAAGGCTCTTAGTTTTTCCCCATTGAGTATGTGATTTGCTGTGGGTCTTTTGTATATGGCCTTTATGATGTTGAGGTATGTTCCTTCTATCCAGACTTTCTTGAGAGTTTTTATCAAGAAAGAATGCTGTATTTTGTCAGATGCTTTTTCTGCATCTATTGAGAGGATTGTGTGGTTCTTATCCTTTATTTTATTAATGTGGTGTATCACATTGATTGATTTGTGAATATTGAACCAGCCTTGCAGCCGAGGAATAAATTCCACTTGTTAATGGTGAATAATTATTTCAATGCACTGTTGAATTCAATATAATAGTACTTTGTTGAGTATTTTTGTTTCCAGTTTCATCAGGAATATTGACCTGTAATTTTCCTTTTTAGTGGGGTCTCTGGTTTTGGAATCGATGTAATGCTGTCCTCATAGAATGAGTTTGGAAGCTTTTCTTCCATTTATATTTTTTGGAACAATTTGAGAAGTATAGGTATTAACTCTTCTTTAAATATCTGATAGAATTCCCCTGGGAAGCCATTTGGCTCAGGACCCTTTTGTTTGTTGGGACATTTTTGATTATTGATTCAGTTTCTTTGCTGGTTATGGGTCCGTTCAAATTTTCTATTTCTTCCTGTTTCAATTTTGGTAGTTTTTGTGTTTCTAGGAATTTTTCCATTTTCTTCCATATTGCCCAGTTTTTGGCATTTAAGTTTTCATTGTATTCTCATAGTTGTTTGTATTTCTGTGGTGTTGGTTGTGATCTCTTTTTGTTTGTGATTTTATCTATTTGGGTCTACTCTCTTTTCTTTTTCCTAAGTCTGGCTAGGAGTTTGTTAATTTTTTCAAAGAACCAGCTCTTAGTTTCATTGATCTAGTCTACTTGTTTTTTGTTTCTTTGTTTCTATATCATTTTTTTTCTGCTCTAGACATTATTTCCCTTCCTCTGCTGACTTTAGGCTTTATTTGATGTTCCTTTTCTAATTCCTTTAGGTGTAAGGCTAGCTTGTGTATTTGCTTTCTTGCTTCTTGAGATCAACCTGGATTGATAGGTGCTGGCCTGTGCTGGTCCAGAGGAGAGCCTGGCTGCAATGGTGTAGAGTCTGTCCTGCCCCAGTAAATAGGCAGTTGCCAGGCAGGGAGGGGAAGGGTTTGGTTTAAGCGGGTCCTGCCTCCATGGGGTCCACTGTGCTGCCTCTGTAGTCCCACTGTGTTCGTGATGGGGGGAATATGGCACCACCCAAATCTCTGGTCCCCAGACCCAGGTCTCACACCCCTCTCTGTTCAGGCAGACATCACAGAATAGCAAGGGTGGTCAGCTCGCCTTGCGCCACAACTATCCTGCATTTTTCTTTCGCTGTGCGGCTGTGATTCTAAACTCAAAGTCTTAAAGGACCTGGCACCACGTGAAGCCACCCACCTCCTCCAGAATACAGCCTCTCCATGCTGTGTCTGATGTCCTTTGTCCCTGAAAAACCGGTGTCCCACGCCCGCCCAGTGCACAGACTCTATGGTGTAGCACTGCTAAAAGCAGCAAAGATTATATTCCGTCTGGGTGCACCTCTGTTCCCTGCTGATGAGAGGCCTTGGCTATGCCTGCAGGGACTTTTGTCCAAAGCACTCCAGGAAAGGCAGTGTTCTCTCCCTGTGTGTCCTGGAGATCCCTACACCAAGGTATTCGTTTAAGGGAAGCTCCCTCCTCCCCAGGAGCATACACCAGGGGTCTGCTCCGGAAAAGCCGCACACTTCCAAAACCTCAGAGTTTGAGTTCCAAATGTTGTTTGCAAAAAACACCTGTGACGCTTAGCACTTCCTGCTCCTTAGTCTGTGGTCCAGAGGTTGTCCTCTTGTGCAAACTCGATGCGACACTCTCTCAACCCATCTCTCTTTCTCTCCCTTTTGTCCCTCCATGGAAAGGGTCCCCTCCCCTCCACAGCACTGTTGTTTTTCTCTCCCCTAATTCATTTCCATGCAATTCACACCTGCCACACCATCTCCCTCCAATAGTAGAGACCTTTCTGACACTTTGCAGATCGATTTCCTGGGTATTCCAGGTGATATGACCTTAATAAAGCTGTGTTTGAGGGACAAGGAAAGCCCAGGGGGGCCCTACTTCTCGTCTATCTTAACTCTGCCTTCCAACAATATATTTTTAAAAAATCATTCACCATGATAACATTGGATTTATTCCCAGGATGTAACAGTGGTTCAGTATTCACCAATCAATCAATATGATACATCACATCAATAAGAGAAAGGACAAAAACCATATGATCAATTCAATAGATACAGAAAAAGCATTTGACAAGTACAATAACCATTCATGATAAAAAAGAAACCTCATCAAAGTAGGTTTAGAGGGAAAATCCTCAGAATAATAAAGGCCTTATATGAGCAACCCACAGTGTACATCATACTCAAGTGGGAAAACTGAAAGCCTTTCCCCTAAGGTCAGGAATAAGTCAGCATGTCACCCCCACCACTTTTATTCAACATAGTACTATAAGTCCTAGCCACAGAAATTAGACAACAAACAGAAACAAAAGACATACAAATCAGTAAGGAAACAGTAAAACTTTCCCTATTTACAGATGGCATGATACTATATATAGAAAATTCTAAAGACTCCAGCAAAAAACTACTAGAACTGAAAAATGAATTCATTAAAGTCTCAGTACACAAAAATCAATGTAAAGAAATCTGTTGTGTTCCTATACACTAATAATGAAGCAGCAAAAAGAAAACAGTCTCATTTACAGTTGCCCCCAAAATAAGAAGATACCTAGTAATAAACTTAACCAAAGAGGTGAAAGATCTGTAGCATGAGAACTGTAAAACTTTGTTGCAAGAAATTGAAGGGGACACAAAAAAATGGAAAGACATTCCATGTTCCTGGATTGCAAAAACAAATTTTGTTAAAATGTCTATACTACCCAAAGCGATCTACAGATTTAATACAATCCCTATCAAAATAATAATAGTGTTTCTTCACAGAACTAGAAAATAATAATCCAAAAATTTGTATGGGACCACAAAATAACCTAGATAACCAAGGAAATCTTTAAAAAGGAAAACAAAACTGGAAGCATCAACATTCTAGACTTCAAGTTATATTACAAAGCTGTAGTAATCAAAACAGTATAATACTGGCACAAAAATAGACCAATAGATCAACAGAACAGAATAGAACACTCAGAAATAAACCCACAATTTTATGTCATATTAATCTTTGATTAAGAGGACAAAAATGTGCAATGGGAAAGTCTCTTTAACAAATGATGTTCAAAAATTTGGACAGCCACAGGTAAAAGAATGAAATTGGGACACTTTCTTAACCACACACACAAATAAACTCAAGATGGATTAAAGACCTAAATGTGAGACCTGAAACCATAAAAATCCTGGAAAAGATAGAAGAGAGCATAGGCACTAATTTCTCTGACATTGACCAAAGCCGTATCTTTCTAGTTATGTCTCCTGAGGCAACAGAAACAAAAGCAAAAATAAACTATTGGGACTACATCAAAATAAAAAGCTTCTACACAATGAAATAAACAACCACTAAAACATAAGATGAACTGTGGAATGGGAGAAGATATTTATAAGTGACATATCCAATAGAGGGTTAGTATCTAAAATATATCAAGAACTTATACAACTCAACACCCAAAAACAAATAATCCAATTTAAAAATGGCCAAAGGACAACCAGATGACCAATAGACACATGACTAGATCTTCAACATCACTCATTTTCAGGGGAATGAAAATCAAAACTACAGTGAGATACCACCTCACACCTGTCAGAATGGCTAAAATCAACAACACAAGAAATATCATCAGCTCTTGGTGAGGATATGGAGAAAGGGGAACCCTCTTGCACTGTTAGTGGGAATGCAAACTAGTGTGGCCACTCTGGAAAATAGGATGGAGTTTTCTCAAAAAGTTAAAAATAGAAATACCCTATGATCCAGTTAATTGCACTCCTGGGTATTTACCATAAAATTACAAAAACACTAATTCAAAGGGATGTATGCACCCCTATGTTTATAGCAGTATTATTTCCAATAGCCAAATTTTGGAAGCTGCCCAAGTGTCTATCAACAAATGAATGGATAAAGATGTGGTTTATTTATAAAATGGAATATTAGTCACCCATAAAAAATACTGAAATCTTGGCATTTGCAACATGGTTAGAGCTAGAGATTATAATGCTCAGTGAAATAAGTCAGTCAGAGAGGGACAAATACCATATGATTTCACTCATATGTGGAATTTAAGAAACAAAACAAACAAAGGGAAAAAAGAGAGAAAGATAAACCAAGAAACAAATTATTAACTCTAGAGAACAAACTGGTGGTTACCAGAGGGGAGGTGGTGGGGGATAGTTGAAATAGGTGATGGGGATTAAGGAGTGCACTTGTTGTGATGAGTACAAGGTGCTGTATGGAATTGTTGAATCACTGTATTGCACACCTGAAACAAATATAACATTGTATGTTAAGTATATTGGAATTAAAATTTAAAAAGTAAATAAAAGAAATACACTAATGAATGTAAGTTTATGATTGTGTTAAATACTAAGAAGGACAGGGACCTGGTGCTATTACAGTGTATCATAAAGAAATTGACTGAGTAAGAGTGAATCCACTGTAGATTTGTTTTTCTACCTTCCCTGGATGGGAGGCTTGACTGTCTAGATAGCAGACTGCTTACTGAGCTATTATTTAACAGAGTTTTAGCCTTCAGTAGACTTTTTTTCTTACCAATTAAAAACAGAAAATACGTAATATTACCACCATACCCTGTACTTCCAACATGGACATGGTGCCTGTAACTGAGGTATAGATTTTGCCAGCCTGACATGAAGAGTTCTGTAAGCAGTGATTATAAGGGTAGAGGAGAAAGTGAGTGTGTTCTATTTGCATTTAATCTTTGGACAAAATATGCTACTTAAGTGCTATGCCCCAAATTCACAAATGATGAAACTTAAGGTTATAAAGTGTAGTAATTTTTCAAAGTCAAATTAGTTATTGTGTGTTAGGGTTACTGTCTTAATCCAGTTTCACTCCAAAACCCATGTTATTACCATTATAGTGTATGCCTTGGCCTCAAGGAACAGGTTAAGGCTGACAGCAACAGAAAGGATGTTAGGGTAGGAAGAGAGCTTTTCCAGTATGTATGTTATCTTCAGAAATATCTCTAGTGACTCAGTCAATGGCTAGTAGGGTGTAGCAACTCAATAGCTATTTGTTGGGTAAATGAATAAAAGAATGGACAATATAAGCAGAATCATGAAGTTGAAAATGAAGAAAATGAATTTAGAAGTGTGCTTTCATTTGATAAAAATAATTCAAGAATATTAAACATCATTTGCTGACCAATTACTCAAAATTAATTGCTACATTAAACATGGTTTTGTGAGTGAGTGCATTTTGGATAAACTATAACACAGAAATATATTTCAGTGTATCTATGAGTTCAATACCTATCCTTGAAATTCATCAACCCAAGGCCATTTTCTCTATGAAGCCTTCACCCACATTATGACAAATGAGCTAATAATTGTCAGTTGTTTTTATTTGAAATACAGTCTTTCAAACTTTTTATTTCAGGGAAAATTAGTTTCATGGGAATTATTTAAATTGATAGGTAGAATAGAATGACTAGAAAATTGAGCTCATGAAAGTAAATATGACCAGCTGCAGTCAAGAGTGCAGCAGTATGTTCAATATGAAATGTTTTTAACTTTCACAATGTGAAGAGATAGTATATGGGATTATATAGAGCAAATAATTCCTATATTACTCTTCAGTAAAGAGTTCAATATTTTGATATAAATTTTCTACACGTGTATTTATTAAGGGGTAAGTAAAAACGATAGTAGTTGAAAAATGATAGTTTATTTATTCCATATACAGTAGTCAGGGGAAGACAGTCCAGGCTGCTGGGCCATCTCTGCCTCACGAGGGTGTTTGGAGACCCAGGTTTCTCCCATTTTATAGCCCCACCATCTACTGCAGGTTTGTCCTCTACATGGAAGGGATTAGTTATGCTTGTATTAGTTTCCTGTTGCTGCTGTACAAATTACCACAAACATAGTGACTTAAAACAAAGATGTGCATCCCTTTTAAATGAAAAGAAATCAAGATATAATATCTTTATATCAGGCATGCCAAATGCTAATTTGTACTTAACCAGTTTCTTTTCAACACAGACCTTTTAAATTATATTAACTTTCTGCATCCTTAGTGATCCCTTTCCTTAACAGTGTTTAAAAATCCACATGCAGAATATAAGGAGACAGAAATATCCATTTTTTTAATTTTATTGAACAGACTTACAAGCTTATCAATTAAACCACAATTCCCTTGTCAGCCTTTGACCTTGACATTTGCAGCTCTTGACCTTGTGATGAAGAATAATATGTAGAATGCTACTGAAGAGTAATGTCCTTTGCACATAAGAGAAGCATGGGCAATTAGTAAATGGAGCACATTTCAGAGCCATGTTTGAGTCTTCAGATGCTTCAATTAATAAATTTATAAATCATCTTTCCAAGACAAAGTCAAATAATTTCTTACTGATGTATAGTTATTTTAAAGGCACTAATGAGAGGCAACTAATGTGTAAACAAAGAATGTCTTTTTGACATGTAAATGTAGTAAAAGTCAAAATGATCATTATTCATGGTGGCATTTGTGGCACGCTGTGACAGGAAAGATTCTCCTTTGTTTCCTCACATCCTTCCCAGGATGTGGAATGATCTTTCCCCCGATCCACCACCACCACCACCACCACCACCACACACACACACACACACACACACACACACACACATCCAGAAATAATCCAAGATAGAAATAAGGAAGAGAGTCTTTGGTAATGCAGAAAAGGAACACATTGTCCTGGCTCTCATATCTTTGAATTTTAATTTCAAGTCAACATGCTCTGATTGTGTACTGTGGTGGAATTATCTATTTGGCAAACAGATAATTTGTGTTACAAGTTTTAGGTACCCAGAGCATTATAAAGGTTGAAATGAACTCTAGCCATCTTTACTTCAGTGATACTAACTTGTAAAATATTCTCAAGGTAAAAATATTTATGGGTGTTAGGGGCCCCTGGGTGGCTCAGTTGGTTGAGCGTCTGACTCTTGATTTCAGCTCGGGTCATGATCCCAGGGTCATGGGATTGAGCCCCCTGTCGGTCTCCACACTGAGCGTGGAACCTGCTTGAGATTCTCTCTTCTTTCTCCTCTGCCCCTCCCCTGCTGGGGATTGATGAGTGCACTTGCTGTGATGAGCACGGGGTGATGCATGGAAGTGCTGAATCACAACGTTGTACACTTGAAACTAATATAACACTGTACATTAACTAACTGGAGTTTAAATAAAAACTTTTTACAATATTCAAATAGATCTCTTCTTGTGGTTTCCCACCACCATAACTATCTTCTTAGCTAATATTTGTACAGGACTTAATGTTTTACAGTATGGCTTTATATAAATTATCACAATAGACGTTCTCTGCAAAATGGCAACACATGTAGGCCAGATGCTAATGCTTCCCTGTTGTAATATAATTGTAATATTACAAATGAGTGGCCTCTGTTGACATGATGGTGTGATTCTGTGTCATTGAGCAGATAAATGATGACGAGCAGTTTTACGCAGGTTTTCTGATTTTTAATAGCATGCATCCTTTCATTGTGTAAAATACTCCATAGGTAGAAATCAGAAAGCCTCGTGAGTTACATAAATGACAGAAATATATTAGGAAGATTAATTTTTTAATTCAAAAAGTGACTTTGAAAAGCATTGGGTCACTGGTTAGTGCTATTAAAAGAAATCCACTCGAAAGAGGCAGTGACAAATGCAATTTTCAGTTTGTATATCATTTGATAAAAGGACAGTTTTAAGAGATAAATCATTTTATCTGTTCAAATGCATGTGCAAGTCCTACAGGTTGAAGACAAAGAGGAAAAAGAAAATAATTATAGCAGTTATTGCAAAATATTTGGTAAAGTGTTTTGATTACATTTCTAAAATTGTTATTCCCCGAATATCCTCTGTTCTTATAGTTTTAGGATAAATATGCATATGACGTGTATCCACTGGAAGATGTTCTAGGAGTACATACCTCATTTTCCCAACTTTGGGTCAGAAATCAGCTTATAAACGAGGAAACTGATTTGTATAGTCCCCAGTCACCAATGCAGGTCTGTGGCTTATAGACAAGGGCTCATCTATTCCAAGAAGCTCCGTTCAGTTTTCTTGACTCATGACTGTCTTTCACTCCTGGGCGTATCTTCTCCTTATTCATTATGTACTGCGCTCTAACAGGAGTCATACAGCTACTTCACAGCTGTCCTCATATGGACCCCTCTCTGCTCGTGTTCTCACGGCAGTTTGGGAAGATAAAAGATGAAAAATCTGGATCTGACTCTCACGATTCTACTTGAGTAGACAGTGATGGTCCTCTCTGCCTGCCGGCAAGTGCAGGTCTGGCCACAGGACTTGCCTGTATTGGCCAGTGGGTAAGGCAGCAGCCTTTCGAAAAGGCAACACACGACACATGAAGATAGACTTGAAAGATGTTTCACTAGAGTTTCAATTCAAGATGAATGGTGTGGATGTCTTTAGAAAGCTTAGGGTTAAGGGGAGAGTCTGTGCTTTCTAAGATTGGAAATAAGTGCTCGGGTTGATTTTGTGACAGTGTTTATGCTATTTCTTACACATAGCATATATTGTCAATCGTAATATTGTTGAAGATTTATGATATTATCAGGAGGGAACTAAACACAATAACACACAGAATTCCACTTGGAAATGTGTAGCTATTCTAAAATATTTGCTTTTGGCTCTTAGAAGTTTTTCTTTCTCTCGAGATCATTCTTACTGGCAGAACTCAGCCTTCCTAGCCTTATTATTTTTCTATTACAATTTTTATGTAGGGTAGCTAGGGTAATTTTTTCTTCTAAAAACCTAAATTATAGAGATTTTGGAACTTTACTTCTACTTGGGAGGGATTTATTAAAGAATTACGGATTTTTCACTTCAAGAACATTTTAGTACCGTATACTACCACCCAATATAAATAATACTAATCATAGGTAAGTGGCACAATTAAGGAATTTTTCTACTTTTTATTCCATAAGCTATTACAAGAATATAAACTCATTGCAAAACCCAGAAAAAAGTATCTATCGATTGATCGATCAATAGATGATATAGATATAGATATAGATATAGATATAGATATAGATATAGATATAGATATAGATACAGATATAGATAATTTATGTAATATCAAAAGAAAGGAATAAAAAACATCATTTTCAATTACTTCCTAATGTATTTTTATATTTGACATGTTCATCCATAGTCCCCATCAAGAATCTGTCATGATAAGTAAATCCTTTTTAGAGAGCAGACTATACAGTCTTCATTACGGGAGAGGGAGTCATCCCCAATTCTCTCTCAATTCTGCCCTGTTCAAGTGGGACCAGACAGCACAGACAGAAACACAAAGGAAATACTCTTTCTTCCCAAAGCTAGAAGCTTGAACCAGAATGTATCTCTAAGCGTGTAGATCTAATCCTAAAATCGTCCTCTCTTTCTGTGTCAGCTATAGTGTGTTTATTGTCACCATTGCAGAAATTATCTTCTTTCTCTCTTCTCAACTGCTCTCACGTTCTTCTTAAGGCAATTCTCCCATGCTTTCTCAGACCACTCAGTGTTGGACAGTAGACACAATTATAAACATAAAACCAGTAGTTGGAATTTATTCACATTTGATCGGTGTTTGCAAACATGGTTTATGTTGTAACGTCAGTAGAAGAAATATCTGGGGTGCTTAATAAAAAGGAAGGTTTCCAGACCCACTAAATAAACTTCTAGTATTGAGAACATGGGAATCTACATCTTGAGTGTACGCTTCATGTAACCCAAATACACATAAAGTTCAAGAAGCTGTTTAGAAGCCTATAGAACATGAAAGGAAAGGAGAAAATCAATTTAATATTTCATGCTATGTCACGTACATGATTAATCTTATATCATTGTGGGTTCTCAGCCATTGTTATGCCTTTAATATGTTCCAAAAGGATGTCCTTGGACATTTGAAATTAATCCAAGGCCAATTCATTTAACTCTATTGCTTAGATTTGTGGATGTCCTTTCTTAGGATGATTTCAATAAATTAAATATAATAATATCAGGAAGGACTTTTGAGATTTTAATTATACCCCATGTGTATCAGTGATCTTTGCAAAAACATATACCTGGGAGATGCTTTAAAAATGTTGATTATGAACAAATATATTTAAAAAAAATAACTTCAGGGGCGCCTGGGTGGCTCAGTAGGTTAAATGTCCGACTTCAGCTCAGGTCATGATCACAGGGTTTGTGAGTTCAAGCCCCACATCGGGCTCTGTGCTGACAGCTCAGAGCCTGAAGCCTGCTTCAGATTCTGTGTGTCCTCTCTCTGCCCCTCCCCAGCTTGTGCTCTGTCTCTCTCTGTCTCTCAAAAATAAATAAATGTAAAAAAAAAAAAATTTTTAAAAAACCTTCGAACTCGCTCTGTTTTTCTGACAATAAGTAATTAAAGTCTTATCTTTCCTCTTTTTATTAGAAAACAACTTTGGAAGTTTTGCTAATTAAATTTCTCCTTAAATTTGTCAAGAATATTAAAGACATAGGTCAAATGTATGGCAGCTATAATTACCATGCCTGCACTTACCCTTGCAGAGTTTTTTCTTTGTTCACAAACAGACCACAATTACTCTTGTCGATGTCAAATATATTACTCTCTGAGACACACTGAGATTTGCCCCTGGACCAAGTTATCTTTTTAGTTCTAACTCAAGATCCTGAAATAGGATGTTCTCTGACTCAATCCAAACAATGTGTCTCCAAAGTTTACCCATGTATCTAACCTGATCTTATCTGGTTGGAATGTTATACTGAACCAGACTGAGCAAGGTCAAGACTTCAGGTGATTATTCTAAGTTACCAAGCATGAGAATGGAGATCAAATTTTGAACTAGCCTAAATTATAGTACTGCAAGTTAACACATGTGTCAATGACCACATAATTCCAAACGTTGGGCAGTACAAACCAGCTGCTTTGGAAATGAATTGCTAGATAAACCCTAATTAATCATTTCTCAGCCTATATAACTATGATCTGCATGTAGATAAAGTGATGATTATGAATGTATGTGGTTGAAAACATATCTGTCAACTATTCAGTGGGATGAAGAAGACGATACTAAGCTTTTCCCTTAGAATTCCTGATTTTAGCTTTATCTAAGTCATTATCTCCATATTTTTTAAATAACAACCAGAAATAAGACTATTATGGGTCTTTTTATCCTAAATTGTATAAAGAAACAAAAAAGAATATTTATTTTTGTTTAAGGGATGCAATTGTATATAGCAATGTTGAACAGCAAAGCAGCTCTATGAATTCTCTGTTTACATGTCTCAAGCTGGTTATTTTTCCTCGCCTCCCTTGTGGAACTCCCCCAATGAGATAGGAAGATGAAGGAACAGAGGATAGACAGGGCTCATTTGTAATATGTGTGTTTTCAGTGTTATTCGAAATGTAAATTCACCTATTTTTAAGCTAAATCTTTGACATTGTTATTTTTCTTGTTGTATGCCTCATTCATAGTACTGCAGAACACAGGGGAAAATCCTGAAAAGTTAGTATTTTGGTTAATTTGGAGATAACAAGTTTGTTTTATTGTGTTATAAAACACAATATGCTCTGCTTTCATTTATTGATATTTTAATGTAGCAGCTCAAAAGCCAGTTTAAAACCTCCAGGTATTCCTGAATACAGGTCTGGTAGGACTGGGTTTAGAATGGGCTAGAAAGTCTGGTAATGAATTCAACCATCCAGAAAAACAGAGAAACCATTGTTGCAGTCCTATTAAAACATCCCTGGGAATATTTAGATACCTTCCCTTTTTACAAGTTTTTATTTAAGTTCCAGTTAGTTGACATACAGTCTAATATTAGTTCCATGTGTACAATATAGTGACTCAACACCTCCGTACATCACCTGGTGCTCATCACAAGTGCCCTCCTTCATCCCCAACACCTGTTGCCCCAAGCCCCCCCAACCTCCCCTCTGGTGACCATCAGTGTGTTCTCTGTAGTTAAGAGTCTGATTCTTGGTTTGCCTCTTCCCCTCTCTTTTACCCTTACACTCAATTGTTTTGTTTCTTAAATTCCACATCCTTCTGATAACAACTTTCAAAACATTGAGTATAGGGTAGCAGTTTCTAATACATTTTCTTTCTGACCATCAATGTGGAAATGCTGAGTCGCTTGTTTAATTGTGTTAGCTAAGTGTGACCTGGTATTGGCCCCTTTTTAAATGTTAGGACATTATGATGCTCGATATAAAAAAAATTTTATACTATAATAGGATATTTGTATAATGTAATATTTTCTATGTAATAAAGTAAATACAATAAAATAACTAAGTCAACTTAGCATTTACATTTTAAAATTTTTCTCTCAAAAATACAACCAGAATTCTGAATTTTTTATTTGTCTTTAATGCACAACTTGATACTATAAAACTAAGGAAGTTTAATGACTGTAGGTAGAATTTCTATGTAGATACATCAAATAAAACTTTGCTCTAACAACATAACAAACTGATTTTCTCTTTTTAATTTTAATCCCAAATTCTGCCATGGAAATCTCCTTTAATTGGGCAGAAAGAGTTCAGTTTGAAAAGAAGAAAGTCATTTGGAATTTGTGAAGTCTGTTATGGCAAATGTCCAGGATAATGTAATTAGCAGTCAGCTAGCTACAGCATTCCCTCTTTGCGATTTCATAGTTCACCAGCAAATAATTAATTTTTATTTTCAATAGGATTTTTTTATTTTAATTTTCTTTATTTTTTCCACATCTCAATTTTTTTAATATGAAATTTATTGTCAAATTGGTTTCCATACAACACCCAGTGCTCATCCCAACAGGTGCCCTCCTCAGTGCCCATCACCCACCCTCCCCGCCCTCCCACCACCCATCAACCCTTAGTTTATTCTCAGTTTTTAATCTTGACATGAGAAAAGAAAATCCAGCTTTCATCTTGGATCAGCCTACACTCTGACCTTGCTCTCCTTACTAACATAAAATTGTTCACTAATGTATGTTAGAGGGACTGTAAGTAGTGCTTCATTCTGTGTAAAATGTAAAATTAACCTAACTTCTCTGATGACAAACAACAGCAAAAAACTTACTACTGTTAAAAAAGAAGGTCCAACACATAATACAGGTTGCCTCTGTTTCTCACATAAACAGCATGCATAGGTACTAGCTATGTTAAAATAAAATGTGTCAACATTTAAATCTATATGCAGCACTGTCTTGATATGAAATTAGTAAGCATTTACTACAAATTAAATACACTTCACTGAAGGTTAGTCTCAATCTGATTTATTTATTAATTTTATGCTGCACCTGCTGTTTCCAGACACTTTATTATATTTTCATTTTTATAAATATTATGTTTATATATTTTTGTTTGTGAAGAGAACATTACTCTACATGAACAACATTAGCACATAGAATTACTTTTTGTAATGCTTTGCAATTTAGCCATTAGAAAAATTAACTCCTATAATTCCACCAAATTTATTAAATATGATACTTCATTCATATATATTTAATTTTATTAAAACAAGCATTATTTTAGAAATTTCAATAAAATATAGATATGACATGTTTTCTGATCTCAAGAATAGATGAGCAAGGCAACAGACATACAAGCAATTTATTATCATGTAGTATATTAGATGTCAGAAAAGGGACTCACCTTCGGAGGGAAGGATCTGTTGAGGATATCACTGCAGAGGATAGTGAAGAAAGAAGATAAATTTTCTGATGGAAGAAGGATAAAGGATGGTAGAAAGAGGGAGGTATGCATTATGAAGAGATGAAACAATGTTGCACAAATAATAAACATATAACCTATATGGTCTATGCTGGTTAGCCTCTTATTAGTTGCTGACTACATTACCCCACATCTCTGTTTACACTCAAACAGAGGCAGGAACATCACAGGTAGCATAGAAAACTTTAAATGTTTTTTAGTGAAGGCAAGAGTAAGCCTTAATCATTCTAATTATCATTGCCCCTCATTTTCTAGATACACCTAATTCAAGTGTCAACGAGCAGATACATTGTTAACCGAACATATGAAAAGACTTGACTTATGTATATAGTTGCATACATAAATTTATGACATATACAGTTATGTATTCATTATGCATACAGATTCATTATAAATATATTAACTTCATATAGTGTATATGCAATTATAATATTCACTTCCTGGCTTTATTTTAAAAAGGATTTAAGGAAAGGGGGACAAGGAATAGGAAAATCAGATGAAGCCAGTGATTGAATGAAAAAAATCACATAAAACTAGAATTAAATTTAACACACAGGCCTACATCACAAAGCCATTATAACTTACTAATGTGAGTTTCTTTTGAATTCTGCATTTCCCAGCAAGGAAATAGGAAAACATGCTTAACTCTGGCATCCACGGTGTCCATCAAATAAAAGTTGTTGCTCAGGAGAAGCAAAGCTACTCCTCTTACTACTATCTAAAAGAATCATCCAGCAAAGCTACTCCTCTTTCTACTATCTAAAAGAATCATCTGTCCTGCGTCCTCTAGGGTACCGTGTAATGTGGTGAACAGTCTGTCCTGTACAATGCTGTGTATTGGAGGTAATGCCTACCACAAACACAGAAGTCATAGCTGAAGGTTCTCTGCCCACCACCCTTCCATACATGCCTTCATTCATAGGACAAAGATGGTTCCTTAAAGCTGAACCGACACATCGGCTAAATAATATTTTCTTTTTTTTTTAAATTTTTTTTAACGTTTATTTATTTTTGAGACAGAGAGAAACAGAGCATGAACGGGGGAGGGTCAGAGGGAGAGGGAGGCACAGAATCCGAAACAGGCTCCAGGCTCTGAGCAGTCAGCACAGAGCCCGGCGCGGGGCTCGAACTCACGGACCGCGAGATCATGACCTGAGCCGAAGTCGGACGCTTAATCAACTGAGCCACCCAGGCGCCCCAAATATTTTCTGAGCACATAGTTATCATGGCATGGCATGAGGCAAGGGTAGATTTAAAACTGTCTACAGAGAAATTGGGAGTGCTCCCATAATAGATAATCCTTCCAGTGTTCCCTGACCTAAACTTGTTAAGTAGTACAGAGTTTGAAGTCAGAGTCTGGATCAAATAGTTGGGATTATTACCTATTTCAGTTTTCCAAGTAAGTGTAGGACCATGTATTTTAAAAATTTCCTAAACTGGAGGTGGATTTGACATTTTCTTGTGAAAATAATGGGATTTTCCAGAAGAGATGTCTTAAAAAGACATTAAAGAGAAAGTAGTTTGAACTAGGAATGCTGATCCCTACACAAAAGCCTACTATCCATCCATATATTTTAGCCATTGTTTGTTCTGTGAGAGACAGACTCCAGTATGGCCTCCGGTGTTTCCCACCTCCTGGTATTCATGCCTTTGTGTAATCCCCTGCCATCGACTGTGACTTGTTTCAAAGGGTAGAATGTGGCAGAAGTGATGGAAGTGTCACTTCCATATTGGAACACATAGCACTGGCATTTTCATCTTGCCAACAGAATTTCTCCCTTGCTGTCTTTGAAAAGCAAGTTGCCATGTTGGGGAAGCCAAGCTGGGAAGGGACTGAGGGCAATCTGCAGCCGATAGCCAGCTAGGAACATAGCCTTCAGTCTAACACCACTACAATAACTTAACTCTGCCCAAACCATGTGATCTTGGAAGCAAATCTTTACATAGTCTAGACTTGACATGTGCTGATGCCTTGAAAGAAGTTTTGTAGAAACTCAGGTACCCTGAGCCTGCCTTCCTGATACTATTAGTTATCTTTACTGTTTAAATTAATTCATTTGTCACATAGGGGTTTTGTCCCTATTTACTTCTCCTTTTGTGTATGGTGTCTTCTACTCCTTGTTAGTAATTTGTTGTATTTTGTTTTTGATGAATAGATGTTTTTATTATATTCAGATTTGCCAAATTTATATTAAGGTTGCCTTAAATCTATAGTTTAATTTGGGGAGAGCTGACATTCTCAAAATACTGAGTCTTCCAATCTATAAAGATGGTATTTTTCAATATATATTTTTAACCATCTTCTATTGTATTCAGTGTACAGGTCTGGCACATGTTTATTATATTATTCCCAGGTATTTTATGATACTGTATATAGTATCAACATTAAATAAAATTTTCTATGTGATGAAGTAATGAACTGACTTTTATAGGTACACTTTATATGAAGTGACTTTAGTAAAGAACTGAATCACACTTCTCTTATATATTCTTAGTTTTTACCTAATGCCCTTTTCTGTCCCAGGATTCTATCCAAGATCATGCACTGCATTTAGTCATCAGGCCCGTTGGGCTCTTGGCTGTGATAGTTTCTCAGACTTTCCTTGTTTTGGATACGTTGATAATTTTGAGGAATATTAGCCGTGTATTTTATAGAATGTACCTCAGCTGGGATTTGTCTGATGATTTCCTCACTAAACTGGGGCTGTGTGTTTTGAGGAGGAAGACGCTAGAGGGCAAGTACCATTTCCATCACGTCATGTCAAGGGTGCATGCTACCAACATGACTAAGCACCCTTGATGTCGACTCAGGTCGTGCTTGCCAGGTTTTTCAACTGGGAAGTTGTTTCTTTTTGTTCCCCGTTTCCATTTTGTACTCTTGGAAGAAAGTCACTGTATTCAACCCAGAATAGAGAGTGGTGCTTCATTTACTCAGGAGGCAGTATCTACATATATTTTTGATTCTTCTACATGGGAAAATTGGCTATTTTCCCCCATTTATTCATTGATTCAGTCATTTGTTTATATGACTATATAATCCTGGATATGTATTTTATGCTTTGAGCTATAATCTAATATAATAATCTAATATAATCTAATATTACATATTTTCTCTCTCCTTCTCTTTGCCCCTCCTCTGTGTGCTCTCTCTCTCTCTCTCTCTTTCTCTCACTCTCTCTCCCTTTCTCTCTCAAAATAAATAAACATTAAAAAACCAAAACAAAAACCACCAGCTCCAGTTTGCCAATATATTTTTGTACTTCTACATAAGAATTTAGTTTGTGGCTTTTTTTTCTTTAAATATCCTGGTTAGGCTTTGTTTTCTAGGTCATGCTGGATCCATAAAGTGAAGTGTTTCTTCATTTTCTATTCTTTATGATGATTATTATTTAAAATGTTTTATTTAATTTTGAGAGGGAGGGAGCATGAGCAGGGGAGAGACATGGGGAGAGGGGACAGAGGATCTGAACAGGCTGTGCACTGACAGCAGTGAGCCTCTGCTGGGCTTGAACTCACAAACCTTGAGGTCGACCTGACCTGAGCTGAAGGCAGACGCTCAACTGCCTGAGCCGCCCAAGTGCCCCATCTTCTGTTTCTATTCTTGAGTAAAAGGTCCAAGTTACGTTCTTATTTCTGCTCCTTTGAAATAAATTTCTTTTTGTTTAGTTTCTCTTATTTTTATTTGGCTTTTCACTAGAACAAGGAGGATTGTAAGATTCTATTAAGTATTTCTGGAGACGAACAAAACATCTCTAAGTTCCTCAAGTGTGTGAACAGTACAGAACCACGTAAACCCAAATGAAAAAGAAAAAAAAAACTATTCCTCTAAGAAAGCTTTTCCTTCTGGTTATTTTTGTCGCATAATCTCTTATTATTCCTGGAGGTATGATCCAAATTGTATTTGGATCATAGTCTAGACTTGATCTATTAAAGCCTGGGCCCTTGTATTCAATAACTCTTTGCAGTTCCTGCAGACATGTTAGTGTTTATTCTCATTAACACATATTTGTAGTCCAAAATACCTGTAATGGTTGGAAGAGAGATTTTGCAGAACATATGCCATATTTTTTTCTCTCTATTTACTGGAGGAAATATAGGTAGTGTTACATCATGGTATTTTTAACTTTCACTATTTTCTGAAATAGCTAAAGATGTTAGTAGCACATTGTTATAGTTTGACTCATAACACATTTGAGTGACAACATCTTGAGGGCATCAAAGGAAGCCTGAGGAGCACAGAGGTAATCTTTCTATCTAGCTTATAATGAATTTTCTCAAAATTGTAACCAGTCATTTCAGAACCTCTTAAAGTTAGAATGTAAAAGGTAAATCATGCAAGAAAATTATTAGAGCAGGAAATTCATAGAAGAGAAATAAATATGATTAATAAGGTAATAATAATCTCTTCAGCTTCAGTGCTGATCAGGAAAATATAATTCCAAAGAGCATGGGAAAAGAAAATAAAAATATTTTTCCAATCCTACTATCAGATTAAAGTAGAGTATTGATGATACTAAGTATTAGGGAAAGGATGAGGTGAAAATACTTTTTAGCAGCAGGGATGGGTTGCACATGAAATTGTCCTTTTGGAGGAAATTCTTCTAATAATCATCAAAATGTGAAATGTGCAATCCTTTGAATCTATTGGTAATAGAATTTAACTTCAAATAAAGTCCTCAGAACAATGTTTAAGCAAATTAAGATTTAGTTTTCTCTGGTAAGAGGTCGTGAGGTCATCTGTGTTGATGTGTGCAAACCATGATTTCACCAGGGACCTCACTTCCCTTCCATCTTCTGGCCCAGCCGTTGTGGGCAGATCAGACCCACCGCTACCCCTGCTTCTGCTGGTAGGGTGCTTGACTTGAACTCACATCCTACAGTCTCCTCTGCATCTGCATATACTGGTTGGAATGTCGCTGCAGGGTTGTGACTGAGAGGGTGGGACATGTTTTTAAAAAAGAAAAGGTTGAGTTACTGTTATGACTACTGAAGAGCTAGCTAACGGTCTCTGCTGTGCTTTTCACCAGCAATTCGTCGTTATGAAACCATCTGGGGTAGACACAGGATGCCTCCTGAGTTCTGCCTGCCCAGATGCCTCCTGGAGGAAAGACCCGCTGAACCCCCGGGGAGCCTCCAGGGATCAGCTCCGGACCCGCTTGGGCGGTGACTGGGTGAATGGGCCATACGAGGCTGTGCATCTCCCCGGGGGCAGGGCACACCCTGTGACTCGTGCATGTCTCTCATGTTGGCTGACTCCTAAGATCGCGCTGAAAACATTGCAAAGGATACAGTGTTCATAGGGGCAGCCCCTTCTGGCATCCACTAAGGTACAGTGAGCTCCTGACACCTGCCTGTCACAGGGCTCCATTTCAGCTGCAGTGCCAGAAACAGCGACACTGGCACACAGGGTTCTGTCACAAAGAATGAGACAGAGAGTATTTCTTTCCTTTTTCCCTTTGTCAGGTATAGACAATGTAAAGATGAATGAAGTGAGTGACATTTATCCACTTTTGGTCGAGAATAAATATTGCCTCCCTGAGAAGAGGCATTTTGATATCATAATAAAATACATAAATGTGCAAAATCAATTGGAAAGTTTAAGTCTCGAAACTGATATTAGAAAAATAAAGCTTCACATTCCCATTTGATAATACTTTAATATTAAAATTTATCACTTAAAATCTTTTTATCTTAATTGAGGTAAAATGAAAAAAAATACCTACATATAAATCTTCAATAAATATGTCCCTTCAAAAATGATAATATGTAAGTAAACTATTTTTTATTACTTTCCTATTTATGTTATCAACTTTAGCAGAAAACTCATATCTCACAAAAATGAAACAATTGCATTCTGCATTTCAAAATGCAAGAAAATTCATTCTAAGAAATGGTATTTTCTGGTTAACTGAGGATTGGAAAGGATGCTAATTGCTACTAACACACACACACACACACACACACACACACACACACACACCCCTGGCTAGTGTTCAGTGGCCTAAACAGTCACGTACGTTGAAAAACAGAAATGAGTCCGGTGGTAGAACTGCGTCTATGAACAAATAGAAATAAGTACAAGGAGGAAGGAGTTTTGTGTTATATAGTAAGTATCCACCACGAAAGATAAACTGGACTCCCAAATGGACATTGGAACCAATGCAATATTCAGGAAGTTGTTATTTTACTAAATAGGCTTCTTATTTCTCAAATTTCATCTTAAAAAACTCTGTCCTAATATAAAAATACAGGACTACAGAAATAGCAGAATGAGTGCATGTGTCAATAGATCCAATGCACCGACACTAGGGATGATCGAAGAAAACATGAGAGAGACTGTTTTGCCACACCTGAGTAGTGACTTGAAGACACAAAATTGTGAGAAATTGCTGAGAGCTTATAAGGAGGTAAGAGCACATTAAAACACAAAGCACCAGACTGAGGCACACCTGTCCTTGGAAATTCATCTTGGTTTGCCATTTTGCATCAATAACTTACAATGACTATTATTTCATCCTTTCTGATTGGACTTGTAGGGGAAGAAAAATAGTTTTCCTTCTTTCCTTCCAGGTTTTGGGCTGTGACCCCCCCCCCCCGTAATAATAGATTAACAGGAGAAAAACGAACAGAATTGTAATCACATATATACCTCCTGTATATAGAGAAGATGCCCAGGAAGACAGTAACTTCTCAAAACGGCCCAAGCTGCCCCCTTAAATACCACCTCAGCTAACTACAAAAGAAAGATGTGCATATGGGAGAGAGGGAGGCCTGTTACCAGGAAAAGCACAGTAACAAGTAAAAAGAGAATTACTTTTAAACAGAGTGGTGCCTGGTTCCTCCTCCACTGATAAAAGTTTCTAAAGATTCAGTCATCCTCCCCTTCCTGGTACAGAGAGAGAGAGAGAGAGAGAGAGAGAGAGAGAGAGAGAGGGAGACACACATGGAGATTTCCCCAATAGAGACACCCCTGGGAGATATTGTGGGTTCAGTTCTAGACCACCAACCTAAAGCAAATATTGCAATAATGTGATTCAAATGAATTTTTAGTTTCCCAGTGCATAAAATGCTATCTATATGCTATACTATAGTCTATTATATGTGCAATAGCATTATGTATTTAAAAAAAACAACTAGTACCTGAATTTAAAAATACTTTATTGCTAAAAAGTGCTAACCAAGGGAAACAAACCATAAAAGGCTCCTAAGATAGAGAACAAACTGAGGGTTGATGGAGGGAAGCAGGTGGGGGATGAGCTAGATGGGTGATAGGCATTAAGGAGGGCACTTGTTGGGATGGGTACTTGGTATTGTATGTAAGTGATGAATCACTGGATTCTACTCCTGAAATCATTATCACACTATATGTTAACTAACTTGGATTTAAATAAAAATTTGAAAAAAATGAAATAAATAAATATTTAAGTCGTTAAGACTCTAAAAAATAAACATAAAGTAAAAATGCTAACCATCATGTGAGCTTTCAATGACTTGTAATCTTTCTGCTGATGGAGGGTCCTCCCTCGATGTCGGTGGCTGCTGACAGTCAGGGTGGTGGGCGCTGAAGGCTGGGGTGGGGTGGCAAGTTCTTAGACAACAGTGAAGTTGGCAGCACCC
This sequence comes from Panthera tigris, assembly GCF_018350195.1. Classification (NCBI taxonomy): domain Eukaryota; kingdom Metazoa; phylum Chordata; class Mammalia; order Carnivora; family Felidae; genus Panthera; species Panthera tigris. The sequence goes on from NC_056670.1 coordinate 815,833, forward strand.
GTTGACTGTTCTTTCGTGAACGATTTCTCTGTAGCGGGTGATGGTTTGATAGCATCCAACCCCCAGTAGAACTTCTTTCGGAACTGGAGTCTGTCCTCTCCAACCTGCCACTGCTTTCTCAACTGAGTTCATGTGATGTTCTGTGTTGTCATCTCAACAGTCTTCACAGCACCTTCACCGGGAGTAGAAACCACTCCTTTGCTCATCCGTAGGAAGCAACTTGTCAGTTCGAGTTCAGGTTTTATCATGAGATGCAGACGTTCAGTCCCACCTTCAGGCTCCACTTCTGAGTCCAGTTCTCTTGCTGTTTCCCCACATCTGCAGTGACTTCTTCCCCTGAGGTCTTGGGACCCTCACAGTCCTCCATGAGGGTTGGAATCGACTTCCTCCAAACCCCTGTTGATGTTGATGTTTTGGCCTCTTGCCATGAATCACAAATGTTCTTATTGACATCTGAAATCTTGAGTCCTTTCCAGAAGGTTTTCAGTTTTCTTTACCTAGATCCTAGATCACCATAGCAAATGTAATAATAATTAAAAAGTTTGAAATTTTGCAAAAATTGCCAAATGGGATACAGAGACACAATGAACAAATGCTGTTGGAAACACGGTGCCAATAGACTTGCTGACTGGGCTTGCCCATCCTTCAATCTGTAAAAAGCTCAGTATCTACAAAGTGCAATAAAGCAAAACACAATGAAATGAGGTATGCTTGTAAATGTAAATCGCTCTTACAAAAGGGTAACTTCTACTTGGTTTCCAAAGCTTCCGCTATGTCTGCTATTTCTTAAAAATAGTCAGGCAAAAGTAATTCTTATGCCAAAGAGAAGTATTTTCAGGTGGCAAATTCTGCTCCCCTTCAACCTTCACTCCACCCTTAATACTAATGAAAACTAATTTATACTTAAACGTTAATTCCAGTTCTAAACTGACATGTGTACATCTACCATTTTCACATTGCTGCTTCTTTTAATATAGCTGGAACATTTTGATAACTAGGATTTATTTTAGCAAAATTAATAAGTATTAAAATAAGCATATGGAAATTTACTGTTAATGATTTTCAGTTTATTAAGATTTTCTTCTCATTTCGTGATTTTAAATATCTTTCAGATTACATGACCACTTCTTCAAACATTATATTGAAAATGAATACATACCTTGGTGTGAAATTAGTGCTATATTTAATTAGGGATGTTCAGTACAGGGAGTACATTCCAGATCCAAAATGTATGGCATAAAACTTATAAATTCAGAAGATATAACATAATCACAGACCATTATAAATATAAAATTTTATACCCAATAAGAGATATTATGAATAAGAAATATTAAATGATGGAATGGGGTTTGGCTAAAGCATCTGCCCTGTTTATATCAGGCATATGATATAGAAATTAAAATTCATCAGGGAATGTAGATATATTTGAATTTCTGTAATTCCATCTAGTTTTCATAACAGTGACTAAGATGCGAATATACTTTACTATTGCACAACTTTACATCAAAGCCTGGAAAGAATTCTACTTTACCATGGAACTAAATTGGCATTTCAGTCTTTCTTCTATGTGACCCATCTCATTCATTTCTTGTTCCTCTTCTTTACTGTGCCACATAGGAATATGCTTAAAAATATGTCTCATCTCTGACTTACATAGTAAATGTTTTTCATGTGTAACCGTATTAGTTGTTTATAACATTGGTGGTATATCACATCAAAATGTAAATATCAAAATACAAAATTATCATGCCAATGCAAATTAAAACAAAAGTAAACCAAAACCATATGTATGAACACTCAGCTCGTGTAAGGTATTGTATGACTTAATGTTGCCCTTAAGAACCTTGCTAATAAGAAGAACTTTCACTATTCCAGAGTCAGTTCTGGAATATATATATATATATATATATATATATATTTTTTTTTTTTATGTCATTTGCCCTACTTTCTTTTAGAAAACATGTCACTGAATTAACATCTTAAATGGCAAAATGTCTAGTTAGCAAATGTGTTTGTCTTGTTTTGGGGAGTTGGGTAGAGGTGGGTTCACTGGTTGGGAAATTTCATAGTTGAAATCAGTCTGTGAGGTATTTGAAAAATAATGGCCATTTGGAGGTTAAGTGCAGAAACTGAAATAAAAGACTAGTTTTTCAAACCATCAAGTCCATTTTCATGGCTGTTCTACCTAACTTTTCTTTCTAAGTTTACCAAACTATTCAACCCAGAAGAAACTTGTATAGAACTTACACATTTTCCGTATGTGTTTCTATTTGTGATTAATAAAAAGAAATATCAAAACAAAGAATTTAGATGAATGCAAGACAAATTTATTTTCAGATCCATTAATTTTTCAAGGATAGATTTTTTTTTCCTGTCATTCATTGGCACCTTTCGATTTCTATTGAAAGAGACACAATTAAAATTACATTAGCGATGCCCAGGAACAGTTAGCACTGTATTGTGCTGTTTTATTTTCCGGGTACATAATGGCCAGGGTGACCCTGTGCAGCCTAGTTATTATTCTTCACAAAATAACATCTGAAACATTCATACTTATAAAGTTCACTATTTTCTATACTGTTCATTCTCCAAAATGATCCTGATTGAATAGGAAAAAAAAAAAGATAAAAATATATCCAATTCTACCCCCAGCTTGTTGCAGTGCTAAGTCTAATCATGTCTGTTTGCTCATAGTTTTGCATGGATTTCATAGTCATGGAGACTTGATGTGGAGTCCCATCTTGGCCACTGAGCTGAGATTTGGGCAAATCATGCAATCCCTTTACACCTTGGCTTTTGTATACGTAATATGTTATAAGAAACTGATCTCAGAAGAGGAAACTTATGCAAAATATTTAAGTGTCATGTGTAGTAAATTCTCAACAAAAATAAGCATGATTATTCTCTTATCTGAAGGAGAATTCATTTCTAAATATTTTAATTGACATCTACAATGTGAGAACATATTTTGGAGGCAAATACTACTTTTTGTGACCATCACAGCTCATTTGCCTAAGATACACAGAATTTGCAAAGAATATATTATCATGTGCACCAAACTCTGTTTCCTGTTCTGCCTCTGGATTAGTAGCCCATCCCCAGCAGGCCTGGGAGACCCTCCTCCATCCACAGCTGGAGGAAAGCCCTCCCCCTGCTCTGAAGCCCACAGGTGGAGGGCCTAAAAGAGCCACCACTCATGGCTCCCAGGATGTCAGGGGAGTGGTTCTGATGGGTTGCTTATCAACAGCAAAAGTCAACGCAGAAGGAAAACCCCAGGGAAATAACGAAAATGTGAGAACATGAGGTGGATTTTAAAATGTGGGCTCCAAAAATTCATGGGTTTAAGTGGAAGTTTTTCCACCAAATGCCTGTGTATTCTGTGGAAGGTTTTTGAGGCCTTTTGTGTAAAGTTTTTCATCTACAAAATGGGGATGGTAATAGTTATCATATTAGGTTGTCGTGAATATTAAATAAGAAAGCAGACTCTTAAGGAACTAACTGAATCACTTAACCTATTGTAAAGTGAGTATGTAGCTATTGAAGAAAGAGGAAACTTGCATTCACTGAGGGGGGAAAAATGGAAAGAAATAAAATAAAGCAAGCAAAATGTTGAAAATTGAGCGTGTAAAATACTAGCACTAGAAAAATAGCAACTATTGGTGAGGATAGGGAGAATTCGAGCCTTCACACATCGCTGATGGGAACAGATGCAGCCACTTTGGAAAATAATGTGTCAGTTTCTCAGTGTGTTAAATATGGAGACACTATATGGCCCAGCAGTTTCACGGCCATGTATATATACCCAAGACGATTAAAAACATGTTCACACACGAACGTGAACATAAGTGTTCATGGTGACATTATTCATAATGCCAGCAGCTGATGGATGGACAAATACAACATGGCCTGTGGTTGTACAGATAATGGAGTGTCACTCAGCCATAATAGGGATGGAAGTCCCGACATGAGTGACACCGTGGGTGAACCGTGAAAACGTGATGCCAAGTGAAAGAAGCCAGAATCAAGGCCTGTATGATTCCATTTATATGAAATGTCCAGAATAGGCAAATCCGGAGAGACAGAAAACAAATTAGTGTCTGCCAAGGGCTTGGGGAGGAAATTGCCTTTGGGAGATTCGGGGGATGAAATGTTTTTGGAATTAGGTAGTGGTTGTGTTCACACAACTTTGTCAATGTAATAAAAACCACTGAATTGTAAACTTTAAAAGGATGGATTTTATGGTATGTGAATTATATCTCAGCAAAACAACTGATACTAGGAAAATTGAGGCAGAAAAAAACCCAGCATAGCAAAGAAATAGTAAATTCTGTACAGAGAAAATGTAGATTCCAAAATAAACTGTTAAATTTCTTTATACACAGAACTATGATTAAAATGTGATTTTCCCCCCTTGAGATCACTAAGTCAGCTGAGTAGCAAACTATGCTTAACTAACCGGAATAAGCATGAAAGAATCAAAGTAAAGTAAATAAAATAAAAACAAAGGAATGGAGTATAATTAATACATTGAAAATACACTTGTTACATACTTAATCTGTGGCTGCTACAATTTTTTATGTAAACACCACTTTTCATATGAAAATGAACTTGCCATAAATATAATGCACTTAAATTTGAAAATACAAATTTATGTTTCATTTCCAAAACCCATCCTTATGAGGTACTTTAAAAAATACAAAGAGTAATACAAATAGTAACAGTTACCTTCTTTTAAAAAAATGTTTATTTACTTATTTTGAGAGAGAGAGAGGGAGAGGAAGAGAGAAGATGAATGGGAGAGGGGCAGAAAGAGAGGGAGACAGAGAGAATCCCAAGCAGGCTCTGTACTGTCCATACAGAGCCCGATATGTGGCTTGAACTCACGAATCATGAGATCATGAGCTGAGCCGAAATCAAGAGTAGGACACTTACCCGACTGAGCCCCCCCCCCCCCGATGCCCAACTAATAGTTACCTTGTAATTATACATGTTTAAGAGTTCTTCATTCTTGCTGAAGAAATTAACCTGGCTCCAGTGGTGAGCACTGTGATCTGAGTTTCCCAGTTTGTCATACAGCACCTTCCAGGTTTCCCTTCTTCCCTCAAATGTCAGAAATCCTCCGAGTCTGCTCTATGGCCTGTTTTGTCCTGTGTCTCTCCTCAGTCTTCTGCCTGGACTTGTAAACATCACCACGATAACCCATGAGAAAGTTGCATAAAACCCTGGTATTTCAACCTGAATACAACCATAATTTTTGAAGTAACCGAGCCCTGTAATTTAAAAGAGGATGGCTGGGTCATAGGGTAGTTGTTTTTAATTTTTTTGAGGAACAGAAGACTAGGGGTGGAGGGGAAGGGGAAAGAAGGGTTACAGAAAGGGAAGGAGGCAAACCATAAGAGACTCTTAAATACTGAGAACAAACTGAGGGTTGAAGGGGGTGGGGGGAGAGGGGAAAGTGGGTGATGGGCATTGAGGAGGGCACCTGTTGGGATGAGCACTGGATGTTGTTTGGAAACCAATTTGGCCATAAATTATATTATTACATACATACATACATACATACATACATACATACATACATACATAAAAAGAGGATGGCAAGAACATCTAGAAAAACAACGTAAAGAGAGCTAATAATGCATGAGGATAAAGGAGCTAAAGATTCACTCACCTGCTTGGCACGTTAGCTCTCACACACACTGAACGCATTTCTTTTCTGTAGTGACCTGAACATCATAACCACTTACAACACTCGGTGTGAAATTTGCTAACTTGACTCTCTTAGGTATTACCCCGTGGGGACTGATATTACCCTGGGAAACTCCAGATCAGAGCAGTGACCAAAACTTTTCTAATCACCTAGACATTTGCACTGATTGGTCAGTGCGGATCCACCACTAGCCGAGATTTGGCCTTACTTAACTGAAAACACCAACTTGCCAGGTTACCTTACAAATTTCTAATTATGGAATAATATGCAAAATGAAGAAAGAATAGGCTTATATGGGTGCTTGTATGGTGTGTGTGTGTGTGTGTGTGTGTGTGTGTTGGAAACAGTATTTTCTAGTACTCATCTTCACTGATTTCTGAATCTTTTATGCAAATAGCAGTCTTACTCCATGAGCTTTGATGTATCAAGTGGCTTTGATAACAGAGTCAAAGAAACATAGGCTGGACTTCAATGAAAGGGAAACCAGCCCATCTTCTCTGGCTAGCTTGGTGATAACTGGATTTAATTACAATAAATAAATATACTGAAAATAAATTTAGAGTTCATTTAAAATTAAGTGTTGGGATTATCCTGCCATAGCAAATGAGCAAAATTTTTCCTTCTGAAATTAGTATTTAAAGAGGATCCAGCAAGTGTTAGGGACATGCTGAAAATGTTAAAACGTCAGGGTTCTAGGAAACTCTTCTGAAGAGAATAAATTTTGTGGAGCTTGACACCAGAAAAGAATTGTGCAGGCCTGTGTAATTCCATACTCAGTTTCACAGTATTTGTACTGTGTATTTTTGAGAGTAATTTTCTCTCTTGCAGTTATTCTTTCAAACACAGGCACAAGATACCTGTGTAGACTGTGAAATCAATCATCATTGGTTTTCTTCAATGTGGATAATAACCTTTATTGGTCTATCTCTTACTTGCATATTTAATTTATTTCATACATCTACACAATAAGAATGATCTTGTCCTCTCCCATGTCTACCTACAATCTTGAGAACAACTGATCTATCTTGTGATTTGATGTGACTAAAACGGATTCCAATGACAATGGATTATTAGGTTCATACTCTCCATAGCAACTCCAGGAACATGGACTAGCACTAAATAATGGTAATGAGACCATGAAAAAACCCACTCACTTGGATATTCAGACATCATAATATCTTTTACATGACTTAGTTTCAATATACCCCATTTCTATGAATTCTGTTATTTCATATGCTGATCAGTATGAAGTACAAACCATAATGCTGAACTATAAATATCATTGCTCATTCTTTTTTAAGCTTTTATGAGTCTTAATATTAATATTGATATAGATAGTTGACCAAATATCTTACATAATTAATCTTTTCTACCAGCCTTTTCGGCTGCATTGGATAAAAGAGAACTGTGTTGGAGCAGACAGAATTTTTCTCTTCTTAGGGGAGGGAATACATATCAAGGACATTCAATACTAAAATATTAAAGATATTAGATATCATTCTAAGAGGACAGTGTTTCAAAAAGATAATGGTTCCAAAATTCTCTGAGGCCATGAATAGAAAATAATTATTTGAAGCACTGGTAACTGACTTCCCCCAAAAATGTCCACAGCTAAGATCAGATCTGAGATTCTAATAGGCTACAAATGACTGAAAGTTTTAATATTAGTTTATTCTGCGTAGGGCAGAGAGGTGTTTCTAAAGGACCTTCCAGGAGTTATTCATAAAGATTTTAAGTAAGTGTGCCCTGGAGAGCCCCTCTCATCCAACCTCCTCTCTCCTTTGCTCTTACACTTATTGTCATGTCGTTATTGTTCAGCCACGATCATAATTCACAGTAATGAGCCATCTCCCAATCCATTAGCCTCACTTTTGTTCTCTGTGTCTTTCTTAGACTAGATCTCTCAGTCCACTGCTTAGACAGCATCAACTCTCCCACCCTTTGTGGCCCTCTGCCCTTTTTGTGTTTGCATCTCATCCTTCTGGCCAGTGCTCCCCACTGGTTCCTGGGGGTGAGGTTTGCTTCTCCTCACCCAGCAGTCTAACAGAGGCATGTTCAGAGTTCAGTCAACTTAGAATCTTTCCTCCAAAACCCACTGTTCATGGATTTATACAATATCTACATATGTCTTCATACTTTGATATTCATATTTATTTGGAAATTTTTCAAACTGAGCCAAACACTATAAAAATAATACAATGTTGCCCATATATTTTTATCAAGGCTTATTAATTGCTGATATATCACTACTCCTCTCTGTACATGACTACCTTCCTACATGTGTATTTGCTGAAAAAATTAGTTAGTTGAAGACATCCTAACATTTGTCCCAACTACATCTACAGATAACTAAAAATAAGAGTATTATCTGACATAACTAAATAATTTTATACTCAATCAAAATGTATATTTGGGGAATAAAAATTAAAGGCTATTATGTAAAAGCATAATTATCATATGTTGTAAAGAAAAAGAATGAAATGAATGAAAACAAATGAATGAAAATTCCTTCCCCTGCCATCGGCATGCTCCTATACTGCTCTGAGTCCGTTACTTATGATGGGGTTTTAGATGAATATATTTTTCTTACATTATTTTATTATAAATAGCTAGCTCTCTACCCATTTTTGGTTATGTGAATTAAATGTTATTCTGTTTAGAATTGTGACACCCAGGGCACCTAGGTGGCTCATTCGGTTAAGTGTCTGACTTTGGCTCAGGCCATGATCTTGTGGTACATGAGTTCGAGCCCTGCATCGGGCTCTGTGCTGACAGCTCAGAGCCTGGAGCCTGCTTCACATTCTATGTCTCCTTCTCTCTGCACCCTCCCCTGCTCATACTCTGTGTGTGTGTCTCTCTCTCTTAAAAATAAACATTACAAAATTAAAGAAAAAAAAGAATTGTGAGACCCAATGGAGTTGACTCCTTTCAATGTTCATTACCGAATTCTTCAGTTGTTTACTTTGTTCAAACATTATTATTCCCTTGGCTTTAAATGCCCACTGAATTGCACACTCTAAGAGCAGGGGTTTTGTCTATTCTGTGAGTCCTAGCTCATAGAACCATACCACTGCATAAGAGTTGCTCAATGAATGTTTGCTGAGTTAGTGAATAAAATGTAAGCACTTACTCTTTTGTGCCCTTGGAGAATTCCTGCCTCAGTATTCCTGTTCAGTATTCTATGTGTAAGCCTCCACTGAATTTTGCCCGGAGTTGGTCAGGTTCTCCTTTGTTCAACCTCTGTTTCTATTGGATCCATGTTTTTGATCAATGTTACTAAATGTTGCCAGTTTAAGTGTTGAGAATTTAAGGACCGGACTGTGAAAATGGTTACCTAAAGTAAGCCTCTGAGATGGGCTAAGTAGAAGTCAAAATTGAAATTTCACAAGAGATGACATTTTAGCAAAAATGCATGCATTCTGTTAGCTTTGCACATTAAATGTTTTAGAAAACAACACATATCCCAAATTAATAAAAAATTAAAAATAGAATAAACAACTTCAAGCAGCTTTATAAGAGAGTCCGCCTTATTGAGTTTTGTGTCCAATCAGATCCTGGTGCTGGATGTGCACAGGGTGGGGACGATGCTGGTGAAGGAGCCCGACAGAACCCACAGCCTGTACCCAAGCCCGCGTCCTGCGCTGGGACCCACGAGGGCCAGTTCGATCCTTAGAGCAGGTCTCTGCCACCTCTGGTTCTGGAATTGGGTGTGTTCTGCAGGAACTGCATCTTTCATTCAAGAGCTAAATGCCCACGCACGCCTGCGCACATGCACACACACACACACCTGCTTACACACACCCACACCCTGCACACATGTACACACATGCACACATGCCTACACACACACACCCTCCACACATATGTACACACACCACACACATGCACATCTGCACACACCTGCTTGCACACACCCCCACCCTGCACACATGCACACCCACACATACCTACTCACACACACACACACACCCTCCACACATATGCACACACCTGCTTGCACACATCCATACAACCCTACACACATACCACACACATGCACTCACATGCCCTGCGCACACAAGCACACATACCCCACACATGTGCACACACATCTGCATGCACACACCACACACACATGCTCATACACATCACACACATGCCCTGCCCACACATGCTCAAACACATCCACACATATGCACACACCCTCACATACACATCCCCACACCCCCACCTACACGCACACACACACACACACACACACACACACACACATACACTCCTGACCCAGGAGTCAGAGAAGCTGAAGGAAGAACTGAGAGAAGGTGTAACGGTCGTGGGCTGCTTCACCCCACCTCCAGAATCCCTTAAGAATCTCCTGTGCCCCCCCACCTTGGCCCGCCTTACCCTGCCTTACCCAAAATTGTACAGGAAACGGATTTCGGGAAATACAGATCATATCATCCAAGTTGACACATTGAAGCCACCACAGTAAATAAAGACCAGAAAATGTATGTGGAGTCAACAGATGGAAATAATTGCTTAATCGAGAACCATAAATGGATGACAGAAATAGGCAGTTCAGAGTAAAATGAGGAACAGGATACCTGCATATTATTGAAAGAGCTCCAGAAGGTACTTTTCAGGTACAGGAAGGAGCACGGTGCCTCCACAGTGAGAAATCTGGTAGAAATACCCTCAGTGATCAAAGTTAGTACTACCAAAACCTGGAAACCCTGACATTATATGTTTCTTAATACGATGCTTGAGAAAGATGCCACTATGGTGTCCCTGCCAAAATGTGTACTTGACGTTCATCACAAAGAAACAGCCAGGGATCCAAAGTCAACAACCTTTTGCAAAAGACCTGGCCCACACCCTTCAGTGTTTCAGGGTCGCTATAGACCGGACTGTGGGACTGCTTCCTAGTAGAGGGTGTGTGAGAGGTGTGACAAACACATGCTCCCGCTGAGCCACCCAGCGTGTCTCCTAGAGCAGGAAAAGGACATCAGTGAGACAGCTGGGAAAGTTTTAATACATTGTGATATCATGTCGTTTCCTGATTTGGGAAAGTTTTAATACATTGTGATATCATGTCGTTTCCTGATTTGGGAAAGTTTTAATACATTGTGATATCATGTCGTTTCCTGATTTGGGAAAGTTTTAATACATTGTGATATCATGTCGTTTCCTGATTTGGGAAAGTTTTAATACATTGTGATATCATGTCGTTTCCTGATTTGGGAAAGTTTTAATACATTGTGATATCATGTCGTTTCCTGATTTGGGTAACTCCACTATGGCTGTGTATATTTCATTTTAAGGAAATACAAAGTAACATAGGAAGTAATACATTTATCTCCCAGGTAAAGCAGCATCATGCCTGCAATTATTTCTTGAAGGTTTCAGAAAATATTGTGTATGTTCATATGTGTGTGGGTAGATTACTACAGATGCAGATGTAGCCTTTGATATAAATAAGGATTTAGATAAATACATATTTTAGAAACAGAAAGCAAATATTAAATAATAAAATATTAACATTGGGGAATATGGACAAAAAGTAAATGAGACTTCTTTATATTTTTGCATCATTTTTGTAAATTTTAAATTAATTTCAAAATTGAAAATCAAAAGCTAAATAGTTAAACCTATGACCAAAAAAAAAAAAAAAAAAAAGGAGAAATGTTCCTAATCTGTTTCTCTGAAAAGCATTCCTAACAGATGGAAAGTAACTTCATATTGGCTATGAATATGCAGACACATTTTCAAATGTATAGGAGAAATTAGGAGAATTTAAGCAAATTTAAAACATTTCTTTTTGTACTTAAGATGATTATACAACTTTCCCTTGAGATATTCAAATATTTTTTAAGCTTTATTTATTTAAGTAACCTCTACACCCCATGTGGGGCTTGAACATGCTCCTCCAACTGAGCCAGCCAGCTTCCTCGAGATACTCAAATACTTATCATAGGTCCTTGAATTGTACAGATTATTGCAGTAATATCTAACATGGCAGAACACAAAATAAAGTGAGGGTTGTCTAATTTGGATTCCTCTGCTGCTCAGTAGAAAGACCAAACTATTATGTTGGGCTTCAGTTCAACACACATTTACTGAGAACAGGCTAATTGTAATCAATAGAACAAGGGTCTAAATGCAGGTAAAGTGGTGGGTGTACATACAAAAGGTTAATGCATGGTCCTAAAGGAAACTTGAAGAATTATAAAAGAGTCTGGATCAAAATATTCTTCATTAAACATGTGTGTAAATCAAACCTGTAATGTGAGCAGACAACTAGTATTTGTGTATTTCCTTCTCACTTTCCCAATCTCTGACACAAAAAGCAAGATTTGGAAGTACCCCAGGAGAACATTCAATAACAATGAGGGCCTCATGTCCAGATTTGTGATCCAGATTTGAAACATCAACAAAATGTTGATAAGTCTTGAGATTTAGAAAAAAAGTGAGAGGGGTGCCTGGGTGGCTCAGTCGGTTAAGCTTCCTACTTCAGCTCAGGTCATGATCTCACGGTTTGTAGGTTCCAGCCCCGCGTCCGACTCTGTGCTGACAGCTCGGAGCCTGGTGCCTGCTTCTGATTCTGCGTCTCCCTCTTTCTTTGCCCCTCCCATGCTCACGCTGTCTCTCTTTGTCTCCCAAAAATAAATAAATGTAAATTTTTTTTTTTAAAAAGTGAGAGTAACAGTAACTAGGATTGATTTTAGGGAAATTTATGTTTGGAGGAGGAAGAAATGAGGTGAAAGTTACAGAATCCAGGCAGAACACAGATGACTGCCTCCCCGTTATTTGAAACCTATCAATATTCATCTTCCAAATATTAACATAAGGTTCTGTCATAGCTTAATTTTCCACCTAGAGTTATTCTTCTATGCCTTTTCTGGATTTGATTCTATTCTTTTTATATTAAAATTGCTTGTGTGGCCATCTCTTCACTAGACTCTAAACACCATAAGTGTGGAAATAATATCATCCCATTTTATGTATCCAGAACTTGTACTCTGAAAATTGTTCATGTTCCAATAATATTTGCTCAACAAAAAAATAAGGTCAGATGCGTAAAATAGTATAAACTATTAGAGCTCAAAATTTAAAATTCAAAAGGCCACTGAATTGAGCAAGAAAGCATACAGTTTCGGGTTTCAGTAGGAAAATATCTTGGAGACCAGGTGGGAGGTTTAATAAACAAAGGTGATGGAACTGGGACCCCAACCAAGATCTGGGTGGTGGAAAAGAAGAGTCAGGGAGCAGCTGGAAAAGGTGGCAGAGAACATGAAGAAGAGGGCTTACCCACAGCAGCAAAATTCTCCAGATGTCCAAGGAGGTGTGGCTCAAGCCATAGTCAAGAGATCTGGCTGTAGAGGAGGAGGGACACAAATGTTTCTTCTCCTCAGACAGAAAAGCTCAGTTGTGAATATGAGGATGATGATAAACAAAAGCAATAGTAACATTTCTAGTGTTTTTAGATACCTTCCTATGTGTCCGGACATGGTACTAAATGGACGTAAATATTCCAAGCACACGATGCGGCAGATAACAGGATCCACTCCTCGTGGAGAGGAAATAAGGCTTGGAGATTTTGTGTAACCTGCCCAAAGTCGCGCAGGCAGACGGTGGGAAAACCTAGGTGGCCCCAGCTCCCAGCTTTCACGTTGGCTGTGTGTCCAGCAGCATGATGAGGGCTGGAGGCACGGGCTTCTGCACTGCCCCCTGTGTTTGCAGAGGAAGCCTTGGGACCATGCTTCCCAGAATCCTCTGCCAGACACTCTTTGGGTTTAGATTCTCCCCGTGGGGGTTCCTTGCATGAGATGGGGATGTCTGGAGAAAAAGCTGTGTTCCTGCTGCCACAGCAAAACGTGCACACAGGTGGGAGCAGAGGTGCACTTGGAGTTTCTCTGCAAGCTGTTCACAGCCCTGGACGTTAGTGGTGACTTGGTCTAATTAGGAAGGCTGCCGGCGACAAATCTAAAGGCTGGAGGTGACCTTCCCTGGCCTTTCTCCTTCAGGTTTCTGACAATTTGTTAGTAGCTACTTCCTTGTCTTCCATCCTCGGCTCCTGGAATTTCTAAGAATTTGTGTTTTCCTGTCCAAACGCTGATACTGACACTATATAACCAATGACATCCATCGACCTCAGAAGCCTACATGTCACATTTGGCCTAAACAAATACACTGTTACTCAGAGAATTCCTACTCCCAGGATCAACCTTGTACCCAAGAGGTAATGGTAACTACATAATGACATCTTTATAGGCTAGTAGGAATTAGCTCATGTTATTCTTTTTTTAAAAATTTCTTAACATTTATTTGTTTTTGAGAGAGGGACAGAGAGAGAGAGCATGAGCAGGGGGTGGGGGGAGCAGAGAGAGGGAGACACAGAATCTGAAGCAGGCTCCAGGCTCTGAGCTGTCAGCACAGAGCCCGACGTGGGGCTCGAACCCACGAACAGTGAGATCATGACCTGAGCTGAAGTCAGAGGCTTAACCGACTGAGCCAGCCAGGCGTCCCTCATGTTATTCTTATAGTAGGTACAAAGTCAGGTAGCTAGAATATTCCACTATTACCTATTTTGCCAAGTAGCTATTTTACTGTTGTCTATGCAACTACATTTGTTTAAGATGATAAAGGGGATTATAGTGATGTGTATGTTCATTTTTCAAGCAGAATGTAGTCTTAAATTTAATGAGGAAGTTTAAATGTAATGCCTGCGAAGTTCTTTGAATGATCTCACTTTTATTTATTTATTTATTTATTTATTTATTTATTTATTTATTTTTTTAGCGTGAATGTGTACAACATGAAACAGTTAAGTTTTTGATGGGGAAATGCTAACACACCTAAGAGATTATTTTCAAAGCTACGTATTCAAGCTTGAGGGCCTTTTCATGATCTTTATTCTGCACATGACTTAGTAAAGCTTTAAGAATTAAATTCCCTTAGGTATCTGACAACTGGGTCATACAGTGGCAATGTGGGCAGGCTGAATCTCAGCACACATCTTAGGGGGTGGAGCGTCAATAAATCGGGGTGTGTGTTGCAAACTGGACCAGTTTAACAGAACATTTAATGATTATTTGGTTGAGAATCTCTGTAAAGGGAACGAGAAATTGACACACCAAGACTGCAGTGTTCTTTCTTGTAAACATCCAAATGAAAGAATTAAGGGTTCATCTGCTTTTTATGCCCACCATTTCACCATTTGAGGTTTTGTGCACTTTTACAGTGACTGACTCCAGTTCAGAAAACAGATGCACTTTTTAAAGTGCATTCATTTATCAGAAAAAGGAGAACGTAACATATCAAATATAAATGTTATAGATAAGATGATTAATATATCAGCTGGAAAAACAGACCACAGATGTGTAAAGTGAGGTATTATATACCAGTCAAAAGTGTATATTGCTTAGACAGTCCCAGAAAGACAAATACTATGATCTATGATCCCCCTTATGAGAACGATGGTTGCCAGAGGCTGGGGGAGATGGGGAGCGGCTAGTCAGTGTGTGCAGAACTGAAGTTACACAAGACAAGTAAGTTCTAGAGAGCGAGTGTCCAGCATTGTGTCTGCAGCTAGCAATGCTGTATCGTACACTTGAAAATCTGTTAAGACAGTAGATCTCATGTTAAGTGTTCCTTCCACACCAAAATAAACATATATTTTTATTTATTTTTAATTTTTGTGTCTATATTTGCTAGGAGGAGAGAGAGTGCATGAGCCATAGAGGGGCAGAGAGAGAGAGAGAGATGGAGACAGAATCTGAAGCAGGCTCCAGGCTCTGAGCTGTCAGCACCGAGCCCAATATGAGGCTTGCACCCACGAACCATGAGATCATGACCTGAGCCGAAATCAGATGCTTAACTGACTGAGCCACATAGGTTCCCTAACATATATTTTTAAATATCTATATATTTGCTAATATAATTAGTTATTTTTCCCCCAGAAATATTAAAACTATACTTTCAATTGAGTTTAATGTTCAAAGAAAAACTTGGAGTTTCTGAATCAAATATGTGACTTATACCATTGATTTCCAATCATTTTTAGAGCAACAAGACATTCTAAAAATCTAAATCAAAAGTATTCATTTAAAGTAATGTTTACTCTAATTTTGAATTATTTACTATTTAGATGAGCTTTAGGAGACTAAAGAGATAAATGTACTGAACGGATTCTGCTTAAAGTAGCTTCATCTGTGGTGGTTATTGTCTTTTTAATCACAAGACTCAGAGTTAAATATTAACTGAAGGTTGCCAAGAATATTTTCTTAATGATTAGAAAGCAGATTTTTTATTCAGTGTGAAAAACAAATGGGATTCTCTTAAGGAACAATCTTCAGCACCAATAACCAAGTGGTTGGAGCCCATAACCTCTGTATTTGAGGAGATGGACAGATATATTCGGATGGATGGAGCCTCCTTCCAAGGGTGAGTCCGAGAGCACCTGTGACAAGGGCTTGAAGGCCTTACCGCTCATGGTCAATCCCTCTCTGTTGAAGTGCACAACCCTCTTGTCCACAGGAGTACCTGCCTTTTGGCTCTAAACCAGGACATATCTTCTACTAGACATGTCGGCTGGCCCTTTAGGGCCAGGAACAGGCCCATCCTCGGACACTGGCCCATCTCTTTTGGTATGGGGAGGAAAAAAATCAGACTGGCACATTTTTGATTGATCATAGAGGATCCTACATCTTTTAGTGTGAGGGACAGAGTAGGTCCTCACGAACCACGTAGCTCCAAAGAGTTGGTTTTCACTTCTTACCTGTTAACATCTTCAGGCTCAGTTCTCTTAACGTGGGCCTTGGGTTGACAGTGTGCATGTTCTCTCCAGACAAAGCTCCCTTTTCAGCATGAGCACATGCATTCTCCCTGTGCATGTCCCGACACCTCCGACTGTCTCACGGACTCACCGTGTGTGCATCCCAATACAACTGATGGTCTCATGGGCTCTCTGTGCATGCTTCCAGATGCCTGTGACCATCTAAGCTCTACCTCCAACCTGAATTTGTTTGCTGCCATCAGTTACTGTGAAAGAGCATTGAGCTTTCACTAATGATGTTCAACACATCTCTCTACGTTTGACTGAAATGTATGTACATTTCAAACTTGCAATTCATTGTTCTTAAATTAGTTTCATATAGGACACTTTTCTCTTTGGAAAGTTGACAAAACTCTTTACAAATTTTGTTATACTTTCATAGCTTTCTATTTTTAAGCACATATACATTTTTCTCTTTTTCCAGTGGATTTTAACATTGTTTTGTCTTTCCAAATCCTTTTATGGGATCTTTAAGCCCCCAAGCTTCATTAAAGTATGTGTTTTTTTTATCCTAGTTCCTTTTATTTATTTTTGCTTTCATAGTTTATTCACAACCTAGCACTCAATAACTTTACTTCTTTTGAGATCATTGCAAATTATCTTCAATCTGTTGTCAACTGGTATCTCCCACATTGTGTCTAGAAGTTCCCTAGCTGAAGGAATGAATTCACTGAGCCATATCCTAATGGCCAATTGCAGAAAACAGTGCTGCCACCTTTCCAGGATTGCATAACTAGGAGCCTGAGTTCTTTAGCTTTGGCTACCAGTTTTTGCTGTTTTTGTTTTTGTTTTTGTTCTTTTTAATTCCCTCACCAACAGCCACCTCTAGGACCTTTATGTTTCTGCAAACATTCTCCTGTGTTCTTCCAGATTCCCCTGATACCTGATCCCAAACCAATGCTATGCTTAGGTACCAAGTTATTTTTCAGTGAGCAGTGGTTATATAACCATCCAGCCCAAAACTTAGTGGTTTAAAAAATAAGAATCACCTATTATTGTTCATGACTTTTATAGGTGAGAAATTAGGAAAGAGCTCAGATGGATAGTTCTGGTTCCAGGTCTTTTGTGTGGATACAGTCACGTGTGGCTGGACAGGAAACAGTTGAGGCTGGAGTAGATACTACCAGACATGTCTCTCTTTTCATGTAAACCCAAGGCGCTTTCATACGGTGTCTCCACATTCACTGATGTGGGCTTCTTCATGGCATGGCAGCCTCAGGGATGTTGTACTTTTCACTTGGTACTGGCTTCTCTCATGGCCAGTGTTCTAAGGGAATCAAGCAGTAGCTGTATAATAGCTTCGAGGTCACATAGCATCCTTTGCCCCAGATTTTCTTGGCTGTGGTCGCCACAAGGCCTACCCACGGTTAGGGGACATACTCTCAATACTCTAAAAGAGGAATACCAAAGTCTCATTTTAAGAAAAATGTAGGATGTGTTTTTGGAAACATTTTTGGAAAATTCATTCTGCTCAAGGGCTTTAGCCAAAGTGTAGGAACAGTCTTATGTAATATACTCTTAAAATTATACACTATTGAGGGGTGCCTGGGTGGCTCAGTCGGTTAAGTGTCCGACTTCAGCTCAGGTCATGATCTCGCAGTCCGTGAGTTCGAGCCCCGCGTCGGGCTCTGGGCTGATGGCTCAGAGCCTGGAGCCTGCTTCCGATTCTGTGTCTCCCTCTCTCTCTGTCCCTCCCCCATTCAAGCTCTGTCTCTCTCTCTGTCTCAAAAATAAATAAACATTAAAAAAATTTTTTTTAAATTATACACTATTGAGTAGCTGTCACTAAGTTTTCATATCAACATTGATCAAAAGTTAAGCTGTTCTAAAATGAGCAAGTGTTATGGACTGAATTGTGCCCCCCTGAAATTCATATGTTGATGCCCTAATACTCGATGTGACTATATTTGGAGATAGGGCCTTTAGGAGGTAATTAATGTTGAATGAGGTCATGGAGTGGGGGCTGATACAATGGGACTGGTGTCCTTGTAAGCGGAAGAAAATATACCAAATCTCTCCCTCCCTCTTTCTCTCCCTCTCTCCCTCTCTCTCTTCCTCCCTCTGCCCACATCCCTACATCTCTCCCTCTCCTTCCTTCCCTCTCTCCCTGTCTTTTTCTTTTTCTTCCTGTGCGTGGGTGTGTGTGTGCGCACACATGCGCAGAGAAAAGGCCATGTGAGCACATGGCGAGGAGACAGCCATCTGCAAGCCGGGAAAAGAGGCTTCGCCAAAACCAAACTTGTGGGCACTCTGATCTTGGACTTCCGGCCTCCAGAACTTGAGAAAATAACTTTCTGTTTAATCCAGTCTGTGCTATCTTATTCTGGCAGCCCAAGCTGACTAATAAACTAAGTACATAATTGTTCTTTAGTTTAAAAAATGGAAAGCACATTCTTTAATGTCACTCTCTTAGAACTCACAATTATAATTCACCAAATAAAGCTCTTCAAAGTCCTGCAATGAAGAGATCTGTTCAGGTGCATTTAATCTCACTTAATCCAGTGACTTTGAAACTCATCTGCGCACCAAGTAGCCCCCTTTCTTTCCTTATGGAATAATAGAGTTTTCTGGGATATGGCATTTTAAGAACAGTTGCAGATGGTTCATTTGCACTAGATCTTCTACTTAAAGAAAGCATGTGATCTATTCCTGAAATATGTCTTTCTTAGTTATTTGGGTGAGTCTGCTGTGGTAGGTTAATTAATACTAACTTAGACTATTTAGCTGTAACCTAGGACTTGTACACGTATGCAGAAATTGAGTTGAAATAATGGATGGGTAAAGTATTCACATACACTTTTAATCTTTCTTCCAAAGGCATGTATGAAATGCCCACTATAAGCTGCACAGTCTGCTGAATATGAACTTAATAAAGAGATGAAGAGCCTGAAGGACTGTGGCTGGAAAAGGAAGAAAGCTTTGTAAAAACCAAACAAGACAAAATAAAAACGTAAGAGCTATACAGGGCCGTGCGTTTGGCACTGATAACGATAATAATTAGAGAAGGCATTTATTAGAAACTTACTGTCTCCCGAGTACAGTGTTAAGGACCGCAACATATAATATGTATTTCAAAGTCAGAACAGATAACCATGTGTTATAATTGCTACTATAAACCCTCTTGCTTCTACAAAGAAGCTCAAGTTCAAAGAAGTCAAGCAATTTGCCTGATAAGTGAAATACTTCTGATAACAAGTACAGTGAGGTTGCGGGAAGATTCTTTGATTTTATTTTATATACATGAGCAGGTTTGTGCAGAAAGGACAATGCAGAATAAGGCCTTCCTCAGGGAAGAAGAAGTGGGAACAGGACCGTGAAGCACGTGGTTTGGTGTCACTCCATGGTTCCCGCTGGGTAGAGACGGGTCTGGATCAGTGTTCTCAAGACTGTTCGATCCAGCTGCAACAAAAGAAAAAACAAGCACTAAAAAGCCTCTTTTCTGTGAAGAAAACATCACAGCTAGTAGTTCTCTAGAGGGGTTGTCTAGCCCTGTAGAAGATATTTTCAAGGTATTTTCAGTTATTTCAAAGATTGTGGGATCTACTGGCATTTACTGTCTAGGGACTGGGGATATAGACCGCTGGCAACGTGCACAACAGCCCCACACCAAGTTCATGGTCCCGAGTTCAGGGGACATTGCGAACGTTCCCAGGAGACATTGCAAAATTCCCCAGGTATTCGTTTAGAGGAAGGACTTCTTCAAAATTATCTAAAGTTAACTCCGCTATATACATACACGAAAGGTTTTCCCCCCTCAGGTTTACTACATATTAAGTCTTTTTGAAAAGCTTCAGTGTAGGGGCGCCTGGGTGGCTCAGTTGGTTAAGCGGCCGACTTTGGCTCAGGTCGTGATCTCACAGCTTCTGAGTCCCAGCCCTGCGTCGGGCTCTGTGCTGGCTGCTCAGAGCCTGGAGCCTCTTAAGATTCTGTCTTTCTCTCTCTCTCTGCCCCTCCCCCGCTCACACTTTGTCTCTGTCTCTCAAAAATAAACAAAAAAAAATTTTAAAAGCTTCAGTGTAAATCAATAGAGATTTTGCTTTAATTTGCTGTGAATCATGGTCAGAGACGTTGCAAATTTAGAAAATCTGCATATTTTGTTTGGTCCCCAATACAAGGCAACAAACTTGTGTACATCTGCAGTCGCACTCTTGTACCTGGTGCCATGTATAGGGATAAACATCTGATTACTTGATTATGGCTTCTACATTTCTATTTATAAATGGGAAAATTAAATACATATTATTTTATTATCAGTTAATCTTACTTATTTTAGACTGAGTTTTGGACATTGTAGCTAACTTTAAAAATATGAATATAGATGGTTTCATTCTTCTTAATTTCAATTTAAGGCAATAAAGGGGGAGTCGTACGCCTGTATGTGCACATAGAGACAAGTAGCATTCGATGTGACCGAATGCAGAACCACAGATAATATCTTACAATAGATTACGTATGGAGGACAGGATTTATCAATTCTTCCTTTCTCTGTAGGATCGCTGTGTTCTTATTTTAGAATTCTCATCTTTGCCCACTTTCTTTCACTTATAGGAACCATGTTATAATTCTAGCCATTAAATTGTAAACGAGAATTGCTAAGATTTCTCAAAAAGCTTTTTGACAAGGGATGGTCTCTGTTCCTCTGCTGATTTTCTCTTTGCACGGTTGTACTTTACCATCTTTCCACTTGGAACTCAAACGTGGTACCTAGAGATGTAGCAGAAATATGACAAGTAGGACAATAGCAATGGAGCAAAGTGTGTGACAACGAGCATAATCCCAGTTAAGTCATCTGTTGGAAACTTGGCTCTTCTAACTAACTGTGCTTAAAAGGCTAACTAGGGCAAAGTAAATATAACAGAATGACAGAAATTAAACTAACCATGTTACAGTGTAGAGCAGACTGGACCTGTCTACGTTCTTTACAAACGGTTTCAGAAATTAAGGAGAACTTATAAAACAAAGTTCTTAATGAAGCACTTAGAATCTTACTTTCATCTATCACTTCCAGGGAGGTTGATGTGTACAAACAATAGGTCTGGGAAATGCTTTTTTGTTAGCTGAGCATCGAAGAAAGAAAAATAAAAACGCTTCCAAAATGTTTATTAGCTAATCTTTTTAGTGAAATCATCACCAAATATGTAAATTAATTAAAATGCCTAAAACATTAGTAGAAAGCACTAATAAATAATAAAACCAAGAAATATCTCAAACAGCTATTTCTTGGGTATAAATCACTCCATCACATCTGGAGAAAATGACAATGCATGCCATCTGTCACTATGCCTCCCCATGAATAATATCAGCCCTCTCATAATAAATTTGCTCATACAATTTCAGATATTGTCCATTGCCTACCTTCCGACAACAGTGCGTGTTCCCGAGTCTCCTCACTCATTCTTAGGAAAATCGCTGGCAGAGTTTTGAACTCTGTTTCAAGTAGATGTCATTTGCTTTGGGTTAATCAGTTGGTATCTCATTGCCTTTCTTTATCTTGGCTTCTCAAATTAGCGTTTACATACTTATAGGGATATGATATAATGCAGTGTGGTATTAAGCTATAGGAAACTCAAATGCTTTTTAATTGCATATAAAGAATGAATTATTATAAACGAAAGGACAGAAAAGACTCTATGACTTTATGCATTAAATTTCCAAAATAAGGCAACCAATAGATTGTTAAGGAAGTTTCACATCCTGATCTCTGATTAATTAATGGGAAAAGGGACATTATTTCTTATTCACAGCCTTAATATTAATATTAATACATATTAATTTATTAACACAATTTATGATTTCTGTCTTTAACTTACCTTATTATTTGGGAATACCAAAAGGTAATTTTAAATAATTCTCAAGATATTTACTTGCCATTTTCAATTACTTCTTGAGTTACTTAACACGTTTTCAGAGCAAAGAGCTCTGCAAAGTACTTCACTTTTAGGTACGTTTCCTCTCAGTTGAAAGTACCTTTAATACCTCCGTCCCTGTGCTCCTGTGCCCAAATGTTACCTTTTGTTACCAGGGACAATGGAAAGAGTCCATGCTAGACATGTCAGCTCACCTGTATTTACCTGGGCAGCGAAGGAGCGATCTCTTCGTCCTCCAGCTACAGAACATGGATGAACAGGAAGAGCTGGGAGGTGGGAGAACATCCCCAGAGCACTGACTCCAAGTGTCCCAGAGCAGCTCGCAGGCTGCCATCTGAACCAGTCACCTGACACTGGACAGATGAGTGCCCAAAGCTGCCGTACAGGAAGCTGCCTACTGGATGTACGACTGTGCTCTCAGCACTTGTGCGCTTCCTTGGGATCTGTACATCTTCATCAGAAATCCTAAACCTGAGAATAAATTAAAATAGTAGCTTTGATTTTACTCTAATATTCAGTAATTTTGATTATATCTAAAATCCAGATTTTATTCTAATATCCAGTATCCCCACCAAATAAATAATATCAGATAGATTGTAATTGTAGGGTCTATATCGTTAACCTGCTATTCCTAGTGTTTGGCAAGTAACAAGTACTTAATAAATCCTTGTTAATAATGATCAGATGTATATATTTATTTAAATAATAACTGTTGGTGTCATAGGTACATGTGAACTATGTCAAAAATTTCCTTGCTTATTTATGAGACCCAAATGGTAAAAAATAATTATCCAGGGAACAAACTGTTGATGAAGGGAGGCAATCAGTCATACCTCTCCAGAGGAATGTCCCTTTCAGTAGTTGATTCATCTTTTGGTTTGTTTTGTTTTAATTCTATTCGTTATTTAGGTTATGAAGTGAGCCATCAAACTGAGAAAGCCATTGGACAAGATAGGCCTAAGCAACCTGACTTTAGTCACTTATAAATCACACATAGTGTTTTCTGTCTACTTTTACTTCTGGTTTCCTGCTGAGCATGTAAAGAATCAGGATGACAATCCAGTGAGATTACATAACACGGTTGAGGCCAAAGGTGCACAGTTCAGGGTTATTATTCAGAGGACATGTAAGGCCCTAAAGTTCCAAAACCTAATTTCTTTTTTGTTAATGTTTATTTATTTTTGAAAGAGAGAGAGGGAGAGAGAGACGTGGGAACATGGGAGGGTCAGAGAGAGAGAGACACAGAATTCCAAACAGGATCTACGCTGTCAGCGCAAAGCCCAACACGGGGCTCAAACACATGAACCATGAGATCATGACCTGAGCTGAAGTTGGATGCTTAACCAACTGAGCCATCCAGGTGCCCCTCTAAAACCTAATTTTAAGTTGTAAAATGAAGAGAAAAACAGCAAATCATAAATCTGGCCTCTGTCTCTCTCTAAAACAGGAAGAACTGTACCAAATGAATCTGTTTGAGCTATAAAATTGAGACCATAAACTCACATAATCAAGGGTGACTTTAGTTCCCTTCAAGAAAAAAATTTATGTGGGTACTTTTCTAATAATTTAAAATATTTTTAAACATTTTATTTATTTAAAAATTTTATATGTTTTAAGTATATTTTAAGTATCTTAAAATACATTAAATTTGCCTTAGAAATAGAGCTGATTGATTCTATCAACTACCATCCATAGTCAAAGATTTCCAATTATCTCATTTATATCCTTTATAGCATTTTCCCCCTAGACATGCGCTATGTGTAGTTGTCTCGATACTTTTCATTTTTCTTTTTTAGACTTGTCTAATTCCTCAGCCCATCTTTGTCTTTCAGGACATCGATATTTTTGAAGAATCCAAGTCAGTTTTTCTGTGGAATTCCCCTCAGATTTTGTTTTCTGATGTTTCCTCATGATCAAATTCTGGTTATGCACTTTTTTCCTTACTGTTACGTAAGTCACATCATGTCCTTTCAATCAGATAACATGGGAAGCACTGTTGTCAGTTAAATTCTGTTGATGTTGGAGATGTTCACTTGATTTTGCCCATTCTACAAGTCATATAAATTGAACCACTCAGTATATATCTTTTGTGCTTGGATTCTTTCACTCAGCATATGTTTATTAGATATATTTACATTGTTTTATGTGCCAAATAGTTTGTTCTTTTTATAGATTAGTAATTACCCTGTATATCAATGTCGGTAATTTTTTTTCTATAAAAAGCCATGTAGTAACTCTCTCGGGTTTTGCTGGCCACACACTGGTCTCTATCACATATTCATCTTTCTAGTTTTTTTATAACTCTTAAAAATATAAAGGTAATTTATGGAAGTTAAGCCATTTAAGCACAAGCCTTGGGCCAGGTTGTTCCATTGGCTGTAATTTGCCAACCCTTACTCTGAATGAATTTATGACAACATACTTGGTCATTCACTTTCGGATGGATGTTTTCATTATTTCACATTTTGAGCTATTATGAATAAAATTACCAGGGACATTTCTGTAGATTTCTTTCTATGGAGATGACTTCTTATTGTGGTGAAATATGCATAGCATAAAATTTACCATCCTAACCATTTTCATGATTTTAATTCAGTAGCATCAAGCCCATTCACAAAGTTGTGTAACCACCACCACTATGCATTTCCAGAACTTGTTCCTCACACCAAACAGAAACTCTCTACTCACCAAACAATATGTCCCCATTCCTCTCTCTATGGATGCTTTTATTTGTCTTGTACAAACACCCAGGTGTAGAATTACCTGGGCAGTAGGGCGTATGTGTTTAATTTTATAAGAAATTGGTAAAGACAGCTCTGGAATCCCAGCCCGTTCCTACCACAGTCCCCCAGTCACCTGCCTCCTCTTTCCTTGTAACATGACAGAAGCCACTGTGTCCTTTGCCGAGGGCGCCTGGTGAGTGCAGTGTCCGAGGCCATCTCAGAGACCACAGTAGCACCCATCGAGCAGGTCAAGCTCCCTTGCAGGTGCAGGGTGCCAGCAAGCACATCACCGCAGACAGCAATGCAAGGGCATTACAGATTGCGAGGTTCGTACCCCCACAGAGCAGGAGGTCCTGTCCTCCTGGAGTGGTCACCCAGCCGATGTCATGAGATACTTCCCCTCCCAGGCTCTCAACTTCACCTTCAAAGATAAACACAAGCAGGTCTTCCCAGGTGGTGTGGACGAGAGAACCCAGTTTGGTGCTACTTTGCAGGGAATCTGGCATCAGGCAGTGCTGCTGGGTATCCTCTGGAAAATTTAGGGTTGACATATCCATAAGCTTCATGGCAGAACTAAAGTTCTGTTAAGCCTTCCATCGGGGCAGTGGGATTTAGAAAATTGATCTTTCCAATAAACTCTGCGTAAAATTAACTCCCGGTCAAAATGAGGGCCTTGATAAAGGTACACTAATTTTTTTTTTCTCTACTGACATTTTTATATTTGATGTAGATGATACATGTATAGCTGGATCTCTGTTCCATTAGACTCTCCGGTAGAAGACACTTATTTTGATGGTCATGCTTCCTCATCTGATCCAATTGCCTTTGGCCAGATTCTTTCTTGACATCCACCTTCAATAGCAAGTCCTGTCTCCAAAATCACCTCAACACACTTTTGCAGCCCTGGCTAATCATCTCCATATTCATACTCTTGGGAAATGTAATATCAATAACAGATGTCTCAAATTAATGATAGAGAAAGATTAGACAGAGAAAATTGACTGTTTATTAGCTTTCCAGATTTATTTGGGGATTTCCTCTTGCACTGTTGCAGATGATTTGTCCTTAAGCCTCCCACCTGTGAAATAATAAGAAATGTGTACTGTCTTGTCTCCTTGTTCCTAACACAGAACTCACTCTTACTGATAGAAATGGTAGGAGAGGGGCACGTGGGTGGCTCAGTTGGTTAAGCATCCAACTTCGGCTCAGGTCATGATCTCGCGGTTTGTGACTTTGAGCCCTGCGTTGGGCTCTGTGATGACAGCTCAGAGGCTGGAGCCTGCTTGGATTCTGTGTCTCCTCTCTCTCTCTGTGCCTCCTACGCTCATGCTCTGTCTCTCTCTGTCTCAATAATAAATAAACATTAAATTTTTTTTTAAAAATAAGGAGTAGGAGAGTCTCTCGTTCTAACATAAGTCATCAGTTCCTCATGCAGAGGTCTTAAAAATCTTGTAACTTCCTAAGCTATAAGAGCACTAGTATATTTTGTTCTAATATTTGGTCCTTGACCCTGGTTCCTGACACAAAGGTCTTAAATCTCTTGGAATTTTCTAGGGGATAGGAATGTGGTTGTTTGTTTGTTTGTTTGTTTGTTTGTTTTAATGAAGTAACTCATGATGGGCTCCTGGATGGGTCTGGTCATTCATGACTAGAAGCTTAGGATTTTCAGCCCCACTTCCTATTGTCCAGAGAGGGGAGAGGGGCTGGAAATGGAGGTAACTATTGATCATGCCTGTGTGATCAAACTTCCATAAGAGCCCCACACATACAGGATTTGGAGAGCTTCTAGGCTGATAAAGATGCCCACGCACTGGGAGGATGGTGTACCCAACTCCATGGGGACAGAATCTCCTGTCCTCTGAGCCCTTCCAGGCCTTGCCCTATGTTATCTCTTCATCTAGCTCTTCATCTGTGCCTGTATCATAAATTTTCCAATATAATAAATTGGAAAATGTAAATAAGAGTTTTCTTGAGCTCTGTTAGCTATTCTCACAAATAATTGAATCCAGTGGAGGAGTCATGGGAACGTTTAATTTGTAGCCAAGTTGGACAGAAGTTGTAAGTAACCTGGGGACTCACTGCTTGGGACTGGCATCTGAAGGCCATGGGATTGAGCCCTTAACCTGTGGGGTCTGGATTAACTCCAGTCAGTGTTATAAATGTCTTAAATTGAAGGATACCCACTGGCGTTGCAGAATTGCTTGGTGTGGGAAAACAAATGAAAACAGACCAGGTTTCAGGGGTGCCTGGGTGGCTCAGTTGGTGAGCACCTAGTCTTGGTTTCAGCTCTGGTCATGATCTTGCAGTTTATTAAGCCCCTTGTTAGGCTCTGTGTTTATCATGAGGACCCTGCTTGGAATTCTCTCTCTCCCTCTCTCTTGGCCCCCCCCCCCCAACGACTCACACACTCTCTCATTAAAAAAAAAAAAACAAAACAAAAAAACACCAACACCTGGTTTCAGAAGCATTGAGTGTGGTAATAGCGTGAGGTGTGAGGCTAAAGGAGAAACAGAGGGGAAGTGAGTTTTTCCTACACACTACCTTTCAGTTAATGACTAATCAACTTTATGACAAGGGTCAACTTTACTATTGTTAGTGTTTGTTTTCTTACAGCTCTTGTGTATCCTGCTCTTTTCTTTCATCTACTGAGTCATAATAATCACTAGATGCAAATCAGGTCATCACTTATTAGTGTCTCTGCAAAATGGCTGGAAGTATCCCAATGTCCATTAGGGTCCTAACATCACAAAGTGTGCATATACACATGTAGTGTTTTTTAAATATATTTATTGATCAACCCCGTAAATGGCTTAGCCAGGAGGCTGACCAGGTCTCCTGTGCCTACCTCTTTCCTATCATGTCCTTTTTACATGCTTTCTTAAGGACTGGTATACATGTTTCTGTATTTCTTAAAGTCTCTCAGATTTCTTGTGTTGTTTGAAAATATGTCAATAATTATTTCTTTTATAAATAATTATTGTCGATAAATGCTAAAGTCCATTTGCTGTAGTTAGAAAATGTAAAGTGAAACTATTTTATATCTCAGTTCACTTTTGTTATATTGCTTTTATCCATATGAAATGACCAATCATACATTGCACCTTCCAATTTCAGTTTCTAGAAAATACTTCACTAATTTAAACTTTTTCAACCATAAGCAGAATATAATATTACACTGTCCTTCTCAATTTACATAGCAAATAATATTCAAACTCTTAATTGTTTTATTAGTCTATTATATGATAGAGACAATCCTGCAAGCAAAAAATAATGTAGAGGCAGCAACTTTTAACTCTGGAGGCATTTATCAAGTCACTGTGGCAAGTGCCTTCTGCATATAAATTATAGTCATTGTCAAGTACATTCAGATAATGTTAGCAAAACATAATGCAGTTAAAGTAACCCTCTTTCCAGCGATCAGACTCTTTCTTGAAGTGTCTATTCTTCTGGTCTTGGTTATTCAGAGGCTGCACTTAGACCCTAGGGTTGCTCTTGGCCCCTTGCTCAGTGTGGCAGATTGCTGCCTCAAGACCAGCAGGAGAACTTCTCCAATCTCTTCAAGAAGGGTCCAGCATCCTCCAAGGGGTCACCGCATAAAATCAAACCACCCAAAATAATCATGCTTTCATTTAAAGTCAGCTATTTGAGGAGTGCCTGGGTGGCTCAGTCGGTTAAGCGTCTCTTGATTTCAGCTCAGGGCATGACCTCACATTGCTGAGTTTGAGCCCCACATTGGGCTGTATGCTGATAGTGCAAAGTCAGCTGTGGATTCTCTCTCTCCCTCACTGTCTGCCTCTCCCCTGCATGTGCTTTCTCGGGCTCTCTCTCTCTTTCTCTCCCTAAAAGTAAATAAACTTAAAAAATTTTTAAGTCAACTAATTTGAGATTTTAATTACGCCTGCACACCCTTTCAGCTTTGTCGTATGATGTGTGGAACCTAACCATTGGAGTGAGTTCTGCCCACACCTTGGGGCCAGGAATCTTGAAAGCCATCTCAGAATTCTGCTTACCAGTGATGCCGAGTCCTAGCATTCAATCCATCTAGACAATCTAACTTTTCATTGTTTTAGAGACTAAAGAGTCTTATTAAAGCTGACAGAGTCAAGATCATCTAAATATATCCATCAATTTTGTTCTTTTTAAAAGAAAATGCTGGAAATATCCTATGGGCTCCCTATTAGAAATCTCTTGTTCTGAAGCAATCCAGAACATCAAAAAGCAATGCTAAAGTTACAATTTACAAAAGTTACAGTTTCTAAGCTGTATTTTCTATTACATTTTCCTTGTCATTTGTTTTAACTGTAGTTTACCTCATGAGTCAGATCTGAGTTCTGCCATTTTAGTTTTTAGATCTAAAAGTATTTAGATGAAAATTTGCACTTAATTTTAAATAATGACCAGTCTTAAGCCAATTAACTGCCTGCAAAAGAAAATCTAGGTTAGTTCCTACACTTCAGACAATAAATATGTCATTAAATAAAGAAAAAATGGATTAAATATAGAATCATACACTAATAAATTTTTATTGATATTTAATGAGAACATGGCATAGCAGAAATGCATCCAGTTACATTAAGTGAAAACAAAAATAAAATATTATTGAAAGTGTTATCTAAAATGATTTTAATGCTATTTTAGTTATTTGTTATAATTATTAAAAGTCCATTATGAACCAGGAAACACTGAAGTTTGACATTTCATCATTGACAAGGGAAAGTACAGCTTTAGGATATATTGTAGTGTGTATAGTCTAGAGATAGGAAGAGGACATATAAGATCAAAATAATTAATGTGTGGAAAGTCTGCCTTAATTATCATGATGAACTAACTTTCCCCTGGATTTACTAGATAATCATTCCGTTCTCAATTAATTCTTCATATAAGAATGAAATGCGATGTTATTTCTTTATTCTAGAATGCTTTCATTACAAGATTTAAAACCATGTGTGTTTATATATAGTTTTTTCATTCCATAGTATTGGAACGTAAAGAAAATGTCTGTCAAAATTTTAATCTGTATCAAGGTGCCTGGGTGCCTCAGTCAGCTGAGCGTCCAACTCTTGATTTCGTCTCAGGTCATGATCTCACAGTTTGTGAGATCAAGCCCCACATCAAGCTTTGGGCTGACATGTGGAACCTGCTTGCAATTCTCTCTCTCTGCCCCTCCTCTGCACGTGCATGTGCACATACACTCTCTCTTTCTCTGTATATAAATAAATAAATAATCTGTATTATTAATGATACTTCACTTAATTACTGATTCTCACTATTATTTGAGGTTTTCATCTTAATTCCCTAAACCTTTGTGGAGCGCTAACTACGTCTGGTGCAAAAGAGACAAAGCAATAAATGTATGGTCTTCATGTGAGTCTAGTCCTAAACCTGTCTAACATGTTGCTAAAGCAGAACAGCTTCATGGTTACATGGTAGTCCCATCCCTCCTCGTGCTCCTTGAGGAAAGGTACCCATGGGCTGGTAAACCACAGGCACCCCTGTGCCAGTCTTTTTACCTTGAGCACAAAGTTCACAATACTTAAATAAACACCATTAATGGGACTTAAACTCTGAAAATTGCAATCCTGAGATTTGATCACACACCAAAAAAGGCCAATTGTGTTGACTGATAAATTGGTTTTTAGAAGGAGAAGGATTTGTAAAGCAAGGCCTTGCAAGCTTTATAGACTGCATGGCATAGAGTTTAATGTCGACTTTATTTTTTTAAATTTTTTTTTAGTGTTTATTTTTGAGAGAGAGAGAGAGGCAGACTGCAGGCAGAGGGAGGGGCCGAGGGTGGGAGACACAGAATCAGAAGCAGGCTCCGGGCTCTGAGTTGTCAGCACAGAGCCCGACACGGGGCTAGAACCCATAAACCGTGAGATCATGACCTGAGCTGAAGTCGGTCACTTAACCGACTGAGCCACCCAGGTGCCCCTTGTCGACTGTATTTTTTAATAATTTTAAGTTTCAAAAAAAATAATAATAATTTTAAGTTTCCATTAAAGAAGCCAGTTTTAGACTAACAAAAGAATAGTAGTGCTATACCCTTAAAAATTAGGAAGATTTTAGACCGATAAATGAGACTCTAGTTTAATACAGTTTTTTTTTAAATCCAATTCTGTCATATAGTTCATGCAACAGTAGGTGATATCTGCCAAAAGTTTGGCCTTAAGGTTTTGTTTCACTAAGTGAAAATAACTTACATTGTAGAGAAAACTTCATGTTTTATATTAGAGAAAGCTTGTGTGACTATGCAGTGCAAAGAAGTGACTTGAGGAAAACCTCAAACACTTGATTTTGTTATAAAACCTACCATCCATTGTGGCTTGTCCATGTGGCCAGTATACAATCCTTCAAAGTGTGATTTTAATTCATTCTTTGAGCAGATGTGAGAATCTGTATGCTGTGTGTCACCATAATTGGCACATTAGCTGCATTTCGGTGAACATGTGCGTTTAGATACAGGGCCTTTTGAACATCTGTCTTGACAACCTTAGTATAAGGGAATCTAGCTGGGAATTTCAAAGTCTTGTTCTTGTCAACAGAACACTGATGCTATGTCATTGCCAAGCACGTCTTCCCAGACATGAGCCGCTATATGTTTCTAAGGAGGTGTCGATGCAGTTGGGACGGACAGGCAAAGCAGGAGACAGTTTCCAACCCCCTAATTTAGTGCACACGCACTTTCCCTCCCTCCCGTAAGATCCTGTGCCGTAGGGTGAGCTCAGGTCTGCTGCTTCTGTGAGTGCCTGAGCTGAACACAACAACTCAGTCAGGAGCCCGAGAAGGAAGATGCACAGGAGCCAGTATCTCAATATTGTGAAATACAACTAAATAGGCTTATTCTAGTCCCGAGAATTGTTAATCAACTTTCCAAATACTCTAATATGTTGGCCTTCTCTGAGGAGTACCCTTTTATATTTTCATATAAAAGACTGTGGATTTGGGACAGTCTGAGCAGAAATGAGATCAGATGAACACTGTCCCTCCACTTAGTCTTCTAAGAGTATTTCAAAAGTAGAGGACTTTCGAGTTCACCTAATGACCTGATGGTGACTTCTAGGTAGAGATCTCTCTGTGCAGTACTAAAGTGTTATTACTCTGGGTATGTTCATGCAGGAAGTTTAATTCAGTTGACAATACTTACACCAACAGGTCCATCCAGACTGTGAGAACTAACTCACACCCACCCTCTCCACGCAGCCCCACCAGGCATGGGGCCCAAGTTTCCTTTGTGATATTCACTTGACAATATCTCGAAACATTTTCCACTGTAGATTTTAAGGCGTAATTCTTTACAATAAAATGTCCCAATAGATTTTATAAACTCAGAGAACACCATGTGGGTAAGACTAGGAGCATGTTTATCTCAATTCCTGGAGAGACTGCTCTGTAAGGAACACAAATTTGCCATAAGCTTGGTACTGATTATATACTTTGTAATGAGAACAAGTTTTGTAATGAAAAGAAATGGGAAGAAAAAAGATTACAGATGTGTTAATAAACGAAGCTGAGCCAGCAACATATGTAATTACTCTGCTGCTTAGTTAAATAGAGTCTTTTATTAGCATACACACCTCTGCTTACAGGACTTACTCCTCCCTAAGTCACTCACTTCCTAATAGGTTCTGACTGTAGTTCGCCTCTTTGGGGGCTCTCTGTCCAGGGTTGGCCTTAGTGTGTTCATGTCGATACCTCCTGTAGTAATTATGACACAATATTGCAGGGTGAATGAGATTTTATGATGAAATGTCCAAACAGACTTTGTAGCTGTGCGTTTCACTTTGCAAGAAAGGGAATTTAAAACCATTCCTTTCAAAATATTCGAAATCCCTAAATTGTAAGTCATACTGGCCTAAAGTTGTAGTATTTTAAGAAAGCAAAGAACGATGTCAGTGTCCTTGTCAAAACTAGAGGAGTATCATTCACACATGCTCGTCCTCCAGAATAGCACAATCAGGGAATTTTACTCAAAGGCTCTTTGAACTATACTTTATCCTGGAAACTTTTTATTTTTTAAGCAGGTTATTTTTATTTATTTTGGTTTTATTTAAAGAGGTTATTTTCTCCAAACATATCCTATAACGGGTCTATCCATTCTTGTTCAGAAATAAGCTAATTTTCAACTAAGTACGTCAAAAATAATAAAGGTATCAATAATAATAGATAGTAGGGAGAGAACTCTTACTACATGCCAGATGCTATAATATTGTGTATATTTAGCTTTGATATGATTGTGCTGTGTGTGTGCTTCATCTGTCAACATAATCCAAATTGTTTTAACTTTCCACATAAGAGTCAAAATATTTCGTCCACTCTTGGCCAGTTAAAGCCAGCTCACGCAACAGTGCTGTTGACAAATTTAGTCCACTTACACATTTTAAAAGAATGTTTAATATTTTAATATAGTAAAAAATAAGAAAACCAAAATGGTCATTCCAACATTTCATAATCCTGAAGTTATCATCATTAATAAGTTTTTGTAAGTGTGCAATTCTGTTGTTACAAAAAGATATATGTATACGAATATTAATTATTTTATTAATGTTCATACCTCTTCTCACGTGGCACAGCGAGATCTGGGTCACCCAACTGATGACTGCACAGTACAGCATCATCGTCAGCACCCTCACTCGTTTAAACCGCTCCCCATCGGTGGGCATTTCAGGTGTCGTCTATATTTGACTTACAAAAATGCAGTGACCTTACTGAGTGTGTTTTGGTGGAGACATGGTGTCTGTCTTTTAGTCCAAGAGAACTTTCGTTAGCGTGTCTGTAGAGTTACTCATGCTAGTGAGTTTAGCGGGTCAAAGAGAACATGCATTCTAGATTTCAAGGCTACTTCATTGTAAACTCCAAACAGAGTCAGTGTGCCTTCCCAACAGCAGCATAAAGTGGCTGTTTTCTCGGGTTGTCACCAGTATTAGGCATTCTCTCACATTTTAGAATTACTGCCTGGTTCAAAAATGGCACCCCATTTTCCTTTGTCTTAAACCAGAATTTTCCTGATACTTTTTATAGTATCTTAATTGGTTACTTTTAAATGTTTGTCATTCATATTTTTCTGATATCAGCATTTAATAACCTCAGCAAAGGCATTGTATTAGCCATGCTAGAAATTAAATTCATTCAATTCCCAAAATCCATCTAAAAAGTGAGTACCATTCATATTCTTATTTTATAGACAAAGCACTTAGGACAGAGAGGTGTGGGGCCTACTACAGCTCATCCAGCAAGTCACTGCTCAAGTCAGGACACAGAATTAGGAAGCCTGGTCCCAAGACCATGCTTTTAACCTCTACACTGTGATTACCCTGCAGAAGGCGAGGATGACTCCAAACGTGTATTGACTTTCCACTAAACGACCATAAGATTGACTCTGAGGATTGTCATTAAATCTCATTTTCTTTCTAAATAAAATTGTACATAAAAACATGCAGCGATTATCAAATACATATATATTTTTGATTGTTTAGAATAAAAAGATTGATAAGATAAAATCAGACACATGTTAAGAACTTTCATAAATGCAGTAGGTGCTATGATAAATATACGCTAATAGAACACAGAGGAGCGTCATTACTTCGGCTCTGAAGTTCACAGGAAACCTCCTGGAAGAGCCATACCAGTGGCCTTTAATGAAACCACGAAGTAAAAACACTGAAGGGAATGGGCATGGAAGGTCATGGTGTGGGTGGTATGGGCACAGTTTGGTACAAATAAAGAACCCACTTCAAGATGGGAAATAAGGAGAGCTGAACCGTGATAAACCGGGAGTTAGGGCACGGATCCTACAGCAGAGACATTACCGCCCACCGATGTCCACGCGCTTCTCCACACACCACCGTCTCTCCAGGCCCATGTGTGGCACCCATCTTTCTCTTTGATGCTGGAGCCACATGCTCGTGTAAACTCTTAGCCATTGTCCATTTTGTCGCCACATCCTCTTCTCCGAGTTCAGGGATGTTCCCTCATTGTGTCCCTTTTGTTTGTGGTAAAAACACTTAACATGAGATACACCCTCTTAACAGATTTTAAATGCACAATACAGTATTGCTGAGTCTAGGCGTGTGTTGTCTAGCTGATCTCTGCACCGTATTCATCTGGCATAACTGAAATGTTTTACCCACTGAACAGCAGTTCTCTGTTCCCCCTTCCTCCCAGCCCATGGCAACCTTCTATTTTCTGCCTAGACAGTTATATGCATAAGGAATATATGGTATATAAGTGGAATATTATCCAGCCTTAGAAAAGAAGAAAATCCTGCAATTTGCAGCAACTTGGATGAACCTGGAGGACGTTATGCTGAGTGAAATGAGCCAGTCACAAATGCTGCATGATTCCACTTATACGGGACCTAAAATAGTCAAACCCATGGAATATTTCTATAACTTACTCAAGTTCGTAAAGGTAGTGATTGGCAAAGGTACAATTCAAACACAGATCTATGATTCCAGATCCCAAGCATTAACCAGATGAGCCTTATGTTTTTGATAAAATTAACCTCTCTAGTAACAAAGCACTGAAATGACATTTATGAGATACTCCTAACCTGGGCTATACTTGATCTGAAAGTCAGTTTTGGAGGGAAGGAAATTATGCCTACCTAGTTAGGTAAGCTCATGAAATTCAGTACCTTTTATCTTGAGTGCCAATTTGCTCTAAGAATGTGTTTGTGATGATAGGACCTCTCCTCCTGCTGAGCAGTGTGTTCTGAGTAACCAATTTATTTCCCTGGTCATTATTAACCTGGGCAGCCTGTATCTGCAGGTACCTCTGAAGGATACACTTGTCACAGTTATGAGCCACCATCTTACAGGAGCATAGATTGGGGGAAAATGGATTGTTTCACTAAACCTCTAGTGAATTATTTTTGGAACATACAATAATATTATTTTAGGTTGTAAATCATATAGTACCATAAAATCTGACAAAGTGCATTTAAATACTATAATATATATAGTTTTGGTAGCTACAGAAACATGTGTCTTTAACCCTACCAAGGGCAGAATGAGTTGTCAAATAGCCCCTGGATATAGCATCCACTGGCATGTATGCATGTGACTTATAAGATCATCAGGCAATTTTATGAATCTTATATGAAATTGTTCATTCTTTGTAAATCATCCATTTGATTATTTTTTCTATTTGTTTCCTTAAATATTTATTGGAGATATTTCATAGCAGTTTTGTGAAATTTAAAAAAATAATAAGGTAATAAGGAAAAATGAGTGAGAACAATTGATCATCAAATTTTCAATTCCAAATAACACTGTTTCCAAAAAGAGACGCCTATAGCAAGAGCATTGTGAGCAGACAGCACACTCCACTGAAAGTCAAGAGTCTTGAATATCATTCTCAACCCTAGTGGTAATTATCTTTCTAATACTGGACAATTAATGACCATTGTGTATTCCAACTCCTCAATTTTACAATGAATGCAGAAGACAAACTTACTGACTCTTATAGAGTAAGACCAATCATTATCTTATTTTTTCTGATATTATTGATGACTACAGATTTCGTGAGATTTTCCACTTATGTGTCCCTATATGGGTAGATCCTGTACTTACACTCAATGCAGATCTTATACTGCATCCTGATTATTTATTTCCTCATCTGTATTCTTCACTAGAAGCTACAAAAGATATGTCCTGTTGAGTAGTTTATTGCTATAGTTTCCTGCCTAATGAAATAACAAATTTTTCTTTCATATCATGCCACAGTAATTTAATACAATTCTGATCAGCAAATACGGGACGCAAGTTTCAGTTACAGAGTCAAATAATTTGTTGCTCTTGTCTTTGTCTTAAAGTTGAGCTTCCAGACACAGCTTCTAAGTAATGGCGATGACTGGTCCAGACACGTAGCCACCAATGATTTATAAGGTTGCCTCTAACCATAGTCCATCATCTCTTTTCGGCCTCCATTTATTCACCAGATACCAAAACAATTTCCTCAAAACAAGTATCCAATGAATTAAGAAAAAAAAGAAAGTTTTTTTTTTCTCATGTGCTAGCTTTAAATGTTGTGCTTCACATCAAGAAGAGCTTATCTAAAAGTTTGCATCCAGAGTCACATGGAGCTGATGAAACAAATGGAAATCTCAGACCTCTCAAAGCCAAGGGTCCCCATGAGTTTCCTGTCTGCCAACACAACAAACTTTGTGGCTTAGACCAGCACAGATGTGTTATCTTCCAGTTCTGGAGGTGGGAAGTCAGAAATAGGTCTCACTGGACCAGAAATCAAGGTCGGCATTGCTGTGTTCCTTTTTGGAAACTCTAGTCTTGCCCTTCCGGTGTCTGGTCTACCCCCAATTCTAGGCTTGTAGTTCCCTTCCATCCTCAGAGCCAGCAGTCACCAGTTGAATCTTTCTCTCTTAACATCCCTCTGACGGAGACTAACCCCTCTTTCCCCATTGAAAGTCCCTGTGACTACATTGTCCACACCTAGATAATCCAAGATAATTTCCCTCTTTTAAGGTCAGACAATTAGCAACCTATATCCCACCTGCCATCGGAAATTCTCCTTACCATGCGACAAATATATATATATACACACATTCTGAGGATTGAGCCCTGGACATCTTTTGGAAGCCACTATTCTGCCTACCAAAGTCACAAACCACAAGTTATTATGGATATTCAGTCATTAGAAGAACTATTTTCTGGAATGCCATTTTTTAATGAGCGAACAAGGATGACTAGTTCATTTAGTCAGTGAAGCTTTTAGAAGGGTGTTCAGATTAGAATCATGTTGGTGACTGACTGATACCAGCTCCTTATAGATTACAAATGTTGAGGACCTGGATGCTCTGAGAGGGATTAGCCCAAACATGGAAAGTTAGCTGAACTGGAGAAAACAGAAATGGGAGGTTTTAAAACTCAAGAATATTTCATAACTACATTCATCATAAAAAAGGACCTCTTATATATAGTAGAAATACATGTCACAAAGTTTAAATGGCTAATTTACTCATGAGAAAAGGCATTAAAATCTATATTCTGTTCTTATACATCAAAAGGAGAAAATATTTTAAAAACAGGAAAACATAGCACAAATAAAAGCCAAAATACACATCAAAATGGTATTTCAAAATACTACATTAAAAAAATATATGTTTTTGAGATTTTCATGAAAAATGATGGTGATAACCAGGTGTTTTTCCCCTCTGGGAACACATATTAAACCTAAGCTAGAGGTATTACGAGTGAAGCAGGAGAAATCCCAACGTATGAATGGGTGGTATTTATTCTAGAATTCATACTACTGATGCTGTTCATCACACACTTAAAAATGTCCTCCTGTATGAGAGCAGATGTATGTGATACAAGTCTCTCTCCTAGATAATATATTGCTGAAGCTTCCATGTGTAGAAATTAAGCTGACTGGCATTTTGGCTAGTGCTGACATTACAGAAAAAGTGGTGGAATTCAGATCAGCATCTGTATAACCACTAACTAGCCTGGTCCTTCAGTAGTCAAATGAAATTACTGAATTTTTCACCAATGAGATCTCAAAGGTTCTCTGGAGATATATAATCCAGTGGTGCAAGATTCCATCATTGGAATCCCTACAACACTTTATACTTAAGAAATTAACATTCTTTTATTACCCCATTGGAGTTGAGAAAATCAAATGCCAGAAAGATGAAGACAAAGTTACACAGACAGAGGCAGAACCCAGGAATCATTCACAGCTGACTTGGTACAGAATTTGTATCTCTTGATGTGAACTGGACCAGTAATGTAGACACTATCCCAATAATGAGACCAAAGGAGGTGCAGGCAATCGAAAGTCAGTAAAGGCTCTAGGCAAGTTCATAGTTATATTTCCCTTTGATCTACATTTATCTAATTCAAATGAACCAGCTGATGCAAATAAGCCAAGCAAACATACTAATAAAAACCATCAAGCTAACAAAACTATAATTTCACATCCAGTAGAATACACTGTTTAGTGCTTCATCTAGGATTTCTGCCATGAGAGAAAATTATCTAAATTCTATAAGAACAAATTCTGTTTCTACAATATGTGTGTTTTATTTGGTTTGAGTACCCTTGTGAGCTGAGCCAATATTCACAGGACCAGGGACACATTGTTAATGGATAAATTGTTTCTGACTATAGTAGGACATCCTGTACAGAAGTGTTTATGTCTTTGCCACAGAAAGTTCTGGCATTTAGCTGCACAGAATACTATATTGTTAAAGAATGTCTGATGCTGGAATAATATTCAATTGAAATAATAGCAACACTTTAGATGAGTCCAAGCTGTAAAAGTAATTTCTTCTGCCTAATTACTTCTCTACAACTACAAGGTATTTAGACATTCTCGCTCTGAATTTTATAGTTGTGTGCATTTATTTGCAGCATTTCTGCCAAGGCTTATTCAAATGTCTTTCCCCACTATCTTTAGGTGGTACAAGCAATGACATCATTTTATTGCCCATTTCAGTAAGTTTTGTATAAGCTCTAAAACACACAAAAGTACGGACAGATTCTTTTCTTGGTCTTTTAATCTAATACTTTATTTTTTCACTTAAGTTTATTCGTGTTGATTTTTAATATTTGAGGAAATAAGTAGCATTTGAAAACCACTATTCCTAATGGATGTTTCCTTTTTCTAACATTTGTTTTCTTAATTATGCTCATTTTCTCTAAACAATACATCTTCCTCATTTTCTTTTTGTTTATATGATTTCAGATTTACATAAAACAGCAATAATTCCCTTACAGTCTTTACCCAGTCTCACTACCGTTAGGTATTTTTCTGTTTGCTTCATTACACATATTATTTTATTAACATTAGAATGACACTTACAAGCATCATAATCCTTTACCTATAAATAACTCAGTGTATATTTGTAAGAAAAGTACTTTTCCATAAGAAATCACAGTAAAATTATAAAAATGAAAAATATATTAACATGACTGTTCTCTAATTCATAGTTTATATTCAAATTCTGCAATATATCCAATAATGTTTTTCATTTTTATTTTTTTTTAATCCAGGATCCAAGTCAGTATTACACATTGCATTTACTTGTTCCTTTAATCTCCTTAATCTAGATCAAATACTTAGCCTTCCATTGTCTTTCAAAGTTACTCCATAGAATGGTCTCAATGTGGGTTTGTCTGATAACTCCTCCTGGTGAGACTTAGTCAATGTTTTGTTTTGTTTTGTTTTGTTTTGTTTAACAAAAACACTACAGAAATAGTGCCATGCCATTCCCAGGGCATCATATCAAGAGGCACAAGGGATGGGTTTCATTACTGATGATGTGCACTTTGATCAGCTGGTTGAGAGGGTGACCTCCAGGTTTCTCCATTGTGTAGTTACCACTTTGCCCTTTGTGATTAATAAGTAACTTTTGAGGAGATACTGTGTATTTATCCAGGTCTGTTTTATTCATCAAACTAATCTTCTAGTTTTGGCTCTATTGATGATTCTTGCTTGACCCAATTCTTAATATGATGTCAAAATAGTATTTTCTAAGTCTATTATTTTTTTCTACGTTTATTAGTTGGCATTCTACTATGAGTAAGAGCATTCTGTTCTTTCTTAATTATTTATTTTAATTAATTAAGTACTTATATCAATATTGACCCATGATTATAATTTTGTTCAATGGATTATAATACATTAATATTATTAAGGATTCTGATGCTCAGTTTATCTCACACTTATATGGTGGGATGTCTTCCAGCTTTCTCCTGTTCTTCACTCATGCCCCCATAATTTCTTGATCTCTTCTTAAATTTACGGTGTGATAAAATGTTTTTGAATAGGGAATGGTATTAGGAACCAAGATCTGAGAGAAGTCTTAACATTGTTAAAGTGTCCATACTACCCAAAACCACCTATAAGTTCAATGCAATCCTTATGAAAATTCCAATGGTATTTGGAAATAGGAAAAAAAATAGAAATAGAAAAACATCCTAAAATTTATACATACCCATGAAATACTGCAAATAGTTATAGCAATCTTAGTGAAAAAACAAAGCTGAAAGCACCAGACTTCCTGATTGCATGCCATATTACAAAGCTGTCATAATCATGGCTGTACAGTACTTACATAAAAACACAAACAGATCAGTGGAACACAATTGAGATCCCAGGAATAAACCACATGTATATAGTCATCTAGTATTTGACAGGGAAGCCAAGAATAGTCAATGGGGAAAAGATAGTGTCTTCAAAAATGGTGTTGGTAAAACTGGATTACCACGTGCAAAAAAAAAAAAAATGACATTTAACCCCTCTCTTATGCCGACAAACAAAAATTAACATGAGATTAAAGACTTATACATAACACCTAAACCATAAAGCTCCTTGACATTGGTCTCGGCATTGGTCTTTTGGTTATGACACCAAAAGCACTAGCAATAAAACAAAAACAAACACAGGGGACTACAGACTAAGAGTTTCTGCGCTGCAAAAGATACCATCAAAAAATGAAAAGGCAACCTACAGAGCAGGAAGGAATATTTGCAAACCATCTATCTGATAAGGGGTTAATATGCAAAGTATAAAAAGAACTCATATAACTCAACAGCAAAAGCAAAATAATAATCAAGTTGGAAAATGGGCACAGGATCAGAATAGATATT
The DNA here is from genome assembly GCF_018350195.1 of Panthera tigris. Lineage (NCBI taxonomy): Eukaryota > Metazoa > Chordata > Mammalia > Carnivora > Felidae > Panthera > Panthera tigris. Next base: position 857,556 of record NC_056670.1, read on the forward strand.
TTTCCAAAGTGATATAGAAATGGCCACAAGATTCATGAAAAGGTGCTTAGTATCACTAATCATCAGGGAAATGCAAACCAAAATCACAATGAAATACCACTTCATATGTGTCAAAAAGACAAGAGATTACAAGTACTGGCAGGAATGTGAATAAAGGGAACCCTCGTACTCTATCGGTGGGAATGTAGGTTGGTACAACCACAGAAGAGAGGTTTCCCAAGAAATTAAATTGAGAAATAAAATATGGTCGTATAATCTACTTCTGAATATATATCTGAAGGGAATGAAATCACCATCATAGATGAAGAGCTATGTGCACCACCATGTTCATTACAGCATTATTTACAACAACCTAAGTGCCCATCAAAGAATGAATGCATCAAGAAGACGTGATATATATAAATGGAATATTATTCAGCCAAGAAAAGAGAAGGAAATCCTGCCATTTGCAAATGACATCAACATATTGGTGAAACTTGAGGCCATATGCTTAGGGAAATAAGTCTGGAAAAGAAAGACAAATACTGTATGATTGACCTAATTTATATGTGGAATCTAAAAAAATGTCCTCAGAAACATAGTAGACTGGTGGTTGCCAGGCGTGAGGGTGGAGGTGGTGGAAGAAATGAGTAAATGTGGTCAAAAGGCACAAACTTCCAATTATAAGATCCATCTGTTCAGGGATCCTATGTACAGTGTGGTGAGGATGGTTAATACTGTATTGTGTACTTAAAAGTTGTTAAGAGAGTAAACCTTAGTGTTCTTAGCACACCCACAAAACAGTAAGTATGTGAAGTTAGTGAATCAACCTAAATATGGTGATCATGTATAATATATTGGATTATATATATCTGACATATATATGAAAGTGATCAAATTATAAAGTTGTACAGTTTAAACTTACACAGTGTTGGGACACCTACGTGGCTCAGTCAGTTAAGCTTCAACTGTTGATCTCGGCTCAGGTCATGATCACATGGCTCACATCAGGCTTTGTGCTGACAGCACAGAGCCTGCTTGGGATTCTCCGTCTCCCTCTTTCAGTGCCCTTTCCCTGCTCACTCTCTCTGTCTCACTTTTTCAAAAATAAAGAAACTTAAAAAAATAAATAAATAAACGTACACAGTTTTACACGTCAACTATATTTCATTAAAGCCGGGAAATAAAGAGAAAACCTGGCTCAAATTTTTCTCATAATAATGACTCACTTGCTAATGTTTGAAATATATGATACTTTCCGATTTTCTAACCAATGCCAATTAAAATAACTAGACTTCCATAATTGTATATATTCTTTCTGCATTTAAATTGATACTACGTGTATATTATTATACTCAAGATCAAGTTATTTTTTAATAAAATTTAAAACCACTAGTCACATTAGGCATCCCTTGGCTAATTAAAGGTGAAACCAGAAAGAGATTAGAAAGTAATTAAAAGGCTTTTTAAGAAAGAAGAATCTTTCATCCTCGTGGCAGCTAAGAGAGGCAAGACACCCCACAGCATTTGTTTCATTGGTGATTAATCTGTCCATTCGAAGTTTAATGATTCCAGGGAACTGTGTTTGCACAGAAATTAAAGTATCTGTCCACATGGTCCGTTGTCCTCGTATCTAATTATAGAGGTAAACGAAAATTTGGGGGATTATGAGATCCCACATCAGTGGAAGCTGGCTGGAATAACCTTTTTCCTCACTTTATAACCGGGCCGCGGCAGCTACAGTGGAGAGCTCCGTGGGGCCACGTTTTGGACCTTCTGATGTACTTTATAGACGACTTGCTGTCTTCACGAGAATTCTTATTTTCATATTCCTAATAGCAAGTGTTAAGATCTAGAGGATGTTCTTAGAGGCCCCATCAGTTACTCTGGGCTTGACAATCTTGAGACAGAAATTCCCAAATAGAAAGCAGGTATCTGTCAGGCAGTATTTCATCCTACACCTTCATGGCTGGTTATATAAGCGGCATGCTGAGCCTAAGCTAATGTGTTTTCCATCCCAAGTGGCACAGCTGTTTTTTTCCTCCTACATTAAGCACTGAGCAGGTGGTGTTTTCTAATCATTTATGTTCATTCCATCTGCCTTCACGAGCAAGAGAGATCATAGATGTGCGTCCTGGCTCTTGTAGTCAGATGATGATGAATAGAACAGTGAGAATCTGCTTTGACCATAGATGCATCTCTTTTGAAAACCATGGCAACAGCAGTGTGGAGGTGGGGCTGGACCCTGCCCTCTGTCATCCAGAAATAACTCAACATCACCCAGCGGCCATTTGTCCTAACTCCGGTTATTGTTGAGAAATGATGTGTTGGAACATAGAATCATTAGTAAAAGTGGCACAGTATTTTCTTTGGTAAAAGAACAAAGCTTGTCAATGATAATTTACAAATACTTAATTTTTTTACATTCATTAGAACAGTAAGGAAGTTACAAATAATGCACTTTCTAGGCTCAGAGTTCAAAAAGTGTCTCTACTGGTGGTCAGGGGTCTATGCATAAACAAAGTTATTGGCTTTCTCATCCAGTCATATCAGCTAAAAGTGTCTTTTTCTTATTCCCTTATTTCTAATTCGAGGACAAATTAAAAAACAAATAGACATCACACTTAATGAAAGGGTATGGACTATACCAGATATTGTGTGACTTTTAAAAATGTAGTATGGAGAAGATAAGTTCACATTAGTTTGATTTTTCACTACTAATCAGGGGCTGATGTCTGTGTGAAAGACAGATGTGAATGGAAGTCACTCAGAAGGAAATCAAGCTTGGGAAATAAGTTAATAAAAATGAAAAAAGGTTATCACCTTTGTGATTTCTTTATTTTCTGCTTATTATTCTTTGCCATACTAAATGTTCATTTTGAATTTGTCTTACTTCTATTGAAGGGAAGCAAATATACCACCCCAAAATATGCCTTTTTGGCATAAGGATTATTTTGAACTGTTTATTTTTTTTAAAAGCAGAAGTAGGTATAACTGCACAAACTGAGTAGAAGCCACCTTTTGTTTAGAGACATTTGCATTTATAAGGAAAGCCTCCATTTGTAAAGGGGTCTCCCTCCCTCTACCTGTAAGAGAAGGACACCTCACTCTCTAGAAACTCTCATCAATGGGGAAACCAAAGACTTAAATCTACACAACAACCTTACCCTTGTTTACTGTGCTTTTCCTGGTCACCTCCCCAAACTGACTTCCCTCCCCATCAGAATCTTTTGTCTCTATTTAAGGGGGTGGCTGGGGCTATTTAGGGAGTCACTCCATTTTCCTGGGTACCTCCCCTGTATACAGGAGGTACACATGCTATGAAACCTGTTTTTCTCCTCTTGATCTGCCTTAATCACTTTTACTGGGAAGTCTCAGCCAAGCACCTAGAAAGGTAACTGAAAATTATCTTTCCTCCCCTATGCCCTCAAGAAAGTCTTTGCAGAAGGTGTGCTAGTACAAGTAAGACTGTCTAGGAGACTATCTGGTCTTAGGGAGGCTGGAGACAACATAATCAGAATGAGAGCTGAATTACAGGTCAGGGAAGAGACAAGGATACAAATAAGAAGGTGAGTGCGGAAATGTGTAGGCACATTGTGCAAGAGGGGCTGGTGAAGGGCTCCAGGGAGCCTGATGTCTGTGACTCTGTCTGGGAATTTTCCCAGAACGAAAAGGGAGTCAAAGGGTGTGTACTAGTCAAGTGTCATTTATTTGTTCTTTCATTGTCATTTCATTCTGCAAATGGATATGTCTTCTGATGCTTCTGGCATCAGCAGGCAAGGACAGAGGACTCAGAGGTTATCCCATAGGACCAGTTAAGAGATCCTTGGTGTCATGCAGGATAGAAATCAAATATGAGCCGGGAGGAAGTGAGCAGACTTTATTGACTGGTGTAGATGGAGTGTTGCAGATGGAGTGTCTGGGAGCCTCAGAAAGGAAGGGAGAGCAAGTGTCTCCTTTGCTCGAAGTTTGGGGTTTGTATTGAGGACTGTGGTCTGGAGTACATGTCCTCTCAGGCATCTGGGAACTGGTCAGAACAAGGACAAGTGTCCAGGTGTCCTCATAAGTCACTTACTTCCTGGAACCAGGGTGTGTTGGAGTCAAGATGTGTAGAGCTGGTGGTCTGGAAACATACATGACGACCTCCCCCAGTCACTCCTTAGCAGTTATCTGTTGTACTGGAAGACTCCAGAGAAGTCATTAGCTCCTTGTCCCTTACAAAGAGCATGTACATTATTGTACTATAAGCCACGTGTAAGGTCCTAGCAAGGATAGAAGCAGGAAAAGGAGCAAAAAGCAGTTCTTTGTGGGGTCCCTTCGGTTTTCCCATCTCACTGCCAAGTCTTAAATTTATGTGTGCTATTTTAACTCTGTTTATGACTTGTATTAAAATAAAATTTGGGGGCGCCTGGGTGGCTCAGTCGGTTAGGCATCTGACTTCAGCTCAGGTCATGATCTCACGGTCTGTGGGTTCAAGCCTCGCATCGGGCTGTGTGCTGACAGCTTGGAGCCTGGAGTCTGCTTCGGATTCTGTATCTCCCTCTCTCTCTGCCCCTCCCCACCTCATGTTCTGTCTCTCTCTGTCTCTGAAAAATGAATAAACCTTAAAAAAAATTATAAATAAAATTGGATTGGATTCTGCTGAAGAGAGAAGGCTTTTAAGTTTATATCTTTCTCTTTTCCATACTTACCAGGAATCCACACAGTTACATTTTCCTGAAGGCTATGGAGTCAGTCTTATCTAATAATCATACATTTTAATTTTCCTATTTAAATGCCTTTTATTGGTGAAACACCTTAATCTTACAGCCACAGGACAAAAGGGAACAGGTTAAGAGTGAGTATATTTCACATCTCTTATACAAATCATGAGCAGTTTAAGATTTTCAATGAAAGTCCAGGCTGCAAAGCCTGATTTTGAAGAGGTTGATCACAAAACCGAGCCACATACTAGCTGGTTAACCTTACACAAGTGAGGGCTCAAATTTTTCAACTCTAAAAATGGTCTAATAATACCTCATGCTTCACAGTAGAGCTTATCATGTGGTGCATGGGCCATAGCACTTTTCAAAAACAAATTATGTATTAGCATTACATTATTAATAATAAAGACATTTAGGAAATTAACATATTATTAACAAAGGAAATCTGAAGTGATTTGAGAAGTAACAATTTTTTATATTATAAACTACTGTAATCTCACTTTTTTTGAGTTAAAAAATAAAATGAGTACAGACCAACCTGTATAATCTATTTTTTTGTAAATTATACACTAATACCATTGTACTCATATGCTTTTGTATATTGGTAAAATAATAATTTAAAAGGATGAGATACAAATAATCATCGGCCAGGACTTATGAATGAAACCATTATGGAAGCTTTCCTCTGGAAGGCAGATTTTTACCCAGGATGTTTTACTCCAGGCAGTATTAGATTAGTCCTCTTGGTCCCCTAAAACCTACCGTGGTTAATGGAGAGTGCTGACAGCAGGCATGCTGGGTGCATATTTTTTTTGACACAAGCTCATGACATCTTTGACTTAGGGAATGTAGACACCAGTGTGGGGCACAGAAAGATGCTTATACGTGTAGCTCAAGGAATTTTCCTGTAATCCCAGCCACGTGCAAGCCACCTTCCTGCCCAGACTGCTTTCCCCACTGCCACTCACCCACCTCCTTCGAAACTAGAAATTCCTTGAAAGGTAAACCATTTCCTTTTGTTTCCTCTCGGCACCACGGATCACATTTGGCAGAGTAGGTAGTCAAAAAACCCGTGCCGTTGAATATAATATATATGAACCCAAAGACACAGCCACTATACTGTCATGATTTGCTAAGACCTGTCAAACCTCCCCAAACCTTTGAATGTGATATGCCCAATCATTTCAATTATTTTCAATGTCTACCTTTATTGGAAAAGGTGAGTAAATAAAACTCTCTAACACAACTATAATTTCTTATTCATTAAATCAACAAGGCAAAGCTAATGACCTTATCTCAGAACGTATTTTATGAGTTACAGTTAACTTTTTTTCTAGAGCTGAACCTATAGACAAAATAGAGACAATTTTCTATTCGGGTGTTCAGGCACCTTCCCCTCCAGTCAGTCGCTCATAAGCACTTCTGATGCAACACTGACCGTGTCAGGGATGAATCTGTGTATAGGCACACAACTGTGTTAACAATGAGGACAGGATTTTAGGAGAATTAGGTATCAACTGGAAAGCCCTTTGGGGTTCACCAAAGGGACAGTTTATATCAGAGAAGCTTCCTGAAATGCAGATGCTGTTTTCTAGCAGCCTGAAGGATATGCGAGAATCAGTATAAGCAGTGAAGTTAGCCATGTTAACTTTATCTTAATTTCTGACAGGATATGCATGTTTGTAGAGTATAAATTGATGGGAGATAGAGAAAATAGTGTCACAGGATTTTTTTTACCACTGTACCCGGGATTCGCTCTCTCACAGCATCGAAGAATGACGAGATGGACACAAAATGAGCAGCAGGCAGAAATTTATTGGAATATAAGCTTAGAAAGGAAGAATAGTAGGAAGGCTGTCTTCCACAGAGAGGGGACATTGCAAAGTGAATGCCAAGGGCTACAGCAAGGGTCCTTGTTTTATAAGGTTCTTGTCAGCAACCCCCCTCCCTTCCCCCTTGTTCCTTCTCAGGTTCCACCCTTACTGGCTGGATGGCTCTAGGTGCCGGGTTGTCCATTCCCCATTGTCTCATTTGCATTGTATGAGGGGTGGTCTAGGGCTATATTTTGTCAAATTCCTGAGGGGAACCTGAGGGGGAGGAGGTGGGGTCTGTTACATTCTTAAGAGGAACCTTATGCCTGAGGGGACTTCCTGTGGTCAGACACTTTCAGCAGGGTTCCAAAATAGGTGTTTTTCCCCACACAGGGACCTCAGGCCCTAATCTTTCCCTCTCTGCCTACTGAATCCTATCTTCTCCTATTATGATAGCATCAGATTGTTAGGATGAATGGCCTCTTTGTGGTTTTTTTTTTTTTAATTTTTTTTCAACGTTTTTTATTTATTTTTGGGACAGAGAGAGACAGAGCATGAACGGGGGAGGGGCAGAGAGAGAGGGAGACACAGAATCGGAAACAGGCTCCAGGCTCCGAGCCATCAGCCCAGAGCCTGACGCGGGGCTCGAACTCAGGGACCGCGAGATCGTGACCTGGCTGAAGTCAGACACTTAACCGACTGCGCCACCCAGGTGCCCCAATGTTTTTTAATCTGAATTATAAACAGAATTTGCCAGCTTGAAATTTACCTCTTTGGCATAAGGATTATTTTAGGCTGATGATTTTAAGAAATTGCAGGCATTGGAGAAGTTCTTTGAAAAGAGTATAAATTAACTCTTCGAAAAGAGTATAAATGTAAGCAGGAAGCTTCCTGCTTACATTTATAAGGGAAATCTCCACTTGTAAGGGGTCCCTCCCTATACCAGCAGGAGGAGGATGACCAAATCTTCAGAAACTCTTATGAATGGAGAAGAAGGAGCAAATCTGCATAAGGACCCTAGCCTTGTTTACTGTGCTTTGCTAGAAAACCTCCCATAAACCACATCTTTTGTTGTTGGTTGGAGATGGTGTTTAAGGTGGTGGCTGAGGAAGTCACTCAGCTTTCCTGGGTTTCTCCCACTTTTATAGGACAAATCCCTGTTATAAAACTTCTCTTTGTTTTTCTCCTGTAAATCTGTCTTGTATTACAAGGGGTCTCAGCCAAGGAGCTGGAAAGATAAAGGGAAAATCATTTCTCCCCTACACTATAAAATCAAATATGTAAACTTTTGTGCGCTTTTCAAAGTTTGATGATTTACCTGCACTATTATTAGAGGAAAGCAATTAGAAACTTTAATGAAAAAGACAGCATTTTCAAAAGGCAAGTGTCATATCAGTAAAGAAAATCTAAACACTGTGGATAGCATTTTCATACATGTAATACTGTCACCAGCCTAACCCCAAGACGAGACCTTTACTGACCACCTGCATTTACTCACTGAACTTTGCCCCACATTTTCTTTAAGTTCCTCTTTCCAGCTCATCTCTTAACTCAGACAAAAGACTCCACAAGCACAGCATAATGTGATGGGAACCGCAACTCCCCCTCAGGCAATAGCTCTGGCCCCCAGACCACCCAGACCAGTTTGAGCTCAACCCTGATCCACGCCTGCATAGAGGGACCACAGAGTGACCCACAGTTACCTCTACCTCATTATAACACTAAAATATCCACCCAAGGAGGGTCACAAGCCTCATGACGCAACATACAATGTACGTATAGGCAGGTTTCCTTAAGGCGCCTGCATGACCTCACGCCTTCTCTACAGATGATGACAAGGCTCCCCTATCTAAATATTCATCATAAGCCTAAATGAAAGGAACCACCCACCCTTGCTGGAGGAGTCATGGCTTTGGAAGTCATTCCCCGTGATCTCCTTCTTTGCTGCAAATGAACTTTCCTGTGGGTGACAATGCCTCCTGGTGTAATTTCTGACTCACCCAGGGGCTAACTCACGTTGGATGGGTTACGGTTTTAAGATATTTTATACAAGAAATCAGTAAATTCCCATCGTGTATTTCTGTGGCCTTACCACCTGTACAGGATGCTTCAGAGGATGGAATAATATGAAATAAATACATCTATTCTTTCAGTAACATAAACATTTAGTTGAAGAAGCCAAACGGACAACACTATCCCCAGTTGGGATGTTGAGGCGATCTGGGTCAGATGGACAGAACTGGCAATGTCTTTCCTGAAAAAGAGATTATTTTAATAATTAGTAAGAGCACTGCACAGGATGGAGGAGAACAGGAGTGATTAGAGAATAAAGTCAGAGGCCTTTGGAAGGGCAGGAAAATACCATGAATCAGTTTTGTGTGCAAATCAGTGAGTCTTGCCGGCTTGTATGAACCACGGGGAGGATTGAGGTACATTGGTAATTATGGAACGTGGCTCCTGTAGAAGGTTGGCCAGAACATTGTGCCATGTCTTTAGATGGACGATCTAAAATGAAGGAAATTTTCTGAGATACTAATGTTAGTAACGAACTCTCATTGAATGCATGCTACACGAACTTCATATGTTTATTATTTCACTTAATCCTCACAACAGCCATGGACAGTAGATGTTGTTTTCACCTCCATTTTATATAAGAGGGAATGGAGGCAAAGGTTGTTGACAGCCGGCTCCGTGTACACAACGTGTACACAGTGAGCATCCAAACCCAGTCTGGCTCCAGGACACAATCTCATAACAGTTACGACATTATAATTCTTAAGAGAGTCATTTCAGAAAACTGTTTGATTTTTATTTATTTTAATTTTAGTTGTATTATTTTTTAATTTAAATCCAAGTTAGTTAACATAAAGTGTAATATGATTTCAGGAATAGAATTTAGAGATTATCACTTACATACAACACGCAGGTGTCCCCAACAAGTGCCCTCCTTAATGCCCATCACCTATTTAGCCCATCTCCCCGCCCATTACCCCTTCCAGCGACCCTGACTTTGTTCTCTGTGTTTAACAGTCTCTCTTTTTATCTTATTTTTCCTTCCTTTTGCCTATGCCCATCTGTTTTGTTTCTTAAATTCCACATTTGAGTGAAATCATATAGTTTTCTTTCTTTGACTGACTTGTTTCACTAGCATAATACAGTTCATATTGCAACTGAACTAATGTGAGTTAGCCCCTGGGTGAGTCAGAAACTACACAGGGGGAGTTGTCACCCATAGGAAAGTTCATTTGCAGCAAAGAAGGAGATCACGGGGAATGACTTCCAAAGCCATGACTCCTCCAGCAAGGGTGGGTGGTTCCTTTCATTTAGGCTTATGATGAATATTTAGATAGGGGAGCCTTGTCATCATCTGTAGAGAAGGCGTGAGGTCATGCAGGCGCCTTAAGGAAACCTGCCTATACGTACATTGTATGTTGCGTCATGAGGCTTGTGACCCTCCTTGGGTGGATATTTTAGTGTTATAATGAGGTAGAGGTAACTGTGGGTCACTCTGTGGTCCCTCTATGCAGGCGTGGATCAGGGTTGAGCTCAAACTGGTCTGGGTGGTCTGGGGGCCAGAGCTATTGCCTGAGGAGCAGCTGTGGTTCCCATCTCAGGATGCTGTGCCTGTGGGGTCTGTTGCCTGAGTTAAGAGATGAGCTGGAAAGAGGAAAATAAGGAAAAATGTGGGACAGAGGTTGGTAGATACAAGCAGGGGAGCAAGCAAGTTCAGGTCTCAGGATCAGGCCAGTGACAATATCCTAATAAAATAACATCGACTGAAACAAAGCATTTTCAGCGGAAAATCACTTTGGCAGGAAGAAATGCTATCTTTTTCACCCCTACTGTTCTACTGTTCCCAAATCACCACTACTAAACTGCTGTGCCTCTGGCTTGATGATAGAATATCCATTCATATTCACAGCTAATAAATTGAAAATAAGCCTTGGTTTAGTTCAAATAAGCAAGTTGAGTGTATGTGTCACCTGGAAATTTTCCTCTCAGTAGGATGCATTGTCTCCCAACACTCAGACACATATAACAAACCCGGAGAATGTCTAGGAGGAAGACTGCGTGTGCAAATGAATGAGAATAAGAGGTGCAGAGAGGAAAGGCGTTCAGGAAAGGAGACCTTTGGTTTTCCAAGGCATAAAATATTTTTATATTCTGAAAGTAATTGTTAAATGACTCAGAGCCACCTGACATCTACATGTTAAGACATACAATAAGAAGGAAAATTATTTCTGCGCTAAATTATTTCTCTAACTTGGCTGGACCCAGTGGGGCTATCAGCCTTCTTGTTCTTTGTACAAGTAACAGTTCTAGTCATTTCCAGATTGGAATTAGGTTAGAGCCAAACTCTAGCTAATTAATTCAGTCAGAAGATTGGCTCCCCAAATCTCAGGTCTTTCTAAATAAGTTAACAGTTAATCTTTATTTCAGAGTAAATTTCTCCATCCTCATTTGATGAGATAGTGCTAAATAAATCAGATTCTAAATCAAATGTGTGAGAAGAGAAGAGTGTCCTGTCTGCTGTGCAGTGCATTTGATCAATCATGTAGGTAATGATTGGTAGCAAAATGATTAAGTAGTGCTGAACAAGGTAAATGAGTTTTAACTTCTTGCTATAACTTCTCTAAAATCTCTGTTCTATCCTAAAAAAGGCAATATGTAGGAAAGTGATGAGGATATCAGGTGCTTGTTCTTCTTCCCACTTTGATTTATTTTTTTCATGTTTATTTCTTTATTTTGAGAGAGACAGAGAGAGAGAGAGAGAGAGAACCCCAAGTGGGCTCTGTGCAGTCAGCACAGAGCCTGACCTGGGGCCCAAACCCCCAAAATGGGAGGTCATGACCTGAGCCGAAACCTGTGTCTCCCAACCTGTGTCTCCCCCCTCTGCCCCTCCCCCGTTGGCTCACGCTCTCTCTCTCTCTCTCTCTCTCTCTCTGTCAAAAATAAACAACTTGGAGTCTGGGGCAAAAAGCACACAGAAATGTAGCCAACAAGCAGGGAAAAGCACGTGGATGGAAAGGGACCAGGTCCTTATGGCACTGGGCAGCCAGACACAAACCCAAGGCCCACAAGTGCACATTGGCACAGTGCCCAGCCTTATGGGGGAGTGTTAGGTCCCTTGAACAGGGAAGGGGCACCTACTGCGTTGCATGCAGCCTGTTAGTGTTAGCAGATCTCTCTCTCCTTGCACAGAAAATTACCACAGAATGCCAGGCTGGAGGCAGGAGACGCCAGTGCAGTCTGGCATTTTCCCAGGGCCGCTACTGGCTTCCCATCTGCAAGGAGTCTGACCCCGACTGCCCGTTCACACTAGGGAAGCTTTCTCCCTTTGCAGACTGCTATTTTCCCAAACTGGCTTACACAGGATATGTCGGTATATGTTTGCACTGTTAGAATAGAGCAAATTCCTTCCTTTGAACTGGGGGTCTCAGATGAACCATGGATGTGATTATACACCTATTGATTTTCCCATGATTTATGATAATGAGGCTATTTTCTGGTTAGAGTACAAGAATTTTTTCTGGCAATATCACTTAATGACAAATGTCAAATTTTCAAAGTTATTGCCTCACAAAAATAAGCATTCTTAAATTATGACCAATATTTTCCAAGGTTGGCATTTAATTGACAAAGAAAATACAAATCATGCCTGCATTTACAGGTAGATTTTTTTTCTATAATGAGTATTCACATTGCCAAAGACTTTAATGGAATGACAGCAGGGCAGTATAATCCAAATATCTAAAATATAAATAATACTTACAAACTTTGTAATTATTTGTATCAATGAGTATTTTGAACATTATCCCATTAAGACAGGAAGAAACTAGTCCAAATTACTAAGAAAAAATGAGAGAATTGCCCACTGATTTTATTTTATTTTTAATTGTTTTTTTAAATGTTTGTTTATTTTTGAGAGAGAGAGAGAGAGAGAGAGAGAGAGAGAGAGTGGGGGAGGGGTAGAAAGAGAGGGAGACACAGTATCCAAGGCAGGCTTCAGGCTCTGAGCTGTCAGCACAGAGCCTGATGCAGGGCTCAAACTCATGAAGTGTGAGATCACGACCTGAGCTGAAGTCAGACGCTCAACTGACTGAGCCACTCAGGCGCCCCTTATTTTATTTTATTTTTTAATTTTATTTCTTTATTTTGAAAGAGAGAGCATATTTCTGTATTTTGACAGAATAGGGAAGGGGCAGAGAGAGCAAGAGAGAGAAACCCAAGTAGGATCTGGGCTGTCAGCACAGAGCCCGACGAGGGGCTCACTCTCATGAACCGTGAGCTCATGACCTGAGCCGAAGTCAGATGCTTAGCTGACTGAGCCACCCAGGCACCCTGCCTAGGGATTTTAAAGAGAGAAGATTGATCCATTAGGTTGTCAGGAACTTTGCAATCCCAATGTTAGAAAAGTCGAATGGAGAAAGGGCATAGTGTGTTCTAAATACAAGGAAAGCAGCATATATAATCACCATACAGTAATTTCAAAACCTACACTTACAAATTATCTCCTTCAAAAATTTTTATCCAAATATTTTAGACATCCTCTTTGGAAGCATTTGCAAAAAGACTAGCCTTGAAGCACCATCTTTTGAAGTATTTTGGCTTGTTCTAATAATGCATAAAGCTGTCTTTGATACTGAAGAAAGCTATGGTTAAAATTCGTCGGAGACTGCTGTATACACAACTGAGGTTGAACTTAGCATTTCCTCAGCATAAAATGGAACAGTCCTGGAACACTTACTGTTTGAACAATGACCTTAAAGTTATCAGCAGCTTCTAAAATATATGAGCAAACCCCTGCCTCCTGCATATGCAAACAGCAAAACATTTTTTAGAAATTAATTTAAAAAAATAATTAAAAGAATGTGCATGGGTCTTATATTTACTTCTCTTAAATGAAAAACTATTGAGCAAGTTCACCGAATGCTAAATATTAGGCAGTTTGGTTTGAGATGGACTTACAAGGTAGGGGGATAGGAAGAATATTCACAGTGCACTTGGTCCATAGCCCGGATATGTGGTTAGTTCTGTGGGCTCCAGAGAAAGGGCAGCTGACAATTCCTAGCTGCTCAGCCATAGACAATTCCTAGGAATTTTATCTGAGACACGTAAGGATGATGATAATCTCTGTTTCATAACGCCCATTACAATGATTAAGTGAGCCTTCCTTAAATGATTAGCACAGCCCCTGGGAAGTGCATATGGTTACAACTGACAGCCCTACCTTATACCTGCATGTAGAGTCTCCTCTAAATGTACCTTCCTGTATGAAGTTGTATCAGGTGGGCCCATCATCCATCTAACCTAACCTACAACAATAAATGTGTATTTCATGTTCAGGCTCTTCTGGGGCCTCGATTCCACATGTACGTCATCTTCTGGGACCCTCAGGCCCCCCTGAATGTGGAATCCCTCTGGGAAAGGCAAAGTATGAGAGAGAAAGACAATGGCCTATGGCTTTTGGAAGCTTATGAACACATCAGGCCTGTTAACAGTGCATTGGCTTAAGCACATTTCACGGCCAAGCCCAGGGTCAAGGGGCAAAGACAAATGCTCATGGGGGGAGGGGATATATCTAAACAATAATGTGATCGACACAGCTGTACTGAGAATTTACACCAACGTATCCAAGGGAGTGGCCCTCCTGAGTGTTACGGTGGATGTCTGAGGGATTTAAGCACTGTGTTAATGCCCTTGTGACAGTACTTCTTGTCCCCATGTCATGAGAGAAGCTACTGAATTGTTTCCACAGTAGCTCTTTAGGATGCACATGACCACTGGGGATGTCGGGAAGTGTTAAGCTCCATCACTGAAAGCACTGTGCCAGCAAGATCAGAGTGTTCGAATCTAGCCAGCATGTACTGGACACCTGCTGAATGAGTCTTCACAGACTTCATCTCACGGAACATCATAAGCACGTGGTGATCCTAATTCCCACTGCACGGATGAAGAAGGCGAGACTTGTTCACGTTCTCACTGCCGGCAGGTGGCGTGGTCAGAGCTGAGACCCAGGAACTTGTGTTCTGTGGCTCAGGTCCTGTCCCCACACCGTTCCCCTGCTCCATGAAGACCAGCTTACCTGACTTTTATCTGCTTTATATGTCCCCAGATTTCAGTCTTCATAACTGTTTCAGCTTTACTTATTTGTTGTGGACAGGGATATGGGCAGGTTTACAATATATCCACTCACTGGACAAATATTTGTTGTACGTCTGTATGTGACAGGTGTTCAACTCGCTGAGGATGTGACAGCAAACAGACAGACAAACAAAAATCCTCTGTACGAGGACATTACATTCCAGTGAGGAAGGCACACTATATGCAAATAAATAAACAAAAATAGTTTTATATTTATTGATAAAGTATACTATACATTATTTAGTATGCAAACACATATGTTTTCATAATGTGTGTATATGAATGTGTGCTCAAAAGAGGGAGAGACACGCCCAGAGAGAGAGAGAGAAAAGATCTATAGAAGAAAGTAAATCAGGACATTCGTTGGGGAGTTACTTAGGCCATTCATCAAGAAATCACTCATGGAGGATGTGGCAACGGAGTGCAGACGTGAGTGGTACTGAAGGTACGTCCCTGGGGAAGGCCTTTCCAGGTGGAGGAGAGAAGAGAGAGAGGCCTCCGCTGGGACGCAGCCCCCTGCATTTGAGTGGGTGTTCTTGGGGAACCCGTCAGACAGGAAAACTGGGAGCCTCTGCTTCAAACCTACTAAATCAGAGACTCTGGCATTGGGGCTCAAAAATCTGTGGCCCAGGTGATCCCAATGGTTCCTAACAACTGAGGAGTGCTGGGTTTGAAGAACAGCAGTAAAATGAGTGGGCTGAGGTAGGAAATGAGGCCTGGGCTACAGAATGGGGGTGGGGGGGGGGTTGCAAGCTCTTGGAAGGACTGAGCTCCAGGGGTCAGTGTATTTTCCCATCAGACCACATAGTCCATCCATGTAAACATGGCATACGCATAGTCATAATGGCTGCACAGTCTCTCTGTGTGGATAGTTGGTGTACAAAGTGAAACGCGTTCACAATGACTCTGCATAAGTTGCAAGTAAGTTAAGCCTGCTGAACTTATGGTAAATGCGGATGATAAAAATTCAGTATAAAGAGGTGACTTATAAGGAAAATATTGACTCCGTTCCCTGATTGTAGCGTTAAAAAAAGTCAACATTCAATATACAAACTTATGTTACGGAAACAAACAGCGTGGATAAATATTTGTGTAAGTGTTCAACCTAAAAAGTAAATCACATTCTTAGACCTGGCAGGGGATTCGTGTAGTTTAATAAGCACATTAAACAAATTTAATGAGCACATGAGCCCTGGGGACCTTAGCTTACAACCAACAATTTTAATTGGAACTTAAATAAATTATCCAATGCCATGACAACCACTTGCCTTATATGGTCACAGTGGCTGGCTGCCTTCAGAAGGAGCTATGTTCTCCTTACTTTCAAAGCCAGAGCCAGTACCCTATAATTTTATAATGCAAGCTTATTTCCTAAAGGGTGCCAACAGTAACAGTCTCCAAGGAAAGAGAGTAAAAGGACACAGAAGCCACCCGGATAGTGTTAGTGAGAAACAACTCATCCAAGGTCTGTGACAATGGAAATGATTTTGGGTTTTATTAGTTCTGAACAAAGTGCCAGAGATTACCAGAAAGGTAATATAAATAGCTCTTCACATAGTGTCTCAAGTTCCAGACTCTTTTCTCCTACATTCTTACAAGAATATACACGTTCCACTCTGCCAAGAGAAGTCATGTCCGTGAACAACCTGGTTATGACACTAAACTGCTTCTTTCCAAATGGCTCCCCTTGAAAAGCCTCAGTCATCTTTTCTACCCTTAGTTGATGTGCATTTACATAATCCATACCTACGCTGGCTTGATCCAAATTTATTTTGTAAAATAAATCTATTATGGTTATATTTACAAGGAAATCTGTTTAATGCAAATAATCAGTGTTTTGGAATAGGCATGACTTCATCTCTGTAGTAACAAGGTAACACTAATTTAACTGCTATAGCAGGACTGAGTAATTCTCTTTCAATAATGACCAAAAAAGAAGACAAAAACACCTCTTCCAATTAATGGAAAGGGAATAGAAACCAGTTTTCCTCCATAGACTGGTACTATATGTTATTTTAAAAATTTGTACCGAAAGACATTGCATTCTGTATCATTTTTGTTTTAAACTTGTTCCTTAGGCAGTGGTTGCTCTACATTTTAATTTTCCCATTAACCTGACTGAAATGAACCAAAGACTTTAATGGCCACCACCAAAGAAGACATACTGATGGCAAATAAACATATGAAAACATGCCCCCACATCATATGTCATCAGGGAAATGCAAGTTAAAACAACAATGAGATTCCACTACATACCTGATACAATGGGCAAAATCTGGGACACTGACAACAAATGTGCCATGGGGGTTGCAAAAGAGGACAGTCACTCCTGAAGACTGTTTCTTATGAAACTAAACATGCTTTAACCATACAAAACAACAATCACACTCCTTGCCCTATACTCAGAGGAGCTAAAAACTTGTGTCCACACAAAAACTTGCTCACAAATGTTTATGGAATCTTTATTCATAATTGCTAAAACTTGTGACAACCAACATGTCCTTCAGTAGGTGAATGGATATAAATTGTAATCCACCCAAACAATGGAATATTATTCAGTGCTAAAAGGAAACAACCATAAAGCCACAAAAAGACATAGAGAAATGCATATTACTAAGTGAAAGAAGTCATTCTGACAAGGCTGTGTACTGTGTGATTCCAACCATATGACATTCCGGAACAGGCAAAACTGTAGAGACGATAAAAATATCTGTGGTTGCTAGGAGTGGAGAGTAGGGTACGGATGGGTAGGCAGAACACAGAGGATTTTAGGACATTTTAAATACTCTGTAATATTATAATGATGGTTATATCTCATTGTACATTTGTCCTCAACCATAGAATGTGCTACATCAAGAAACCTAAGTTAACTATGGACTTTGGGTGATTATGATGAATTCATGATGTAGGTTCATCCTTGATAATTAATGTACCATCTGGTGAGTGATGTTGATAATGGGGACAGCTATGCATGTTTGGGGGGGGGGGGTCCATATAGAAAATCTCTGTAATTCCCTTTCAACTTTGTTGTAAACCTAAAACTACTCTAAAATAATTCTTTTAAGGGGCATCTGGATGGCTCAGTCGGTTAAGCATCCAACTTTGGCTCAAATCATGATCTTGCAGTCCGTGAATTTGAACCCCATGTCGGGCTCTGTGCTAATAGCTCAGGGCCTAGAGCCTGCTTTGGATTCTGTGTCTCCCTCTCTCTTTGCCCCTCCCCCACTCACACTCTGTCAATCTCTCTCTCTCTCTTAAAAATAAATAAACATTAAAACAAGTTTTTGAAAATTCTTTTTAAAAAAGTCAAAAATAAATCTTTGTACTTTGTTTTCAGAAAGAAAGCAATCGAAATTTTAAAAAAAGCAATATCATGTATAATACCATCAAAAATGTTAAATACAGGAGCACCGAGGTTGCTCAAGTCAATTAAGTGTCTGACTCTTGATTTCAGTTCAGATCATGATCTCATGGTTCATATGATTGAGCCTTGCGTCGGGCTCTGCCCTGACAGTGTAGAGCCTGCTTGGGATTCTCTCTCACCCTCTCTCTCTCTGTCCCCTTCTCTCTCTCAAAAATAGAGAAATATTTTTTTTTTTTAAGAAAATGTTAGGAAATAGAACCATGCACTGGAGAAGTCAAGATTGTTAAGGCATTAGGTCTTTCTAAATTCATGTATAAATTCAATGCAATACCAAACAAAATTCCAACATGCATATTTGTAGAATTTGATGTGATTTTAAAATTTATATAGAAATGCAAGGACATAGAACAATCAAAGCAACAGATAATAAGAAAACTGTTGGGAACTCACAGTACCTGATTTCCAGACTTGCTATAAAGCTAAAGTAATCAAGACAATGTGATGGTGGCATAAATATGGGCAAACAGATTAATGGAACAGAAAGAGATGCATGTATGGCCAACTCAATTTCAACAAAGTGAAAAGGCAATTCAGTGAAGAAGGGATAACCTTTTCAGCAAAGGGTGCTGAACAATTGTATGTCACTATGTAAAAAAAAAAAAAAAAAAAAAAAAAAAAAAAAGCTTCAAGCCATATTTCACACTATATACAGAAACTAACTAAAAAATGGTACATGGAGCCCAATATGAAGCTTAAAACTATGCATTTTCTAAAAGGATAAAAAGTCTTAGTGACCTTGGTTTGAATAAAGATGTTTTTAGAAATGGTATCAGAGCATCATCCATAAAAAAAAAAAAATGATAAATTGTACTTTCTTCAGAGAATGAGAAGACCATCCACAGTCTGGGGAAATATTTTTTCAAATCATATGTCTAATAGAAATCACATATCCAGAACATATGAAGAATACTTTAAACTCAAAAATAAGAAAACAAACAACTAAAAAAAAATGGAAAAAGATTTTGAACAGATAAGTTACCACAGAAGATCTAAGAGTGGCATACAAGAACAGGTTCAGCACTGTTAGTTACCAGAGAAATGCAAATTAAATCCTTGCCATATTCCTGTCCACACTTATTAAAAGGTGACAGTAACGGAAAAAGAAAAAGAAAGGAAAGAAGCAAAACACACCGTCTGTACTGCGGGCAGAGGACTGTCCTTCACCCCTGCTGGGGGATAGATAACCTGAGAACAGATTGGCAGTTACTTCACAAAGCAAACATGCATGTGACGTATGATGCAGCCCTAAATACTTGCCCCAGAGAAGTGAGGGCTCTTGTTCACACACAGGCTCGTCTGTCCGTGGCAGTTTTATGTGTAACAGCCGAACTGTGGACAACCCCAATGCTCATTGACAGTGGGCGGCTGAACGTCCAGTAGAGTAACACTCACCAGTTCTAAGGAACAAACCATTGATAGTGGCAACCATGTACATTAATCTAAAAATAATTATGCTAAGTGAAAGAAGCCAGAAAAAAAAACCATACTGTATGATTTTATTTACATCAAAATATAGAAAGTGCATATTAACCTGCAGTGACCGAAAGCAGGTCAGTGGCCACCTGAGAATGAGGACAAGGGGTGGGATCACAGGGACAGAACTTTAGGACCAAGACTATGAGCATGTTCCTCATGGTGACTGTGGTTATGATTCTACAAGTGTATGCTTAAGGCCAAAAACGTCAAATTGGACATTTAAATAGTGCAGTTTATTGAATATCAAGTATACCTGAATGAAGTTGTTAAAATTGTATAGTAAAGAAAATAAGTCAGAGGAATGAAGCCTCTTTTACAAAGTTATCCTAAGATTTGCCCTTCAATTATTGTACTTAAGCAAGAATATAACAAAATATAAACCCTTACTCTCTTTACTTATTTACAGAGGCTTTCCCTGGTATGGTTTGTACAATCCCTGCCCACTTGAGCTGATGTTTTAAAATTTAACATATTAATTTGCCTACATTATATAGTTTTAACTCAATGCTTTCTCCTAGTAAATTAATCATTACATTTCCTTTTTAGTTATTTTTTCATGGATAAAATTGAATACCTTCATATCATATTTGAGGGTAATCTTTCCCTCGTGAACATCAAATCTAATTATTTGTTATTTGCATTTAAAATAATTATTTTAATATGTGCTCTTGCCTAAGCACTTTGAAAATTACTCCTGTAAACATTTCTGTTTTGTGTAAGTTTCTCTCCTGTGTGTTGAATATATATTATTACATAGTATTATGAGTTAAAAGGGGAATATGCAATTAACCCATATGCCTCCCATGAAACCCAGGCACCATGAAATAGTTCCACTCCAGGGCCCGTTGGATGTGGGATGGAGACTTGCAGGGATCACTGTCAGGTTCCGTGTTTCCTGGGAGTAGCAGGAGTGTTCGGGTTGGCCCGACCACGGAGTTACTGTGCCTTGATGGCATAAATGCTGCTCTGCGCTCCTTTCTGGTCTGTGCTGTTCATCACACTGTCTTCTGGCTTCCGTCATCCGGAAGGACCCGCAGTGCGGTGACCTTCTTTCTCTCCCCTCCGCCTACCCTTCAGGGGGGTCAGGTTAGCTTCTACTGCAAGTTCTCCTCTAATTCAAGGTGGAATGTAAAAAGTCCCACTCTGGTTTCACATCGTACCCATGTCCTCCAAACAAGTGTTTACCGGAAAAAAAAAATAATTTAAATTTATTAGGTGTTTTTCAGTACTTTATAAACTGGACATTTATATTCCCGTTTAACTTCAGGTCTTTGTATTCATACTTTTATGTGTAGCCATCTCAAAGGGGTAGGGGAAGGTCCTAGATCTGTAATAAGTGGTGATAAATCAAGTATAGTCATTATTATGGACAAATGGTGACCTAGCTGAATTAAAGACAACAAAGTGTTTTCTTTCTGTGCCTTCCACTGTGCTGTGTGTCATACGTGTGCTAGACTTTATCAACTATACTGTGCTGAGAAATATGAGCTTTAGAATCCCCTCCCAGTGCTGTTCCAGGTAAGAACCGGCCAAAGCAGGGACTTGTGCAGAGTTTTCGAGGAAATTGAGCAGCAATTGTTATTACATGAAGACCTTCATGGTCAGGCTTGGGGTGGGGGGATGCGGTTGGTACAAATGTGCCCGGGCAGGTTCTGGCTTGCTCCAGCTTGCTTCTGTCCACATCCACTCCTTTTGTCCCAGTGGCCTGGCCTGCCCGGCCGGGCTAGCCCCCTGACTGTGGGCCCCCGCAGAGGCCAGAAGCCTCTCTGCCCATGGGCAACAACCTTCCACAAACCCTCCAACCTCTGCTCAGGATCCCACCTGTGCAGCTACCAGTGCATGGCAGACTTCCCTGCAAACATCAGCTGTCTGTCCAAACCGGCAGGTTAATGCGGTGGGCTCTCCCCTGATGCTCTGACTCCCCCTTCTAGACCTTTACTTGACCAGCTTCTTCCACAGCCTTTTAAAGTCTAAGCCTTACAAAAACTATCTCATATTCCAGGCATCAGTTGCTACAGGCAGATACTGATACTGTTTTGAAACAGCAACAATTATCTTTTTGTTTATAGATTTGAGATTTGGGACAGATTTCACTGGGACAGCTCACCTCTGCTCCACAAAAATATCTGGGCCCTCAATCAGAATAACTCAAACATCTAGGTGCCAGGAATAGTTTGGGCTCAGTTAGGCACCCGTTTCTCTCACGTAACCTCAGACCCCACCAGGTGGTACCTCTCACTGCTCTTTGGGTCTCCAAGAATGATTGTTTCAAGTAAGAGGAATGGAAGTCACCAATCTCTAAGGCCTGGACCCCGAAACTAGAATATGTCACCCTTGCCCTGTTCTAGTGGTCAAAACATTCAGAGAAGATCTAAATTCAGGAGGAGACACATACATCCAAACTCCAGGAAAGCAGTGTCTAAGAATTTGTGGCCAGATTTAATCTGCCACGGGTCATACTATGGTCCTGCGCCAGGAGAGTTTACAAAGAGTTCGTAAGAGAGCCAAGAATCAGACCAACGTCCCGCAGGGTAGGGAGCCCGCCTTGGGAAGCTTGTGAAGTGAGTGCCCGGCAACATGCACACAAGTTTACATATGTTCTCATTTCATGAAAATCGTTGAAACTGACACATCAAGATTTGTTAGAGGTGAAAATATTCTGGCTCAAACATTAACTTGTTGGCAGCCATACAGGTAGTCAGCGAAGGAAGGCGAGCTCCAGCCGGGGCTCCTCAGGGCAGGAACCTCTTGTGATCAGTCCTTCTGCATCGACTTTCCATCCACAGGGTCTGCTGTAGCGGAATAACCAGCAAGATGCCTCCTCCAGAGAGCAGGAGGAGATTCCAGACCCACATCATGTCCTCTGAAAATAAATGTTTGACATTCTCTCCCCTTGCAGAAGATTAGCGTGAGGTCATTTCCTTTCTGTCTCAGAGAGGTTTCCCTTCCTCTGGGAAATGTAGGTGACTCCAAGCCTTGTGGTCCCCTGCCTCCCCACCCCCATTCCAGTCACAGGACAGAAATGACTTCCCACCCGAGGAAAGTGAAGGTCTGCGAAAGAGGTCCCACGGAAAGTCACTCAAATGTGAAGTTCAAGGATTTGATACCTGCCTGTACCAACTGGTAGTAAAAACTATACTAACCTTCTCAGCTTCCCTCAGTTTTAAAAATTTAATTTAACTTTTTTAACTTACATCCAAGTTAGTTAGCATATAGTGCAACAATGATTTCAGGGGTAGATTCCTTAATGCCCCTTACCCATTTAGCCCATCCCCCCTCCCAAAACTCCTCCAGTAACCCCCTGTTCTCCATATATAAGGCTCTCTTATGTTTTGTCCCCCTCCATGTTTTTATATGATTTTTGCTACCCTTCCCTTATGTTCATCTGTTTTGTCTCTTAAAGTCCTCATATGAGGGAAGTCATATTTGTCTTTCTCTGACTAATTTCACTTAGCATAATACCCTCCAGCTCCATCCACATGGTTGCAAATGGCAAGATTTCATTCTTTTTGATTGCTGAGTAATACTCCATTTTATATATAAACCACATCTTCTTTATCCATTCATCCATTGATGGACATTGGGCTCTTTCCATACTTTGGCTGTTGTTGATAGTGCTGCTATAAACATGGGGGTGCATGTGCCCCTTTGAAACAGCACACCTGTACTTCTTGGATAAATACATAGTAATGCAGTTCCTGAGTCATAGGGTAGTTCTATTTTTAATTTTTTGAGGAATCTCCACACTATTTTCCAGAATGTCTGCATCAGTTTGCATTCCTACCAGCAGTGCAAAAGGGATCCTCTTTCTCCACATCCTCGCCAACATCTGTTGTTGCCTGAGTTGTTAATGTTAGCCATTCTGACAGGTGTGAGGTGGTAACTCATTGTGGTTTTGACTAGTATTTCCCTGATGATGAGTGATTTTGAGCATTTTTTCATGTGTCAGTTGGCCATCTGGTTGTCTTCTTTGGAGAAGTGTCTATTCGTGTCTTTTGCCATTTCTTCACTGAATTATTGGTTTTTTGGATGTTGAGTTTGATAATTTCTTTATAGATTTTGGATATTAGCCCTTTCTCTGATATGTCATTTGCAAATATCTTCTCCCATTCTGTCAGTTGCCTTTTATTTTTTATTTTTTATTTTTTTAAAAATTTTTTTTTCAACGTTTTTATTTATTTTTGGGACAGAGAGAGACAGAGCATGAACGGGGGAGGGGCAGAGAGAGAGGGAGACACAGAATCGGAAACAGGCTCCAGGCTCCGAGCCATCAGCCCAGAGCCTGACGTGGGGCTCGAACTCACGGACCGCGAGATCGTGACCTGGCTGAAGTCGGACGCTTAACCGACTGCGCCACCCAGGCGCCCCTGTCAGTTGCCTTTTAGTTTTGCTGATTGTTTCCTATGCTGTACAGAAACTTTTTATTTTGATGAGGTCCCAATAGTTCATTTTTGCTTTTGTTTCCCTTCCCTCTGGAGATGTGTTGAGTAAGAAATTGCTGTGGCCAAAGTCAAAGAGGTTTTTTGCCTGCTTTCTCCTCAAGGGTTTTGATGGCTTCCTGTCTTTTGTTGATGTCTTTCATCCATTATGAGTTTATTTTTGTGTATGGTGTAAGAAAGTGGTCCAGGTTCATTCTTCTGCATGTCGCTGTCCAGTTTTCCCAGCACCACTTGCTAAAGCACCACTTTATTCCATTGGATATTCTTTCCTGCTTTGTCAAAGATTAGTTGTCCATACATTTATGGATCCATTTCTGGGTTTTCTATTCTGTTCCATGATGTCTGTTTTTGTGCCAGTACCAGACTGTTTTGTGCCAGTCTTGATGATTACAGCTTTGTAATACAGCTTAAAGTCCAGGATTGTGATGCCTCCTGCTTTGGTTTTCTTTTTCAAGATTGCTTTGGCTATTTAGAGTGTTACTTGTTCCATACAAATTTTAATGTTATTTGTTCTAGCCCTGTGAAGAATGCTGGTGTTATTTTGATAGGGATTGCATTAAATATGTAGATTGCTTTGGATAGTATTGACATTTTAACAATATTTGTTCTTCCTATCCAGGAGCATGGAATATTTTTCCATTTTTTTAATGTGTCTTTTTCAGTTTCTTTCATAGCTTTCAATAGTTTTCTATGTATGGATTTTTCTCTTCTTTGGTTAAATATATTCCTAGATATTTTATGGTTTTGGTACAATTGTAAGTGGGATAGATTCCCTGATTTCTCTTTCTGTTTCTTCATTATTGGTGTATAAGAATGCAACCAATTTCTGTGCATTGATTTTATATCCTGCAACTTTGCTGAATTCGTGTATCAGTTCTAGCAGATTTTTGGTCGAATCTTTTGGTTTTCCATATAGAGTATCATGTAATCTGCAAAGAGTGAAAGTTTGACCTCTTCCTGGCCAATTTGGATGCCTTTTATTTCTTTATGTTGTATAATTGCTAAGGCTAAGACTTCCAATACTATGTTGAATATCAGTGGTGAGAGTGGACACCTCTGTCTTGTTCCTGACCTTAGGGGAAAAGCTCTCAGTTTTTCCCCATTGAGGATGATATTAGCAGTGGGTCTTTGATATATGGCTTTAATGATCTCGAAGTATGATTCTTCTATCCCTACTTTCTTGAGTGCTTTTATCAAGAAAGGATGTTGTATTTTGTCAAATGGTTTCTCTGCATCTATTGAGAGGATCATGTGGTTCTTGTCTTTCTTTAAATGATGTGATGAATCACATTGATTGTTTTGAGGATATTGAACCAGTCCTGCATCCCAGGTATAAATCCGACTTGGTCGTGGTGAATAATTTTTTCTAATGTATTGTTGGATCCGGTTTGCGAATATCTCGTTGAGGATATTTGCATCCATGTTCATCAGGGAAATTGGTCTATTTTTCTCCTTTTTAGTGGGGTCTTTGCCTGGTTTTGAAATCAAGGTAATGCTGGCTTCATAGAATGAGTTTGGAAGCTTTCCTTCCATTTCTAATTTTTGAAACAGCTTCAAGAGAATAGGTGTTAACTCTTTCTTAAATGTTTGGTAGAATTCCCCTGGAAAGCCATCTGGCCCTGGACTCTTGTTTCTTGGGAGATTTTTGATTACTAATTTGATTTCTTTACTGGTTTATGGGTCTGTTCAAATATTCTATTTCTTCCTGTTTCAGTTTTGGTAGTGTATGTTTCTAGGAATTTGTCCATTTCTTCGAGATTGCGCATTTTATTGGCATATAATTGCTCATAATATTCTCTTATTGTTGTTTGTATTTCTGCTGTGTTGGTTGGTTGTGATCTCTCCTCTTTCATTCTTGATTTTATTTATTTGGGTCCTTTCCTTTTTCTTTTGATCCAACTGGCTAGTGTTTTATCAATTGTGTGAATTCTTTCAAAGAACCAGCTTCTGGTTTCACTGATCTGTTCTACTGTTTTTTATTTGTTTGTTTGTTTTGATTTTGGCTTTGATAGCATTGATTTCTGTTCTACTCTTTATGATTTCCTGTTTTCTGCTGGTTTGGGGCTTTATTTGCTGTTCTTTTTCCAGTTCTTTAAGGTGTAAGTTTAGGTTGTGTACCTGAGATCTTTCTTCCTTCTTTAGGAAGGCCTAGATTCCTATATATTTCCCTCTTATGACAGCCTTTGCTGTATCCCAGAGGTTTTGGACTGTGGTGTTATCATTTTTAATTGGCTTCTATGTAGTTTTTAATTTCCTCTTTAACTTCTTGGTTAGCTCATTCATTCTTTAGCAACATGTTCTTTAGTCTCCAATATTTGTTATCTTTCCAAATTTTTTCTTGTGGTTGATTTCAAGTTTCATAGTGTTCTGGTCTGAAAATATGCATGGTATGATCTCGATCTTTTTGTATTTGTTGAGGGCTGATTTGTGTCCCAGTATGTGATCTATTCTAGAGAACATTCCATGTGCACTGGAGAAGAATGTGTATTCTGATGCTTTAGGATGAAATGTTCTGAATATATCTGTTAAGCCCAGCTGGTCCAGTGTATCATTCAAATCCATTGTTTCCTTGTTGATTTTCTGTTTAGATGATCTGTCCATTGCTGTAAATGGGGTGTTGAAGTCCTCTATTATTATGGTATTATTATCAATGAGTTTATTTATGTTTGTGATTAATTGATTTATATACTTGGGTTCCTCCACATTTGGAGCAGAAATGTTTACAATTGTTAGGTCTTCTTGGTGAATAGACCCCTTGGTTATAATATAATGCACTTCTACATGTCTTGATACAGTATTTTAAAGTCTAGATTGTCTGATATAAGTATGGCTACTCCGGCTTTCTTTTGTTGACCATTAGCATGATAGATGGTTCTCCATCCCCTTATTTTCAATCTGCAGGTGTCTTTAGGTCTAAAGTGGATCTCTTATAAACAGCATACAGATGGATCTTGTTTTCTTATCCATTCTGTTACCCTATGTCTTTTGATTGGAGCATTGAGTCCATTGACATTTAGAGTGAGTACTGAAAGATATGAATTTATTGCCATTATGTTGCTTGTAGAGTTGGAGTTTCTGGTGGTGTTCTCTGGTCTTTTCTAATCTTTGTTGCTTTTGATATTTATTTATTTCTATATCTATATCTATATCTATATCTATATCTATTCTTATTTTCTCCCCTCAGAGAGTCCCCCTTAAAATTTCTTGCAGGACTGGTTTAGTGGTCACAAACTCCTTTAATTTTGTTTGTCTGGGAAACTTTTTATCTCTCCTTCTATTTTGAATTACAGCCTTGCTGGATAAAGAATTTGTGGCTGCATATTTTTCTGATTCAGCACATTGAATATATCCTGCCACTCCTTTCTGGCCTGCCAAGTTTCTGTGGATAGGTCTGCTGCAAACATGATCTGTCTTCCCTTGTAGGTTAGGGACTTTTTTTTTCCCTTGCTGCTTTCATGATTCTCTCCTTGCCTGACTATTTTGTGAATTTGACTATGATATGCCTTGTTGATGGTCGGTTTTTGTTGGATCTAATGGGCGTCCTCTGTGTTTCCTGGATTTTGATGTCTGTGTCTTTCCCCAGGTTAAGATAGTTTTCCGCTATGATTTGCTCACATAACCCTTCTACCCCTATTTCTCTCTCTTCCTCTACTGGGACCCCTATGATTCTGATGCTGTTCCTTTTTAATGAGTCACTGATTTCTCTAATTCTTAAATCATGCGCTTTTGCCTTAATCTCCCTCTTTTTTCTGCTTCATTATTCTCCATGAGTTTATCCTCAAATCGCTGATTCTCTGTTCTGTCTCATCCATCCTTGCCATTGTGGCATCCATTTGAGATTGCAGCTCAGTTTTAGCATTTTTTACTTCATCCTTACTAGCTTTTACTTTTATGTCTCCATTAAGGGATTCTAATCTATTTTCAACACCAGCTAGTATTCGTTTTGTTGTGATTCTAAATTCTGGTTCAGACATCTTGCTTGTATCTGTGTTGGTTTAATCCCTGGCTGTCATTTCTTCCTGCTTTTTCTTTAGGGGTCAATTCCTTTGTTTCGTCCTTTTTGAAGGAAAAGTAATTGATAAGGGAAACAAATTAAAATTAAAATTAAAAAATTTAAAACAACACACAAAAATCAAGTAAATGATGCTAGATCCTAGGTGTGTTTTGGTCTGGCTATTGAAAGGAGCTTTATAGATAATATTAAAAAGGGAAAGGTAAGAAAAGAATAAAAAAGGTAAAATGTTTGAAAATTTGAAAAAATGAATACAATGAAATAGGATAAAATGAAATGATGGAAGTAAATTAGAATTTATAAAATTTACAAAAAAGTAAAAAATATAGTAGAAAAAATTAAAGCAAAATATTTTATTTTATTTTTTATTATTTTTTTTTAATGTTTGTTTATTTTTGAGACAGAGAGAGACAGAGCATGAACGGGGGAGGGTCAGAGAGAGAGGGAGACACAGAATCTGAAGCAGGCTCCAGGCTCTGAGCTGTCAGCACAGAGCCCGACGCGGGGCTCGAACTCACGGACTGTGAGATCATGACCTGAGCCGAAGTCGGACGCTCAACCGACTGAGCCACCCAGGCGCCCCAAAGCAAAATATTTTAATAAAAATTAAAAATAAAAATAATTTTTTTTATCTTCTGTATTCAAGAAAAAGAAAAGAAACAAAAAAGAGATAAAAAAAAAATTGAATAGATGGGCCAGCGAACAAACTGAAATACAATTGAAATTACATCATTTTCCCACAGAAGTCAAACTATGAAGCCCTTTATAGTCTGTGAACTAAGCAGGCAGAGAGACTTGTGGTGTTCATGAAAAGTGAGGTTGGCCCAGGCTCCGTTCTCCACTAGAAGGTGCTTCTTAGCTTACTGGGGTGGATTGTTGTGGTGCTTGTAGGTGCCTGCGCGCATGCGCGGGAGGATTAAAAATGATGTCACCCAGCTACCCAGTCTCTAGTATCGGAACTCTGTTCTCCCCCACCAGCAATCATGCACCCATCCTTTGTCTCTGGCTTCCACCCACTCCCACTTTTACATTGTCCATGACCAAGCCCAGGCAGCACCTCCCTCCTTTTATCTCAGATGTGACTGTGTTTCCTGACCCCTCTTTCTGAGGGACCGGCTTTGACCCACTCTGACCCTCTAGGGGAGGTTCTCACTGAGCAAAGGCCGGGTGCGTTTACAGGACTGTGCTGCTGCTGATGCCTGGGGACTGTAGCTGGGTACCAGCCCACCCCAGAAACTGTTTGCGTGATCGTGTAGCAGCATCATTTCAGGGATTATGGAAAATCACAACACACATCTGGGACAACACACCCTTAGTGACCTTGTTCCAGCCACGGCAAATGTGGCTGTTCTCCAGAGACTGCTGGTACCTTTGCCTGTGGGGTGGCTTCACACCCTCTACCAGATGTCCTTCCAGCAGCAGAACTGCTTCTCCCCACATGGCCTGAGGACCTCCCAGCCCTCACTCTGCTCCTGGGAATTCACCCTTCCCACCATAGCACTGCCAGGTTTTGAGCTGTAGAGTTTCAGACTCTGAGCTTCCCTGTTTATAGAGTCTTAATGGAATTTAAACCCTCTCCTTTTTCCTTTCTCCTTTTTTTCTTCAGATTCTGTGGCTGTTTCCACTTTTGCACTTTCTCTCCAGCTGCTTTTGGGGTGGGGTGCTTTTCACATACTCTCCCCCCATCTCTGTCCTCTCTCCACAAGCAAACACAGCTCCCTGCCCTCTGTGGCTTCTCTCTCTCCCAGTTCACCTCTCCACACCATGTTCTGTGGTTCAGGTTGTACACATTGTTGTGTTAATCCTCAAATCAGTTTTCTAGGTGTGCAGGATGGTTTAGTGTTGATCTGGCTGTATTTCATGGACATGAGATGCAAAGAACACCCTCCGTGCTATTCTGCTATCTTGACCCCCTCCCATAATTATTAAATTATTAAAATAATAACAATAATTCTCTTTGCTATGTTGCATTATCCTCTTATCTGAAGATTTTCGGGACAGCTACCACTGCATATGTTTTAGGACCATATGCAGAAATTTTTCTCAGGACATTTGCCTAACTACCAGAAATCTTAAAGCCAGGTTGATATCCCAACGCCCAACCCTCAAACATATTTGTACAAATCAAGACAGGCTAGATTATTCCGCAGTAGGAAAGACATCAACATTTCAGGGTTTAATGAGACAATAGCTCATCCCTTGCTCCCACGAAGGACTCTATAGACTCTACAAAAGCTATAAGCCATACGCTGTGATCATTTCAAGCTGCACTGATGTTATAGTTCTCTTTCTGGAGCTAATTCGTACTGTATCTCCAACCAATTATTACCATCTCCTCCCAATGTAAAGTTCAGGGGCATAATGTTGCTAGCTTGAAATCAAGAGTCATTTACACCTCAGAAATCAGCAAATGCTAATAGAATTTTGTTTTCTTGTTTCAGAAAGCTGGTTGCTGAACATTTTTACCAGCACACTATATTAATGAACACTTTCATGAGCTTCCTTGCAAAGTAAGAACATGGAAATTTACACACTGGATTTTAAATGCTTCCAGGTAGAATTTAAATGATTCAAAGTAGATAAAGTTATAGAGGTACTATTTTAGGTGGGGCTTATAGGGAAGGCCTGTCTGCAAGAGGCATAATTTAAAGAAGGAGGAGATCCACGTGGCCAAGGGGGAAACGACAAATGCACAGTCTCTGAAGTATGTCTGAGAGATAGCAGGGATGCAGCATGGCCAGAGAATTATTTGAAGAGTGGTCAGAGATGAGGTTCAAGAAGTAGCCAAAAGTGGGTTCACATAGGGCTTCATACATTTAAGTAAGAGATCTGGACCTCGTTATGAGTGAAATTCACTTGACAGTGTTGAGGGGGAATGACATTATGTGACTTCAGATCTTAACTGTTGTTTATAACTGGCCTTTTAGAGAATGGCATCTCTGTTTCTGGATTAAGCAGTGGCAGGATGGCAAGCATAATTTCGTGGGCAGCAAACCCTGGAGAAAGAGCTGGGTTTGGAGGGCACAAGCACAGGAAATTCACAAGCTCAGTTCTCTGTAACTGTCAGACCAGCATCTGAGTGTTGTGCAGAAACAGGAAACCAGATATGTTGATATATTTTATTCATATATGTTGGCCTACTTTAGTTTGAGCAATACACTGTGATGAGAATAGAAACCAGAAAGATGCTGAACATTTGTGCAAGTGGCAAGATTTGTATGCGGTATATTTAAGACAATTTCCTACACTGACCTTCACAGAAAGGGAAAAAGATTGAATCCAATAAGCTTGGAAACTCAGTGGCTCTGAGGCCATTCAATCAGGATAATAGACTATTTCAGGTATGTCCTTGAATAAGTACACAGAATGAGTCACCCTATTAAAGAATGCATCCACCCCTGGAGTCCAGTTTGGGCTCTGACTGGTATGCCTTCTCAGATCCTCCTCGAAGAATATTTTCTCTCATTTAAATTTTTTTCCTCCAGGTGCCATCACCTATTTATTCCATTTATGTGGATTTTACTTATGAAAATCTTTTAAAGCTTTGTGTAGGGACCATTTTTTTAACTCAGTGGATTAATGGGCAAAATATGTGCAAATCCTGTTTACCCCAAAACAACCTTCTATTAGTGCTTTCTCTTCCAGCAAATCATGAAGTATTTTTGGTGCTTTGGTAACAATACAACTTACTCGACTGTTACAAATTGCTGTTTTCCCAGAGACTTCTGAGGATATTCCCAAGTTTTGTTTTTATTTGTGATATTTTCATATGATGGACAGATCCACGAGTATTATCTGTAGTTATCCACTTTAATTGAGTACAATTCTGAAGGATAATTTTGGTTTTCAGACTTTCCAAACACTGAAGGCATAATTCTCTCTGTGGTGAGGGAGGTAACAGAGTCCTTCCTTCACTTGCATCTGTCTGTGCAGATGTTGCTGGGAATACATCCGTCTTCCTGAAGAGCCACAGCCCTCACTGTCTATGTATGGAAGCTCATGCATGTGAGAATCAACTGGCTCTTGTTGGAGGCTTATGCTCATTTTCCTATTTGGCCCCTCATTCTTGCTTTTTAATCCAAACACTGTCTTTTCTCTCTGTAAGTCTTTGTTTTTAAGTGTAAATTAATAAGAATAATGGATATTGGAGTTGTTTTTTATTAGTAAATGTCAACATAATTGAAGAAACGATAAGCTGACATTAATTCATTAATTCTAAGTGCCTTTAATGCTATTTTATTTCTGAAATCAACCCTATGGCGTGATTAGTATTAACATTATATTATAAATACTATAATGCAGGCATACGATTAAATTGGTTATAGTTCACACAGGTAGTGTATTGAAGAGTCCTAATGGGAACCCAGGAAATTGACACTAAAACATTTCTTAGCCATTAGCGTTTACTGCTTTACTTTGCTGGGATGGACATCAGACATAGGCAGAAAATCAACTAACTCTCATATATCGTGAAGAAATCTGGCAACATATAGATGCTAATAAATCATGTTTTGCCAAGCTTCTTACTCTGTCAAGTGCCACACCAATGCTTTGGCAAAATAGTTTATTTCCTGACTTCAAAATCAGTACAATAGCTGATTCTTCCATTAAAGTAACTCTTCCTGGCTTTCAGTAACACCTAGACATTCCTACACGTTTGTTCATGGTGGGCTTCACTCTCTCTCTAAAATTCATGTTGTCCTTTCACACTCTTGCTGTCTTGCTTTAGTTCGGTAAAAAGAACAGCAGCCCCAATGGACTGAAAAGCCCCAGCACCTATTAGTCTTACCCTGCCATTGCCTGAGTGGCCACACAGCTGGACCCTGGTGTCGTGTTGAACATAGACAAATCCGCAGAGCAGCAGCTCAGACAGAACCACTCCATCACTGTGATGCATCGAGAAAAAAAATGAGAATGCTCTCTAATCATATAAATAAGAACATGGCTGATACCTTGGCTGTGGCCCCCATCACCCATCACATGGGTAGCCTAGCGTCACCCCACCAAGCATTTAGAGAAGATTTATTCAAGAACCAGTCATGGGCTT
Organism: Panthera tigris; assembly: GCF_018350195.1. Lineage (NCBI taxonomy): Eukaryota > Metazoa > Chordata > Mammalia > Carnivora > Felidae > Panthera > Panthera tigris. The sequence continues at coordinate 890,592 of NC_056670.1, forward strand.
ATCCCCATATCCAGAACATCCTATCCAAGTCCAAGACCTACTTCCTTGAGCTTATTTGGACGAGATGCCTTGGAGTCCAAGAGGAAGAGACACAGTTGGAAGTGAGAACTGAGGGCGTGCTGAGGAAAGTTCCATCTCATACACATCTGTGCTTCTAATGGCCCCATAATGTTACCAGCCCTAAAGCTAAATGATTTTTATGTATGTAGCTTATTATCTGACTCCTTTTGAGTCAGATATCCATACTGGTCCAGTCAGCTGTGGCCAAGAGGTGTTAAGTCACATAGTCCGGATGTGCTTAAGAGAAGATACTCGTGAGTGAGCTCCCTGCCTCCCAAAGTATGCTGTACAAAAGGAGTGCCTTCCACAGAGGACTGGGGTGCTGTGGAGACTCCCCTAGGACCCAGTGGGAATATCAGGGAGTGTGAAGCACTCGACTTGACTCAAATTTACTTCAGTCAAAGACATCTACCCTTTTATTTACTTTGTAAGACATCCTCATGATATTTTATTTGAACAATGGGTTTTGGCACACGCAAAAAATAAATCACTACTCTAAGAAAAATTGATGTTCTGTCCACTATTCTTGATTCCATCTCATAAATGTATAAACCATGATAGTAGATTAAGGTTCATTTGAAAATCATATATTAATAGAAGTCTTAAATTCAGAGTTATAAAATGAAGTCTTAATAACTCAAGAATACAAAAGTCAATATACTCGCCACTGCATTTTGCTTAGAGAGACACATACATTTCCCATTACAGATGGTCAACACAGCGCAGCCATATTTCATTTCCAGTATTATAGAATCTCATGTTAAATTTAGTAGAATACAGAAGTGTATATACTCAACTGTATGAGTACAGGAAATTAAATATATACATATATGATTTATTAACACATGGCTATATTCTTTTATATCACTATAGCTATGTATCCATATATTGCCAAAGTCAAATAAGATTGATTGTGAAACTACCAAGCCCCATGATATTTCAGTGTAAAACAACCTGATTCAGATATATAATCAGGAGAAATAAATTCAAGAAAGTGAGAAAAGCAGATGAAAATATAACCATGAGAATGATTTCACTGCTGTATTCTCTTCATTACCTGGGGAGTTGTTGGGATGTAAGACAACTATGCAGGACCAGCTATTCAGATGCACAGACATATTACATGTGTGTATTAAATACATATACATTATATATTATACATATTATATGTATGTATTTATGTAGTATATGTATATAAAGGACACATACATATTTTCCTAATAGCACTATTCATAATAGTCCCAAGTTGGAAACAGACCTAAAGTTTGCAATAGTGATATATTCAGACAATGCATCACTCACAAACCAGGCAACATTTCCTAATGGTGGTAGAGGTCAGCTTCACTCCCTGGAGGGCAGTCACAAAGGGGGCCAGAGGGCAAATTCTTGGGTGCTAGTGATTTTCTATTTCTTGATTTTTGTTGTAGTCCCCTGGCTATGTTCACCTTGTGAAATTGATTTGTATACTTTTCTACACATGTGTTATGTTTCAAAACAATTATTCAAGTGGTATAAATTTGTATTTTTCTAACTGCTGACGATGCCAGATATCTTTTATGTGCTCATTTGACATCCATAAGTCTCCATTAGCGAACTGTGTCTTCATTTCTTTTTCCCATGTTTAATTAGGATTGTTTACTTCTAGGTCATTTAGTTTTGAGAGTGCTTTATATATGCTATATCCTAAATCTTTACCAGATATGTGGTTAAAATACTTTATTTTGTACTCAACAGCCTGTCTCTTTATAATTTTAATGTTGTCTTTCACAGAGGAACAAAAATAATTGTTATAGTCCAAGTTTCATTTTTTTCCTTTATGATTGTGCATTTTTTGTCAAGTCTAAAGATTTTCTCCTATGCTCTTATTTCCTAAAAGTTTTTATAGCTTTTATACTTTACATTTAAGTCTGTGATCCATTTTATACAAATTGTGGTACTTTTTGCCAATGGACACCCATCCATCTATGATGGAACCATCATAGTTTGTTGAAAAGGCTATCTTTCTTCCATTAAGGTACTTTTGCACATTTGTCAAATATCAGTTGGGCATATTTATATGGGTCTATTTCTAGGTTCTGGGTTCCACTGATTTTTGGGTTTCTTCCATGTCAAACCACATAGTCTTGATTAATATAGTATTATAGTAAGTCATGAAATTTGATAGACTAATTTTCCCTCTTTAGTCTTCTTTTTCAACTGCCATGCAACGTACTGATTATATTCCTGGGAATTTATCCCCAGGAAGTAAAGATTTATGTTCACACAAAAACCTTAACATGAATGTTTAGAACAGTTTGACTTTTAATAGTCAAAATGTGGAATCGGCTCTGATGTCCTTTAACATTAAACAAACTGCAGCAGACGACATCTCAGCAATTAAACATAAACAAACAAAATGAACTAATCATGCACCCAAAACACTAGATGAATTTTCTGAGAATATACTGAATGAAAAAGCCAATCATTAAGGGTCATTTAGTGCATTAGTCCCTTTATATAACATTATTAAAATTACCAAAGTATACAAGTGAAGAAGAGTAGAGGTTGTCAGGGTTTAAGGAGGGTTGAGGGTGGCTGAGAAGTAGGTGTGGCTATAAAAGCACAACATGAGGGTCCCTTGTAACGAGGAAAATATTCTTCATCTTGACTGTCTCCGTATTGATATGTTGCTTGTGCTACTGTATGGCAATAATGCAAGGTGTTACTACTCTGGGAGAAACTGGGTAGAGGGTACATGAGATGTTTCTTTTCTTTTTCTTAAAATAGCAGGTGAATCTATAATTGCCCTGAAATTAACAAAACAAAATGTGCCAGTGCAAACTAAAAAGGGGAGGAGAGAGACACCAGAATATAGAATGTGAATAGAGAATGAATATTATAAGATATATGATATAAAAGTAAAAGAGTTTCTAGTGAGGAATGACCAGTAGTGCCCGACTGCAAAATCAGTGACCACAGGGACCGTTTCCATGGATTTGCTATTATATTACCAGCTGTAGCCTAATGATCAACAGCAAGGGCCCACTGTGGAAATATTACTTTAAAATACTGAATAAATGGGGGCGCCGGGTGGCTCAGTTGGTTGAGCGTCTGACTTTGGCCCAGGTCATGATATCACAGTTTGTGAGTTTGAGCCCCGCGTCGGACTCTGGGCTGACAGCTCGGAGCCTGCAGCCTGCTTCGGATTCTGTGTCTCCCTCTCTCTCTGCCCCTCCCCAGCTCATGCTTGCACTCTGTCTCTGTCAAAAATAAATAAACTTAAAAAAAAATAAATAACATACTGAATAAATGGAAGAATGACAAATGCCTCAGTGAGGCAATTTGTATTTGGACTAAGGAGTGAGAGAGTTTGCAAATATCATTTTAACAGAACTGGGAAGGATGTTAGTGCTGTCAATGCATTTAAGAAGGAACAGTAAGTGAGGAAGAAGAAACTGAGAATCAAACCAAACTCAAAACAGCTTGGCTATGAAGAATGGAAAGGAAATCAATTTGCTGAAATAAAACACAGTGTAGAAAGTATTTTTGATAAAAACATTTTATACGATTTATCTATATTAAGGCATGCTTTTTATCTGGTGTTAATATGGAAATTAAATAATTATGGTATTTTAAGGTTGAAATTATAAAGATAAAATAGTATCACCTGGTTACCCTGTTATGTTGACTTGGGATCCATCACCTCGCTGTGGGGGACACTTACATGATATCGTCACAACCGCTCACTGTGTGTGGCAGTGCTGATACCTTGTGTAAGACCCACCACACATAGCAGCTCAATAAACATCTGTGAAAATAAAGATAGAAAGAATGAAAGGCAGAGAAAAAAAAGACAAGAGATACTAATAAACAGATCTTTCCTACCATAAAGCCCATGTCTTTCTCCTATGCCATATTTTGTATTCTGATTAGGTCTTCTTGTAAGGGAAATAACATTCTTCCCCCAAGTACTCAATAACTTGGTTTAAAGTAAATGGAAAAAAAAAAAAGTGAAAGCCAACACCTTTTTCTAAGCCATGTTGGTATGCAAGATGTGTTAATTTGAGGAATAGACATCCTGATATCCATTTTCCTTATAGTTCCTCAGTCAATCTGCAGGTTACATTTTATACCATAAGCATCAACCTGTGTCCACACCATAGCCGATCACCCGGAGTCTAGATTTAGAATAGGATTAACAATTCTGTGAAAAACGGGAGCACATAGATTACAACAGTTCATCATGACTCATTAACTGTTATAAATGAACACGGACACCAGTCTGTGATGATTAAAGAGAGCGAGATAAATGATAATCAGGTTTATGGCCCTATGTATTATTTTACTCTTTTTCAACGTATATAATTCATAGTTATTTTATAGCAGCTTGTAGCTTATCATTTTAACGTTATAACTACTGCATAATAATTAAAATAACTAGGTCATCTCATTCAACCATCATTACTTTGACATTTTCTAAACTCACAGTCCTTTGGAATTATCTTAATTTTGCAGGTCATTAACTATGTGTCCATTTCAGATGTTTTAAAAATCATTACTTGTAGATTCTCTCTTTAATAGCATCTCTAAAGTTCAAACCTTTGGCTTTCAAATACTTTCTTTCTTTAAGATATTCTGACATAGATCTATTAAGTTTAGGCCTAAGGAATATTTATTTCTCTGAACCCTGAGTTAAATAAATCCAATAAGAAAAAAGAGTCTCATTATATTTCCACATCAAAATAAATGGTTAAAAATGCACTTTACAGCAAGGCTCCCCGGTTAATAATATCTGCCCTTTCAAGCCACAACAGTGCTAACTCCCTCCTGATTATATTACTTGTACCTAAAACCCAATAAACAAACTTCAGAAAATACTAATTCCATGATGTGAGCCAGGAAAGGAGTGCAGATCTCATTAAAAGCAATAACCTTAGCATAGTTGAGATTCCCTTTTTTCTAATCCAGCCCTGAGACTTTCCTTTAGTAATAGGGTGTTTTGATTTTAGCAGATAAATGCTCCAGCTGTCCTTTCTCTGATGCAGAGCGATGGAGTCCTGGCATGTTTCTTCCAGTTAAGTCTCTATGTCCCTACCAGCAGCTAATGGAAAGACTGTACTGCAGAACCAGATGTGCATACTTGCAATTTTTATACACGAAGCTGAACCGTATAAAATATTGCAAGATGGTAAAATCTCTGCCTAGAGCTGAGCACACTTAGTGCATTTCATATGAAAACAAGTTAGAGTTCACCCGTGTCTGCCATGTTACAAAGCGATTTGTCGTTCAGCCTGTTGGCTTCAAACAGGTGACCACACGGGACACAGACCCAGTGGACCTGGAGGTACTCAAGGCTGGGTTTCATGTCTCCTCAGTTCTGTTAGTCTTGACTCAATCTCACACAGTTTACAATGTCCCAGAATTACTTCTTCCTGAAATATTTGTAGAGCCACTCATGTTTTCATCTTCATTTTTAATTCTTAGCATCACTTCTGCCAGTCGACATCCCCACACGGCCACATCTGTTATGCCCAAATACCCCCTCATGTGCTCCCCACCCTCACGGCTGAATGTGGTTCCAAACAAGCAAACCAAAAGAAAACAAGCAAGACCCCACAACATCACACTGACTTGTTTCACTGTAAATTTGTGACCATATGAGCAGTTTTAATTATGTCCAGAAGTGACACTGTATTTATCTGTTGATTCTCCCCTTTCCCAGATGACTATCTTTAGTCCTTATACCATTTCAACCACATTTTCCCTAATCATCATGTTAATTGATATTCTTGCTTTCTAATTATTGAGAAAACGATAGCAACAAACAGAGAACTTTTACAGCTATTCCTCGCTGCGTCCACCCACCTACTAGCATCTGTACGCACAACTTCTGCCTCCCTAATTTTTGCCATAAATTGTGTGTGTGTGCAACTTTGACTTTTCTCGCCTCTGATACTTTCTCTTCTCTTCTCTCCTTTGATACTTCTCTCCTCTCTCCATTATGCCCATTAGTTACTTTCTTCTTTCCTGTATTATTACCAATGGTACACAAGAATACTCTTATCTCTTCCATTGGAAAAAGGATACTTGAAAGTATGATCATAAAATGACTTTCAAACCAGGGACACCTGGGTGGGTCAGTCAGCTAAGCACCTGACTTTGGCTCAGGTCATGATGTCTCAGTTTGTGAGTTCAAGTCCTACATCAGGCTCTGGGCTGACAGCTGAGAGCCTGGAGCCTGCTTCAGATCCTGTGTCTCCTTCTCTTTCTGCCCCTTCCCCACTCACAGTCTGTCTCTCAAACATAAATGTTTTAAAAAAATTTTTTAAAGAAAATGACTTTCAAATCAAACAGCTATGAACACAAATCCTAGCACAGGCACTTACTAGTAGAAGACCTCAGGCAAATTATCTAAGTTTTCCAAAACTCAGTCTTTTCAGTTCTAAGAGACAGATGATAATTCTTGTCTTACAAGGCTGTTGTGAAGTTGAAATTGGATCCTATTAAAAGTGCATTTTTAATAGCATTAGGCACCAAGAATATGTTTCCTAGATGATAGATGCTGTTCTTGAAAAAAAAGAAAAGAAAGAAAAAAGGCACCCCTTCTTAAATACCACTTTCCCACTAGCTATCAAACTTTCCCTACCCTCCCCCACCGCCAGCAAATTTTCCATGTCATGAGTATCTTCGCTGTTTACAGATTTTCTCTTATCATTCTCTTAAACTTGAAGCAATTATGTTTTCTATTCCCTTCAAAACGTGTGATAACTGCTTTTTCAAAGTCCCAACATCCTTATGGCCCAAAACATAAGGTCACCTTTGCCAAAGTCACCAGTGTCTCATTTTCCTCAATCCATCGATCAGTTCTCAATCCTCCAGTGACTTGAGCTGGCACTGTCGGTGTTCTCCCTCATCTTGATGGACTCCATTTCTGGCGTTTGTGTGCTGGCGGCTGTGCGGGTTGTAGTGGGCATCAGTACAGGTGGCGGCTTCCTGACTCGCGTGCATTTATCTAGTTGTACAGTCACTTCCCAGCAGGTGCAGCAGAAGCTGCATTAAGGAGTGGTTTTCTGACGCCACTTCCCTTAGCTTTAGCCGGATGCCTCCCCTTCTTGATATTCCTCCTGCCTCTCAGACTCCTGCTTCTCATCTCCTCCGAGGTTCTTATCTATCCAGCCCACCATATCAGGTGATTCCACAGCACAGCGTCTTCTGTGCTTACATTACGGTTTATAAAACCATATGACATACCTTCCCACATTTATATCTCCAGCCCAGTCTTCTCTCTGCCTGCTGCGTTTCCCATTTCACATATTTCAAATACCCCAGGATATATCTCCAGCATTACACGCTTAATGGTAAAATCCTGTCATCTTTCCTTCATCCAACCCATAGGGAAATATCCAGGATACATCTAGCATCTACTGTTTTCCTGTCTCACTACCTGGCACAAGCCTCCATCACCCCTTTCTGGATGTACCGTCTTCTAACTGATCTTCTTGTTTCCCACCTTCGATTTCCATGGTTGGTTCTCAGCCCAGAAACCCAAGGGATGAAACTACATATGAGTCTTCTGCTCCAGACTCTCCCTGGCTCCCTAAAGTAAGAAAAAAAAATCCTCATAACAGTCTCTACTAGGTCCTACATGAACCTGCACTCCATTGCCTCTCCACTATATGTAATATCTTCTCCCTTTCACCGCAGTCCAGCTTGGGGGCCAGCTTGCTGTTCACCGGGGATGTTCTGCCTCAGGGACGTTGTACGGGTAGTTCCCCCAAACAGTGACATTCTCTGCCCAAGTATCTGCACAGCTGAGTCCCTTTACAGGAGCCAGAGTGCTGAAAAAGCTAGAAAATTGCTTTCCAATTGCTTTCCTTTCTTTCTTACAAGAAAGAAAGGAACGTGTAAACTAAATGCAACTGGTCAGATGTATAAACAGAACTTTCCCTAGAGAACTAGCACAAAGCGAGTGGTTCTCTGATTCTCCTGGCAGTTGCAATGTGTTCTTTAGGACATTTTCCCTCACTAAGCAGCCTTGATTGTAGTCCTCTAGCCCTTAGAACAAACTAACAAGCTATTCGATATTCCTGACTTCATTTTTATTTAACTCAGTGTGATATGTCATTTGCAAAGAAGGCCCCTGAGTTATTTCCCTCCCAGTACTCATCTCTGTGTCTAGTTTCTCTTGAATCTGGAGTATGACTGATGGAATGGGGTGGGGTTACACAGTGTGGCATCTAGGGTGAGGTTTTAAGAGGCTTGGGGCTCTGCCTATGTCTCTTGATGATGGAGAAAATGCTGGGGTTTGGAGCCCGTGGCCAAGAAGGAATTCTTGAGATGGCCTTAGTGCAAAAAAGGTGGTTTTATTAAAGCACAGGGACAGGACCCGCAGACAGAAAGAGCTGCACTGGGGTGGTGAATAGTGGCTGATTATATATCTTCAAGGGGGAGGGGGGGGGTCAGGGAGAGCGTATATCTCTAAGGAATTGGGAAGCAAGGTTTCCAGGACCTTGAGGGGCTAGCTGCTGTTAGGAAAGGGTCATTTATTACTTTCTTTTAAAACCTTAGGCATGAGACCCTTCAGATGTATATCAGGGTTCATATGCTTGAAGGTTGATTGCCAACATATATTTGGGAGGTAGAGATAAAGGAAGATTCCAATGGAATTTTTTAATGTTTATTTACTTATGGAAAGAGAGTATGAGCAGGATAGGAGCAGAGAAAGAGAGAGAGAATTCCAAGCAGACTCCGCATTGTCAGCACAGAGTCTGATGCAGGGCTCGAACTCATTAGCTGTGACATAGTGACCTGAGCAGAAATTAAGACTGGGACACTCAACTGACTGAGCCACTCAGGTGCCCCTACAGAGTAATTTTTATATGTTAAAGGAGACTTACGGGACTCTGGAGATCAGGCTAAGATTACCTTTTGCCCTTAGCCAAGTGAGCTCTTAGAGGAAGGTCACTCTGCCTGCCTCAAGCACTTGTCAATGGGCAACTTAAAAGTTGTAATGAAATTTCATTTTTTTTTTTTTTGCCTTTTGTTTCCCACATCATTGAGTTACTGACTCTGGGGAAAGTCTGGTATCATGTAAAGAGCTTGTCTATTCTGGGACCATGAGGTTGTAAGGAAATCTATGCTAGTCATGGGGAGACTCTGTATGGAGAGAGAGAGAAAGAGATTGGGAGAGAGAGACAGACAGACAGAGATGGAAAGAGGAAGGAAGAGAGAGATGCCTGGTCATCCCCTGACCCCAGCTACCCCAGGGCCCAGATGTGAATAAAGAAACCACACAGGATGTTCAATTCAGTTGAGCTCTAATTGCATGAACCCCTCAAAAAAAAAAAAAAAAAACTTCCCAGCATACCTTCATTAACCAAATAGCCAGGAAGAATAAGACAGCTGTTGATTATGTCACTAAGTTTTGGGGGTTTTGGTTATAGAGCAACAGATAACTGGAACACTTAGTTACCTGTGGAAATAACCCTCATTGATAAAATATTCATAACACACAAAGAAGTCTTAAAAATTAGTAAGAAGAGACAAAAAGAAAAAGTGTTTTTAAATAGTTATTAAAAATTTAAATATACCTACCATTTGATTCAGAAGTTCCATTTCTGTGAACATTAGCTCTAGAATTACTAACTGTGGGTAGATAAGTGACGGGTAGGTAGATAGAGACAGACACCTGCAGCTACACATAGATAAAGACCTATGAAGAGAGAGAACGTTGATTGCAACATCGTGGTGTTGGGGAATAAAAAACTGGATATGGCCCAATATGTAAAGTTTACAACTGAAAAAATACGTATGCTAAACATATCACACTTAATTTGAGGGTTTCAGCAACTCTATTCTGCAGTGGAAAAAACACACTGAAGAGAAGTATTAATAGTTTAACAGCATTTTCTTAAATTGAGGCATAGTGTTCATTCAGTAAAATGTACAGATTTTAAGTGCAGACTTTGACGAGCTGGGCAAACATGTACTACTGTGTAATTGAGGTCAATGAGGATATGGCATAATTGTAGTCAAAGTAGGAATTTCTGCTATGCACCTGTTCTGACCATTCCCCACCCTAGAGTCACTGCTCTATGGATTTCCATCATCACAGATTACCTTTGTCTGTTTTTGCATATATGTAAATGCCATTTAAGTAGGAACTCTTTTTTGTCTTGGCTTCTTTTTCCTCACTTACGTCATTATTTTTGCACCAATAGTTTGTATCTTTACATTGCTGGACATTATTCCAGTCTATAGATATATAAACATTTGTTATTTTTTCTTTAAAAGGGCATTTAGGTTGTTTCCAGCTTTTGATTATGTATAACTGACTAGAACATTCTTATACAAAAGTCATTTTGGTGCCATATCTTTTACTCTTTGTAAATACCTCACTTCATTTTTTTTTTTAGTATATGTGCTGCCGAAGCGAGCACGATACCTCACTTCATTGAGTCCACACATGTTTGTTTTTTAAGTGAACACCAACCCATTTTCGGAAGTTGTGTCATTTTACTCTCCCTGTAGGAGGGACTGTTGGCCTTTTCCAAAGGCTTTGGAATCTTAGTTCATTGTCATGTTAATATTGCACAACCTGATGGTTAATTGTAAGCAGAAAGTTTGTTTGCCTTCTGTACTGCAGCACCCCTTCACACACTTCCCCCTTCCTGCTGGGATATACAAGCCCTTCAATGTCATTTTGCAAATCCAACAGTGAAAAATGAATTGCAGTTTGAAAGGAAGTTGAAAATGCTTTAGAAGTTTTCCTGGATTTTCAACCCTACTTTTAATCTTCAAAACACCTTAAATTTTCACAATAAAATGGAAGATTATTTTGTCTGCTTTTTAAAAAAAAATTAATGTTTACTTATTTTTGAGAGAGAGAGACACACACACACAGAGCATGAACCAGGAAGGACAGAGAGAGAGGGAGACACACAATCAGATGCAGGCTCCAGGCTCTGAGCTATCAGCACAGAGCCCAAGGTAAGACTCAAACTCACTAACTGCAAGATCACGACCTGAGCGAGAGTCAGACACTTAACTGACTGGGCCACCCAGGAACCCTGGTTATTTTGTCTTCTTTTAAAGATGAAGGGGAACAGAACAGGTCACACAAAATATGTGTCTTTGGTGTAAAGATGATCATGAATACTTTTAAGAAATGGAGAATCTCTGAAAACTGAGTACAAGTTGCCCTTCTGAAAGAGATATTCACACTTACAAGGGAAATCTCCACTTGTATTGGTCTCCCTTTCTTTACCAGGAAGGGGGATGATTGGATCTCTGTCAACGGAGAAAGCAACTTACTTACCTCTGCATAACAAACATACCCAAGTTGACAGAGCTTTGTCTGGTAACCTCCCAGAACTGGCTTCCCTTCCCCCCAATACCTTTTTTTGACTGTAGCTGGAGATGGTATTTAAGGTGGTAGCTTGGACCATTTGGGGGATGCCTCCATATGTACTGGAGGTATCCATGTTATTTTACTTCTGTTTGTTCATCTCCTGTTAATCTTTCATTATAGGGAAGTCTCAGCCAGGAACCTAGAACAGTAGAAGGAAGAATTATTTTTCCTCCCTACAAAGACTCACTCAGTGTAAGAACTGATGAGACAGATTGACAATTACAGGCAACCAATGCAAATAATTTCTTCTTTACCTCACAGAACTTTGACCATTAACTGACTTCCACTTTAGGTGTACCTAAAAGTGGAGACCACACATCGCAAATGTGTTAATGGTTTCATCTGAGCACGTTTTGGGAGTAACATTGGGTACCTTATCACTATGATATCTCATATGACCTAGAGGTACTGGCACAGAGGAGCTACCATCATTCCATAGAGAAGGTTATCCCCCTACACAGAGACATACTTATTATTCCTGATGGACACATAGTTTACAAACGGGGAACAAACTGTCTTTTAATGTAGCTAAAACAGATGTGTAATAATGTCTGCTATAGCATAATGATTGTAGTTTTGAGCTGCCTTAATGGTTGTCTGATTATTTACTGAAATGTTCATAAGTGCTTTCTCGATTATTTGGTAAGGGAGATGCTCACGGACATCTTGACCACTGACCGTGACCCCTTGAAACTTTGCAGCCCACACTTTACATTTGTCAGCCATCATTTGCTACACAAACAAAAGATAAGGAATATAAGCACTGATCCTTTTAAGCTTTAGAAAACAAGCACTTACGTTATTCTCATTTTGCATCACTCAGTGTAACTCATATTTCTCAACTAAAAATTGTCAAAATATAGACAGTATTCTGTCCTCAAGCTGTCTTTCTGTGTCATTAGTTGTTTCATTCTGGGAACGAAAATATAGTAGTTGAAAACGGTACAGAGAGAAGAAAAGAAAGGCAGAAGTTTGCAGCTTGATGAGTTGAACATGACTAATTTCTCTGCCCCTATGAATTTGCTAATTACAGAGTTAAATAAATTTTACAATGAAATTTTAATAAAAAATAAACATTGTGAAAACAGAGTATTTATGTAAACTCTTCCTGAAGGCTGGTAGCATCCATGGGGAATGAGGAAGGACAGGGGTGTAGGAATCCCTGAGGGAGGAGGGGCGGGCCGTGTGGAGGTGAAGGAGAGAAGGCAGTGACTCACACACTGTCTTCTCCTCCAGGCACTTAACCAAGGCCACATGCTGCTGGTCAAGTTTCAGTTTTGCCTCAGTATTGAGGTTTTCATCCCCTATGAAACTTTTATTCAGTTGACCTTTTGAGCTTTAACCCAACATTTATTTTTCACCTCCCTCTCACCTCTAAAACCTATCACTCTTTCTAGACTTTTTCTGTTCAAGCAAAAAATACTGAAGAATTGAGTTTTCGAGGTAGTTTTTGGTACCTGTGACTTTCTGTTCAGTTTCAAAAATTAGGCTCAGGACATTAATATTTTCCCAGATGGAGTAATTCATAATAGAGTCCCCTCATGCTATGAGCAACTATACGGCTGGCACATATATATGACAAAAAACAAGATAAACCTTTTTTACAGATATTGAAGAGTGGATGGCATGGCACTAGAATGCTTGAAAGATGGGAAGAGCCTAAGATAAACTGCACACACATTCTGACTGTCCCTCCCAATATCTTCCCAAAGCAGGTGTGGGGGACCAAGCAGGACAGGATGACCTCACTGGATGGGAAAACAGGGGTGTCAGGGTGGCTGTGGTCCACAGTATTAGTGTGGGAGACACCACAAGGCAAGGCCCTCACATCCTGGTTTCCGCTCGGATGTGGGGCAAAGTTTAAGCTGCATACACAGAGGATGGATCTCAGGAAGCCGGAAGCAAACCTCTGTGGGGAACAGACAGCCAAGTAGACTCCAAAGCAGGCACATCCCCCTGTCCTGCTCGCTGACCACAATGTCATTCAGCTACAAACCAACAAGACAATACCTGGAAGATTTCTAAATACTTGGAAACCAAGCAATGTGATAAGCAATCGAAGGGTTGGTAATAAACAAGCAAAACACACAGAGAGAGGGAGACAACCAACCATGAAAACAAAACACATAAATCCACGGACTGCAGGTGCCCCATGTGTGGAAGGAACAGGAACTGCAAGAGAAGAATAGTCATGAACAGACAAGCCGCAGCACCACCTCAACAGCTATAAAAAGAGAAAATTATTCCCCCCAAAAAAAGACCTGCAAAAGGAAAAATAAAGGGATGAATAGAAATCAATAGATAAAATGACAAAACAAACTAAAAGATTGAAAAGATTAATAAAATGACGAATTCCTGCTAGTCTGATCAAGAGGAAATACAAATCATCAATATCAAGAATGAGGACATGACTAAATCCTATAAAGATATGATATGAATTAAAATCACGAGTCATTATGAACCAGTACATTTGACAACGTAATGAAAATGGGTGAATTCTTTGAAATACACAGTTTTAATCAAATTGACATAAAACACAAGGAGATGTCTGGAGTGACCTCTATCTCTTAAAGAAATTGAATCTGTAATTACAAACTTTACACAAATTGAATGCCAGCTCCAGATGGTTTCATCTGTAAGCTCTACTAAACACTTAAAAAATGTAATAACAAAACTTACTCGAACTCTTTTAGAAAACAGAGAAAGAAGGAACATTTCATGAGGCCAACATGGCATTGGCATCAAAACCTGCTACAATATTTCAAGGAAAGGAGATCATTTTTAGGCACTTAGTCACAGAACCCCTAAGTTCAGTATTAGAAAATCAAATCCAGAATAATATAAAATGGATAATTTTATATTTTCTCTCACTACTAGAACTGAATAGTGAATTTAGTACTGTTGCAGCATATATGAAAAATATACAAAAACAACTATATTTAACTGAATTACTTAAAACTCTATGCCCTTGATTTAATATTTCCTAAATCCCTAACACAGCTCCTTCCTACCTCTTCCAGTGCCCCCAGCACTTTGGATACAGCCTTCACTGTGTGAGCCCACTCTGTTGTATGGTGTCGCATCTGTCCATCATGAGGGGAAAATCTGTATCATCATTTAAGGAGTCCTTGGTTTTCATTTATTTTGACAACCCAGAGATCTTCAGTAAGCTCTACATGTCTGGTATTGTACTCAGCAACAGAACTAGAGTAATCTATGTTCTTCCACCAGGGAAACTCTTAGGCTACAAGTCACAATCGCCATTTCATCTTAGAAAATTTTGAAAAATATTTTCCCAGCATTCTTACTTCTTTACCAGGGTTCTTCACTCATTATTTACTTCTAGACTGTATATTATTCAACTATAATTTTAAAAAAAAAGAAAGAGAAAGGAAAAGAAAAGAAAAGAAATGAAAAGATTTAAGAAGCACCTGTGACCTCTGTAGATAAATCCTTACTTTGAAAAATAATTCTACAAAACAATCTTGAAAAAGAAGTACAAAACTGGAGGTATAACAATCCCAGATTTCAAGTTATATTGCAAAGCAGTCGTAATTAAAACACTTTGGTGCGGGCTTAAAAATAGACATGTAGATCAATAGAATGGGACAGAGAACCTAAAAATAAAGTCATGATTATATGGTCCATTAATCTTCAACAGGGCAGGAAAGAGCATCCAATGGGAAAAAGACAGTCTCTTCCACAAATGGTGCTGGGAAAATTGGACAGCAATGTGCAAAAGAAGAAACTGGACCACTTTCTTACACCATACACAAAATCAATGCAAAATGAATTAAAGACCTAAATGTGGGACCTGAAACCATAAAAATCCTAGAAGAGAGCACAGGCACTAATCTCTCTGACATTGGCCATAGCAACATTTTTCTAGATGTATGTCTTGAGGCAACAGAAATAAAAGCAAAACTAAACTATTAGGACTACATCAAAATAAAAAGTTTCTGCACAATAAAGGCAACAATCAGCAAAACTAAAACACAACCTACAGAATGGGAGAAGATATTTACAAGTAAAAAAGTTAGTATCCAAAATACATAAAGGACTTACATAACTTAACACCAAAAAATCAATAATCCAATAAAAATGGGCAGAAGACATGAATAAACATTTTTTTTCCAAAGAAGACATCCAGATGGCCAACAAACACATGAAAAGATGCTCAATATCACTCATCATCAGGGAAATGCAAATCAAAACAACAATGAGATATCACCTCACACCCGTCAGAATAGCTAAAATGAACAACACAAGAAACAACAGATGTTGGTGAGGGTGTAGAGAAAAAGGAACCCTCATGCACTGCTGGTGGCAATGCAAACTGGTGCAGCCACAGTGGAAAACAATGTGGAGAGTCCTCTAAATGTTAAAAATAGAACTACTTTATGATCTAGTAATCACACTATTAGGTATTTATCCCCAAAATACAAAAAAAAAATTAATTCAAATGGATACATGCACCCCCATGTTTATAGTAACATTATTTACAACAAATAAATTATGGAAGCAGTCCAAGTGTCCATTGATAGAAGAATGAATAAAGAAGTGGAATATACATACAATGGAATATTACTCAGGCATAAAAAAGAACAAACTATTTCCATTTGCAACTATATGGATGGAGCTAGAGAGTATAATGCTAAGTGACTTCCCTCATATGTGGAATTTAAGAAACAAAACAAATGAGCAAAGGTAAAAGAAAAGAGACAGAGATGGAGGCAGACCAAAAAATGGACTCTTAGTTGCGGAGAACAAAGTGAGGGTTACTGGAGAGGAGATGGGTGTGGGGGGATGGAGGGAAACAGGTGCTGGGGATTAAAGAGTAGGCTTATAATAATGAAACAAAATAAAATGATTTAAAAAAGAAAAGTAATTCTATCCTTAGATTTTCATCATGTCACATCAAGCCTATTATAATTCTGCAGTCAGTGTTCCTGTTTAAAGTTTTTCCTCTTCCAAACAGCTTTCCATGATGCTTGTCAGATTAACATCAAGTTTTGGCTAAGGTCATTGCTATTTTTTTGCTGAAAAAAAAATTTCTGGGGGTGCTTGAGTGGCTCAGGCAGTTGAGCAACTAACTCTTGATTTCAGTTCAGATCATGATCCCAGGGTCATGGGATCAAGCCCCACATCAGACCCTGCCCTCAGTTTAGAGCCTGCTTGAGACTCTTTCCCCCTGACCTTCTACCCTGCGCGCTCTCTCTCTCTCTCTCTCCAAAATTAAAAACAAATCTCCAGTTGTTCCTCCTTTCTATAATGCTATACATTTGTTCCTACTTTCTAAAAATGTAGCTCTTTTCCCAACTCCTGTGGGCTCAATCCCTTACATGTGGCACCATGGAAACTCTTCCTCCTCTGAGATCCTGTGACATAAAGAATCCCTTAGGGCGACTGATTTGCACATTCCATATACTCTCACTCCTTTCTTTAATCCTGTCACAGCTTTTTAACCAGGTTAAGATCCATATTGTAATGGATTTTTTTTGCAGTGTTAAGTAAGGGACCTTCTGAAAATAATGTGCTCAAAGGAAAAGTGAGTGCTATAATTGATAGTGATAAGAACAGCACAGAAAGTATTTAGCTTTTAATTAATTTTAATTTAATTAATTAATACACACAGTTTCTCAGTATATTTAATTTTATCTCATATATCTTTAAGTCATATATTTTTAAATTTTTTAAATTTAAATTCCAGTTAGTGAACTTACAGTGTATATTAGTTCCAAATGTACAATACAGTGACTCAATACTTCCCTACATCACCCGGTGCTCATCACAAGTGCCCTCCTTCACCCCCATCCCCTGTTTCCCCCATCCCCCCACCCACCTCCCCTCTGGTGACCACCAGTTTGTTTTCTATAATTAGTTTATACTTTTAGATGATAAAAAGATATATTTTAACTTTGTAAAACATAATCCTACACAAATGTAATCATTAGGATAAAGAAAACTTAAATTCTGAAACCATAGACTAATAACCTTTCAAACAATAAAAATATGAAATGAAACAAATTATACCATAGGTACTGCAAAATAGCATTAGTTTTTATTTTTATAGACAACTGAAATGAATGTTTCATATTAAAGCACAATAAAAGACTGCAGAGGACCATTATTCTTACTTTTACAATGTATCCAATTGGGCAAAATTATCTAACTCATTAGAAAAAATAAATAGTAAATATTAAATTGTTGCTCTAACTATGATCTCACAGTTCGTGAGTTCAAACCCCACATCAGGCTCTGTGTAATGTGGAACCTGCTTAGGATTGTCTCTCTCCCTCTCTCTCTGGTGCTTGCATGCTTTCTCTCTCTCTCTCTCTCTCTCTCTCTCTCTCTCTCTCAAAATAAATAAACTTACAGAAAAGAATTGTGGTAAATAGTATATAATAAAGTGCTTATCATGGTGCCTGATACATTTCAATAAGCTGGGAAATTGGAGCTATCAGTATTTTCAGAAACTTGCAGTCTGAACTCCACTCCCAGGAGCACCTGCCTCCGTCACATAGTCCAGCTCCATTATCGAATTTGTTTAACAATGTGCAAATTGGGGATACCATGTAAATTGATATTGAAAAAGGTAAATGCTGAGGGAGTTTCTGAAATTCAATAGCTGATTTGGTGATGAAAGCTATAATCTTAATCATCAAAAAAAAAAAAAGACTATTTATACCCATTGGTGACGGAGTGTTGACTGGCAAGGAATATGAGTTCCTGGGGGCACTGAGTTTAGTTTGTTTCTTGATCTGGGGCTATTACATGGGTTTGGTCCATTTATGAAAATAAACTGAGTGGTACATATTGTTATGTCTACTCTTAACCATGTATATTTTACATATTGAAGTTAAAATCCCAGTCATTATATAATTAATTAATCAATTAATATCATTCATTCAACAAATTAAGTATTGGCAAATATTACCAAAGTTTTCAATTGATTATTGTGTTGTTGAGATGCACAGTGCCAACAATAGTTCATTTTCAGATTTGAACAATCTTTTTTCAGAATATTATACTGTGTTGATCATGTGTACATTAATTAAACTTGTAACAACTTATATTTAATAATAACAGCATAAATTTTTAAATTAGGGACTTATGAACACTGTAGAATATTAAATTTCAATGAGTATACATAGTATTTGTTAGAGAGATATGGGAGTATAATCAGTACAAAATCTAGAAGCATTACAACAATCGCATTATGATAGCAAATCCACAGAAGTGGGGTGGATGTGAGTTTGTAGACACAAATGGTGTATGTGGAAAGTTTAGTTAATTATATGAACAACAACAAAAAATAAAAAAGTTGTAATTTTGAGACTAGAACCTCATTTACCATAGTACATGGAATTAACTTTTCTTTAGACAGGTTAATCAAATATGAGTATTTCGTTTGTTTCCTTTGGTAGCCATGTACCCCTTTCCTTCATTGTAAACAAATAATTTATCTCAACTAATTCTACATTAAAGATTATAATTTAATTTGGAGATGATCATTATATTTCTATGACTCCTCTGCTTTGCTCTCTCCCAGAATTGGTCCCCATGAAGGTAGTCTAGAGTTTCCTGAAATGATAAAAGACTGAATCACACACAGTGAGCTGACCAGTCTTCTTCAACCACAAACACCTGGCATTATTTCTGTCCTGGCTCTCAGACGTGCCATCTTGTGCGAGAACTATGATGTTTTCTTTACTGTTCCTTTAATGTGATAATACAACTTCCTAACATATTATCCCGACAAATTCCCAACAACATCAAAAACTGTGATTTGCCAGCCTCTGACTTACTATGTACCTCTTGTGAAAGGAGTTCTCTTGACTGTGTGTAGAATCATTTGCTCTGGAAAGCAAAGTTCCAGGTAGTGCTCACAAAAAAAATAAAATACCAACTAATATAGTTGGTCATGAAATTTGAAACTGTCAAGTGTTTATACCTTTTAGAATAAATTCAATGAGATGACTTTGATGATGGTAATATGATTTAGGCATATTTATTCTTTTTTTAAGTTGTTACTTAAATTCCTGTTAATTGACACATACTGTAAGACTAGTTTCAGGTGTACAATATAGTGATTCCACAATCTATACATTTCTCAGTGCTCATTATGATAGGCGTACTCTTTTTTAAGTTTTAATCTAAATTCCAGTTAGTTAGCACACCGTGTTATATTAGTTTCAGGTGTATGATATAGTGACTCAACTCTTCCATACACGGACAGGTGCTCATCACAAGTGTACTCCTTCATCCCCATCAGTTATTTCACTCATTCACCCCCCCACCCCCCTCTGGTGACCATCAGTTTGTTCTCTCTAGTTAAAAGAGTCTGTTTCTTGTTTGTGTCTCTATTCCCTTTGCTCTTTGTTTCTTAAATTCCATATCTGACTGAGATCATATGGTATTTTTATTTCTCTGATTTATTTTGCTTAAGATTATATTCTCTAGCTCCATCCATGTCATTGCAAATGGCAAAATTTCACTCTTTTCTTATGACTGAGTAAATTCCATGATATGCATATAAACTGTATCTTCTTTATCCATTCATCTATTGATAGATATTTGGGCTGTTTTCATAATTTGGCTATTATAAATAATGCTGCTATAAACATAAGGGTGCATGTACCACTTTAAATTAGAGTTTTTGTATTTTGGGGTAAATACCCAGAAGTGCAATTGCTATATCATAGGGTAGTTCTGTTTTTAACTTTTTGAGTAATCTCCATACTATTTTCCACAGTGCACCAGTTTGCATTCCCACCAATAGTGCACCAGGTTTCCATTTTCTCAACATCTTCATCAACACCTGTTGTTTCTTGTGTTGTTGATTTTAGCCATTCTGACAGGTGTGCGGAGACATCTCATTGTAATTTTGATTTGTATTTCCCTGATGATAAGCGATGTTGAGCATCTTCTCATGTATCTGTTAGCCATCTGTCTGTCTTCTTTGGAAAAATGTCTATTCATGTCTTCTGCCCATTTTTGAATTGGATTATTTGTTTTGGGGGTGTTGAATTGTATAAGTTCTTTAAATATTTCGATTACTAACCCTTTACTGGGTATGTTTTGCAAGTATCTTCTCCCATTCTGTTTGTTTTGCTGATTGTTTCCTTCGCTGTGTGGAAGACTTTTATTTTGATGTTGTCCCAATAGTTTAGTTTTGCTTTTTTGTTTCCGTTGCCTCAGGAGACATATCTAGTAAGAAGTTGCTACAGGTGTTGTCAAAGAAGTTACTGCCTGTGTTTTCTTCTAAGATTTTTATGGTTTCAGATCTCACATTTAGGTTTTTAATCCATTTTGAGTTTGTTTTTGTGTACGATGTGAGAAAATGGTCCAGTTTCTTCTTTTGCATGTTGCTGTCCAGTTTTCCAAACATGATTTGTTGAAGAGACAACTTTTTCCTATTGTATATTCTTTCCTGCTTTTTAATTGACCATACAATTTTGGGTTCATTTCTAGATTTTCTATTCTCTTCCATTGATCTATATATTTCTTTGTGCCAGTACCATACTGTCTTGATGATTACAGCTTTGTAATGTAACTTGAAGTCCCAAATTGTAATGCCTCCAGCTTTGCTTTTCCTTTTCAAGATTACTTTGGCTATTTGGGGTCTTTTGTGGTTCCATACAAATTTTAGGATTGTTTGTTCAAGCTGTGAAAAATGCTGGTGGTATTTTGATAGGGATTGTATTAAATATGTAGATTTCTTTGGGTAGTATAGCTATTTTAACAATATTTGTTCTTCCAATCCATGTGCATGGAATGTCTTTTCATTTCTTTGTGTAATCCATTTCCATTATATGTGTTTTATAGTTTTCAGCATACAGATCTTTTCTCTCTCTGGTTAGGTTTATTCCTAGGTATCTCATTTTTTGTGGTACAGTTGTAAATGGGATGGATTCCTTGATTTCTCTTTCTCGCTGGTTCATTATTGCAACAGACTTCTGTACATTGATTTTGTATCCTGTGACTTTACTGAATTCATTTATCAGCTTTAGCAGCTTTTTAATTGCCATTTGGGATAACTTTTATTTCTTTTTGTTGTCTTATTGCTGAGACTAGGACTTCCAGTACTATGTTGAATATCAGTGGTGAGAGTGGACATCCCTATCTTGTTCCTGATGGAGAAGAAAAGCTCTCAGTTTTTCCCCACTGAGGATGATATTAGTTGTGGGTTTTTCATACATGGTCTTTATGATTTTGAGGTATGTTTCCCTAAACCTACTTTGTTGAAGTTTGTTATTGTGAATGGATTTTGTACTTTGTCAAATGCTTTTTCTGAGTGTTTTGAAATGATCATATGGTTTTTACCCTCTTATAGATATGATGTATCATGTTGATTGATTTGCAAATATTGAACCACTCTTACAACCCAGGAATAAATCCCACTTGAACATGGTGAATGATTTTTTTAATGTATTGTTGGATTCCGTTTGCTAGTATTTTCTTGAGGATTTTTGCATCTATGTTCACCAGAAATATTGGCCTGTAGTTCTCTTTTAGTGGAGCCTTTATCTGGTTTTGGTGTCAGGGTAATGCTGGCATCACAGAATTAATTTGGAAGTTTTTTCTTTTTCATTTTCTATTTTTCTTTTCCTTTTTTTTGGAATAGTTTGAGAAAAATAGATAACTCTTTTTTAATTTCTTTTATGTTTATTAACTTTTGAGAGACAGAAAGAAAGAGAGCATGAGCAGGGAAGGGACAGAGAGAGAGAGAGGGAGACACAGAATCCGAAGTGGGCTCCAGGCTCTGAGCTGTCAGCCCAGAGTCCAACATAGGGCTCGAACTCATGAACTATGAGATCATGACCTGAGCTGAAGTCAGATGCTTAACCAACTGAGCCACTCAGGTGCCCCTAAATAACTCTTCTTTAAATGTTTGATAGAATTTAGATATGAAGCCATTTGGTTCTGGACTTCTGTTCCTTGGGAGGGTTTTGATTACTGTTATTATTTCAGTGATGGTTATCAATCTTTCAAGTTTTCTAGGAATTTATCCATTTCTTTCAGGTTATCCAATTCATTGGCATATAGTTTTTCATAATATCTCATAATATCATTTTTCTGTAGTGTCGGTTGTTATTTCTCTTCTTATTTGTGATTTTATTTATTTGGGTCCTTTCTCTTTTCTTTTTGGCAAGTATGGCTAGTAATCAATTTTAATTAATATTTTTGAGAACCAGCTCCCAGTTTCATTGATCTGTTCTATTGTTGTTTTTTTTTTTTTTTTAGTTTGTATATCATTTATGTATGCTCTAATCTTATTATTTCCTTCATTCTGCTGGCTTTAGGCTTCATTTTTTTTTGTTCTTTTCCTAGCTCCTTTAGGTATAAGGTTAGGTTGTTTATTTGAGATTTTTCTTGCTTCTTGAGATAGGCCTGTATTTCTATATACTTCCCTTTTAGGACCACGTTTTCTGCATCCCAAAGATTTTGGACTGTTGTGTTTTCATTTTAATTTGTTTCCATTTTTTTTAACTACTTCTTTTGATATTCTGGTTGACTCATTCATTGATGTAGCATGTTGTTTAACTTCCATGTATTTGTGGTCTTTCCAGAATTTTTCTTGTGGTTGATTTCTAGTTTCATAGTGTTGTGGTCAGAAAAGGTGCATGGTATAGCTGCAATCTTCTTGTATTTGTTAAGGGCTTTTTTACGGCCTAGTATGTGATATATTCTGGAGAATGTTTCATGAGGCATATTGTTTTTCTTAACATGATTTATAGTCTTTGCATGATTAGCTTATTTTACTGACTATGCAGCTACATTAGAATGTGTATAATTCATTCACTATAATTATTATAATTTAGCAAAAAGTTCTAAAATTAATAAAAATACAGGTTTATTTCTTTTTTAAAAAAATATTTACTTTTGAGACAAACAGAGAGCAAGAG
The DNA here is from genome assembly GCF_018350195.1 of Panthera tigris. Classification (NCBI taxonomy): domain Eukaryota; kingdom Metazoa; phylum Chordata; class Mammalia; order Carnivora; family Felidae; genus Panthera; species Panthera tigris. Next base: position 913,950 of record NC_056670.1, read on the forward strand.
CAGGGTAGGGGCAGAGAGAGAGGGAGACATAGGATCTGAAGCGGGCTCTGTGCTGACAGCAGAGAGCCCAACATGGGGCTCTAACCCATGAACTGTGAGATTATGACCTAAGCCAAAGTCAGATGCCTAACTGACTTAGCCACCCAAGTGCCCCTGCAAGTTCATTTCTATAACTAAAATGTATCAAGGTCACTATATGCTTAAGAAGTCGCTTCCTTATTTTCCCATATTCCTTTGCCTATTTACTTAAGAGGGTACATGATACATTATTGTGTGTGTGTGTGTGTGTGTGTGTGTGTGTGTGTGTGTGTGTGTGTGTGTTTAGGTTTCTATTTCTTCATTTAGACTATGATCTATTTGAGAGAAAGTTCTACATTTTAATCTTCTTTGACTGTCCAGGTCTCCCTTAGTGTCTGAGGCTAAATTTGGTGCTCCATACACATGTGCTTAATGAATATGTGAATAAATGAATGAGTGGAGTATAAACTGAATCCTACCAAAGTCTTCCTTTCCTTTTCTTCACCTCATTCATTGCTGTGAATATCATGAAAGACACAATAGTCACCTTCTGTTGATCAATAATGTAATTTCATTTTTTAATAAGTAAGGAAATTCTGATATAGAAGTCAAAGCATCCTGGGACATACGTTGTTATCTCTAATTACTGATAAATTGTAAGATAATTTTAAGGAATTTGCCAATATGTAATCTTAGCCTTTGAAAAAACAGAAACAAATTTGTTTAACGTGTATGTACAGACTTCAGTTTATAAGAAGATTTTAATTATGAATTTAATGCCATCATGAAATCTTGAAAGGCATTAACAACCCAGAATAATTCAGAACTTTTTAATTTTTGGTTGGAATGCAATTGGGACTACATTACACATTAATAAAATTGATTTGGTAATTGCTCAATCTACACTTGGTTTTGTAGTAAATAGTGTGTGCAGCAAGACTCAAAGGACCTTAGAGTTCATTTATTTCAAGATTTGGAAAGCAGGTCAAAAGAGGTAAAGGGGCTTTATGAAGATCAGGGTATTCTAAAAAAAAGAGACTTTACAGGAGCCTGTTCTTATTTACTGTTTTCTTTCTACTACACTCTTCTTTACTACTTTGCCATCATATTCCTCTAGCCTAAAGGTTATGGTCTTAAAAAGCATTTTTTTGATGTATAGAATACATAATGTACATGAAATACATTAATGTTAAGTATACAACTCAAACGGTTCTTGCATATGTATACATACACCTGTTGTAACTACCGCTTATCAAGATACTGAATTATTCTACCTCTTACACTGCTTCAAACAAATACGATACAGTCTTGACATAGTCTAAGTGGAATCAAGATCCCAATGGTGGAACATAAGAGGTTGCATTGTTTTTGAAGTTGAAATGGTGGATAACCTGCAGGTATAGCTAACTGGCCAGGAGTTTGGCAATGCAATTGCAGGGGCAAACTCTACCCTGGGACATATTGCAAATTGGCTCCACCATTCGATGATCATCTACTCTCCCTTGAATAACCACGGGTACAATTCTGGGTGCCAGGACTGGTTGGGATTTTCAGTTGGTGCCTGCCAGACTATTCTAGGGAGACTGGGCTAGAGGAACAGGGCACCTGAAGACCAGTACTCAGTCTCTGTTTTCAGTGTTGGAGTTGCTTGACATTGCTCCCTATTTCCCTTCTCTCCCCCCCTCCCACACCCTCTGACCCCACCTCACAGAACAAGCTCCTTTTGAGAAAAGAAGGGCTGAACAGAGATTGAGTCTTCACTGCTAATAACATTATAACTTATTATGCATCAGAGAGGTAAAATTATTGCAAGGTTTATATCTTCTACCCTAGAAGGTTTGGAAAAGGGCATTGTTTGGTTTGTCACCAGTCATTTCTAAAGAGAGTATTTGCCTTTGCAATTTTCTTCTGAAAAAGAACTTTCAGGCTGTAGGATTATTCCAGTCTCCTATTGCACACGCCCACACCTTTCAATATATAAATCTACATTTTTATTTATATCTATCTACAGATCTCAATCGATACAAAATATCTATAATGCTAACCTCTGGAGTGACAAAGGGATTTAACTGCAACTGGTTGGAAACAGCAGAGACTAGAAATTAGTTAACTACTAATATGTTTGTCACTGCCACTGTTATTATTCTCTGTAATTTATAGCTATTGGTGACTAACAGTAATACAGATTGTCTTGTGATATAAGTCAATAGGTAAGCTTAATTTAGACTGTGTAAATTATCAATCCACAGTATAGGGTATGACCTTGATGCAGCTTTCTTTCGTGATTTGTTTGGCTTTAAAACCTTAGTTTTACATTTACAGTAAACACGCATTTTCATAGGTTTGCAAATACAGTAAGTATGGTGACACAAGTGTTGACATACATCAAGTATTGATGGCTATCTTCTTTTGCCCAAACCTCGTACCTGCTCTAGAGAGCAGGGAGGTAGGTAACAGGGACATTTAGCAAGTGACTGCCACCCGGAAACTTGTGAAACCCTTCATTAATTACATGGTGAGTTGATTCTCTAGCTTCAATTTTGAGCTCTTTGGTGACAGAATGTACTGATAACAAATCCTTGGTTTTGTGAGGTTCCTGTTTTTGTGACCTGGAGGTGACTGGATTGTTTTTCAAAACCTACTTATTAAGGATGTGTTTTCCAAGTGGACAAAGACATCATGCAAAACTGATTTTACTTGACTGTAAGTCTCAAATCTAATCACCCACTGGAGGAGGAAAGGATTAGAATAATCCAAACATGGGGCAGAATCTACCAATATCAGTTCCACACTGCCAGGTGGCTGAGGGTGATATGCACACAGCAGGAAAACAGTAAAATCTGACACGGGGGCTGAGGATAGCTGGGAAACTGTAGCAAGTAAGGAGAGCAAGGCAGGACCTGAGGGAGAGAGTTCTTGCTACAAAGGGTGAATTTTCAGGAGTTTTAAAGAAGTTCAGATTTTAGGTGTCAATACGGTAGAGCTGTTTTTCTGTGCTAGCGTGCCTCACTGCAAATGCATCACAAATGTATTCATATCTGCACATCTCTTTGACTTCAAGTTCTAAAAAGGGTTGTAACTTTGTGTAGCTCTTTAGGTATCCACTTAATTTGAACACATATTTAAACAGCCCCTGGAATAATGAAAATATAAACAATCCTCTTCAGTCAAGCAGGGAGTTTTAGTGGCTGCATTTTTATTTTCTGTTTACTTCGTTAGCATTCAAAATCATGCAAAAGAATGCAGAGAAACCAACAATATCCTCAGTTATTCTAAATGTCAATTGACCTCAGGTTTTGAAATCTGAAGCTGGTTTTGTATTGCCCTTCAAGTAATTTGTGATTTCCCTCAAGAAAGCACTCATGCATACTGTAGAGGCCACAAGCTAGTCTGTCCATTATCATCCACATCACTGCACAATAGAAGGAAACAGTGAAAAAAAAAGTCTATTCACAATGTAGACAAATGCCTCACAGAGAAAACGTCTGAAATATGGATAATCTTAAATTCAGTTATTATATTTTGTATAGAATTGATTGGTAGTTCTTGGCATCCTTTATAGCTCAGATAAGTTTTGTCAAAATTCCTGTATCCACTTCATTCCTGTTATTTGAAAAGATAGCTAAGAATATGCAATGTTTTAAACATTTAACATGACTGAATAAGAGTCTGTAGTCCATTTGCTAATTAGCAGGAGAGGGTACTAAAGACTGAAATCTCGGACATTAACTCACCAGCATGTAAGCTTGCATTTATTACTTTATATAATAAAGTAAAGCCTCAGAATAAAACAGAATCATGAAATAGCAATACCTTATATTTAAGACTCTAAAATTGCATGCATGTGTTCTAACTATTTGAGCCCCCAAATTCTAAGGGATGGGATAGACTGGTTTATTATTGTTTTGTCAAAGCGATCTCAATTCTGCTCTCTCCAGGCAGAATAACAAGGTATATAACACAAGAGAGAAGAGTTCAGATATTTGCCATTCGGAGTCTTAATTTCTTCCTGATATCATTCAAATTACCAGGCTTTATAGTCTAGTTCCATACAAATCTAAATAAGGCTTGAGTATTCCAAGTTTTAAAAAAAATGGAGTTTAAGTCCCTTATGTGAGGAAGAACTGGATGCAGGAGAAATAGCCTAGAGCAGTTCAGTGGTACCACAGATGAAAAGAAAATGCTTTTATGTAAGCACGGAGATATTTAGTTTTGAAACAGATCATTAAGTCTCAAGAAAATCGGAGAGGAAGAATTTTCAAAATCCTTTACCTTTCAGCTGCCCCTTCACTCTAGTTGTGATCAAGTGTCTTCTAGGAGTTTCCTTAAAATGTTACCTACTTCCTCAGTTCTTTGGTCCTATCATTGAACAAGTCATGTAAATGTATTTTTAACAAACTCAGATCTAGATTTCTACAGCATTATTTCCATGGTGATCAACCATGGTCAGGGATTTGTCACATCCCCCTTAGACATCTCTGGTGGTCCCAGAATTCATCTTCTTACTCTCATTTGCTCCTCATTGCAATTTATTCTGTTTCCACTGTCAGATTAATCTTCCTAATTCATGGCCCTCAGAGTACCACTGTTCTTTCCAAGAAATCACCTTGATTATTTAGAAGATAAAGGAAAAGATATTTGGTCTTAAAATCTTTGGCAATCTGATGGCAAATTAACTTTCCTCTTTTATTGCCAGATACTCCCAGAAACATGTTTTTATTTTGGCAGTTTGGTGCACAAGATGTCCCTGCAATGAGTATAAGTTTTGTGCCTTCCTTCTTCTCTCATTCAGGTAAAGAAAACCATCTTCCAATGGACAACCCATTTCATAAAGTTCAGGTTAGATCCTCCTCATTCACCACTAAGAGATGAGCTTATAGCCCAGACACATTATTCTAATATTCAGATCACAATAGTTGGTTCAGTGACAGATTACAGAATCAATCAAGTTTTCCAAATGTTATTATAGGAATTTTGTATGTATCTCTAAAGCTGCCTGTTTTCCTGACACTTGGACAGAGCCTCTCTGAAAATAAAGCCAATGAACGTGAGGAATTGAGTCCCAGAGGTGGAAAGAGAGGGGGGGTCTTGACCACACTATTGATGCCCTGGGATTCAGTAATGCCTTCTTTTGTAGTTGTGGGACCCAATAAAACTCTTCTTTGCTTAAGTTAAAGTTGGGTGTTGGTTATTTACAAAGAGTTTGGGATTAATATTTCTTCCAAACTAATTTTGAATATTCACATAGTGTTCTTTTATTCATACTCTTCCCCTTTGCTTAGGAAATAGTCCTCCCTTTCCTCTGTCAAACAAGCAAAAGTTTTCGGTGAAGACCCAGATATTTCCTTTGCATTGCATAGATTTCCCTGATCATTCCCCAGCCAACAGAAACATCTGAATCTCTTGATCTACCAATTTAATTGATTTGCTCTTGAAATGACTTATGTGTTCAACAGATTTGTTTCACTATTTTTTTAAGTTTATCTATTTACTTTGAGAGAGAGAGAGAGAGGCCGCTGGGGAGGGGCAGAGGATCTGAAATGGGCTCTGCACTGACAGCAGTGAGCCCACTGCAGGGCTAGAACTCAGGAACGGTGAGATCATGACCAAAGCCAAAGTCAGATGCTTAACCAACTGAGCCACCCAGGCGCCCCTATTTTACTATTATATAACTTATATTCCCAACTATAGTTCAAGCTCTTTGATGGAACAAATAGTGCCATCACTATTTTTTTCTAATTCAATAGTGTCCAAAATAGTGTCTTGAAATAATATCTATCATTGTTTAAGAGACTCATGTCTAACTACACACTAACTATGAAAGAAAGACAGCCTAACTTGATTTGTTATTTAGGAACATAATTATTTCTCTTTATTTAAATATGACCACTTATTTCTATAATCTTAGGCATTCATAGTTATTAAAGCCTATGAGTTAGAGATAATGTGGTGGGCATTGGAAATGTGGAGCTTCCATACAATTATTGTATGTGGTATCTTCATGGTTATAAAGTTTTCTCTTCATTATTCATCTCTCTCAAGGACATTCAAATTAATAAGTAGGAATATTTGGTTTGATGTGAGCACATTAAGAACAGAAGACAGGTTGTGATTACTGTATTCTAATCACACTGAAAAACAAAATCTTATCTTAGTGGTTGCCCTAATCCTTATACTCTCTGTTATAAACCCTAACCCATATTTCTTTTGATGCATGTATGTGATAAGTAAGGAAAAGCAACATCAACAAAATGTTAGTTTATTTAATACTTAGTGGTGCGATTGTTAAACATCTATCATATTCAAAATGTAGTAGAAAATAATTAGGCCTAAAAATTCAAAAGAATAAACTGGATTGTCAAAACCATAGAGATTTAGGAAATTATTAGGGCCCCAGAAGGAGCATGTGAGCATATGAACTGCAGCAGGCTGCTTTACTGGGGACCTGCATTCCGCGAGGGCAAAGACGTTCGTGGAGACTTTTTACCACTCCCTCCTCGGTCACCGTCCACCCCGAGCAGGGACCGAGAGGAGGGTTTCAGGAAAGTCCTGGCTTCTCTTTCAGGGGCCTGCCGGGTAGACGTTTGGGAGATCCCATGCGAAGGGGGTGAAGGGATGGAGAAAGGAAGGGTGGAAGGAAAAAGGAATATCATCAAGAAAACACAAAATTCACCAAATCAATGTGAGAGAAAATACCTAATTGTTTTTAGACATTCATATCTCGTTCTGCAACAACACTTCTTCATCAGACCTGGTTTCCTCTTTCTCGGGGACTGTTGGAAGGCTGACTGCATTTCTCAGCGTCCGTGGACACCAGGTGCTACCATGTGACTGGTTTGCGGACAGGTCAAGGTGAGCAGAAGCGGCAAGTGCCCCCTCCAAGCAGAGCTCAGTAAACAACAGTAAGAGCAATAATCACTCCTCATGACAACCCCCACTTTTCCCTCATTTTATCGACATAATGCAGAAAAGTGTGGCTCGCACGGGAGCTATCTGGCAAAAGGGAATGAAAATAAAATAGTCTTCTTGATTCTATAACTGTTTTTCTATATACCTGGTCAATTTAAGTCTCTTTAGGTTAATACAAAACCGATCAGGGAGTAGCTCCTGTCAGCATATTACAAGGGAAAATATCTTAGTTTCTCTGGAGACTGTGCCAACAAACTAGCCATGAGTAATACTCATTACTCCTTCTACCTTCTTGCTTTCTTAAAGAGCTAGTCATCTAAAATGTCCATCCAAAACTCTAGGAACCGCCTGAGTTGAACAGATGGAATCTTTCTCTGACATCTGAAATGGACTGTATGCTTTGAAAACTAAAAAGTTAATGCTGTGAGAAACTGGATAGTACATGGTTATTTATAGTAAGCTGTCCTCTTATTCATTATTTGTGTTGTGGATATGATTTCAGAGCTTCTGTTTTACCTAAGTAAGGTCTTGTAACAGAGCCCGTATATATAATGCAAGAAATCTGTATCTTATTTTGGAGTTTATATCTACTTTTATCACCAGAAAAATGCATGAGTTTGAGTTTGGCGAAGACTCTTCGGAATATGTATATTCACTTATTAACTCATTTAACAAATATTCGTTGTATACCTCTGATATGGAAGACCCCATTTGGAGCACTGCAGAGAAAATTGAGCTAAAATTAGACGAGAATCCTACTCCCATAGAATTTATATTCTGCTGTGAGATGTGGCTTTTGAAAATGGGCAAGGTGTAAATAAACAAGCATGCCTGAGAATCCCTGTGAGTTCTCAAGCATTGTGGCACCAGCTGTGGAGATGCGCTAGTGAGTCTGAATCTGTGTGCCCTTGTTCATTTATCAGGGCATAGCGGCCCCAACTGATGACAAAAGCTGGGCCAGAAGTGGTTTGCTTAGGGAAGCAGTCGGTGTGAGGACTCTAGAGACAGTTTTTAGTTGCACGTCTTCAGCTTGAGAGAATTCGTACATTTTCCACAAGGAATGGTGAGTACTGAGCTAGCACATGGGTCACTCAGGTGCAAATCATTTAAGAAAGCTTGTACTGAATGTACTGGATGTCTCTGCTCCAGGCCACACTTGGAGCTGTGATGAATACAAAATATAGTGCATCACACATCACATGCTGCTTGGGATCAGAAGATCTGTGTACCAAGGCTCACACGGGTACCAAACAAGAAACATCTGTGTAACCTTGAGACCTCTCTGGGTATCATTTCCCAAAGTTAAGTATCATTCTATTATTGCACAGGACATGCAGTTTGCAAATCATGCCAACATCCACATCCCTTCCTTGAAATGCAGGCGGGCCAGTGTGATTGCTGATTACACGACGTCTGGAGAGCTTCTGGCCTCTACCCCCTATCAGTTGAACCGTCCTAAACAAGTGACAATATTTCTAAGTGTCATTGTCCTCGTCATAAAATGGAATATGATTCTGGTAATTTTTTTTATTTTTATTTACTTATTTATTTTAATTTCTTTTATGTTTATTTTGAGAGAGAGACAGAGGGACAGAGTGTGAGCAGGGGAGGGGCAGAGAAAGAGGGAGTCACAGAATCCAAAGCAGGATCCAGGATCTGAGCTGTCAGCATAGAGCCCCGATGCAGGACTCGAACTCACCAACGGTGAGATCATGACCTGAGCCGAAGTTGGACGTTTAAAGGACTGAGCCACCCAGGCACCCCTCTGGTAAATTTTTTTAAAGGTCTATAAGGATTAAATGGAATAAGCAGGAAAATAACACTCTTCAAGTGTTCAAAAATACATGCTACTATGATTATTCACCTTTTCGGGTTGTGAGCAGGGAATTAATGAAGAGGTATAGAAAATTGCATTAAAAACTGCAATTACTTTGGGGCACTTAGATGGCTTAGTCGGTTAAGCGTCTGACTTCAGCTCAGGTCATGAACTCACGGTTAGTGTATTTGAGCCCCGCATCGGACTCTGTGCTGACAGCTCAGAGCCTGGGGCCTGCTTCGGAATGTGTCTCCCTCTCTCTCTGCCCTTCCCCTGCTCATGCTGTCTCTCTCTGTCTCTCAAAAATAAATAAATGTTAAAAAATGTTTAAAGAAAAACCGCAACTATGTTATGAATGCCACATATTATTATATAATTTGGTTACAGAAAACCAAAGTGCAGAAGTGTTAAGTCACATTTGCTTCTCTTAGGCACATCTACATTACTCAAAGTGATTCTAAATTAGTTTCCCTTCAACCTAGGAATTGTTCTGTTCTCTAGTTTCTGGGTTCATAAGACCCCTTTTAATGATTTATTTGCTAATTTTAATCTAGCATTTTTCAAGTTATTTATTAGTTCTCTTTAGATTTGTAGGTAATATCAGAGTAGTTTGCTGATTGAGAAAGTAATGAGTTTCAGTTTGTGATAAATGAGGGGTGCCCGTTGGCTCAGTCAGTTAAGCGTCTGACTTTCGCTAAGGTCATGATCTCACAGTTCGTGAGTTTGAGCCTCGCGTTGGGCTCTGTGCTGACAGCTCAGAGCCTGGAGCCTGCTTCAGATTCTGTGTCTCCCTCTCTCTGACCCATCCCCATTCATGCTCTGTCTCTCTCTGTCTTAAAAATAAATAAAACATTAAAAAAAATTTTTTTAATGGGTCTTGAAAGCTTCAGTAACTACAAATGTCTGACTATAATTGCTTTTATTGCAGAGGCTAAGGTAGAAGATGATTGAAGATTGAATTTGCTGAAGGCAAATTTGCAGTGGGCTGGGGGGTGATATTGCACAATTGTAGATGTTTAAAGTTCCAGGTTCTTGGAGCTGGAGACCTGTAGCTCAGGGGCTGGAAGGAGAGGGGGACAGCCTTCCAGGAGCTGTTTGGAAGCCTGTTCTTTAGCTTAGTGACCAGAAATATGAGGCCAAGAGTTATTTTGGGCCACGGAAGGATTGTGGAAAAGGCGGAGATGAGAACAAGATAAGTCACCTTGTCACTGGTCCATGCAGAAGAAGCAACTGCATGACAGACAGAGACCAACACACAAAGGCACTGACACAAGCCGATTCCAACTTCAGGAAACGGACGCTGTGAAGGAGCCGTGCAGGAAAGAAACCTTTGTGGAGAAGACAAATAATAGAAATTGAATTATTGATTATTATATAATTATTAATTAGAGGTACGATGCCAAATTTTACTGTGTACTTATTCTATAATTTTCTGTCGTTTCGCATGTCTTACAACTCACCTGGCAAAGTGGACTTCGGGAAAACCAAGCTGGAGAGGGGGACATGACAGTCCTCACACCACAGGGAAAAGGGGATAACCAAGCCCGTGTAGAAATGGGTAAAACTAAGCACATGGGTCCAGAGCGGATGTCCCTCCCATGAAGTAGACGCACAAACTCGTTAAAGACAACTGCTCCCATCCTTATGACGTCAGACTGCTGAAGGACACAGGGACGAGCCACTTCCTGGCTCAGGCGGTTGCAAAGCTCGCTCCGCCCCCAGGCCCTCCTCCGGCACCATCTTCCGTGTGCAGGACCCGGCCTGCGAGGGCCTGGGAGGGGGCAGATCCCTGCGATGAAGGAGTCTGGGTCCCCGAATGGCCAATGAGCGAGAAATACCCATCTGTCTTGTCAATCCACTTAGAATCGGAGGTCACCTATTGAAAAATCAGCAGGAATTTGACACCATTTTAAGTCCAATATCGCCTAATCTATCAGGTGTTAATTTTAGAGGCTGTTAGCCCCCAGTTAGCTGAGATGTCTTATGAAGCATTTGAGCAAGATCCTGCTTGATTCCTAGTGCACATTCACTTTGTTTGCCTTATTTATGATAGCTCGGAACATTTCTCCATCGTACAGGCAGTCACATTCTTGGGAATGCCGGCCTCCACCTACGCGAAGAAATTCACAGACACTAGGATGAAAATAGGTGTGAAGACTGTTGATTCACAACCCTTGCTCGTTGGGGCCTACATCCCTGTAGGAACCATTTCACTTTCATTGGTTGGAGCCCATGCAAGTCTGTGAAGCCATGAGAGCCGGTCTCTGTCCAAGACTACCTGTGGGAGCCCCAGGACCCGTCAAGGTCAGGGGTGAGGTCCTGGGCTGTAAACAAGGGGGCCAAAGAGACACCCGTGCGGTGTCACACCCTCACCCTGTCTCCCCCAGGGTTTACCGGCCTGCTCTTACGTTGTCGGGATCTGGCCACGTACCTCAGCCCAGAGGAGAGAGTGCCTGTCTCTGAAGAGAGAGACTAGTTCCAGAGACAAGACCCCTGAGTCCTGACCTGTTGGCGTCTGACGGAGAGGGTCCCATTACCTTCCAGTTCACTCTGCAAGCTTGGACTTCGTAAAATGATTTCAAATCAGCATTCAGTACCTCATTCTTAAAGACGACGAAGCAGGACACTATCCTGTAGGAATCCAGAAGGAACAATGATAACAAAGGGAAAAAGCCTAAGTTCAAAATATACCTATTATTACAGCCCTCTTAGAGATAATAGGCAAAATTGCATCTTATCTGTGAGAAAATGACTCGATAGAAGAGGTAGAAAACAAAAAAAAGGTGGAAATTTACAAAGTACACCAGTTAAATGTACAATAATATAATAAAATAATAACAAAAGGTTGAGAAGATAAAATAGAAATCTTCCAAGAGGAGAAGAAAGGTAGAGATAAAAACAAGAGATGAGTAAGAATTGAGATATCCAAAGTCTGATGAACAAAAACTTCCAGAAGGGAGAAAAGGGTAAAATTTACAAGGATGTATCACAAGAAGACATCCCAGGACTAGGAGAGGAAGAGGGAGGTGAGGAGGGCATTCTGTGCCTCGCGTGATTAACGAAACGCTACATTGAAGAACATAAATGAACAATATGAACATAATCTGAAGACTGATACATTCTGGGTGACTGACACTGGGAATTACACTTTTCAAAAGGAGAGATCTGATGGTTGCTCTCTCAGTAAAGTCATCAAAATCCGCCTCCTGAAGTGAGATGGCTTGATAACAGAATGTTTTGTGATGAAGGTCACATCTTCACATCAGCTATTGAATATTCCTGCCAAAAATATTTAACCTGAATGTAACCATAAGAAAGCATTCAGATAAATTCAAAATGTGGAACATTGTACCAAAAAAAGTAGAACTTTTCTATGAAAAGAAAAACAAAAATGAAGAGAACAGTGTTGGATTTAAAAGAGAGGAAAAAAGAAATCAAAAAAGGGCTGATGTCCTGATGCTGTGCCCTGTTTGACCAGGTGCTGGGATTAAAAGTGAGCATAGCAACAGAAAATAAATAAATTATGGACACTTTAGGGATAATTTAGTAAAGCTGAAAATGGACTTGGTATTAGGTAATATGATACTTCTAACTGTATTACAAGTAGTCCTGAGGTCACAGAGGGACCAGGCCCCGATCTTCAGGGGACACTGTAAAAATACTGGAGGAAAGTCCTGATGTCTGAAACTTACTTTCAAGTGGTTTAGAAGGAAAAAGTAACAAAGAACTATATACAAAGAGGTCACATTTGCACAAAGTAAAAATGGCCATGGGTTAGGTACATGGAAACCAAGGTCATGTTGAAATGAATTGTATGTGTTTAGATTTTTATAATATGTTTATAATATGTGTTTAGATTTTTCTGGTTAGGCGCCAGTACTGGGAGATGAGTGTGAAAATCCTGATAAATCTCAGCCTCTACTATCCTCAAATATATTACCCTTCAAAAAAGAAAAAAGAAAACAAACAAACAAAACGTGTCAGATTCAATCTATAGTTTACCTGTAATACCCTACGTGTTCCAAAATATTTCTCACATTTTGCTTTGTGTGGTTTTTGTTTTTGTTTTTGCTTTTGTTTTTTTACCTTAACAGAGGAAATTTTCTGAAGAAAGGCGGCAACTCTTTAGATTAACAGGATTCAGTTTTTAGGGCTATCATAACAAAGTATCACAAACTGGGTAGCTTATAACAACAAAAACGTACTCACAGCTGTCAGGCACCTGAAATACAGGTGTTGTGTGTGAGCTGAAGGTTCTGTCCCCAGCCTCTCTCATGGTTTCCAGACACCCTGCATGCACCCTAGTGCCCCTTGGCTTGTCAACATATCACCCCAGAAACACAGCACACCCCTTTTGCTAGGGACAGAGCCCCAGACCCCAATGGACGCCTGAAACCGTGGATGGTACCAAACCCCCACGTTTTGTCCTGTACGTACACACCTATGATCAAGTTTAGTTTATAAATCAGGCATAGAAAGAGATTAACAACAATAACCGGTAACAAAATAGAACAATTATTACTACACGCAGTAATGACAGGTATGTGCATGTGGTCTCTCTCTTCCTATGATGGTGTGAGGTGATGAGGTGCCCGCATGGGGGATGGACAGAGGTGCCAGCAGCAGGTGGGGGATGGAGTGTGAGGCTATCGCTGACCCCACCGTCCGTCAGCAGGAGGACACCTGCTTCGGGACCAGGCCAGTACTGATACCCCAGGAAGCACGACCTAGAAAAGAGGGGACAGCTGTATTCCTGTCTTTCCCTAAATTGCTTACTATAACCAATTACCATGGTTAACCTTGAACAGTGGCCCATCTGCTGGGTTGTCTGTAGCACTGTGACTCTTACCTCTCCCACCCCTGCACCAAGAACAAGACAACGTTGTGCTGAAACCCACCGCCTGAGAATTTTTCAGCAACCTTAAATTTTAATGACTTAGAGCTTCAGTGGCTTATTATCGAATCTCATCATTTTGATCAAAACAAAATTTTCCAAGGTTTCAATAAGCTTAGAGGTAGTGTCAGCAAACAGTTGTTCCGGCTGAACCAAAGATTATTTCGTCTTGGTTTCCTACAGTTCCTGCAACGTGTGGCTGTTGTTGTTTGTGTTGAATTTTTCAGGTCGTGCGTGATGACTGAGGTGGTTCCCTCCGTCTAAAAACCTTCACTCCTTTGTTCTTCCTAATTTGGGAAAAGTGTTACCCTGTAATGACGATATGGGTGCTACTGAGCCGGACTTACTGTGGCCCCGTGCTTGAGGCCGTGTGAAGAGGTCACGCAGCTAACAGTATTTATATTACTGTTCGGATGTCTACTCCACGGCCGGGGCGGGCACCGTTTTCATAGGGAAGACATTTCACTTGTCAGATTAAGCCCGGTCCCTTCGGAGTGAATTGTAAAGACACTAAGCGACCTCAACCACGATCATTCAAATCTATGAAGAAATAACAGCCTCGAATATCAAAGTCACTTTTAACTTTTTTTTAAATAACTTTTCAACAGGACATCATTGATTTATTCTTAAAAGACAACAAACTTACTATTTAATACGATTAACTTATCAATGTTTATGATCAACAAAATGCAAAATCGGGGCCTAAACACCGCCATTTGTCGTAATTTGTCTGGTGCGTCCCTTACAGGCTACAGACACGCAGTAACACCCAACATAGCTTCTAAGGGTTCTTAAGAGTCTTCATTCACATTTACACTTTCTAAACATAAAAAAACTGCAGATTCCAAAATGACTCTTACAGTTTTCACTCTCTTTAAACTAGTAACCATGTCTTATCTTAGCAACCAAGAGCCTCTACACTGTGAGCAGTGCTAATCTATTTCCCCGAAGATAACTTTGACATTTCCTTCTAAAGCTCTTTCTTTGGTAAGACAGGCGGCTGTGGTACCAGTGTTTGTAGGCCTTGAGAAGACTGCCATCAGAGGGCAGCGGGCAGGTTAAGTAGGGGAAGCTGAATCTGTAGGCGACAAGTGTAATTACCGTTATTCAAAAAATCGAAATCTTGTTTCTTTGAACTGCTCTCATAAAGGCTCACAAAGCCCTGGAGACTAGGTGTGTTGATATTAAGAGCTCCTCATGTAATTATAGCCGATACAACTATACAAGAACCTTTCCTAGATCAGACCGGAAAGAAATTCTGGCCTAGCTTCTGTTTTCACTAAAGCTCAGGGCCAGGGATCCTGATCTGGTATTTCATAAACCCACAACCCATTGGTCAAAAATGTAAAATCAAGCTCACAATCCCATTGCAAGTTATTTTATAGATAATTCTGTGTCTCAGTTCACTCTGTTGGCAATCATTATTAGAGTTTCAGAGTTCACTACAAGTTCATGTTAGCATGTTAATGTTATATAATACACGGTATGACATTTTCCCCAGGACCATATATTCTTGTGTCCCTAAACGTCACACTTGAGAAAACCCTCAGAAAGATTTGAATATGAAAGACTCAAAATCATAAGGTCCTTCTGCACATGAAATATCGCTTCCTTTTAGGTCCAGCAACATGGTATTAGTGCCTTTAAAAAAAACAAAAAAAATTTTTTTTAATCTTCTGGCGAATTAAGAATTTTGATTTTTCTGGGTTTTTTTTTTTTGTGGTACCTGCATGTTAAGAAGATTTTTAATTTTTTTCTTTGAACATACTTGCACAAAGTTACATTAGTTTCAGGTGCAAAACATAATGATTGCACTTGTCTCCAAGTTGCACACTGCTCACTACACGTGTCACCACTGTCTGTCACCTTACAGCTCTAGTACAACATTAATTATATCCCTTATGTTGTGCCTTTCATCCCAGTGACTTATTCTGTAACGGAAGCCTGTGCCTCCCTCTCCCCTTCACCCACTTTGCCCACCTTCTCTCCCCTCCCCTCTGGTGACCATCAGTTTGTTCTCCGTATTTATAATTTTATTCTGCTTTATGTGTTTGTTTATTCATTTGTGTTGTTTTTTAGATTCCACATATGAATGAAATCATGTATTTGTCTTTCTCGGTCCGATTCATTTCACTTAGCATAACACCCTCTAGATTCCTCCATGTAATTGCAAATGGCAGGATCTCATTGTTATCGTGGCTGAGTAACATGCCATTATATGTATACACCACATCTTTACCCATTCATCTATCGATGGACTCTTGGACTGCTTCTGTATCTTGGCTATTGTAATAATACAGCGATAAACATAGGAGTATATACATCTTTATAAAATTAGTGTTTCCAGGGACACCTGGGTGACTTGTTGGTTGGGCAGCCAACTCTTGGTTTCAACTCAGGTCATGATCTTGTGTTTCATGGGTCTGAGCCTCGCATCAGGCTCTGCACTTATGGTTTGGATTCTCTCTCTCCCCTCTTTGCCCCTCCCCCACTTGCTCTCTCTGTCTCTCTCGAAATGAATACATAAACTTAAAAAATTTAAAAAAATAAAATTAGCGTTTTCATTTCCTTTGGGTAAACATCCAGTAGTGGAATTACTGAATCATATGGTATTTTTTTAAGATTTTTAAAAAAATAATCTCTACACCCAACATGAGGCTCGAACATACAACCTCATGATCCAGAGTCCCATGCACCACCAACTGACCCAGCCAGGTGCCCTGAATAACAGTTGTATTTTTAAGTCTTAGAGGAGCCTCCATACTGTTTGCCATGGGGCTGCACCAGTTTGCACTCCCACCAACAGTGCACGAGGGTTCCTGTTTCTCCACATCCTCGCCAACACCTATTACTTCTTGACTTTTTGATTCTAGCATGTTAAGAATCACCTGCACTATCTATATGGGCTGTGAGGAAACTGTATAATACCAGGGATACATACGAGTTTTAAAGCTGTTAGTATAAAATAAGTGGCTATTTTTAGATGTCTAAATTTATTAAGAGTGGCTCTTAATAAATTTGTTACTTTGGGGCTAGCAGGAGTCATAGGGTAGAGCTAAAGTGTTCTCATGTCTCCTTGTGCTGCCTGCTCATAACCCATTCCGTCTGTCCTGTTCCCTGCATCTCAGATTGGTTACAGGGACAACAAAATGTTCTGGTTTTACCTTAGCATCAACTCAAAAGCAGGTTTTAGAAGCTTCATCCCCCTGCCCACCACCCCAGAGGATTTCTTAAAATATTTTTCATCTAAAACTGTCCTCTCTCTTGAAGGATATCAGGCGTTATGAGAAAACAGGTGAACATTTCATTATTTATTATGATATAATATGCAACATTAACATTTATAATTGTGTGGATTCTTTCATAATGGGGATGGTTTCTGTTTGATCCCTCATTCTTTAATTTGCTAATGTACACTGATTATTTTTACATACGTGACATAAATACATGTTTCTATAAATATTACATGTGATGAAAATGTTAAAACTTGATACATTCTGTTTGCTTGACCTTCCGCACCATCCCTTCCCCTTCTTCAAGGGCAACCAAGTAAGTCAGTATTCACGCCTCAGGGTGGTTATTTATTCTTATAAACTGCTGTCTGCCTCTCTCTTATTGTTTACATTTCTGTACCTCCGGGTAGGAATTTACAGTTTAAGCCCCCCAGTGCTTGTGCTTTGTGACCCAGCAAACTATTGCCGGGAGGGCATGCCAGCGTTTTACCACATGGTCCTTGTTGACCTTTCCTGGGCAAGCAGCCTCACCTCACTTCAAGGTGTATTTCAAAACACGTGGAATACACGTTGGTGGGAAGATACTGCGTTTGGTTTTGCGATGTGCAGGACCAGGTGCGGCGGGGATGCGGGGAGGCATCCCAGACCTCCCACCCCACTCTCTCCAACTACACTGCCTGGTGGTCCTGGCAATCCTCCTATCCAGTCCTCCTGCCCCATCGGTTCATTCCAGGAGGAGGCAAAGCCTGCTTAACTTTCCTACACACCCATGTTCTTTCTTCAGAATGGGGCTTCTTGTATGACTTCATGGAGCTTCTGTGGGAAGAATTAGCTAATGTCCATGATCAATTATCACACACGATCATCACACATCATACAAACTGCTAATGTTTCAGGTCAGGACTTATCACTTCTTATTTGTGGTATTGATATCGGGCTTCTGCATCATCCTTCATTTTATCTTTCACACAGTTTCCAGTCTAATGTCAAGAACACAACTAGAAATTCCAGTTACCTCTTTTAATGTTTCAAATGACTTCCTTGTCAAATCCTGAGTTCAATACACATTCTTTTTTGTCGTATAACTGAAAGACCTAATGTTATCTCCTTCTTCTCTCTCACATACAAGGTGCCCTTTCAAAAGTTTAAATAGTGGGGCATCTGGGTGGGTCAGTCAGTTCAGCATCCAACTCTGGATTTCAGCTCAGGTCATGATCTCATCGTTCATGAGATCGAGCCCCGCATTGGGCTCTGTGCTGATAGCTCGGAGCCTGCTTGGGATTCTCTCTCACCCTCTCTTTCTCAATAAATAAATATTTTTTTTTAAAAAAAGTTCAAACAGTTTGTTTAAATTTATACAGTCTTGGTGTGATTACTTCCAGTAGCAAGAGCTTTGTAAATCTCTGATGGTAGCATTCGCACGTTATCTTTAACTACCTATTTAGCAATCTTCTTTTCCAATTTATCTACCAAAGTACAAGCTCCCTAAAACTTTTAGACACTGAATTAAATTTATTTGGAATTATATTATAGTCATATGAGTTTTACTCTACTTTTTAAATTAATAATGTTGAAAGAATTTGAAATTTTCTTTTATAGTCATGTAGCTAATGAATATATGGTATAGCAAGATTGTAGTGCATAAAAACACACAGGAATAGGGGTGCCTGGGGGGCTCAGTCAGTTATGCATCCAACTTTGGCTCAGGTCATGATCTCGAGGTTCATGAGTTTGAGCCCTGCTTTGGGCTCTGTGCTGCCAGCTCAGAGCCTGGAGCCTATTTGGATTCTGTGTCTCCCTCTCTCTCTGCCCCTCCCCCACTCATGCTCTGTCTCTCTCTCTCTCTTTTCAAAAATAAGTAAACATTAAAAAAATACCACGTCGGGGCACCTGGGTGGCTCAGTCGGTTAAACGTCCGACTTCGGCTCAGGTCATGATCTCACGGTCTGTGAGTTCAAGCCCCGCGTCAGGCTCTGTGCTGACTGCTCAGAGCCTGGAGCCTGTTTCAGATTCTGTGTCTTCCTCTCTCTCTGACCCTCCCCCATTCATGGTCTGTCTCTTTCTGTCTCAAAAATAAATAAACGTTAAAAAAATCTTTAAAAAAAAAATACCACGTCTTCTGGAATTTAGGGCATACAGAAAAATAAAATACATGAAAAATACATTAATTAGATTTGGAAGCAGGGAGGCAGGAGGCCGCTGGTTTCCTGTCATTGGTGCTGGATCTGTGGATGTTTTCAGTTTGTGAAAAGCTATCATCCTTTTTATGTTTTTCCCACTTGCTTTCCTACTCCTGTCTTCCTCACTGGGGCCCTGTCTCTGGATGGGCAGTGGGGAGGCCAGCACAGAAGGGTCTCTCTGGATACGTACTGTGTGGCCTCGCTGTGGCTCTGGGGTTCCTGCCTGGCCACCCAGAAGGTCCTCTGCACTGCCGGTGATTTGCCTCTCAGGTCTTCGTGAGCTGGTGCCCCTGGCTATCCTGTCACCTCTCAACCCCACCTTCTCGTGGATAAGTTTTTATTATTCTTTGATTTGTGTGATCAACCAAGCCTGGATTCCTTCCTTGGAGTCTCTGTCTTTTGAAATAGGCACCGGCCCCAGCAAACTCTGCAGGCAGGAATCCTTCCAGTACAACCCGCCTCTTTGCTCTGCCTCTGGGAGCCCCCCTCCAGCCTCTAGGTGCACCTGCCAGGTTCATTAGGTGGCTCTGAAGTGCCTCTCACTTGCATTGGGATGGGGCAAGGAAACACCTGTGTTCCAGAGATAGCATATTAGTAATGTGTCCCTGGGGGAAAGGAGAGGTGTTCAGCATCAGCCACTTTTCACTGCATTTACAGATGGTGGGAAGCATGTGAGGGCTGAGATCTGCTGGTGTCACAGTCAGCTTTCAATTTCTCCCTCACCCCTCCACGCAGTCCTGCTCTTTGGGAACAAGGAACGCGGCAGCCTGCGATGATTACACATCCCAGGGTGGTGCGGAGAGAGGGCAGAGGAGACACAAGTCGTGGGCCCCCCAATCCGCTGGCCCCATGTCCATGTCCAACCCAGGCTGGCCCTGAATGTCGCCGCAGTAGATTTGCAGCTCACCATGTGTGGGGGCCCCTGCTTCTCTGCCCAGGTGGTGTTGAAGTCACAGGGGGAGAGCAGAGCTGGGCAAGGGCGCCCGGAAAGTTCTGTGGCTGCTACGCTCTTCTTTTACCCGCCATTCACCTCCAGTACTAGACTCCAAACCACCCTCTGTTGCCTCTAGGTTTTCTCCCTTTTTCACATCTGTAACCCCTCAGGGTTGAATGAAGCTACTGCTCTTTTACCATCTGGTCCTCGCAGTGAACTGATTTTGACCCAAGTAGTTCACTTAACACCTATATTTGCAAATAAAAGGGGAAAGATAATTTAAGTCAAACAAGTGTAGTCATTTTAGACTTTTCATGTTTTCTGTATGATTTTTTCAAGTTTCACAACATTAGGCAGCAAGTTCATTAACGACTGTAAAGAAGAATGCTGGAAGGGTCATTGCAGACGTTTCTGTGCCTCACAAATGTTAGAAAAACCGACGTGAACAAAACTGTATCACAGGTGGGCTGTCAAAGGACGCTGCCTTGTTAGATTGCTCAAAAGGTAACAGGCAAATAGTTTCATAGACATTTATTCCTTTGATGGATTATAAAAGTACTGCCGGCCCACAGACCGATGAGTTTGTATATATTCACCAATTGTCACAGTGATGCCATTCACCGACACGACACCTCGCAGTATTTCCACATAGTCCTTGAGTTTGATGCTAAGGGTTTTGTGAAGCAGGTGAGATCAGTATTTTTACTCCCGTTTTTACTGCTGAGGGGACCAAACTACAGAGCAGTTAAGCTGCTTGCCTGTGGTCTCCGTGAAAGTGGCCACTAGAGTTTAAACACACTTTCTTCCGTCGCGTGCTCTCTCGTGGAGGGTATCATGATCATCACTGAAGTACTTCGCTTCCCTTCTTCCGTCTCTGACACAGAACACGCGGTTCTAAAACTAATTGGTTTCTTTGCAAAGCCTTCCCTACCACTAACAATCCCAGGTTTGTATTTTACTGAAGATATTTTTAAAAGGCCCCTGCCCTTTTCTCTCCAGATGAAGGACTGCGAGCACTATGTTCATGCAAATATTTGAGACAAATTAAAATAATTCTAATGTTTATATCCATTATCAGATTTTTTTAAACAAATATTCTGTCACAGGCATTTCTGTAGTCCATGTCTTTGGTTTCCCGTTGTGAGTTCACAATTCTATATGAAATGTGTGTGCCGTGGACAGCTCAGTTGTCATTAAAATAGAGGGTTGCTGTCTTGAGTTTATAGAGGTTACTGCCACGTGGGGAAAGTAATGCATATTTTGCTGAATCCCAGGCATGTAATTGAAGAAAAAAATGTTGAACCTGTTAGAGTTGCTTGCTCAGTTTGGGTAGAGCAATGGATATGTGCTGGTCAGATAGCAGCTTGTGAAACCACAGAGTAAGAAGGAGGCATCCCAAAACAGCAAACTTTTCAAGACGGTAATTATTCCTAGATGATATGCATTAAGTATGCCTACATTCCTTTGGTGACAAGTTATCTGGACCACTTTGCTCCTTTTATCTCTAAAGAAAATAGCCAATCGAGGGTGATATTTGTCTGTGTGACCTTCTGTCAGAAGTGGCGGCCTGTCCAGTGAATCTTTGTCTGTTCACTGAAGCAAATGTCAGGGAGCACGTGCCCCAAGTGCAGGAGCATGAAATGACCAATAGGAGGAAGGGTCCAAAAGCAAAACACTGAAACAATAGGAAGATCCACGGAATTCATATTTTCACTTGGCTTTGTGAGATAAGAATGTTAAAGCAAAAGTATTTACTACGATGGAATAATAACTTGAGAATATTTTAAATAGTAATAGCTTTTCAGTCAATGATTTAATTTATTCAAAAACTATTGTACAACTACTACTATGTGCAAAACCTGGCTTAAGGTATACAGAAGGGTATGAAACATAACACAGGTCAAGAATGATTTGGGAAGGGCATAATGATTGCTCAGCTATTAAATACAATACAATGTTGAATATGCTTTGGGTATCAGTTGTGTGACTTCAGTGAATTGACATAACTCTTATTGAGATGTAATTAGCACACAAAACTACCATATTTAGAGTGCACAATTTAATAAGTTTTGACAAATGTCTACACCCATGAAACCATCATCATGATAAAGATAATGAAAGTGCTATCACACCTAACAGGCCTCCTCATACTCCCGGGAGACCCCAGCCACCCAGCCCATTGAACATCCTACTTTTTTCATTAGAGATCAGTTTGCATTTTCTAGAATTTTATATAAATGCAACCACACAATATGGACTATTTTCCCTGACTTCTTTGACTCATCATAATGTTTGTGATTCATCTACACTGTTGTCTCCATCAATCATTTATTCCTTTTAATTGTTGATTATTATTCCTTGGGATGTATATTCTTAAATGTTTCTCTTGTGTAGACAAATTTTCTGGCTCATGGCTGACAATAAATAAAAACTCCTTTTTTTTTCCCTTTTCCTCTACACAGACTTCATATCCCTAAATCATTTTTCAAGTAGAGTTAACCAGTAGGATATGTTTGAAATTTTGTAATCTCCACTGTAAATGAATAAACTAGAATTTCATGTATGTAGTAATTCTCATAAGAGTTTAATTTGTGTGAATCCTTTTGATAGAATCTGATTTCTTCCCAGCTTATTTATAATAGTAAAGCAGAGAAGCATACAGATTTTCTAAAAGGCTCTCTCTAAACCTTTCAGTTGATGTGCTAATCATTCAGATTGGTTAGTCTTTAAATTTAGTTTTTTGAACAATAATGTGTAATTTATTTTGGGGAATAATAATCCCCTATTATTATAATAGCAGTTGCCCAACCCTCTCAGATATATACATATCTGTAAACATCTTTCCATAGAACAATCTCGTTTGTATTTTTAGTACATTTTGTGTTTTTATTTTCTTCCATTCTTCCATGAAATTTGGGCATAGTTTGGAGATATTCCAAAGGATTTTATCCAGGTACTTCGTGAATGTACAATAGAAGTCATTGACTTCTTATCTAATATAAATTTGCATTTTCTTAATTTTTCTATTTTACATTGGCTTACAAATTCTTTTTCTTTTTTTTTTAATTTTTTTTTTAACTTACTAACTAATCCAAATTAGTTAGTATATAGTGCAACAATGATTTCAGGAATAGATTCCTTAATGCCCCTTACCCCTTTAGCCCATCCCCCATCCCAAAACTCCTCCAGTAACCCTCTATTTGTTCTCCATATTTAAGAGTCTCTTATGTTTTCTCCCCCTCCCTGTTTTTATATTATTTTTGTTTCCCTTCCCTTATGTTCATCTTTTTTGTCTCTTAAAGACCTCATATGAATGAAGTCATATGATTTTTGTCTTTCTCTAACTAATTTCACTTAGCATAATACCCTCCAGTTCCATCCACGTAGTTGCAAATGGCAAGATTTCATTCTTTTTGATTGCCAAGTAATACTCCATTATATATATATACCACATCTTCTTTATCCATTCATCCATCAATGGATGGATTTGGGCTCTTTCCATACTTTGGCTATTGTTGATAGTGATGCTATAAACATTGGGGTGCATGTGTCCCTTTGAAACAGTACACCTGAATCCCTTGCATAAATAGCTAGTAGTGAAATTGCTGGGTCTTAGGGTAGTTCTATTTTTAATCTTTTGAGGAACCTCCGTACTGTTTTCCAGAGTGGCTGTACCAGCTTGCATTCCCACCAACAATGCAAAAGAGATCCTCTTTCTCCGCATCCTCACCAACATCTGTTGTTGCCTGAGTTGTTAATGTGAGCCATTCTGACAGGTGTGAGGTGGTAGCTCAGTGTGGTTTTGATTCTTATTTCCCTGATGATGAGTGATGTTGAGCATTTTTTCATGTGTCAGTTGGCCATCTGGATGTATTCTTTGGAGAAGTGTCTTTTCGTGGCTTTTGCCATTCTTCACTGAATTATTTGTTTTTTGGATGTTGAGTTTGATAAGATCTTTATAGATTTTGGATACTAACCATTTATCTGATATGTCATTTGCAAATATCTTCTCCCATTCTGTCAGTTGCCTTTTAGTTTTGCTGATTGTTTCCTTTGCTGTGCAGAAGGTTTTTATTTGGATGAGGTCCCCATAGTTCATTTTTGCTTTTGTTTCCCTTGCCTCCAGAGACGTGTTGAGTAAGAAGTTGCTGCCACCAAGATCAAAGATGTTTTTGCCTGCTTTCTTCTCGAGGATTTTGATGGCTTCCTGTCTTAGATTTAGGTCTTTAATCCATTTTGAGTTTATTTTTATGTCTGGTGTAAGAAAGTGGTCCAGGTTCATTCTTCTGTATGTAGCTGTCCAATTTTCCCAGCACCACTTGCTGAGTAGATTGTCTTTATTCCATTTGATATTCTTTCCCTGCTTTGTCAAAGATTAGTTGGCCATACGTTTGTGGATCCATTTCTGGGTTCTGTATTCTATTCCATTGATCAGAGTGTCTGTTCTTGTGCCAGTACCATACTGTCTTGAAGATTACAGCTTTGTAAGACAGCTTGAAGTCCAGGACTGTGATGCCTCCTGCTTTGGTTTTCTTTTTCAAGATTGCTTTGGCTACTCGGGGTCTTTTCTGGTTCCATACAAATTTTAGGACTATTTGTTCTAGCTCTTTGAAGAATGCTGGTGTTATTTTGAGAGGGATTGCATTGAATATGTAGATTGCTTTGGGTAGTATCAACATTTTAAAAATATTTGTTCTTCCTATCCAGGAGCGTGGAATCTTTTCCCATTTTTTGTGTCTTCTTCAGTTTCTTTCATAAGTTTTCTATAGTTTTCAGTGTATAGATTTTTCACCTCTTTGGTTAGATTTATTACTAGGTATTTTATGGTTTTTGGTGCAACTGTAAATGGGATCGATTCCTTGATTTCTCTT
The DNA here is from genome assembly GCF_018350195.1 of Panthera tigris. NCBI lineage: Eukaryota > Metazoa > Chordata > Mammalia > Carnivora > Felidae > Panthera > Panthera tigris. Next base: position 938,805 of record NC_056670.1, read on the forward strand.
TCTGTTGCTTCATTGTTGGTGTATATGAATGCAACCGATTTCTGTGTGTTGATTTTATATCCTGCAACTTTGCTGAATTCATGAATCAGTTCTAGCAGTTTTTGGTGGTATCTTTTGGGTTTTCCATATAGAGTATCATGTCGTCTGTGAAGAGTGAAAGTTTGACCTCCTCCTGGCCAATTTGGATGCCTTTTATTTCTTTGTGTTGTCTGCTTGCTAAGGATAAGACTTGCAATACTATGTTGAATAACAGTGGCGAGAGTGGACATCCCTGCCTTGTTCCTGACCTTAGGGGAAAAGCTCTCAGATTTTCCCCATTGAGGATGACATTGGCATTGGGTCGTTCATATATGGCTTTTATGATCTCAAAGTATGATCCTTCTATCCCTACCTTCTTGAGGGTTTTTATCAAGAAACGATGTTGTATTTTATCGAATGCTTTCTCTGCCTCTATTGAGAGGATCATGTGGTTCTTGTCCTTTCTTTTATTGATGTGATGAATCACATTAATTGTTTTGCAGATATTGAAACAACCCTGCATCCCAGGTATAAATCCCACTTGGTCGTGGTCAATAATTTTTTTAATGTACTGTTGGATCTGGTTGGGTAATATCTTGTTGAGGATTTTTGCATCCATGTTCATCAGGGAAATTGTTCTATAGTTCTTTTTAGTGGGGTCTCTGTATGGCTTTGGAATCAAGGTAATGGTGGCCTCGTAGAAAGAGTTTGCAAGTTTTCCTTCCATTTCTATTTTTTGTAACAGCTTCAAGAGAAGAAAAGTGTTAACTCTTCCTTAAATGTTTGGTAGAATTCCCCTGGAAAGCCATCTGGCCCTGGACTCTTGTTTTTTTGGAGATTTTTGATTACTAATTTGATTTCTTTACTGGTTTATGGGTCTGTTCAAATTTTCTATCTCTTCCTGTTTCAGTTTTGGTAGTGAATATGACTCTAGGAATTTGTCCATTTCTTCCAGATTGCCCATTTTATTGGTATATAATTGTTCATAATACTCTCTAATTATTGTTTGTATTTCTGCTGTGTTTGTTATGATCTTTCCTCTTTCATTCTTGATTTTATTTATTTGGGTCCTTTCCTTTTTCTTTTTGATCAAACTTGCTAGTGGTTTATCAGTTTTGTTTATTCTTTCCAAGAACCAGTTTCTAGTGTCCTTGATCTGTTCTACTGGTTGTTTGTTTGTTTGTTTTTTGTTTGTTTGTTTGTTTCAATAGCATTAATTTCTGCTCTAATCTTTATTATTTCCTGTCTTCTGCTGTCTTTGGGTTTTATTTGCTGTTCTTTTTCCAGCACTTTAAGGCATAAGGTTAAGTTGTGTATCTGAGTCCTTTCTTCTTTAGGAAGGCCTGGATTGCTATGTACTTTCCTCTTATGACCACCTTTGCTGTGTCCCAGAGGTTTTGGGTTGTGGTGTTATCATTTTAATTGGCTTCTATGTAGTTTTTAATTTCCTCTTTAACTTCTTGGTTGGCCCATTAATTCCTCAGTAGGACGTTCTTTAGTCTCCAAGTATTTGTTACCTTTCCAAATTTTTTCTTGTGGTTGATTTCGAGTTTCATAGCGTTGCTGTCTGAAAATATGCATGGTATGATCTCGATCTTTTTGTACTTTCTGAGGGCTGATTTTTGTCTCAGTATGTGGTCTATTCTGAAAAATGTTCCATGTACACTGGAGAAGAATGTATATTGCGCTGTTTTAGGATGAATGTTCTGAATATATTTATTAAGTCCATCTGATCCAGTGTGTCATCCAAAGCCATTGTTTCCTTGTTAATTTTTTGATTAGATGATCTGTCCATTGCTGTGAGTGGGGTGTTGAAGTCTCCTACTGTTATGGTATTACTATCAATGAGTTTCTTAATATTTGTGTAATTGATTTATATATTTGGGTGCTTCACATTTGGCACATAAATGTTTACAATTGTTAGGTCTTCTTGGTGGATAGACCCCTTAATTATGGTATAATGCCCTTCTGCATCTCTTGATACAGTGTTTATTTTAAAGTCTAGATTGTCTGGGGCGCCTGGGTGGCTCAGTCGGTTGAGCGTCTGACTTCAGCTCAGGTCATGATCTCACACTCCATGAGTTCAAGCCCCGTGTCAGGCTCTGTGCTGACAGCTCAGAGCTTGGAGCCCGCTTCAGATTCTGTGTCTCCCCCTCACTCTGCCCCTCCCCTGCTCATGTTCTGTATCTCTCTGTCTCAAAAATAAATAGAAACATAAAAAAATAATTTTAAGTCTAGATTGCCTGATATAAGTATGGCTACTCTGACTTTCCTTTGTTGACCATTAGCATTATAGATGGTTCTCCATCCCTTTACTTTCTTTTTTTTTTAATTTTTTTAACGTTTATTCATTTTTGAGAGACAGAGCATGAGTGGGGAAGGGGCAGAGAGAGGGAGACACAGAACCTGAAGCAGGCTCCAGGCTCTGAGCTGTCAGCACAGAGCCAGATGCAGGGCTCAAACTCACGAATTACAAGATCATGACCTGAGCTGAAGATGGACACTCAACCAACTGAGCCACCCAGGCACCCCGTCCATCCCCTTACTTTCAATGTGAAGTTGTCTTTAGGTCTAAAGTGGGTCTTTTGTAAACAGCATATAGATGGATCTTGTTTTCTTATCCATTCTGTTACCCTATGTGTTTTGATTGGAGCATTTAGTCCATTGACATGTAGAGTGAGTACTGAAAGATATGAATTTATTGCCATTATGTTGCTTGTAGAGTTGGAGTTTCTAGTGGTGTTATCTGGTCCTTTCTAATATTCGTTGCTTTTGGTATTTTTTTTTCATCTTTTCTTCCCTCAGAGAGTCCCCCTTAAAATTTCTTGCAGGGCTGGTTTAGAGATCACAAACTCCTTTAATTTTTGTTTGTCTGGGAAACTTTTTATCTCTCCTTCTATTTTGAAGGACAACTTTGCTGGATAAAGAATTCTTGGCTGCATATTTTTCTGATTCAGCACATTGAATATATCCTGCCATTCCTTTCTGGCCTGCCAAGTTTCTGTGGATAGGTCTGCTGCAAATCTGATTGTCTTCCCTTGTAGGTTAAGGACTTTTTTTCCCGTGCTGCTTTCATGATTCTCTCCTTGGCTGAGTATTTTGTGAATTTGACTATGATATGCCTTGTTAATGGTCAGTTTTTGTTGGATCTAATGGGGGTCCCCTGTGTTTCCTGGATTTTGATATCTGTCTTTCCCCAGGTTAGGAAAGTTTTCCGCTATGATTTGTTCACATAACCCTTCTACCCCTATTTCTCTCTCTTCCTCTTCTGAGACCCCTATGATTCTGATGTTGTTCCTTTTTAATGAGTCACTGATTTCTCTAATTCTTAAATCGTGCTCTTTGCCTTAGTCTCTGTCTTTTTTGCTGCTTCATAATTCTCCCTAAGTTTGTCTTCTATATTGCTGATTCTCTGTTCTGCCTCATCCATCCTTGCCGCTGCGGCATCCATTTGAGATTGCAGCTCAGCTAAAGCATTTTTTTATTTCATCCTGACTAGCTTTTACTTCTTTTATCTCTGCAGAAAGGGGTTGTAATCTATTTTCAACACCAGTTAGTATTCTTATTATCATGATTGTAAATTCTGGTTGAGACATCTTGCTTGTATCTGTGTTGGTTAAGTCTCTGGCTGTCGTTTCTTCCTATACTTTCTTTTGGGGTGAATTCTTTCGTTTCATCATTTTGAAGGGAGAAAAGGAATTAATGAGGTAGGAAAAATTACAATTAAAAAATTCAAATTAAGAAATATGAAAATTTATAAATTAAAAACAGACACATTCACACAAAAAAAATTTGAATAAATGATGCTAGATCCTAGGTATGTTTTGGCCTGGGTGTTGAAAGTGCCTTGATGGATCAGAGTAAAAAGGGGGGAAAAAATAAAAAAATCATTTGAAAACTTGAAAAAATGAATACACTGAAGTAGACTAAAATGAAATAATGGGAGTAAAATAGAATTTGAAAAAAACTTACACAAAATTCAAAAATATAGAAAAAAACTAAAGAAAAATATTTTTAATAAAAATTTAAAATAAAAATGAATTTTTTCTTTTCTCTTTCTGTGTTCAAGAAAAAGAAAAGAAACAAAACAGAGAAGAAAAGTAAGAAAGAAAATTAAATAGATGGACTGGCTAACAGACTGAAATAATACTTAAATTACTTCGTTTCCCCTAGAAGTCAAACCATGAAGCACTTTATAGTCCATAAACTAATCAGGTGGTGAGACTTGTGTTCTTGAAGAGTGAGGTTGACCCAGTTGGGCGGGGCTTAGTGTAACGGCCCCCATCTCCACTAGATGGCATTGCTAGCCTACTGGGGTGGAATGTTGTGGTGCTCGTATGTGCATATGCGGTGCTCGTATGTGCATATGCGCATGCATGGGAATGGTTAAAATGGCATCACCCAGCGACCCAGTCTCCAGTACTGGAACTCTGTTCTCCCTGATCAGCAATTGCACAAGTGGCCTTCATCTTCAGCTTCCATCTACTCCCCACTTCTGCACTGTCTGTGACCAAGCTCCAGGCAGCACCTCCCTCCTGAGTTTTGTCTCAGATGCGGTTGCCTTCCCCAGCCCCTCACTCCTGAGGAACTGTGGCGTTGACCCGCTCCGCCCCTCTGTGGAGGGTCTCACCGAGCAATGGCCAGGTGCTGGCCACACCCAGGAAAGTTCAAGGGACCGTGCTGCCACCAATGCCCAAAGACTGTGGCCATGTGCCAGCCCACCCCAGAAAAAGTTTGCCAGACAGTGTAGCAGCAGTGCCTCAGGGATGATGGAAAATCACAACACACATCTAGTACCAGGCTTCACTCCCAACGACCTTGTTCCAGCACCAGTTAGTGTGGCCATTCTCTGGGTCTGTTGGGCCCAGGTGGCCTCATTTGACCTACCAAATGTCCTTCCAGCAGTGGAACCGCTTCTCCCCATGTGGCCCGAGAGCCTCCCAGACCCCTCTCTGCTCCTGGGGATTCCCTCTTCCCATCAGAGCGCTGCCAGTTATCGAGCTGCAGAGTTTCAGACTCTGCGCTCCTTCTGTTTACAGTCTTAATGGAATTTAAACCCTCTCCTTTCTCCCTTTATAGTTCAGTCCCCGCAGCTGTTTCCAATTTTCCACTTTCTCTCCAGCTGCTTTTGGGGAGGGGTGCTTTTCCCATATTCTCTCCCCCACCCCATCTCTGTCCTCTCTCTGCACACAAAAGTGGCTCCCTGCCCTCTGCGGCTTCTCTCTCCCCAAGTTCACCTCTCCACACCGTGTACCTGCTGAATTCCATGGTTCAGGCTGTGCAGATTGTTGTGTTAATCCTCAGATCAGTTTTCTAGGTGTGCAGGGTGATTCAGTGTCGGTCTGGCTGTATTTCATGGACATGAGACACACAAAAAATTTCCAAGCTGTTCCACCATCTTGGCTCCTCCTTAAATTTAATTTTTTAAATGTTTATTTATTTTTTAGAGAGAGAGAGGGATAGAGTATGAGCAGGGGAGGTACAGAGAGAGAGGGAGACACAGAATCCGAAGCAGGCTCCAGGCTCTGGGCTGTCAGCACAGAGCCTGACATGGGGCTCGAACTCACAAACCATGACAAGATCATGACCTGAGCCAAAGTCAGACGCATAACAGACTGAGCCACCCAGGCACCCCTCAAATTGGTTAGTCTTTTTAAGTGGCTGCTTGCAAACCCTAGTTGCTCTCGTGGCCGGGAAGGCAACGTAAATGAGTGAACCAAGATGGAAAGTCCACCAGTCAGGCTGCAGCTGCCCTGCAAAAATATAGACCAAATGGTTTTGCAAGAGAAACTGTATTTCTGTTTTTTATGTGAAAATGTCAGATCATTACAGTTTAGCAAGAAATTCAATCACCAAGCAGTTTTGTGTGTGTGTGTGTATGTGTGTGTATTACAGTTTTATAATTGAAACATCTATATGTACATAATATTGAAGGATATATACATGTATATTCCCCAGTGTAGCTTTTTGTTCTGACCTATGCATTGGCTGATGAATTATATGCAGGCCATGAGGTATGACAGTGATTGTATGAACCATAGAGCTAACTAATATTTGTTCAACTCTTGAGCAAACTTATATTAATCCTATGAATTTAAAGGGTAGCCCTTGAGTAAGTTTTATCTAATAAAAATTTCATTAATTTATATGAGTTTATTTAATTTATCTTAAAAGACAAATATGCTATCCCCAATCCTAATATGTGAGGTTTGTGTTATAGTGTCCGGAAATCACAAGGTAGCAAGTTGTTAATGGGGGGAGAACAGGTCACTGTCAGGGGGACCAGATATGCATCCTATTACAATTATCCAGCTTTGGTAGCAAAATTAATTACTCAGATGTCACAAGTTTTTTTCAAGGCTTGTATTATAGCATTAGAATTTAGAACTTTAGCCAAGTTATAGTAAATTTAAAAAAATCTTTATCATCTTGTGTCCTTAAGTGAATGGTCTAAAATTCATTCTCACTAAAGAAAATTGTTAATGTTCCATCACCTTGGAATTAAATAATGAGTGGCTATCCAGTATTTATCCTAAAGATAAGAATCATAAATTTACACATGAGGCAACGCTACAGAGATAATGGGTTCAGAAGCTCTGCCTGCAAGAGTTGGTCTGATTCTCCATAGAGCACAATTTGACCTAGTGAATAAATTTCTTCCTGTGTAACTCAGAGTTGTTTCATTACAATAATTGATTGGTACACTGAATACCTTCTGTCTGCCCTTACAGATCCACTTTCCACCTTTCTCTGCTCTGAACATGGACATGGTAAAGGTGATCAGCAGTTGCTTGTTAGAAAAAACATTAGAGGGGCGCCTGGGTGGCTCGGTCAGGTAAGCGTCCGACTTCGGCTCAGGTCATGATCTCATGGTTCGTGAGTTTGAGCCCCGCGTCAGGCTCTGTGCCGACAGCTCAGAGCCTGGAGCCTGCTTCTGATTCTCTGTCTCCCTCTCTGGCCCTCCTCTACTCATGCTCTGTCTCTCTCTGTCTCAAAAATAAATAAAAACATTTAAAAAACAAGAAAAAAAAGAAAAAACATAAAGATTTGAAATGTCATTCCACTGATAATTTCCATTATATAGGTAATACATTAGTAAGTCACATAGTCTGAAATAGCTGGGTGATCCTAATTATAAAATAATGTCTTTTGGTGAGAAATTTATTTCTTACCTATAGTCATAATTTTTGTGATATTTGGTATACAGTCACAAATGGCAAGACTGCAAAATATATATATATATATATATATATATATATATATATATATATATATAACCTTTACTCAAGAAAAAATAGGCCAAGAGAAATAGATGTTAACATAACTGAGATATTGGAGTTGGTAGGGAAGGATGTTAATATAGCTACCGTGACATGTTTATGCATAGTGTCAGGTGACCAAACATACTGTCATTGAAGTTCTGGAACCAGATATACTTTAAATATCATTATAAATCGGGGTGCCTGAGTGGCTCAGTTGGTTAAGCATCCAACCTCAGTTCAGGTCATGATCTCATGACTTGTGGGTTCAAACCCCATGCTGGGCTCTGTGCCAACAGCTCAGACCCTGGAGCCTGCTTCAGGTTCTGTGTCTCCCTCTCTGTCTCTCTGCCCTTCCCCCATTCACACTCTGTCTCTCTCTGTCTCAAAAATAAATAAGCATTAAAAAAATGATAAATACCATTATCAATCGTTGGAAATACCAGGATGGAAAAAGATATATTTTGCAAAAAATGACTAAGAAAGACTGCACGCTAATATTAATGTCATAAAAAGTAAAACTCAAGAAAAAAACAGTTAATAGCCATGCAGGGAGACATTCGTGATAATAAAACACTTAATTTAACCATAAAACCTCAAACTTAATTACAGAGCTTCAATCTACATGAGGCAAAACTGAAGGGCATAAAGGGAGAAAAAGACAACAATCTTAGTGGAAGTTTCAACATCTCTGCATCAGAAATTAGAAGGAAAGGTGGGAAGTGTATGTAAGGAGGTAGACCATCTGAGGAAATTATCGACCCATGCGTACAAAATGTGACATTCGACAACCGCATAATACCCACGCTGCTTTGTGTTCAGAGCACATTCCCGAACAGGCCTTCAGCTGGGCCATTTGTCACTAAATGTCAGAGATGGGAATCATACAGAGGAGTGTTTCTGAACACAATAGTGTGAAAGCAGAGATCAATAACAAGATTGCTAGAAGATTTCACAATATTATAAAAACATTCATCTATCAAACTCATGGGTTGGAAAAAACTGAAGGAAAATGAGAAATAATTTTTTGGTAATAATAATGAAAGCCCAATATATCAAAAGTTATCATGTGCAGGTCAAGCAAATGACGGAAATTTCAAGGCTTATATTAGAAAGACAAGTTATAATTCAGTGCTCAGGTTCCAATTTGCTCTAGGAGGAACAGAGCAAATTGAACTGGCAGTCATTAAAAGAAGGAAGTGAAACGGTAAAAACGGGAAGAAAACAGGGAATCAGGCATGGGAATTATTTACGCTAAAGTCGTTTCTTCAAAAAGACAAACTTGAAAATGTCTATTGAGGCTGATGAAGGAAACTGGGAAAACAGTCATCTGCACCAGAAATAAAAGGTTACAGCTAGAGACCATACAGAATACAGGGGTCAGGACAGAATGTTACAAACAACATTTACTAGTAAGTTTGACACCTAGAGAAATAGACATATTCCATGAAAAATAATAAGAAACAGAAAATATGGATAGCTTTTAAGAAAAAAAAATTATACCAAAGAACAACATATCAGGCCCCTCTGGGTTCTCTCTCAGAAATTTTAAAAAAGAAATATTTCCAATCTTACACAAACTCCTTTGGAAAATATAAAAGGGAAAAGAAATAGCACACCCTGGGGCCCGGATCTGTGGCCAGTGAGGGGATCCAGGCCCATGTCTGACCACAGTGAGGCATCCACGTAGAAGGAGGAGGCAGGGGGTGTGTGTGGGGTTCAGAAGGTAAATCCCCAGAAGCCAGCCATTCATCCCTTCCCTGGCAATAATACTGGGTTAGGAAGGAAAGTATTATGACCCTCCCTCACATGGAAAGTGTGAGAGGAAGATCCCCAGGAGTATTTACGTATTTTTCCAAGACGTATTCCCTTCTTGCCTGTTTATTTACTAGATCAGATATTTATTCTTGTGTTATTCAATCTCACACATCCACAGGCAGGCTACGGGTGTTTACATAAGAACTGAAGGTAGCAAGTTAAAAATTGCTCAAGGTTTCATCTCTTCTGGGGCAGCATGACCTCTTTGCCTCTGCAAATTTGCTCCAATTTTCTGTTTTTCCTCATGGTCAAGTTCTTATGTGTATTAGTTTGCACTTGTTAGGAACGATGGGAAGTCCTAAATCTATAGAACCTCACAGACCAATGTCCACAAGCAGTGGTCTGATTCCATCTGAGTCAATTATAATGTTCAGTTTTAAACAATGAATGGTTTTATATTGATAGGTTTTCCCACATTTCATCCTCCTCCAAATAACACTGTTAAGGGTTGAGGATGGAGTAAACTTGCAGAAGGAGGGGGTCTACGTAAGACTTCCCCTTCGCAAAAACAGAGTGGTGGGAAATGATGATTAGCAGTTTGTGCACGTGGGACCAGTGAGCAAGCGTAGACTTCAAAGCAAGTCAATCATGCTAATCACACACACAAACAGTAGGTGTGTGTGCACGAGGCATGTGTGTTTGTGCATGTGCGTGTGTGTGTGTGTGTGAACAATTGGGGGTGGTTTCCTGAAGAATCGGTTGTGTAGATTATTGAGAAGACTGGATGCATTAGAGTGAGGAATGAAAGGGGAGCCTGGGTGGCTCAGTCGGGTGAGTGTCCAGCTTCAGCTCAGGTCATGATCTCACGGTTTGTGGGTTTGTGGGTTCGAGCCCCACATCGAGCTCTGTGCTGAAAGCTCAGAGCCTGGAGCCTGCTTCGGATTCTGTGTCTCCCTCTCTCTGTCTGCCCCTCTTCTGCTCATGCTCTGTCTCTCTCTCCCTCTCTCTAAAAATAAATAACATTTTTTAAAAAAGACTGAGGAATGAAAAAACATCCCAGGTATCAAAATAGGATGTAAAGCTATGATAACTGAACATAATGAGATGATACAGTAAGGGAATCCAACCAATGAAACAAAACAGCAGAAACACACTTTATATCTTGGAATTTAGTATGTGATGAAGTTGGCATTTTAATTTAGTAGTGAATTAGAGCATCTTATTAACAAGGTTAAATATTCTAGAGCAATCAATTTGACAAGTCCCATGCTAGTATACGTAATCATGCATTTAATATGTGTGCTTTGATAGGCATCTTAGAATTCATATGTACAAAGTAAAGTTTTGACCTCTCCCAACTTTTTAAACCTATTTTCCTAGATATCTCCGCTTTAATACATTTAAAAACAGCTCCTCAATTGCACAATAAAAAGCATCCCTTTCACTCAACTTTCATGTTGGTTAAACCAAGTTTATTTAAAGGGTAACTACTGTCATTTAAAATAATTAGATAATCTACATAATTACTTCTAGAAAGATTTCTGAATGTGGTATTATGTAGTTCAACAAAATAAAACAACAGTGTGTATCGAATGATCATGTTCACTTCAATTTTTATACAGAATCAAAAACTACAGCTCTCTGGAATGCTATACGCACACATTTAGGAATAGCTGTTGCGGATGTGTTGGAGGTGACCTATGGGCACACCGGTCTCTCTTCCTGGACACCCGGGAAGGCTCAGGGCTGCAGAACGCGGCTCTGCCCAGTGGGATGGGGCTGAAGTGCCATGAGAATGGCCTGGGCATGTCCACCTGTTCGGAAATACCCCTGGAGGTGATGTGTTCTGACAGCATAACCACAAGATGCAGGAAGGCTGTGTCAACTTAAAATGAACAAATATTTTAGTTTTTTAACTAAAAATTTTAGGAAGGGAGTTTTACTCAAGCCCAGGTGAGGGCAGCTGCCTGGGCACACAATCTTCACGAAGAAATGAGGGCTCCGGAGAAGGAATGTGTCATACAGGGTTCTATGTGTTTTTTGTTACATCAGGATGTAGAAATCATCATGACGAGGGACATTTCAGACAATCACCAACTTTATCGTATGCTTTTAGTGTGTGCAAGGTCCCAGGCCTCAGAGGTGTGGGATCGGAACTCAGGGAGATTTCTGCTCTTTAGTTTGAGATGTTTCCTTTATGTTCTTTGCTAGGGAAGCAGATGGACGGTGTGTGCTCAGGGTAGAAACACATCCCATGCTCTGAAGCTTGGTGAAGTCATTCTGACTTTGGTGAAAGTAGAGGTCTTCTTTCAGAGTTGAAAGTTTCCTTCATCAGCTGCCTGGTCAGTATAAGGCCTTATGCAAATACAAAGTAAAATCTTATTTTTCTATGACACTGAAGCATGGCATATCCTCTCCCGATTAATATTTTAGGGCAGTGAGATGATGGGGAGAGTGTCCACCTCTTAACTGAAGTGTTACTAAATTGCATGCAGTAAAAAAAAAATACATGTAGGCCCACATTATGAAGGGTATGTGTTTACCTTACTCCAGACATCTGTGTGCTAATGTCCCCAGATATAATTTGTGTGTAATTGAACATAACTCCCTTTTAAGCATCTCCCTGTGTCTGTATTACTTATCTTTACATCGTTACCATTCACTGAAGACAGAAAGTTCCAGACCATCATGTAATTCTCTAATCTGTGAAAGCTTCACATTACACTTTTTTTCCCATTATCAAATTCTCTAGAATCTACCTCTGGCATTTTTCCTGAATCTTTCTTTCCCTCTGCCTTGTATTTGCACTGCTTTTGTTGAGATCCTGATAGCCTGGTGCCTGGACTGTGTCCAGCATCACCTTGTTCCCTATGCAAATACAACATCCATCACTGACCCCAAAGGGCTCATGATACAATGGAAATGGGATTATATCATGTCCTTTCTTAGGAAAGTTCATTGATACTCGATATTTTACAGTGATTTTTATGTGGACAAAGATCTTTATAATCTTATCTAGTTTATATTTCCAGCATCAGCTTAACCCTTAGAAATGTCCCAACAGGGAAAGACAGTCTGGTTCGAGTAGTGCATAGACACAGCCTTGTGAGGGCATTTATCATATTGTTGGTGGATGAACAGTGTTGTATTTCTCTTTGCACTAACTACAGTCTGGGGAGTATGTAACTTGTAGGTACTTACTTGTGTGTTGAATTAATTAATTAATTATTCATTCACTCTTAGACACCCCTTACTGCTCTTGAAACAAATGAAGGCAATTCCAGGCTTTAACCATCCCAGTCATATTCTAAATAAGCATCATCGTATTGTGATGGCCAGGCCATATCATTTATGTGGTTTGATTAGATCATTCTATGAGAAGCTCCTCATCTACTAAGTAGGTATGCTGGATATTTCCACCATTAGACAAAGACATGCATCCGAGATCTGTGACTATGTCTTTTCAAGAATTACTTAATTTAAAGAACAAATCTGATTGCGCTTTCTTAGCAAGGAACAATCCCAAACTGTACTTTTGAATAGAGCACCCACCAGCTACCTATGATGATCTGCATTTAGGTTAATTAAAATTAAATAAAATAAAGAATTCATTTCCTTGTCACACTCAGAGGCAGTATTTCAAGCCCTTGGCCCTCCCCTATTCTGCAAAGAGAGGGTTCCCACAATTGCAGAAAATGATGTAGAAGGAAAAACCTCACGAGTATAATGTAAAATTGCTAGAGTAAGCTTGTGAAGCGAAGATTTTGTGTTTCCTGTAAGCAGGGAAAGAAGGGTGGCTGTTCCACAGTCTGGTCCCCAGCCTCACAGACTCTCATTCCAGGAGCTCCCCCCAACTCTCCCCCCACCCCCGCTCTCTCCAGACTTGTGTCATAATTGTAGTCCTGGTAAAGATCAGAGTCTCTCTCCACATACAACCAAGATTTACGCCTTTCCTGTGGTAGGTAATCTCACAGAAAAGGCCAGTTTAGGTGAGCACTTCCCAAACGCAGCATATCGATAATGTTGACACCGAGATCCTTCAGACCACAGAATTAACTCCCTCCTTTGCAAAGGTCACAATCATTTTTTATGTCACTCAGGAGATTCTTTTCAGATTTTAAAATCTTTTGCACTAGAAGCAAAAGTTCAACAAAGTTAGAGATTGGCTGTATCTTGAGCCACTGGGTGCTAGTTTGTCTACTATGGAAATTTGAGGAGGGAATCTTTCATATAAATTAAACACATCACACAGAAATCTCATTATATAGATACTCTTACTTTACCCCTTTAGTTGCTATGAAATTTTATTTTTAATATGGGCATCTTCTTCTACCTTCTATTTAGGTAAAAATAGATACACAGAGAATGTCCCAGAAGAGATCTTTCTCAGAATTATATAAGACAAATATATCTCTTCCAGCTCCTTTTTATTTGAAGTCATATTAGAAACAAAAAGGAATAATGATATGAATGTGAATTGTGAAATAAAGAAAAGTAGCAATTTTCCCCATATGGAAATAAAGTTTGATGAAAAAAAATTGATATCAGATGGTGGTAATCTGGAGAAAAATGATATATTCAGTCAGTGATTTGATGTTTGCCCCAAATTGATTTTGTTGTTAACTGAAGAACACATCTACTCTGCAAAAAGTGAGTTTAGTATGAGCCCCAAAAGTTAAATTTCCTAAAAATTGTGTCTGGTGTAACTCTCATTGAATCCTCCCCAATAATAACATATCTTATGTATTCAATAAATCAGATATATAACCAGGCTCCTCTTACGTATATGGATGCAAGCTGAACGTGACATCTGACAATTATCGTATGTCATCTCCAGGCTGGCCAGACTGCGTCTGTAAACTCAGTCACATCTCTCCTATATATCCAGATTGCTGGGACAGAAACCCAATTAAGGACAGTTGCAGGAAATTCACATTTTCACCGCTGTGGTTTCTCACATACATGCACAGATATTTTCTGTTAGCCCACTGCCCCTCAATCAGCTACGTGTATCTACTTTCCTGTAATTTATCTGTCATGAACTCATGACTGACTGCCTTCAAGTTTCTGCTACTGATGATGAAAAATCCTCCTCTTTTAAGAGTATAATCCTATTCCTGGTCATGATGGCTGACTGTTTCTTTGGGGCCTCAGTAATGCTCTCTACTGGATAATATTCCCATGCCCAATAGTGGCTACTCTTGAAGCCCATGAGACCCACCTCCACTTGAAAGTCCTTTGCCAGTGTCCACAACGAGCTGCAAGCAAGCTAGCAGATGGCAGGGACTGACTTCTCACCATCAGGATAGTCAGGACATCCTCTGGCCCCTGAAAGCAAAACTCTTGCCCAGGAACCAATGTTGGTCCTTCTCTGAGTTTGCAATTCCAGCAAGATCTACCAAAGTGGCTCCTCCTGGGACCAAAGGAGACTCGAGGTGACGGTTCATTCCTTCAGAACTTCTCATACTTTACCATGAAGTTTATTATCCTGTGAACATAGAGAACAGATATAATTAAGGCTCCTTGACAGTGAAGGCATGTTTTAAGGAGATGGACTTTTATCAAATAAGGACGCTTTGTTTAAAGTGGTGTCTTTGTGTCAGTGTTACAGGCACGTTCACAGTCTCTGGGCCTTCTGGTCCCCCTGCCCCACTCTGCACAGCACATGCTATTTCTTAAATGTGACCGTGTCAACGTTTTTAATATTAATCGTCTTTTATTTTCACTTAGATGTGTTCCCTCAGTGTCTTTATCTTCTCCCACACCCCAGAGGGGTAACTTCTGTCATTTATGTCTTTATATTAGAATATCTACACGAGAGCCACACTCCTGTGTAAGTTGACCTGTTGGCCTGTATCTGTCGGACATTTCAAATGCACCGTGTCTGATGCTAGTCCTTCTGTCTCTTCCCTGCCACCTGTCCATGTCGCAGTATTTTGGTTAATACACTATTGTAAATTTTGTAGCAGAGGCTTTACAATTCAGAATTACTCTATATGTTACTCCTTTACCCACCAGGTTCAAATGGTCATAAAATACTGCCAATTCTATGTTGTAAAAACTCTCATATTACATGTTCTTTTTATATCAATACGCTATTTCACATCATTGTAGCTACTTCTGTGTTAAATTAATGGTAAAATATTATAATTGATTTGTTTTACTACAAATGATACAGCATTTACAAAACTTTTTAAAAACCCCTAAATAGACATAAGTGAATAGGGAAACTGAATACTTAAAAAATTAAGCTGAGAAAAAAAATTTTAAACATGGAATTGTCAAAAGTGTCTACATTATTACCTTACAACCTAAAACATATGCATACATTAAATACATGAATCTCTGGGGCGCTTGGGTGGCTCAGTCGGTTAAACATCCAACTTCAGCTCAGGTCATGATCTTGCACTTTGTGGGATCAAGCCCCGTGTTGCCTCTGTGCCTGGAGCCTGTTTCAGCGTCTGTGTCTCCCTCTCTTTCTGCCCCTCCCCTACTCACACACTCTCTCTCTCTCTCTCTCAAAAATAAATAAACAACAACAACAACAACAACAAAAACCCCAAGACTTGGATCTTAAAAGTAAAATGTTAGAAGAAAACTTCAGTGAATATCTATAGATGTTCCTAAATAAGAAAATAAACTCAGAAAACAAAATAAGCCAAATACTGAGTATATGACTATAAAAACATCTTTAGCCAAATATATCGTAAGTAAAGTTAAAAGACAAATTGCTGGCTGGATAAGTACTTAGAAAAGGCATAACAGAGACAGAATCAGTACCTTAACCTGAAGGAAAATGAAAACTGAAATAAAACAGGCTGTGCTCAACAGCAGCAGCAGCATGGAGAAGGGTGCCCCATGGATCCCGCGTGCGTAACTCAGCACAGATCCCCAGGTCACTCTGGATGCTTCCCTGGTGCCCTCAGTGTGGACCCTGTGGTGCTGTCGGTGTGTGCGGCCCTGCTGGGCACGCGTCCAACAATTCGACCACGATGACTGTGTCGGCTTACCTCATCTCTAGCTACATCCCCAACTTTGTAATTATTTGCTTTTTATTAATTAATAACTTATAACTTTAGCAACTTCTAAGGATTCTGGTAAATCCATAAATATGACAAATTGTTCTAGGTCTGTCATAAAGTAAATTCATCAGCGTTAACTGTTAATAACTGCTGAGAGTTCATGTATCCTGTTTATTTTGTGAATGTCTTTCATGGAACCAGATGTCATATCTCAATTTAGAATTGGGGTCTGTAGACACTATTTTTGTGGGTTTGCTTTTGATTTCTTCCTCCCTTGGGGCTTGGGTTTCTCTCTTGGGGAATTTTAAATTGTTATTATTGTTATGTTTTAAAAAAATTTTTTTTAGTTTATTTATTTATTTTGAGAGAGAGAGAGAGAGAGAGAGAGAGTGAGCAGGGAGGGGCAGAGAGAGAGGGAGAGAGAGAGAATCCCAAGCAGGCTCCGTACCGTCAGCACAGAGCCCCACACAGGGCTTGAACTCACAAACCATGAGATCATGACCTGAGCCCAGATCAAGAGTTCCACACTGAATTGACTGAGGTACCCAGGCTCCCCTATTATTGTTTTTACCCTCTGCGGTCCAGGACAAGCTTCTCTAACAGCAGTGAGGGTTCCCTGGTTTCTGCTCATAATGAGGACATCATAAACCCTGTTACTAATCCAGCGGTATGCTGGGTTCAAGTCCAGCTTAAGAAACTTAGTCTGTCCTCCCAGCCCCTGTCAGGCATGCAGAGTCTCAGCTCATTCTTGGCAACTATTCTGTTTAAGTCTCTGTTCCTGAGCAGCTCCCACATTCTATCCCTTGATCCTAATTCTAATCCCTTATTGTAAATGAAACGTTTGTATCCTGTGTTAACCCACAGCAGCTACATTTCTGAAGGTCACCACTATGTATAAAGTTAATGCATCCAAGGAATCCAAGGAGAACTGTCCAGGTAGTCATTCGTGTGAACGTTCAGAATTCTGTTTTAAACTTTTCTCCTTGGATGCATTAGTTTTTTATACAGCAGCATAAAAGGCGATCATTATCTTGTTCAAGATGTCATATATTTTGATTGGTTTTATATATACATGGATATATTTTGCCATTAATCAATGCTTTAGATTTGGGCTGAACTGCATATTTGAAGTAAATGATCCTATAGCCATCAATCTACTTGTAATTAAGTGCTTTGCAGAATATCCAGTTAGCATCCCGAGCTATCTGAGCAGATACTGTGACATCTCCATTTCTAACACCTTCCTCATCATTATCCTTATGGAATAACAACAACTAGGGCTGGCCACATTTTCTGGCCACTTTACCTCTCCCTGTTTCCAAAATAGGAGAATATTTTTATGCACAGACCTCAGGATTATGTAAATGATTACAGTAACTCCAGATGCAGGAGAGAATCGAGGCCATCTTCCAGCCAAGCAGACTGCTGCACCCGCACAGCAGCACAACAGTGGGTGGGAAAAGTGGAGGCACAGCCTCAACCACTGAGCTTTCCGTGTTTAACTGCTCAGCCTTGGGATTTTGTTTTTAATGTTTATTTATTTTTGAGAGAGAGACGGAGAGAGACAGAGCATGAGCGGGAGGGGCAGAGAGAGGGAGACACAGAATCCGAAGCAGGCTCCAGGCTCCGAGCTGTCAGCAGAGAGCCAATACGGAGCTCGATGCCACAAAGTGCAAGATCATGACCTGACCTGAAGTTGGATGCTTAACGGACTGAGCCACCCAAGCGCCCCTGTTTTTAACAAATCAGCTTCATACTGTGTTTGTTGTCTTTAGAAATATGATTCTTTATACTTGCAGATTGTTCGCTATTTAAAACTATTCTATTGTTTGCTCGATGACAAGGTTATCACATTATTAATAAGTATCCAATTCCATTATGATTTAGTGAACAATTACTCTTCATTTCTAAAAAATTTTCCAGACCTACCTTTAAGTGTTCTTCATCTTCAACAAAGGTATTAAAATTTGTATTCCAAAAAAAAATGCAAATAGCTCTACTTATTTCAAGATTAAAATAACCAAAATGTTTAGGGGCATATTTGTTTTTCAACCATGTTTGTATTTGCCTAGTGCATGCTTCACCCCCTGTGCTCATAGCCAGATGGATACAGTGTGTTGGCCAGTGTGACTTTCTCCTCAGAGGCCCATACTTTCTATCTATGCACTTGCACATGTGTGATGTATATTTTGCGTGTAAGTCCATCTAACTCCTGAAGGAAAGGGAGTAGGATCGTCAGCCCTGTCCCAATGTCATTTATTCCAGTCTCGATCTTCCTTATCGCCACGTTCAAGCTCAGGCTTACAGAAGAGGATGGCTGTCCCTCAAACCTGTTTGTACTGACTGACATTGTGGAGTTACCTGGTCTCCATACCCAAATCCATTTCATGATGATTTTAAACTCTAGCCAAAATAGTAAGATTGTCCTGATTTGGTAATCACATTGGATAAACTGTATTTCTCCCTCCCCTACCCACTCTCCTTCTCTTTTTAGTTACCTAGAAGTTGGCCTGACTTATTCATAATGTGAGTGATTAAATAATCGTCCTGTATGACATTTACGTGTATCAGTGTTTGTGTACACAGAGGGAAAAATCAGGACTTCACACTGGACAAGTAACCAACTTAACTTTTCCACAGCATCAGCACGGCACTTTGGAGCCCTCCATCCTTGACTTTGTCTTCACTGACTCGGTCTGTCCTCAGGTCTGGCCATGTTTTCAGTCCGGTGTCTCCAGGCAGCACAGACAGTAATTACTTAGGAATGTTTCCATGTGCGGAGGCTTATCTTGGATTATTTGCCTTTATGAATAGCACGTCTAGGCTAGCCTCACCTTTGAGCCCTAGATATTTCTTCTGAGGCATGAAATCTTGCTTTATCTATGCAATCACTGACCAGAGGTATCCCTATTTCAAATGCTTGGCAAGAGCAATAATTTGTTTGACCCTGTCTTCATGCAGTTGTGCTCTTTAGGTGACTTGTGACGACCTTTCTTTGCCTGCTGCCTCGGCAGGTATGGGATCGAGCACCCGTGCAATCTCAGTGGCTGAGTTCTCTCTAACAATAGGGGGACAGACGAGTTAGTACACTGAGCTGGCAGTGGTTGAATTAGCAGGCTGGGGTTTTCCTCCTGCTGAGGGAAACCTCTAATTTGTCGAGTGCAAATATGTGAGACCACCTCAGCCTCTTCCAGTGATGCTCCTGGGGACAGCCATCTGACCAAGGCACTCGACCTCTCCACTCCACCAGGGATTCCCTGGAGAGAGAATGGCTCTCCTCAAGCCTCTGCAGAGCTAAGTCCAGCTCCCCAAGAGGCAAATGTCCTCCCCAAATGTGGGTTCTCAGGTTCGTCCCAGGCAAAAATCTCTGAATCTACGCCTTGCACCCTAAAGCATCAAGACTGCAGGTGCACCCCTATTCTTCTCCACAAACAGTGAGAATCAGCTGAGTGATTGTGCCACAGCAGAAATTTGAGAGAAAGAAGGATCCTTCACTCAACCTATTATTTTCCCAAATCTGTATTATTTCAGAGCTGAAGTAAAATTTAGAAATAACCACTACGCGGGGCACCTGGGTAGCTCAGTCAGTTGAGCGACCGACTTCAGCTCAGGTCATGACCTCACCATTTGTGAGTTCGAGCCCGGCGTCAGGCTCTGTGCTAACAGCTCAGAGCCTAGAGCCTGCTTCGGATTCTGTGTCTCCCTCTCTCTTGGCCCCTCCCCCACTCATGCTCTGTCTCTCTCTGTCTCAGAAATAAATAAACATTAAAAAAAATTTTTTTAAATAACCACTGCTCATGTGCATTAAGCCCGTCATTTTATACGGATGTGGGTGATGCATGACTCTCTTCTATTCAGTAACAGTCCCTCCTTCTGTTTTTTTCTTTTGCTATGACAATGATTTGTTTGATAAACTGAATCATTTAGAAAATCTCACACTCTGTATTTGGTTAATGAGTTATGCCACTTATCCAGTTCATATATATATATATATATATATATATATATATATATATATATATGTATGATGTGTCTGTGTGTGTATATATATATATATATATATATATATATATATAGTAATTTTGTAGCTAGAACTAAAGACATGATTAGACACAGGCTCAGTTTTAGGTGATGTACGTACTGCATCAGAACATGAGAGACACAGAATCTGGTTGTCCAACTTTTAGTCCCTCTGATGCTCAAACAGGTCCGTGTCATAGAGGAGCCCATCAACCATATCCCATGTGGCTTTCGCATTAGGTCATGTTTAGGACCCAGATCCATTATTCCGTAAGGAGCTGCAATATAGACCAAGTTTTCTTTCCCAGTTGGTAAAATCTTGCTTTATCTATGTTTTCTAATTTTATCATACTTTCTGCATTTATTAGCAGGAATACTCTTCTTTTCTTTTTTTTTATTTTAATTCCAGTGTAGTTAACATACAGTGTAATATTAGTTCCAGGCGTACAATATAGTCACTCAACACTTCTGTGTGACACCCGGTACTCAACACAACACGTGCCCTCCTTCATCCCCAACACCTACTGAAATTTACTTTGCTTAGCATTATACTCTGCAGCTCCATCCATGTTATTATAAATGGAAAGATATCATTCCATTTTCTGGCTGAGTAATATTCCATTGTGTATACACACAATATCTTCTTTATCCCCTCATCAGTCAGTGGACACTTGGGCTGTTTCCATAATTTGGCTATTATAAATAATTCTGCTATAAACATAAAGACCATGTATCACTTTGAATGAGTGTTTTTGTCTTTTTTGGGTAAATACCTAGTACTGTGATTACTGGATTATAGGGTAGCTCTATTTTTATCATTTGAGGAAACTCCATACTGTTTTCCAGAATGGCTGCACCAGTTTGCATTCCCACCAACAGTGAAAAAGTGTCCCCGTTTCTCCCCATCCTCGCCAACACCTGTACTTTGTTGTAGTGTTGATTTTAGCCATTATGACAGATGTGAAGTGATATCTTATTGTAGTTTTGATTTGCATTTCCCCAATGATGAGCAATGTTGATCATCTTTTCATGTGTTTATTGGACATCTGGAGGTCTTCTTTGGAGAAATGTTTAGTCATGTCTTCTGCCCATTTTTAAATTGGATTATTTGTTCTGTGGGTGTTGAGTTGTATAAGTTCTTCAGGGTCTTTTGTGGTTCCATACAAATTTTAGGATTGTTCTAGCTCTGTGAAAAATGCTGTTGGTATTTTGATAGGGATTCCATTGAATATGTAGATTGCTTTGGGTGGTATAGACATGTTAACAATCCTTGTTCTTCCAATCCATGAGCATGGAATGTCTTTCCATTTGTTTCTGTCATCTTCAATTTCTTTCAACAGTGTTTTATAGTTGTCAGAATACAGTCTTTCACCTCTTTGGTTAAGTTTATTCTTAGGCATGTTATTATTTTGGTGCAATTGCAAATGGGATCAATTCTCATTTAATGGATTCCCATTTAATCGGTTGTAAATGCAATTATTTCGTTAATCTGTCTTTCTGCTGCTTCATTATTGGTGTCTAGAAATGCAAAAGATTTCTAAACATTGACTTTGTATCCTGCACTTACTGAATTCATTTACTAGTTCTAGTAGTTGTTCGATGGAATCCTCAGGGTTTTCTACATAGAGTATCATGTCACCTGCAAATAGCGAAAATTTTACTTCATCCTTGCCAATTTGTATACCTTTTATTTCTTTTGTTGTCTGATTCCTGTGGCTAGGATTTCCAGTAATATGTTGTATAAAAGTGGTGAGAGTGGACGTCCCTGTCTTGTTCCTGACCTTAAGGGAAAGGCTCTCAGTTTTTCTCCACTGAAAACGATATTAGCCATGGATTTTTCATATATGATCTTTATGATGTTGAGGTAAGTTCCCTCTAAACCTACATTGTTGAGGGTTTTTATCATGAATGGATGTTGTACTATGGGGAATACTTTTACAAAGGATAAACTTTCCCCATCAACTATTTGGTTGTCCGGAAATACAGTTTGCAGAGAGAATGTAAAATTAAACGTGATCTCTTGCTTTTGTTGTAATACAAATTTTGAAAAAACTTAAGGTTGTAAAAAAAAAATGAACATTTCCTGAGTATCATTATAAACACATGGTTTTTATTCATGTGATGTGTTTTAATTAGTTGCATTCATTATTATTTTTAATGTTCAAATTCTCTAATCTGAAATTACATTTTCTTACGTTTACTATTAATGTGACCCAATAGTGTTTCCTCAGTGCCTTATTATGTATTCCTCATCCCAGTCATAGAATTTACCATTTCTCCAAGGAGCCCTGGAGTCTCATGGTGGGAAAGCTCTTATGGGACTAAGTAGGAAAAGCAAAACCAATTTAAAGCTTAATCTTATCTATCAGACCATTTCTGAACTTCCTTGAATACAAATTGTCTGGGTCCAAGGGAAAGGCATATAAACCTTTCCATATTCCTCTGTAGTTCTTTTTAAATTCAAGGATGCCACACAAAATAATCCATTAAATTAAACATGAAACAAGTTTCTCTATCCTGGTAACTCTGAACTTTTCCACCAAGATAAACAAACCAAAGAAATAAAACAACAATAAAAAAAGCCTAATGAAAAATTTGGAATCAATTGAAACTAAAAACAGACTAAATATTGACTCAGATCACAGTAGGAGAGCATAAAAAATATTCTCCAAGGCAAACCCTAAGTGAATTCCTATTTTACCAAATAGGAATCTCTACTTCAAAATATGTCTGTATATTCGATGAAATAAATTCAGATCTAAATTTGTCTGCTATAAAACCGTGAGTGCCGCTAACTGTAATCCCTTTAACTGATCAAAATGAAATTGATTCATTTTCTCTTTCTCCTTCCCCTGCTTTCTCTCATGTAAGTGGATACATTTACACACATATATTCACATGCACACACAAGAGTGTAAGAACACTGTGCCAGAGAGATGGAAAGATCAGTAAGTCCAAGGGCTTGACCTTGGCTTTCCAGATATCTGAAGAAATAAAATGTCTTTTGAACTCTGCTTACTGAAACCAATTTCCATGTTTTCCCACAATTCTAGCTTTTAAAACTAGCTCCCTGGTAATACTGGGAGCCCAAACTCTCTACATAATTATTTTGAAGGATATTTTATTTTAGCAGGGAGTGTTTGTGTGTTTTCCATATATGTGCCTCTTCCCACCATTTCCAACATTTAATCAGACCCAGTTGTGTTCCCTTGACTAAGGAAGGAATTAACTATATTTTTTTTCTAGAAAATAAAAGTAGACAAGTTAATAGTTCCTCTTGTCTGTGATAAAACCCTGCAATTTTTGAAAAGTCAGTTCTGGGTGTTCTGGTGGAGAAGAGATGGCAAAATGTTTGGGAAGGCGAGGAGAAAGGAGGGGAGAGTCTTCTCCTGAGGTGGATGTTGGAAAAAGGACTCGGGCAGCAGGCCTGGAGGGAACCGATGTAGAGCCTGATGCAGGAGACAGGCTGTTAACGTAAATCTTGGTATGAAACTCCCACTTGGCACATTTTATGGCAAAGAAAAATAGAGCCAACTAAGTACCTGTGAAAGCCTTTACATGATTAAGTCTACCTTTTCAGTAGATTTATATTTGGTCATTTTAGTTGTATCTGATTTCCTTTTAAAACTTCATAATATATGAAAGTGACAATCTATGAATGCATTTTTTTTAATTGCCATAGTAAACTCAAAACTCCTGACAGGTTAATAGTTTTATTTTTAAAAAGAAATATTAGGTTATCAAATATTTCAGCAATTTGACAAATATCTTTATAGTAAATTTATATTTTCCCTAAAAATGTGTATTGCAAATAAGTGAAGATAAGGAAAAGACAATTTAAGTCGACATCTATTTCTATAAGCACCCATCAATTTACATATAAAGAGAGTTTATCATTAAAAATTACCAGAATTACCAGTAAGATGCTAAAATACTTTTTATTTAGCCAGTATACAAAATTTAGTAAGTTATTTGGCTATGTTTTGGGGTATATCCTGGAGTATTCTTGAGTTATGTATTTGGCTATGTTCTTGACTTACTGACTTTATGCCAGAGAATAGTAGATTAAGACTAGATTATGTGCGACCTCTAATTTACATGACTCTGGTCATTTACAGACTCATTCTCTGGGATAAAGTTATGGAGAACATTCCATGTATTTGCAGATTCAGAAAATCATCAAGGTAATTTTCCATAGGTTGGATTTATAAAATTCTTTGGTTGTTACTGGAAAAGGTTGTTGTACAAATCTATAATCAGTGCAATTAATGCATAAGTTTAGGCAAAGTTTCTCTTTCGATGCATAATGTCTTTAAAAGTTTTTGTTATTTGAAATGATTTAAAAGTTCTTATTATTTGAAATGATATCTAAAAACTATAACAGAAGCAGATCTGTTTCCTTTCCAATGTTTAATTATCATCTTCTTTTTCAAATGGTAAGTTAAGGATAAATGCAAAGAGAATTTCAACAAATCATGTGCGTGCAGTTTGCTACATTTCCACAAATTCAAGGAGCATTTATTAACCTGCTTGTGAATCAGGACACAGAGGTGCCCTCTCAGCTCTCCTTCTACTCTCTAGCGCCCAACATAACTACTATCCTGACTTTTCATACCGCAAATTGTATTATTTTTGCAGTTTATATTATATAAGATCAAAGAGAAACTGTTATATCTGACTCATTTTGCTCAAAATTTCGTGAGATTCATCCATGGTATTGTCTGTAGTTGTTTATTCATTTTCAATGCAATATAGTAATATATGCCTGAGTAGCTCTGAGTTTCTTTATTCATCCTACTCTTTATCCACATTTGGAGTTCTTCCTGTTTGGAGTCACTGTGAAGATTTTTGCTACAAAAATTCTAGAGTATGTATTTTAGTGAATATATGTGCATTTTGGTATATATACCAAGAAATGGAATTGCTGGATCATTACATTATAATTTTCCAAATTGGTTTTACCAATTTAGACCAAACACTTTATGAGAGTTCAGTTCATTCATAGGCTTTTCAACATGTGCTCTTTTCCTTTTTTTTTTTCATTCTAGCTATTTAAAAATTTTTAATGTTTTTATTTATTGTTGAGAGAGACAGAGCACAAGCAGGGGAGAGGCAGAGAGAGAGGGAGACACAGAATCTGAAGCAGGCTCCAGGCTCTGAGCTGTCAGTCAGCACAGAGCCCGACACGGGGCCTGAACCCACAAACTGTGAGATCGTGACCTGAGCTGAAGTCAGATGCTTAACTAACTGAGCCCCCCAGGCGCCCCTCATTCTAAAGGGAGTTACTTTAAAGGGAGGTGTAGTGGTATTGCATTGTGGTTTTTTTTATTTTCCTAATTCTATATTTGATAGAAATCCATACAACCCCCATATTTAATCAATCAATGATCCACTCTAAAAACTCCTGAGAGACATGAAATCTATATGTTTATCAAAAGGGATAACAAATTATTGTTCACCTAAAATAAAGTTAACATCGCACAATATTTCTAAGGACTATTAAAACGCATTTTGTTTCTTCTAATTTTTTTGGCTATAAACTAAACCAAAATTGAAAGGTCATCAGAGTTGTGGATTTCAGAAAGAATCCTTTTGAATTGACTGGCAGACATTTTGAAAGACTTTGGAGATATAGTGCCATGTAATGATCTTTAGATATTTTAGCCAGGGATAACTGACCTCAACTTTTTTCATTACAAATTTCACTGTAGTTGAATCAGTAGTAAGGATCAGGTTCCTGGCCTTTCTGGGTTTGAAAGCAGGAATTCTTCTTGAGTTCACATTTTATATCAACTAGAAATCCTATGTTGAAAGACCCACTGACCTTTAAAATACATTAGCTGACTCTTCTGAGTTTCCATCCCATGGTCTCTTGCCATACTGGTATTTCACAGGGGATTAATAAAAAAGATTATCTAAGATTCGGCTTGAACTCTGGCAAAAAATAAATAAATACATATATATATATATATATATTCATATATATTAGTATATATATTTATATTATATAAATTTACATTAGTGTATGTATACTATATATATACTATATATACTAAAATATACTATATATATACTATACTATATATATATAATAATTAGTGTGTGTGTGTGTATATATATATATATATACTAAAATTATGGTTTTTATAATTTTTGTTATTGTATGACTTCTAGGTTTTCTCCATTCTGAAAGCATTGAAATATTCACAAATAGATCATTTATTTTTTTACTAATTCATATGAAACACAGCGTTACCTACATAGTAGATATTTATGAACCAGTGTTTCATTATCAAGGTCATAGTTCATCAGGATTAGCAAATGTCTTAGAAGACTCACTTAGACTTTAAAATTCATGAATCAAATCTTCCCTTTAGTGAATTATTTATTTCTAATCCTTCATGAAACAAGTACTCTCATTTGAAAGAATATGGATTCATGCTCCACAAATGTAAGTTAAATGAAAGAATAAATTAATCATGAAGGGAGCATGATGTTCTGACTCTGGAACTGCTTATCTTCAGACTGGTACCATTGAACTTAAGAACACACGGACCCAGATGCATGTCGTTTGAAGTAACGGGGTAAATTTGTTCTTGAAGTTATTTGAATTGGGCTGCGAACCAAAGGAAATATTTGAAAATGAAAGAATGTAGGCCATATTCCTATACCTGTACAGTGTATCATGGAAAAGCCCTCGGATGGAGCAGGAGAATACAGCTATGTGACCTCTGTTTCCTGCCCGAGCATGAAACACAGGAAGCTGTTTTCTGCCGCGGTTCTCGCTAACTTTCTTAACTACATGTAAGCCTATAAAAGTTAGATTAATACTAACTTAAGCTAACTCCCTTTCTTGAATACTTACAAAAAAAACTGTAAAATATACAGAGAATTCTGACAGTTCTACAATGGCAAATAGCGAGCTTATTCTGGAATCTTAAACTCTTAGGAGAATCAAATTCTAATTTATTGGCTTTGCTGATACACTGGGAGAATTAAAGTCACATTTTTTAAGTTCAATTTATAAAACATTACCAAAGTAAATGGCTTATCATATTGAAAATACCAAAAATATATGTAAATGTGAAAACAACTCTTGAGTATACTTTCCAATGAGATAAATTGTAATTATGCAAATATCAGATATAATCTACCTTATTTGGCTAAAAAGAATTCATGTAAGAACTTTCAAAGAAGAATAAAAACTACGTTATTTAGAGATTCCTTAAGTCTCTAACTTATTCCCAAGTTGGTCCAATTGTCTAGTCATTGTTTAAGAAATAAGAAAGTTTGAAATACTTTATTATCATATTAGTATTTTCATTTTTTGTATATCAAGTATCTTTTATCCTAAACTACAAAAGTTTCTTTTCATCTTCCTTCCTTCCTTCCTTCCTGTGTTTCTTTTTTTCTTTCTCCCTTTCTCTTTTTCTTTTCCTTCCAGTGAAAGAAATAAGAATACCAAACCTCACCACTATCCCTGAGGGTTAACTCATATACATTCAGGATAGAAGAGAAGCTCTCCTTTTGTGTAAGAGACAAAGATGTTTGCCAGATGAATTTCTGGAAAAGTAATACAGCAATATAGCAATAACAAGCAGTGTTTTCTAACTTTTAAATTTTGTGTCGTGTGTTTGTGAAAGGTACAGAAGCCGTATCTTATTTTTCCCCGAAGCAAATCTTTCAGAAGCACTCTTGTAGTTACTTCAAGGGTCTTCTCACATGTCCTGCCCCCCCTTTCCATTCATAACCACGTAGGAAGTAGGCAAGGCTGTCACCCCTAAATCTTCGGTTTTAAGAAGAAGATGAAGGGTGCACATAGGAGGAAAAGTGTGAGGACACGGGTGCCCTGGGACACACAGCAGGAAGGCGGAGAGGGCAGGAAGCCTTGGGGCCATCTGCCTGACAGTGCAGGTGTCCAAGATGAATGAAGCATCTCATTCTCTCCACCTAGATCTAGCGTGGATTGTAGGGCACTGTCTGCAGAGTGAAAACAAGAGACCCCGCAATCGCACCGTCTTACTCAAGGTTAAAAAGAGAGAGAGAAAGTCCCCTTACTTCTGTATGAACTGATTTTTATTCCTCTCAACACGTGAAAACGGACTAGAAATATTTCACAATAAATACAGGATAGCTATTGCTCTTTTTTTCTGTTTTTTGAATAAGGCAAAAAGCAAACTGATGTCAAACAAGGGACTGGAAGTGATAAAGACTCCTCAGTGCGCGGCGGCCGGGGATACAAGACGCTGCTTGGTCTATTGTGTGTCTGTCGTGTTTTCCTTGCATCCATCGTAGGGGTGGGGGATGCTGACTGCGAGGCAGAGAGGGGCCCTCCGTGCCCGTGGATGGTCTGACACGAGAGCAGAATTCACCTTTCAGTGTCTCATCCCTGCAAAAGTCAGGGTTTTTCCTCCTGATTTGGCTTTACTTTATGGAGGGATGACTCTCCTTAACGGATGTTTTCCTGTACGAGCGGTTTCCCAGAAAAGTCTGGGTCAAATTGTGGCAGTTTTCCTGGCATGCTTCCTCCTCCTCGGCGGCCCGGGCATCGCGCAGGTAACCACTTCCGAGTGCAGGGCACTTGGAGTGGGGTGTGAACCAGGCACCCGGAGCGAATGCGGGGCCCTTGGGGTGCGGTGTGGACCAGGCACCCAGACATGAGCACCCCGGCTCCCTCACAGCACAGTCCTCTGTCCCCGACTTGTCGCTCCCAGACGCGGAGGCGCCAGAACAAACAGGGGCTTGGGAAGGCAGCTGCACCCTGACTGACCATCAGCACGACCAGGGGGACAAGTGATCCCCAGGGCCTGGGAATGGTGACCGGGACGCGCCCCGCTCCTGGCCGGAGGGCGCCACCTGACCGTCGGTCGTGACTCAGGGCAGGCTGCAGGCTGCCGGGCAGGGGTCATAGTGACAGCGAGCTCTGGAGGGAGTCCGACACGGAGGGTGCGTTCCGGGTACAAGTGGGGCGAAGGGCCTCGGAATGCCGCGGAACCTGCCCCCTTCCCGCGTCGTCCCCTCCGGTCGCCCGGCCCACCCGAGACCCCGACAGCCGCGCGCTGCGTCTAGACCTCAGTTCCCCGCTAGCCCTGCGCCTCTGGGGGCGCCCTCCCTCTGTGCTCGTCCCTCCCCCCCATTCCCCTCCCCGGGAGACCCCGCTCGCCTTCCACTTCCCCCCCTCACCCCCGCCCCGGAATGCGCCCCCATAGGGACCTCGCTAGTCCGGGGCCCCGGAATGCGCCCCCCCCCGGGAGGATCCCGCTAGTCTGGGGTCCGGGGATGCGCCCACCCCCCCCCCCGGAGGACCCCGCTCGCCCAGGCCACAGCTCCCGTGCCCCGGCCTCCGGCCTCGCTCGTCTCTGCCCCGCAGACCGCGTGGAGGCAGCGGGAGCCGGGATCCCCTCTCTCATAGCTTCGGGTGCCGGGCTCAGCGTGACCTGGGCTAGGTCTCCGGAGGCGGGACGTGCGGGTCGGCTCAGGGTCCGCTCCGCCAAGAGTGCCCTTCACCCGCCTTGCAGAGGGCGGCGCCGGGTCAGGCGGTGGTGCTTTTGATGATCAAGTCCCCAAAGAGCCCGGGTCCCGCCTCCCTCGTCAGAGCCCACCGAGCCCCGCCACCCCCGAGCCTCCGCGCAGGAAGCGGGGTCCCAGAGCCTCCCTTGGAGACCTGGGCGCATCCCCACCTGGGGCCCGCGGTCCCTCTCCTAACACCTCAGTCTGAATCATTGACAAAAATCCGCCCATCTGGCTGTGGTGCTCACCGCGTTGGCCACAGACTGCGTTCCTGAAGTCACCTCCACCACTGAATTTGGGGGGGGAGGGGTGCAGGTTCCAGGAGAGGGGGACCCTCAGGCCCAGTGACCCTGGGGCGGACCTACCCTGTCCCTGCTGACCTGTTGCATGGGCGACAATCTATGAACAGGAGGCCTGGTGACGTGGGAAAGGCACTGGCCTCGGGCACAAACATTAAAAGAATAATATTTAGTAATTAAGAGTACTAATACTTTAATGCATTATTGAAAAGCCAAAATCAGTACAAAAAAACTTGATGCACAAAATATCAAATTTGTATGTAAAGAATCCACCCGGGTTATTGATTTTTCCTTTCCCTCTGGCTCCAGTATGGTTTCCTCTTGTTACTGACCCAGCAGTGAGGTACATTGAAGCCAGAAATCAAGGCAGCTGTTCTGACCTTTGACTTATTGCCCCTCTTTCCAGGAAACCTGTTTACTTAAATATTAAATATGATATATTCTGTTGATGGTTTTTTGCAGGGTCTTGCAATGCTCCACTCCTCACCCCCACCACACATCCCCCCTGCTCTGGGATCTTCCTTTGGGTGGTGATCATAGAGGCTGGCCAGTGGAGGCCCCAGGGGGGATCTTCAGGACCAGCCGGGGACTAGGGCTGGATAGAAATCAAATGCCAGCAGAGACGAAGTGAGGGCTGAGTTTATTGAAGATATGAGCGAGCAGAGGCAGAGAGTCTGGGAGACTTCAAAGGAAAGGGGGGGGTCTCATCTTTGCTTGAGGTCTGGGGCTCATACTGAGGACAGTGTCCTCCCGGGCATCCGGGAAGTGGTCAGAACAAGGAGAAGTGTGGCCTCCGCCCATCATTTAAGCCCTGGACCCTTGGTGTCAGGGTGTCTAGAGTCAGCAGTCTTGGGAAACGTCATGAGGACCTCACGGGTCACTCCTGAGATGTTTCTGTTATGCCGGAACACTCCAAAGGCGTCATTAACGCCTTGGCCTTTCCACAGAGGACATACGTTCAGGTGAGGCGCAGGTCCCGGTGGGAACCGAGGCAGGGAAACCAGTCCTTCATGGTCCCTTCAGGTTCCCTATCAGTAAGGGGCATGTGCACGCTGTCAAGGGCAGACAACCTTCAGTGTTGCAGAGGTCACACTTTGACGCAAAGATCCCAACCCCTTTCCTGCACTGTCTCTCCAGAAGTTTAGTCAGGTTTCTTATATTAGTTTTAGCTGTTGCTGTACAAATTAGCACCGAAACTTAACTGCTCGAAACAAGAAACCTTTATTACCTCAGAGTTTCCGTGTGTCAGGATCCCAGGTGCACTTAGTTGAGCACCTCTGGCTCTGGGTCTTTCTCGAGGTGGAAAAAGGGGAGCCCGTATCTGCATCTTATCCAGACTCCACCTGGGGTGAGGGGTGCTCTTCCAGAGCTGCCCACGTGACCGTGGACAGGCTTGACACTTGCCCCAGCCCAAGAAGTCCGTTCCTGCCAGAGCCTCTCAAGGGGATACCTCACAACGTGGTGCTGGCTTTCCCCAGAGGAAGCCGGAGAGGGAAGGAGATGAGTCAGTCCAAGCCACAGTCACGGGCAGAAGATGACCCGAGAGTGAATGCCAGAAGGCAGGGGTCACGGGTGCCATTGTAGAGACTGGTTACCATACTTACCAGCTCAGGACCAAGGACAGAGAAATAGTAGTAAATTCTAGACTAGATTTGTAAAATTACCCACAGTAAAGGGACTTCCATTTTTCTTCAGTTTTGTCCAGACTTGGTAAAACTACAAGAAATATAAGTTACTGGAAGAAAGAAAAAAAGATGTACAAAAGACAAGTGCATTTTAAATGTACATTAAACAGATATGAAATACATTTTAATAAATATAAGCAAAACCATGATTATTGGAAAAAAGAAAACAATTCTAAATTTATGCACACTGTTCATTGAAAGTGTATCAATGATTAATATAGAAAATTACTATTAAACTCATAACCTGTTTTTCTCATGCTACAATTATGACTTAACAAAAAGTTATAGGTGAATTGGGGATGCCCCATAATAAAAACTATACATATATAAAATAAATATATTGAAGGTATATAGGTATATTTTTTTAAACGAACACTGAGTGTGTCAATATATAAACTGTTAATTCAAGAAGTGAGTTTCTTCTTGCTTGTTGACTTATCTGGTCTATATCCTGGATTGATACCAATGTTATTGCAGGGGAGAAGCGGATCCAAATGGTACGGGATGTGTTTTATTGATACTCTCAGTCCAGAAAACAGTCTCTCAGAAGCATCTCAACAGGAATGGTAACAAAGATATGAAAGCCAACCTTAGCAGCCTTAAGATGCTAGTTCTAAAATTTTATTCAAAACGAGGCAAACAATGCTGTATTTACAGATTGCATCTTCACTTCTCTTCAGTGAGCAGTTCTCATAACTACACTGACCCATCATTATCATCCAAAGTCCACAGTCTACATTCTGTTCACTCCTGATGTTGTACATTCTGTGGGTTTAGGCAGGAAGCCAACATTATATCATGCAAAAGAGTTTCACTGCCCTGAAAAAAAACGTGTGCTCTCTCCCTTTCCCCAACCCCTGGCAACTGCTGACCTTTCTACTGTCTTCATGGTTTTGCCTCTTCCAAAATGTCATATTGTTAGGATCCTACTCTACATATGTAGCCTTTTCAGACTGACTTCTTTCACTTACTAATATGCATTTATATCTTCTCCATGTGTTTTCATGGCTTGATAGCTCATTTCCTTTTAGAGCTGAGTAATATTCCATTGTTTGCATGGACCACCTTTTCTTTATCCATCACCTGCTGAAGGCAATCTTGGTTGTCCCCGAGTGTTGACAATTATGAATGAAGCTTCTATAAACATTTGTGTGCAGGTTTTTGTGTGGACAGAAGTTGTCATCTCCTTTGGGGAAATAGCAAGGAGTCCAATAGCTGATCCTATGGTCAGAGGGTGTTCAGCTCTCTAAGAACCCCCAGACTGTCCTCATAGCTGGTCCTACGGTCAGAGGGTGTTCAGCTCTCTAAAAACCCTCAGACTGTCTTCAGAACTGGCTGTACTGCATTCCTTTCTCATCCTGTTTCTTCACAGCCTCACCGGTACTTGCTGTTGTAAGTGTTCCAGATTTGGGCCACCCTAATAGGTGTGTATTTGCTTTCTTTACTCACTGGATCTTCTTAAGACAAGACAATGTTCCTACCAGAATTTAGAAGATAGAGAAACTTCTGCAGGAGTTTTAGACCTGCGGGCAGCTTAACTTTTATGCAAGTTTCTTACTGTTTATAAAAGTTCACCTTAGCTAACCAGAACAAAATTGAATGACAAAATCTTAGCAGAGAACTTTTTTTTAAAGAACAGCTGTCAGGCACAGCAATGTAAGAGTGCAGTAATAGCTCTGACATCCTCAATTCCACAAAGAATACAACATAAAGGACCTGCTAGACAAAGCTGTGAGCACTGTATACTTAGCATAGAAAACGATGTTTTTAAAAAAGTGTCACAGTCATATTTCACTGAAAGTTGAAAATATGGAGCAAGACAATGTGTGCAAAAGCATGTCACAGGAAATGGAAATGGAGATGCACTTTCCAAAATGGAAAACATGTTCTAGCACCTTCCAGCTGGGAACTAACAGAATTCAGAAACAAATGCACGATTGATGCGTTTTGCTTCCATGTTCCTTAGCAACATAGAAGATCAGGGCATGTTGATGGCTGGAGCATTCATTTGTTAGACTGGGAAAATTTTAGACAATTTATTTGTTTGCTGTTTTCATCTTGAATAATGTTGAAGAGCCAGAATAAATACATCTACACTTGAAATGTTATGTAAATGCCTTATTTTTGATTCTATAATATACTTTTTTTACACTTTCAATAAAAGGTTGAATTTTTATAATTTTATTCAGTAAAATGAATTAGTAGTTTATTAGGAAACTATGAAGATTGAAGGAATTCAGGAATTAAACATGGAAAATGATATCACATGGATGGACCATCTGTCTAGCCTAAGCAAAATAAAACCATTATTCAGTATTTAAAGATTAAGTTAGCTTTCTTTAGCCAATTTATCAATAAAGATCTTGAACATAAGTGTAGGCAAGCTAGTGAGTTATCAATATCCTGAAACCATAAGCTCATGTTTTTTTAATATTGCGTTTGACTATTATGAAGCTTTTAAAAATCTACATTAGCAATAAATTACTGTTAGGTTCATAATTTAATGTAAAGTTCAGACCAGTATATCCATCAGAAGTACTACTTGGTGAAATGATTTAGAACTGTTGCATTCAAAACCAAAATTTCCCTTTTATTTTCAAAACTATGTATATATGTAACTGAACTAAAGACAAGATGGAAGGACTAGGAAGAAGAGGGGGACGCAGAGGAAGAGGGGGAGGGAGGTGAGGAGGGGCAGGAGGAGGGAGGGAGGGGAAGAGAGGGAAAGGGCAACAGAGGAAGAAAGGGAAGAGATGGAAGAGAAAGGGGAGGAATGAGAAGGGTGTTAACAAAGGGCTGGATAATGAGTTACTGTTGCCACAAGAAAGTATTTTGCAAGAAAATATTTCATTCATAAAGAAAAATAACATATATGTTTACTGCTTTGCAAAAAAGTGTTAACTCTGTAACTTAGGCTTTTTAGCTCCAGCTTCTACAACAGAGCACTGAAACTGTTCTTCTAACTCCCTTAGTAAGATTTTAAAATGTTTTGTTGTAAGGGTGCCTGGGTGGATCAGTGGGTTAAGTGTCCAACTCTTGATTTGGGCTCAGGTCATGATCCCAGGGTCATGGAACTGAGCCCCGGGTCCAACTTCTGCTGATGGTACAGAGCCTGCTTAGGATTCTCTCTCTCCCTCTCTTTCTGCCCCTCCCCTGCTCGTGCTCTCTTTCTCTCTCTCAAAATAAATAAATAAACTTTAAAAAATAATTTAAAAAAATAAAAATTTTTGTTGAGTTTTTATCTGTCTCCATGTTGTAGAGATGTATTGCTGAATAGCTATTTTCAGGATTTGGATAAGCAATAAAGAGTAATGTTGAATATTAGTGAATGTTGTGAAGCACACTACACCTTTGTGGTGATTGATACTTTCTTAGGGTCTAGAGCACTCTGAAATTAACCTTCTGTCTTACTGTTACTTAGAAAAATTCCATATCAGAGGTACAAGAAATTTATTACAATTTAATGTAGATTGACTTTTTTCCCCTGGATATATTCTTTTACTGAAAACATTAGGCTCTCAAATATTCTATGAGTTTTTCAAGCACTGTTTATTTAAGAACTAGAAATTAATCATTCACGATATTTAAAAAACTAAAATCAAATTTGCAAGTGAGTACATTGTGATGGGGGTAGCGTGAAATGAATTTCATGACATATATTTTATGTGATGTAAACTAAGTTAAAGAATCAAATATTTTTATCCCTAGAAGCCAAAAGACAAGTTGAGTTTTCATAATATGTAAATATATATATATATATATATATATACATACACATATATATATATATATAGTGATTATCTATTGTTATATTTAGATATAAGTTTGCTTTAGTTCTAATTATAAGAGTACCAATTAGAAATAATTTAAAACTATTTGGAGATGTTCCTGGAATTAGCATGTATTTACATTTGGTTTGAAAAAAGATTTAAAACAATGGCTTAATTTGAGGTTTCAACTGTTTAAAACCTAATTTTTGACCAGTTTGACTTGATTTGGGGTTCTAAGGTATGGCTTTTATATCAATGCCCAGATCTCACCAAATATGGTGAAAACAGCTGAAATGCTCACACTTTTTATCTTAAAAATCCCTTCTCATCAGACTTTTAAAAATGAAGAGAAAGTTTTGCCACACATTTTCAATCCGCTTCATTGATGTTCATTACCATAGTACATGTGCTTTGCTTAGTTTTGCTGCTATGGAATAGATGGTGACAATTTACTGAATTGTTCACATTTTAGTTATCTTTGCTGGGTCTGTATCATTGCTTCCTCTGTCCATTTCTGAGAGAGTATATCAGGTTTCTGGAATTGGTGAATTCAGTTTTTGTTTTAACAATGCTCCTACTTAATTTTTACATGCCATTCTAAACATCCCTATTTTGATTGTTGTCAAACTATTATCTTAAGTTAATTTTTAAGGATACTATTTTAGATTTTAGATTTTTGTTAGATTTCCTCACGTATTTTGGAGTTTGGGAATAAGCACATTCTCATTTTAATGAGGAAGATTTAGATTTAGTTATTTATTCTCTCTCTGAGGGGAATAAGCTTAGGGATTCCCTGAGCCTGCACTGATGGATTAACAAGGCATAAAGAATTACAAAGCCATAGAATGCGAGGATGCACACACCCAAGTTTGGGTAAACAAGATTAGGTAAATAGGTATAGAGAGGGCGGGGCCGAGGCCCCAGTATAGAGAGGGTGGAGACCAAGGTCCCAGTATAGAGAAGGAGGGGCAAAGGCCCCCAATACAAAGGTATATGAGGTAAACAAGATTAGGCGTTCAGGGCAGAAAAGTCCCCCAACTTAGTACTATAGCAGAAAGCTGCTCTCACAGGAAGGAAGGACAAAATTAGGTAAACAGGTAAATAGGGCTATAGACCACTGCAGGGCGAAGTTGCCCAGAGTGGAGCTAATTAGCAAAAGAAAGGTGCCTCCTTGGCCCTGTGGTAGCATAGCATGCTCTGTCTGTATTGTCCCCTAGACCAGTTTAGGTAAACAGAGGTGGAGGAGCCTCAGGCCCAGCGCCAGGATTTTGTTTTGTATTTAACCAAACCCCTAAGCCTGCGTGTCTTCAGAACCCCCTTTCCCTCAGCCCATGAGTTAATGTTCACCAATTCACCGTCCCTTTGCGCACGTCCATCACCATGTTTGTAAGCCTTCTGATCCTGATAAAAACAGAGCAAGCACCCTTAACTGGAGCTCTTGTCTCTTCCCAGACATTAGCCATCTCCCGCATTTTAATCCTGCGTCCCACTTTCTTGCTGGACAAGAAAGAACTCCAGACCCAGAGTCTACGACATCTGTCCTTGGTGGTAATCACACTGTTGGAAAGGAAAGGGTAAATATCAACAGATCGTAGTGTCTGTGTTAACTTTCCACTAGGCTAAGTAGCGTATCAAGAGGTGTAAGTAGGAAAGTGGGTGAATATTCAGGATGGACAACCTGGTTTTGATATAGGACTAGCGATGGAGGGACTATGCGGACAATAAGACAGAAATGCATCCTGGAGCCATAAAACTGCAGATCTTCAATTCAGGACTAGAGACTATGTGTTTCACTGTGCATTCCCAGGAGTCAGCCGAGTCTGCGACTGCCTGTTTTCCCATGGCCTGTGAGCTAATACGTGCTTACTTTTTTAAGTAGTTGAAACAAAATTTTTAAAAGAATATTTTGTGACAGGGGGTTTCTATTAAATTAAAATTCCAGCGTCTATAGTCAAAGTTTATTGGTGCACATCCACCGTCATTTGTTTCTGTGCCGTGTCTGGTGCTCTCGTGCCACAACAGCAGAATTGAGTAGGTGCCAGAGCCCGTGTGGGGCAGAAAAACTAGTGTCCTGTGCCCTGTGCTAGACTATGTGCTCAATAAATGTCATTTCCTTGGTTTGGGGTCTGTTTTTCACTGTAATCCGGACTAAGTCATCTGGGCCTGTGATTTTCACTTCTTAGTAATAGAATAGAGGCATCATTTCCTGAATTTCGTTGTGTTTTTTTAAGTTTGTTTCTTCACTTTTCTGAGCTAGACAGAGAGAGAGAAAGAGAGAGTACATGGGGGAGGGACAGACAGGGAGACAGAGACAGAGAGAGAGAGAGAGAGAGAGAGAGAATCCCAAGCAGGCTCTGTGCTGTCAGCACAGAGACCAACACGGGGCTCCATCCCACCAACCCTGAGGTCAAGACCTGAGCTGAAATCAAGAGTCGGACACCTAACCGACTGAGCCACCCAGGCGCCCCCTGAATTTCATTCTTCAATTGTCATGATAACTGTTTGTTACTATTTTCGCATGGAAGATCGAAAATGCCAAAATCCCGAGGCTAAGAATTTATGTCATTACATTCTCAGAAAATTGCCCCTGATGGATCTTCCAGGATCAGTTCACGATGTGCCTGAAGCATCTAGCTGCCAGAATTTCATTTTTATCATTATTTGGCATTATCTTAGTGTATAGAAGGGTCAGCATTTGCGTAATTTGGCAGTGTTATCAAGGAGCTGGTTTGATTTTAGAGCTTCTTAGCCTTCCGGAAAGGAAAAACAAACCCATAATTTTCTAGTGTCTGCACAGCACTTACCTTACATTTATTTATTTCCATGTGTTTGGTGAAGACTTATTATCCCCAAATCCCCATCCTTCCTTTTCTCACAGTACTGTACCTCCAAGCCTTAGCTGGATACACCAAAGACTACACACCTCAGCCTCTTTTGCCTGGGCTGCCATACCAGTTATGGCCAATGGAATGCAACTGGAACTTGTATGTGCAACTCCCAGGACATATCCTTAAAGGGGAGGGGCTTCTTCTACAAGCGTGTATGTCCTATTACGTGTGGGACTGTGATGTAATGGCTGGAGCCCCAGCAGCTATCGTACACCACGTTGTACTTTTGGGAATAAAAAACATGTTGGAGCAATCAGACACAGGAGCCTAGGTTTCTTTTGCTGTCATATTTCTTGCCAGTTGGGGACTAAGTCAGTCTAAGATTTGACTGTGAGAGAGAAATAAACTCTTATGTTGTTTAAAGTGCTCTTACTTTCAGTTGTACTATTGCTGCCTCCCTCCCTGTGGGTGAGCCTCCCACTCAGCCACGGTTTCAGTCCTCACTCCTAAGATAATCCTAACTAATACATCCTATAGGTTTTTTTTTTTTTTAATGTTTATTTATTCTTGAGAGAGTGCAAGAGAGACGGAGTATGTGTGGGAGACACAGAATCCAAAGCAGGCTCCAGGCTCTGAGCTGTCAGCACAGGGCCTGATGTGGGGCTTGAACCCACAACCTCGAGATCATGACCCGAGTCAAAGTTGGACGCTTTTATTTTTTATAACTCCCCCACGACTTTCTGAAACTTACTGAGTTTTGTTCTGTCTGCAGCACCCAGCACTGTGTTCTGATGAGAGGCGTTGCCTAACAACTGTTGATAGAATTAAACTGAGATAAGAGACCAGACATGATTGACTATTATCTGACATCTCAGTAATTGCATCCAAACAAAAAACTCAGACAACAAGATCCCTATCATCTTCAAAATCTTTCAGTGAATGAGGCTTCCATTGCCCAGTGTCTTCTGAGAGCTGCTGCTTTGCACTTGTCTCCAGAGTCAGTGCCATTTTGGAACCATACTTTTAACTGATAAATTTTGGTCCACGAGACACGGTATAATTTCTGCAAACAACTAACATGTGGTTGGAGTTAGGTCTGTTAATTAGGGAAAAAAGCTAAAGGCGGAGGTAGTCATTGTGGAAATGAGGAAGAACAACATCTTCCATTTTGAGAGCAGCGGTGGACGAGGTCTTTGGCCAAACACCGCATGGACAGACAGCTGTGGTGTTAGTTGAGTACAAGCTTTGGCCTAGTCATGGTGTTAAGTATTTTACATTCATTTCCTTATTTAATTCTTTTTTTTAAAAAAATTTGTTAACGTTTATTCATTTTTGAGAGACAGAGAGAGACAGAGTGTGAGCAGGGGAGGGGCAGAGAGAGAGGGAGACACAGAATCCGAAGCAGGCTCCAGGCTGCGAGCTGTCGGCACAGAGCCTGACACGGGGCTCGAACTCATGGACTGTGAGATCATGACCTGAGCCAAAGTCAGACGCTTAACCGACTGAGCCACCCATGCACCCTCTTATTTAATTCTTACATGAACTTGCATGAAGTTTTATTCCAATTTATAGACTGAGAAATTAATAAATTACATGAGGCATGTCAAATCAGTAAGGCATGTCAATTAAGGGTCAACTCACATGGCCAAGCATAAGTGAAGGTTTATTAGAGAAGACTCCAAGCAAAGAGTTGACACAAGGCACCCATTCATTGAACCCTCTGCTAAATTCAACTCACTGCCACACACACCTGCATTTCCTGTCAAACCAGTATTATTTCCCCCCGTGGACACCCAGTGCTCCTGGGGCTCTTATGATCCAATAAAGATCGGTACTTAGGCCTGACTCGATGTACCACGGAAAGTTCTCCCAGAGGTTCCACACTCCGAACTCCACTACTTAAGACATTTATTGAGATTATGGAAGGAAATCATGGGGCTAATACTGCAGCAACAGAAACTTTCTGTTTA
Source organism: Panthera tigris (assembly GCF_018350195.1). Classification (NCBI taxonomy): domain Eukaryota; kingdom Metazoa; phylum Chordata; class Mammalia; order Carnivora; family Felidae; genus Panthera; species Panthera tigris. Next base: position 978,944 of record NC_056670.1, read on the forward strand.
TAAGAAGTAACCTTTTGGGGCATCTGGGTGGCTCAGTCGGATGAGCGTCCGACTTCAGCTCAGCTCACGATCTCGCGGTCCGTGAGTTGGAGCCCCACGTCAGGCTCTATGCTGACAGCTCAGAGCCTGGAGCCTGCTTCGGATTCTGTGTCCCCCCCTCTCTCTGCCCCTCCCTTGCTCATGCTCTGTCTCTCTCTCTTAAGAATAAACAAACATAGGGGCGCCTGGGTGGCTTGGTCGGTTGAGCGTCCGACTTCAGCTTAGGTCATGATCTCACACTCCGTGAGTTCGAGCCCTGCGTCGGGCTCTGTGCTGACAGCCCAGAGCCTGGAGCCTGCTTCAGATTCTGTGTCTCCCCCTCTCTCTGCCCCTCCCTTGCTCATGCTCTGTCTCTCTCTGTTTCAAAAATAAATAAAAACATTAAAAAAAAATAAGTAGCCTTTCTAGGAAGATGGAATATTCAAAGCTCAGATGTCAGCACCTTAGGGTTTTCTCTGCTGGCACCACTATGGGCTAGTCACTCCGTACCCTGTCGGTTCACCAGGCTCCAGGTGCTGAGCTAACTCATGCTACACCATGCAGTGGGCAAGACAGGCAGGACCCAGCGTCATTCAGCAAATCAGTGATTTGACTTTTTCTCTACAAATATACAGCTTCCTGAGATGACTACATTATTTGAATAATTTGGGGGTTTTTTGGCTCATGATTTCATAATCTTAATTTTTCTATTATTACTTTACTATGTACAGAATATTACAGGTGTGCCCCAAAAGGTAACAGATTCAGTTTTCCTTTGAAAATGCACAAGACAGAGCGAGCCAAAGCTTATACCATCCAGGAATCGCCATTTCTTGTCTGCTTCAAAGGAAGTTTCCCATGAATTTCAACTGAGAGAATGAGCACATAGCTCATGGTTATCTTATGCATCTATGGTGATAATCAGTAGTGAAAACTTCCCAGGGTAACGAAAAGACACAAGGTTCTCTGATAGTATCATATTTTCTTTATTTGCTTCTCTGAAACTAATCCAGAAACTGGAATAGAGGCAATGAGTCATGAGGCTTGATGGATTCACCTGCTGCTGTCTGTAAAGACAGGTTGATGCTGTTGTTTAAAAGGACATCTAGCGCTTTCGGCAGGAGGCTTCCATTTCATCTGCCGCTTCTGAACCACTCAATGAAATCACTCTCCCGGTGGTGACTTAGAACAGGGCTCTGTAACTCTGTAACTCTGTGTGCCTGCCTGTTGAAGAAGCGGCTGGAAATTTTCTGTGCTTGCAGCATGTAAAAGATAGCCCTGCTGTGGTGCCATCAAGAAAAGGACGGGACAGCCTGCTTCTGCCTTTCCCTGTGGACCACAGAAAACGGTTCCAGGGCACAGTGAAGGAGGGTCTAGAAGCAAATAGTCGGGGGATGAGGGAGGGCAGACGTGATGTGCTGACAGGCACAAATGCTCTGGAACTTTGGCAAGATGTTTAATCTCCTCCTGACTCATTTCTTTATTTGCAAACTTGGGATATAGTAACACTGATATCATAGAATTGTTGGGCAGGTTAAGTGACTTTCTACAATATTTCTACAGGATCTCTATGGGCACTCACCATATCAGCAATCACATTAGCTGGAATGATAATGGAGATGGGGGCGCAGGTTGTTATCAAGGATAGACATGGAAGGATTGGGCATTTTGAAGGCAAATTGCCTAACAGAAATTTGTAATATTCCTCCTTTAAAATGTGATTTTAGGGGCGCCTGGGTGGCGCAGTCGGTTAAGCGTCCGACTTCAGCCAGGTCACGATCTCGCGGTCTGTGAGTTCGAGCCCCGCATCAGGCTCTGGGCTGATGGCTCGGAGCCTGGAGCCTGTTTCCGATTCTGTGTCTCCCTCTCTCTCTGCCCCTCCCCCGTTCATGCTCTGTCTCTCTCTGTCCCAAAAATAAATAAAAAAAAAAAAAAACGTTGAAAAAAAAATGTGATTTTAATGTGTAAAATACTATTTAACATATTTAATGTGTAAAATACTATTTACCCACTTTTCACTCCGTAAAGCAGTCAGGACAGTCATGCATTATCCCATTTACAGTTGAGGGATGTGGGACTCACAAAGGAAAATGTGGCTTCCGTGGCTTACAAAGCTTGTTCGTGGCGGAGTCAGAATGGTATCCCAGATGACGTGACTGTGACCACGATTTACAAAGGACTGAAGACAACATGACACAGGGGCTTGCTTCCTTCATTTTGGGGCTGAGCGTGGAGTGACAGGGGAAATGCGGTGTCTCCTGGGAAAGGAAAGCTAGGATGAGGCACCAGGTTGGGGGCCCTTCGGGAGCTGGGAAGTGCAGGGTGTGGACACCTGGGGGTGAGAAGACAGTCAGCTGCCCATCCCTGCTCAGTGTCGACAGCTGACACGTCCCTTCTGAGAAGCCTCTCCTTCCTTCGGACCTGGTTTGGCTGCCGCCTGCCTTTCCCAGAAGCCCCTGGCCCTTCCTGCATCACTTGCACGCATATTTTGGGTCTCCCCAGTAGACTTTCAAATCTGGAAAAGCAGGTGTTTTCATAACTGCACCCTGGGCTGAGCCCGGTGCCTGGCCCGCAGCAGGGGCCCCGTGCATGAAGTTGCTGAATGAAGGCGAGGGAGGCAGGGGCCGCCTGAATATCTCTGCCATCCAGCGCTTGTGTGGTCTGTGTGAGACCTCCAGATTCAGTTAGCTTGATTACAGAACGAGAGGTTCTAATACAAAATAACTGGAGTGGCCATGGGTGAGCCAGAGGTGAGGGAAGGGGCAGCTGTCTTTCTTCTTCTAGAAAATAGCATCAGCATCTTCAGAATTCAGGCTAGAAGGTAGGTAATGATGGTCACAAGTCTGGAAATCCAGGTTAACCCCAACTTCCCCCAAGCTGAGATGCAGAAAATGTTCAGAAGCGTTCAGCCTGCAGCCTACAGAGCAGAGCAGAGGGGCATTTCAGGGAAAGCTTTCAGGGCAGGACAGGTCGGGAAGCATTGCACACCAGGACAACACCTCTGCAGGCACACCTACCCTCTTCTCTGATGGAGCCGGTCCCTTGAAGACTGCATGGCTGCAGTTCTGGGTCATCACAGAAACCTTCAGTAGCCTGTCTGCTTTCCCCTCGGGGGCAAATGGAAGTTTGCAGGTACATTTTACATTTCACCCCACAGCAAAGATCAGATTTGGAGAACTCGCATTCTTTGTGAAGCTTTCCCAGAACAACACTGTTCACAGCTCACCCAACTGTGTTCCCTTACTCGATCTTGCCCTCACTCCCTCCATAGTATGCTACGTCTACTTTACCTGACATCCTTTTATTTTCCAATTTAAGTTATGCAGTTCTTTTTTGTCTTTATTTGTACTGTTGTGTAGCTTGTCCTTATGTTCTATGAACTATTCCTTTTGTTATTTTTATTACGTGATGTTATATTCTAGTTCCTTATGGGCACTTTAGTTCTTCCTATCCTTCCTACTCTTCACTACACTTCAGATTTGAATGCAATATTTGTGCATAGGAAGAATTCCAGAAATGCATATCAAGTAAGGAATCAGTGCTCTCTATCATCTGTACCAATGATCTCCCGTCTCTAAGAGTTCACAAGAAAAACGGTGTTGATGTAAATGGATATAGGCAAATGGAAGAGGTTCCTTGCCCAGAGGTCACTAGCCGGGGCTCTGGGCACATTGGCTCCATCGGCTGCTCTGAATGCTGAGGGTATCAGGATTTCATCATGTCCCTGATTCGTGTGCAGGACCCTTCATGACGGTGCACGTGATCAAGAAGCCCTGATGTAGGTGAACTGCCAAATAAAAATTGTGCTAAACAGTTGAAGACTTTTTCAAGACTGTTGCAGGAGGGGAGAGAGGTTAAACTCAACTCCACCAAAACAAACTGAAAGAGAGCCTTTGGGCACTGGGGTGAGCCGGTGGAAAACCCTAGAGGACACGAGTGGAGGTGGGCCAGTGTGATTAGCCCAGCTGTGTTTGCTTCCCCGTCTCTGCCTCCATCTTCACATGGCTTCTCTTCTCCCTGTGTCTCTTCCCTGGACATTTGTCCTTGGGTTTAGAGTGTGCCCAGGTAATCAGGATAATCTCATCTCTAGATCTTTAAATTCATTATATCCACAAAGGCTTCCAAACAAGGTCTCATTCACAGGTCCTGGGGGTTAGGATTTCATCATTCCATGGGTGACACCACTCAATCCATAACCACCCTTGATGTATATATCCTACTGGCTGTTTCCCTGCTGAGCCCAGGCTGACACACCCTTCCCGATCTTCATCTGTACAATGATGGAATGAGTGGACAGAAGGTGATCTTCAAGGTTCATCTGAAACAAATGATTGTTTAAATACCTTGTAATTAAGGAGAGCACAGGTTTCCCAATTCCTTAATCATTGCTTTCAAAGAGTCCTACAGCAAGCATCAAACGGAAGGTCATTAGTAATAGTAAGGATGCTGCTTTTATGTCCTTCAATAACTAACAAAGTAGAGGTCACTGCACACACAGCACTATAGCACTGGTCACAGCAGAGTTTCTAGCATTTTCTCTCTTTACTGCGCTTTTCTATGCAAACCATGCAGAGAAAGTATAAAGAGAAGGTATGTTTTCCTTGTCTCTTCAGTTAAGGATCGACATTCTCTCTAGGGAGAGAGATTTAACAAAGATCGGAACTGATTTAGAAAGTACTCCTTCTCAACACTTTCATAAGAAAATAACAAGGTAGTCAAATTTTCTCCCTCCTGATGTGGTTAAATATTCCTGATAGATTCCAGTCCATTTTTTGTTAAAAGGATATTGAAGAGGTAAGCATATTTCCTACTGTCTCATAAAGGCATCTACCAATAAATTATTTGTGCAAAAATGGAAAACACTCAGAAGAATCAATTTTTGATGCAAGAAAAGAATACTTTTGCAACTTGGTGAAAGAATATGACTTTCAAATGTTTGAAATTATAGTGGAAAATTGACCCTAAGGCCCAAACCAAAGATTCTTGTTAGTAACATACAGTAGTGAAGTCCCACTGTATGATCGAATCGATACCCTTGCAGGGGACAATGCATTTTCTTTTCCATTTAATGTTTCCTTTCCCTCACCCATATGTAAAATGAATATTTCCACATGCTGATTAAATCATACCTTGGTTGAAACAGGCCTTCCTTGCCAAGAATATCAACATTTTTAATGGGAGGTATATGGAAAATGGCAGAATTGCATCTTTTGACAGGATACATATACATATATGTGATTTTGTGCATGATCTTTTATAGTAACAATTATTTAAAAATATTAGCTGGGGGTGAAGAATGACCATTATTAGTCAAAAGAAATGTGACAAAACATCTAGTATAATACTTCTCATTAATGTAAAGCATTTTATAGAGGGTCAGCAGGTCACATGATGCCAAATTTAAAGCCATTGTGATGTTGTTAATTAAGATTAACTGAATCAATGCAAATTTGAAGGAAGTTTTGACTAAGATAATATTTGGGGGAAAGGTGAGTTTTATAAATTTCTTTCACATGCCTACTTACATTCAGAGCTCCCAGTAGGGCTTATTTTAATGAATAGATAGAAATAGTCAGCATCCAGCAATCAGTCTACAAGTTTTACTATCACACTGCTTGTTAGTAAACAGACACTTTTAGAAGGGAAGTAGATGGATTTTAGAACCATGTGGGACTGCATGCTGTCACCGTCCCAGATCACGTCCGTGCAGGTCAGTTCATTTTACTCTGTGTCCAGGTTCTAAGTCCTTTCAGATGAGCCCCGTGCTCAGTGACGGCAGGGTGCAAGAGGGTTCACTGTGGCCGCAGGAACCGTTTGCCCTGAATTGTCCACCTCTACTAATGAGAACAGAACACAGAATGGACAGCAATGTTTGCTTCTTAAATGAAGATAATTTTTTTCAAAAATTTTTAAAATCTTGAACGCTATTTTTTCTTTAAAAAAAAAAAAGAAAAAGAAAAGCCTCCCTCACATATGCTTGACAAGGTTCTTGATTTTCTCAATCAACTTTTGTTTTCTGTAAACAGGAAAAGGTAAACCAACTATTTTGTGTATTATCATCAGTTTCAATTTGGCAAAATCGAACTTGATGATAGTTGATTTTATGTAGCTAATTGCTGGTAAGAGAGTTTCTTGAAAACACAGGAGGAAGGTTCTTAATTGGTTCTATGTTTTGGAATTATTGTTGTTTCCCTGTGTGAAATTCTTCTTTCTTCTCTCACTGCTACCCAGGAATGTGCTCGACATTCTCCATGGGGTGGGAGATATTACACGATGGTCTTATCCATTCTGGAAGGATGGATCACTACTTCACCTGGCTCTGAAAAAAAAAAAAAAAAGTGATTCTGTTCAAACAGAAAAACACCTGAAAAGTTTGAAAAGCAACAAAAAAACCTATCTTTCCATCTCTACCTGTAGTGCAAATGGACTTTGCATAAAGAAAACTGACATACAGAGCAGTGTGAGTGTTCTCTAACATTGACTTCAGAGTAGCTGGCATTGATTCTGTGCACAATAATCCCCCACAATCCACACTGTGGGAAAGATAGCATGTCAAGAGCATGTGTCCCTGCAGCGTAAGGTGACTGGCCATCAAGTTATTCTTAAAAAGTTAGGATACAGGGTTGTGTGTGTGCAATCACACGAGTGCGTGCCCGTGGAGGAAAGGCCACGTGAAGACAGAGGGAGAAGGGGTCCCATCTGCCAGCGGGAGGAGAGGGTCCTCACCAGTAACCTTACCAGCTAACTTGACTTGATCTTGGACTTTGCAGGGTCCAGCACCAGGAGGAATGAATTTCTGTTGTTTCAGCTCCCAGTCTCTGGTCTTCTGTCCTCTCGGCCCTGCTGAGCAATGAGGCAGAACAGACTGTGAGTGGTGCTTTGGGGTCTGGACAGGATCTGTATCTCCAGTGAGGGTTCCACTCTACACTCTGGATCTGGGCCCAGCATTGCCACCTCCTGGCTATGTGACACTGAACAAGTGACTTCAGGTCTCTGGCCTTCATTTTCTTATGTAGAAAATGAGAGGTTTCACTGTTTCCTCCCAAGAAAAATAAGGGTACCGAATCTAAGTTTAGTAAAGGGAAACTTTGTGTTGACAAAATAGTTTAAACATGTCCTGATCTGACATCTAAAGATTTTTGGGGTATGGATTCAGCCCTAAATCTTAATAAATAGTTATAAGAATTAACTGGCACTGGGGTGCCTGGGGAGCTCAGTCGGTTAAGCATCTGACTCTTGGTTTCGGCTCAGGTCATGGTCTCACGGTCTGTGAGTTTGAGCTGGGCGCCGGGCTCTGTGCTGGCAGCACAGAGCCTGCTTGGGATTCTCTCCCTCCCTCTCTCTCAAAGTAAATAAACTTAAAAAAAAAAGAAATGAAACATATTTTGAGGATCACACATTTTTTCACTGGTCTCTTGATTGCGTCAAGCACCGTTGAAGGGACTAGGGCTGTGGAAAGTAAAACATTAATTCTGCCCGCGCAAGTGGCCACTTCTCTGTCAATGCCGACAGATTTTTGGGTTGGCTTTGAACAGTGGATGGCAGAGAGCTCTTGTTAACACTGGGTGAGTGGCCAGGGAACCACTTTGCCCTTAGAGAAGGAATGTGCTCTTTTAATTAAATAATCATCCGTCCCTAAGAATGGACAGCATGCTGTCGTCAAAGGAGATGTGAACTCTGCCGTCCACAGGGAACTTCCTCCCACATTATCGATGGCTCGGCCCTCTCACTTCATTTCTGTAATGGAATCGAGCCTCTATAGCATTTCAGCCACCGAGCCATCAAAGGTGAGAGTTAGATGAAAAATGAACTCTGCATTTAAAATCCCGACAGCATTTTTGGTGCTGAAACTCACTATAAGTTTTCAGGGACTGATATACTTTTCTCTCTCAATTTCACTGCAATATCATATACAATTTTTATAACCACTTTATTGAAATAAAATTAATATACCATAAAATTCACCCATTTAACATGTACCAGTCAATGGTCTTTCCTATATTTATAGATATGCACAAACATCACCACAGTCATTTTTAGGATATTTTCATCCCTTCAAAAAGACATCTTGTTCCATTTAGCTACCAGCACCGTCCTCGTCCCCTGTGCCCCTCTGGCCCCACCATCACTCAACCACAGCCTGTCTCTGTCCGCTTGTCAGTTCTAGACACTCAGCATAAATGAGATCTTCGGTGATCTAAAAGTCATCTTTGGTGACTGCTTCCTTCACTTAGCTAATCTTTTTGAGGTTTTGGGGACGCGTCTAAGAACCAGAATCCAGTGACACGGTGTTGAAGTTGTCCACGCGGATTTCAAGAAGTAAAGGTGTTCTGGGTCCAGAGGTGGAATCACTGGAGGTGGGGACAAGTCGAGCATCTCTTAACTTTGAGAAGCTGCAGATTTCTATCCTTGCAGTGACGTTTGCAACTTCTTAGGCATGAAGTAAGCAAGGTCTTCGGGATCAGCCTCTGGTGTGCTAACTCTCATGACCTGCTGATTCAGGAGCCCGGAAGAGACCCAGGGTTTCCACGTCCCTTGCCTCCTCCAGCCTAATAGGCATCCTGGGAATGCCCTCCCCGGCCACCATTGCTGGGCCAAAGCCCACCAAGTTTGCCACAGTTGTGTGACATGTAATGCATTGATAGCTCATGGTTTTGCAACCTTTGAGTAGTTTGTGGCATTATCCCACTGAGGGGAACTTGGGGAGATGAGTGCTTTGGGGAGAGATGGGATCCATGACGGTGCGGTCCAGAAACTCACACATTGTCCAGAGTGTCAGGAGACTGCGAGCATGGTGGAGATATTCTATTTCTAAGCACTTTGTGCTTCTCGATTAGATGATTTGAAGCACCCTGAAGCGGACTTGACTTTATTATCTCGCCTTGAGCTGGCATGCTCACTTCTTTGTGGAGGAGGGAATGGAATGTAATAATTATTCCGCAGAGGGAAACACGGAGAGGCCGGGACTCTGTGACTGGCGGGGGAGCCAGGCGTTCTCCGTGCCTGGACTGTGGGGTCTGGCGATCGCTACTGAGCTGAGCCTGCTGACTCCAACACACAAAGGGTGGAGTGAAAGGCAGGAAGTTCTGTCGATCAGCTACATGCACGGGAATCCAATATGCTTGCCTGTTATTTTATTCCTCTGAGTTGGTTGGCTACAGGGGTTCCCCCCTTGTCCAGGGTTATGCTTTCCTGCTCTTGGTTCCCCATGGCTAACCAGAGGCCGATGCGCATCCTCCTAGCGTATCAGCCAAAGGTCAGTACTGGCCCTCACTGCTCACTTCGCCTCAGGTCACGGCGTCGCAAGAAGGTTGAGCTCAGTACCGGGTATTTTGAGATACCTTATTATAGGCGTCCATACAGGAAAACACATGGTGTCTTTGTAGGGTTTTGTACTGTCTGCAGGGTCAGGGTCCACTGGGGGTCTTAGAAGGTGTCTTAGAAGGTGTCCCCCACAGACAAGGGGGGCACCGTATTTCAGTGTTACATAGCTGTAGGCTGAATTACCAGTCAATGTAAGACAACTGCATCCGACAACGAGCCAGTTCAATGAACAAAATCAGTAGATTTATTCTGTGGAGACGGGGGGTACAGAAGCCCTCCAGTCAGAAGTAACTTCAAGTACACACGTTCTCATTTCACCGCCAAGCAGACCCTGCCAGACAGGTATGGAAAAATACCCATACAGAGCAAATTTTTCCATTTGGGGGAAAATCTCCTTTCTGTTAGCTCTGAATTAGCTCCCCACCCCTTACTGTTTCGTTGCATGGCACTAGCACCTTTCTCTGGAGAGTATCCAGTAATGCATTCTTTACTGCACCCCGGGGGAGTGTTGGCCAAAGTCTCTTTGTGTTGGTGACATTCGATGTCCTCCAATGTCCTCCGGCTGCCCACCTGGTTGTTCTCAAAACACAGCCTTGTTTACTTTCCAACCTTTACCCCATCTTCTGCATAATAAAAGTAAGAATACAATGTATGGGTGTGGTCTTCCTCCAAGGCAGATGAACACACATTCAGGTCAGCCAGATTCTTTAAGCTTCGCCTGGTCTGCTGCTCAGGGTGCTTGATGGGAGAGTAATTCTTATGACCTTTCTATCACTGATTGGTGTCTTATCATTTGGAAGTTATGTAAAGTAAAAAAATTAGCAAATAAAGACCAACTTGCATTTCCCAAACTCGACTGTTCAGTACAGGAATTTATGGAGAGTGTAACTATTTCTCGAGGCAAAGTGTCTTGAATATTCCACAGGTGCGAACACATTCTCTTAAAGCTTAGCTCAGAGACAATTTTGGCAACGGACTCTTTTGTTTTCCAGGTTACGTTGCATGCTTTCATTTCTTTTATTCACAAGAAACAGGATTTAGGATTTCTGCTGTTCTCCTGGAAAGAGAACATCACTCAGATGCTCATTGGATGCTGCAGGAATCATAATGTGCAGATTTAAATGTCTGGCTTCTTTTAACGTGATCAGGTGCAGCCCTGTGCTTGTTGGGAGAACATAGTAACTACAAGTCTGAACTCATGACAGGCTTCGCAGTCGTGGGTTCCTCGAGTATCACGCGCGTAGGGTGACACAGCTTCATTTAAAATCAAACCTTTACATTTTCAAGGAAGAAAAACCCCAGATTTCTCGTGCTTTTGATTTTCAGTGACGACACAGTTCTAAGTAAGATGGTGTGGGGATTACATGATAATTGATTGAATAAAGAGTTTTGCTTTACTGAGTCTTCAGTTAGACTCCTCTGCTAAGCAAAAGGTGTTTTCAAAGATTAATTGAAATGCTACATTTGATTAAAAAAAACAAGATTGAGGTATTTGCATGTTGACTCTATGGTTTTGCTTGATAATTATGAACAGTCTTTATCTGGTTTACCAACGCATCAATTTACCTATTTTGAACAAAAAATGCCAGTGGAGCGTCCTGAATCCGATATGAACACCCTGCTCACTATGGATTATCCAGGTTAATGGCATCACTTGGTCATTTTGAGCTATGGTGATCAGGCCAGCAGGCAGTTCTCTTTGGAAAAGAGAAGATTACTAACTCAACCAGAAAGGTTGAGGATAAATAGTGAATAGATCTCTTTTTCCTTCAGTCTCTGTTAAATCACAGCACAAATATGTTCTGAGAATTGATCCGTGACTTGTTTTTGAAGTGAAATCAGAGTATTTTTTTCTCAGTGTTTTTAGCCATCCTGTGAATTCCAGTGTCTGTAAGTTGGGCATCCCAGTGTCAGAACTGTCCCACGATGTAATCTGCTCACATATGCTGACCCTCTGAATACAGAAAAAATGTGCTTTTTCACATCACTGCCCGGTCCCAATACTTAAAATTTAGGCATTTCTTATAAATCTTCATACTTCTGGCTTCTCTTGGAAGATGGGAGATTTGGGAAAGTGGCCCCGCTGGTCTGCATGGGAACAGTGGATGCAGCTGTAGGAGCCACCAGAGTCCACAGCCTCGTTTCCACAGTCTTCCACCCCTCCCCAGCCCTCCCAAGGGAGATCCTTATTTCCATGTATTTTCCTGCAGCCAAAGAGGAACAAAGAACGGATGCTTATAGTTATTTATGATAGTTCACCCTTGAACAAACGCAAATCCGCGGGTGGCGGTGTCATCCGTGGTGAGCGCCTCCCCCTTGCACGGAGGGGAGGGGTCCCTCTTCACAGGTGACAGAGTGGCCCTATCTCTGCATCTGAGCCTGTGGGGGATGAGGGGGCAGTCAGTCCCTCGAGGCCTCTGCTGTTGTCCCTGGAGCCTTTTTGAGGCTAAACCCAGGCCACATCACACAGAAGAGCAAAGTTAATCCCCTTTTTATTTTTTGACGTGAATTTTGTTCGACTGTGTTTCATCTTGAAGGGCTGTGCTGCACAGTTTCGGAGCATTGGCCCTGGGGTCCGCCCGCCTGGATTTACTAATATTTACCTCCCATGACTCTGGACATGGCGTTTAGTCTTTCTGGGTCCCAGCTTCCTTCTCTAAAATGACAGTGCTGCAGCAGGGTCATAGAAAGGGATACACTGTTCAGTACAGAGTGAGGCCCTTCAAGAGCTCCGTCAGGCCCAAAGTTCTTCTCTCCCCCATGCTACCTGCAAACCAACTTGCCGAATTATAACGCTATTTGCATCTGAAAAGAGTAAAGTCTAAATATCAAAAACTAGATACTAGATATTAATCTACTAACTAGATATTAATCTACTCAGGATCACTTACTATGTGCTAGTCACTTTCTGCACAGTATTTTATTAAGTCCTTACCACAGCACAACATATTAGGGTTTGGGAGAGGGAGGGAGGGAAAGAAGGAGAGAGACAGAGAGAGAGAGAGAATGAGAGTAAGAGAAAGATTTGTTTCAGGGAGTTGGCTCACGGGATTGTGGAGGCTTCGGAAGCCACAGTCCGCAGGGGAGGCAGCTGGCTGGAGACCCAGATAGAGGTGCCACTGAGTCCACAGGGAGTCTTCTGGAAGAATTCCCCTCCTCTTCCTTATAGGTCAGTCTTTTTCCAGTAAGACCTTCAACTAAGTAGGGACCACCCACATTATGGACTGTAATATAGTTTTTGCAGAGTCTACTGGTTTAAATGTTACTTTCATCTAAAAAAAATACCTTCACAGAGGGGCACCTGGGTGGCTCAGCTGGCTAAGTGTCTGACTTCGGCTCAGGTCATGATCTCGCGGTCTGTGAGTTCAAGCCCCACATCAGGCTCTGTGCTGACAGTTCAGAGTCTGGAGCCAGCTTCGGATTCTGTGTCTCCCTCTCTCTCCCCCTTCTCCAATCTCTCTCTGTCTCTTTCTCTCAAAAATATATAAACATTAAAATTTTTTAAAAATAAAAATAAAAACTGAATTACTTCTGTTCCTCTCCCTCCTCCCCACTCCTACAATCCTATTCATTTCTTTTTTTTTAATTTTTTTAATGTTTATTTACTTTTGAGAGAGAGAGAGAGAGAGTGTGTGAATGGGGGAGGGGCAGAGAGAGGGAGACACAGAATCTGCAGCAGGCTCCAGGCTCTGAGCTGTAAGCACAGAGCCCGATGCAGGGCTGGAACTCAGGAACCATGAGATCATGACCTGAGCCAAGGTTGGCAGCTCAACAGACTGAGCCCCGCAGGTGCCCCCCATGAATTTCTTTGAAATGGACACAATCGCATTGTGATGCAGGCCATGCATCAGAGTTTTAATGGCCTGCCCTTTGCTGTATTTGATGAAGGTGAGATGCCAAGGCATAACCCAAAATTAAGTGGAACTTTCTACTCCGTATCCAGAGAACCTGTTGTCTTCTCTCTTTGCTTCCTTGAATTTATCCTTAGAGTTTTAAACAATTTAAATAAATAAACTATGAATCTCATTTTATCCCAATGTCTTGCCAGTGGAACCACGGTGCACACTCTGCCCTTTTCAATTTCATCCAGGTCATCATTTTGTGAGCAAGCAGCACTTTTCCTAAGTGCTTTCATTCCAGGGGCTTTGCGACCACAGCACATTTTGTGTGAAGAGTGCTACCCATCCTCCTAGAAATTGGCCGTCTTTCCTCCAGGTAATAAGAGTAACAAGGAACATGGCTAGATGAGGTTGTTCCTGTCTGCAGAGTCTAGGTAAGACTCATGGCAAACATGTCAGGAGTCAAACAGATGTTTGAAGGTGAAGATGTCATTTCCTAGGGGGTTAATCAGTATAAACAGCTTCATTATTCTCTAAGCCTCTGGAAAAAAATGGCAATCTCACTTACAGTAAGATACCACTTTATCAGTTGTTAAATACAAAAGATCAGTTGCAAACAGAATTGTGCTTGAGGCTGGGGTTTTGTCAGTTGATTTGGATGAGGATTGATGTAACTGTATATCTTTCTCTTGTGAATGACATTTATTAATGCTATTTGAGATTTACCTTAGTGTGGACCAACTCAAGATTATTTTTTTTAAATGACCAACACAATGGACATCTGATTGGGAATTATTGATAAATTTATAAATATCTTTTTTGAAATTTTAATTTATTCCATTTTGTAAGAGAAAAGCAGTAGCCTTGAGGGAGCAAAACTCATCTTATTGAGACTCCTAATAAAATAGGTTTTCTTTTGGGGCACCTACCTGGGTGGCTCAGTCGGTTAAGCGTCAGACTTCAGCTCAGGTCACGATCTCACGGACCGTGAGTTCGAGCCCCGCGTCGGGCTCTGGGCTGATGGCTCAGAGCCTGGAGCCTGTTTCAGATTCTGTGTCTCCCTCTCTCTGACACTCCCCCGTTCATGCTCTGTCTCTCTCTGTCTCAAAAATAAATAAACATTAAAAAAAAAATTTAAAAAAAAAACAGGTTTTCTTTTTTTGTTTTTCTGTTTTGAGTAGGACAGAGGCAGCTTTTTATCCTGAGAAACAAAGAACAACAGAGACTGGGGGGCGGAGAACTGTTCCTCCTCTGAATGTCAATATTCAGGTATGCTCAGGTGACTGTCCTTGAGAGAAGCTCTCAAAGAGAGAGCATGCTTAGTCTCCACCATTATCTTTGTGATAATTCCCCGTGTCTGCACATCAGTCGGAGATGGAAAATCACCTGAGTGGCAGGGGCTGTTGGAAATGAGTTGGCAAATTTCAGCAAACGCTGCTTTGGTAGAAAACAGAACAAGCAGGACAATAAACTTGACTTAATGAGCCTTTGGTTGTAAATATATCAACCGATGGCATTAAAAATTTTTTAAAAAGCTATGATTGGAAAAATGATGACTTTCATTCTAACTTTTCCTAAAAAAGGCCTCAGCTTAAATTTTCCTTCCTCAGAAATTCCTTCCTTCACCCTTTCATCAAAACGGTGATACCCACATTCTTCATCACACTTATCTTTTAATTTTGTGCGAATTTGTTTCCTGGCCTCCCCACAATCAGAGTATAAACTCCCGGCCATCAGGGACCTTTGTGACGGTTCCCCTTCTGCCCATTCCTCAGGGCCTCGTGAGGCACCTGCGCAGGGAGGAGCTCAGTGAACACGAGTCAGTGAGTCTCTGGGAAAGCCCCACATCAGCTGAGAGGTTCCCAAGGATCCACTGCGGAAGGTCAGGGCCGTGGGCTCCCGGAGCTGTCTGGCTGCAGTATGCTGACCACACCCTTGCCCTCTCTACTGCCAGGACACCATGTGAAGCTGGCAGTCTTCTGGAAGAGATCTGAGCATTTGACTTACTTCCCTCATGTCTGTGGATTTCATAATGCGTAACTTTTTGGTACCGTCAGCAATGGTGATTGTAACAAACCCGTGAGAAAGACATTAGCTGGCCAGGACTCTAACTGGCATTCTCCCTCTGTGGTCCTCAGTGTTCTTCGGTGCCTAAGGGGATTCCTGAGGTTCCTTTAGCTGTGATAGTCTATGAATCTATCCTTGCGCTGGAGGTCTTTGTTTTACCTTCTACATACTTCAACATGTTACACAGGACGAGGTAAATAAGAAAACGTGACAACATCGGCAGTGTAAATTAAGGAGGCCCAGGCGCCTGAAGGGTGTGGAGAAGAAAACACATGAATAGGTATGGACATGAGAAAGAACAAATCATCTTTTTGATTGCTTGTTGGAGTTGTTCTATCACAAAGACTGTCCATGGAGAAAACGAATGAATGAAAATAAAAGCCTGCATTGCTGAAGACTGTCGCTGTGATTAGCTAAATGCTCTTTACCCCAGATGGTGATTTATTGTCTATGGCCTGTTAGATTGCTTTAAACAATAAACAAAGAAACAACAGTAACAAACCTTGAAAATTCCCTTTCAAGTAGTATCTTTTTTTTTTAAGTTTATTTATTTATTTATTTATTGAGAGAGAGAGAGAGAGAGAGAGAGAGAGAGAAGAAGGGAGGGAGGGAGACGGGCAGAGAGAGGAGGAGAGATAAAGAATCCCAAACAGGCTCCGTGCTGTCAGCACGGAACCCCGACGTGGGGCTCAGACTTGGGAACCATGAGATCATGACCTGAGATGAAATCAAGAGTCAAGACGCCTCATTTCCCCAGGTGCCCCACAAGTAAGATCTTTAATTTAGAAATGTAGCTTATTTAATTTTAGGGGCAAATAGCTAATGAAACTCAGTTTTTCATTAGTGTTAGGAATAGCATCAGATAAACCAGGCACTTGGCAGAGGTATTTCTTCCATTTGATCAAAATTTAACTTGCATTTTGTTAAAAATAACGATTTGTTATAGTAATATGTACTTTCTATGAACATTCAGAATATAGAGCTCATCAAGAAAAATATGAAAAACATTATGCAGACATAAGTAACATTTCAATGCAAAACTCTCTGGGATACACACACACAGACACACACACACACACACACACACACACACACACTCTTTTTAGAAAACATCAGAAGTAATGTGAAGTCCAATGAAATTTCTCATTGCCCCTAAGTTACATGTATTTCCTGTTAGATCTGGAAGTGAGGGCAGACGGGGGAGTCGGGCTCCACAAGCCTGAGCTGAGCGAGGACGGAAACACAGGCTCAGCTGGACAAGGAAAGAACGGTTCCCTCACAATGCAGAGCAGGACCAGCCATCTGATGACTTCTCTGAGTTGCAAATTAGGTTCCTGTGGGAAAGACAAAAGGAATGTGTATACCTAGAAAAATACTTGTTTAGAAGATATTTATTCTTTTCCAGGCCACTGTACCCTTTATCATCATATGGAAAGATCTATTAGGAGGAACAAGACTGAGTATCTTATTCACCTTTTCTGACCTTTAATTAGCCAAGAAGGATTACAAACATAGGAAAATTTAAAATATTTTCTGTTATGTGCTTGTGTGTGCGATTTTAGGTAATACAATTTCTAAGGTGTTTTCTAGTGTCTTGAAAACGACACCCAACCGTCTAATATTTCTGATTCTGTGATCGCATGTCTCCCAGTACAGACATTCTCTTGTTTAATTCTTGCCGTGACTTTGCGACTTAGGGAGATATTATACTGCGGCCACACATGAGGACAGTGAGACACAGCAGGTTAAACAGTATTTCCAATGTCATTCTGTAACAGGGGTCTTCACCAGGTCTGACCCCAGAGCCCGTACTCTTACTTCTCCCGAAGTATCCCCTCTCACGTAAAAGAGTGGTTTGGGCGCTGGAGGAAGGAGACAGGAGCTGAGCTCCAAACAGAAGGAAGGGCAGGGCCCAGGTGGAAAGTTGGAACAGCAGGTTGGAAGCCATGGCACTATTCCAGACACCCGCATGTTGGACGGTGTGTGGCATCGGGTGGAAGGAAGGATGCAGTGAGGGCTGAGGCCTTAGGATGGGGGTCACAGCGGCCAGGTCCAAGCTGTAGAGTCTGTGTTTACCTCATTCCGCACCCACAAGAGCTGAGAGGGGCCAGTTCAATATCCTACACTCCTGTGCTTTCCCTTGGGCGGCCTAAAGGTTAGGCTTTTATTGATGCTATAATTTTGGTAGATTATGAGTTAATGAATTTTTCCCTTAATCATAATTAAGTACCCTTTATATCTGCTTAGCCATTTGCTCCCTAGATTTTTGCCTTCTCTGGTATTAATAGAACCGGTCCGGCCTCATTTTAGTTGATATTTGCTCAGTGAGCCACCTGACTCCCTTCCTACCTTATCCGTGGCCCACCTCTTTTCCCCCAGAGCTGCAGGATGGGGTGTCAGGGGTGCTCAGGGGAGAGGAAGACTCCAGACAGTCATGAATGGGGGCCGCCTCTGCTTCCCCTCATACAATTGGGTTACCAGAGGTGAATCCTATTCCTGAAGACATTATCAGAGGCTTTGGGTCATTTTCTGTCTGTTCTGCAATACAGTTAAAAATTGATAATAGAAACTAGTTTAAAAATCCAAATAATGAATCTCTCTTCTTCTCTCTCTCTCTCTTCTCTCATTGGAGATGAAATAAAAGATAATATAGAAATAAAAATAATGAAACTGACTCACAATATAAACCCAAGATCCATATGAAAAGCTGTGCACAGAAGACATCTAACCGTGTTAAGCATTATTTAAGAAGAAGGGAAAAGGAAGAATTGAATATTCAGTTAAAGACGATGGGAAAGGCACTAAAGATTTGGGTTTGATTATGAACTGATTATAAACAGATAAACACATAATCATTTGCTTTTACAAGTTGCTATATATTTTGTTAAGGATAAGTTACTTTAAAAGTTTGAGATGGTCACAGAATACAGACAGAATCATCTTGGTACATTTTCTTTCTTTGCTTTGTCTCTAATATGTGAGGATATTAAAGACACTATCTACACCCGTAGGAACGTAAAACAGTTGAGAAAAAACTGTGAAATTATGTTCTTTTATATTCAGGCTCTATACTGGAATATTTTTATACTGTCATGCCCAAGGTGCCCTAAACAATAGTCTCCCTCCACCTCTCCAATGTCCCAGAGAGTTCAGATTCTTATAACAACAGAAAGAGAGATGGAGAGAGAGAGAGAGAGAGAGAGAGAGAGAATAAAAATATTCATTTAGAAAACAGAAAAAACTGATACAGAATTTTAAGAGCCAATTTTTTTTGCCTTTATTTTTTTAATTTTACTTTTTATTTTTTTTAATTTACATCCAAATTAGTTAGGATATACTGAAACAATGATTTCAGGAGTAGATTCCTTAATGCCCTTTACCCATTTTTCCCATCCCTCCCCTACATCCCCCCCCAAACCCCTCCAGTAACCCTCAGTTTGTTCTCCATATTTATGAGTCTCTTCCGTTTTCCCCCCTCCCTGTTTTTATATAATTTTTGTTTTCCTTCTCTTATGTTCATCTGTTTTGTGTCTTAAAGTCCTCATATGAGTGAAGTCATATGATATTTGTCTTTCTTTGACTAATTTCACTTAGCATAATACCCTCCAGTTCCATCCATGTAGTTGCAAATGGCAAGATTTCATTCTTGTTGGTTGCCGAGTAATACTCCTGTGTGTGTGTGTGTGTGTGTGTGTGTGTGTGTGTGTACCACATCTTCTTTATCCATTCATCCATCAATGGACATTTGGGCTCTTTCCATACTTGGGCTATTGTTGATAGTGCTGCTATAAACATGGGGGTGCATGCGTCCCTTCAAAACAGCATACCTGTATCCTGTGGATAAATACCTAGTAGTGCAGTTGCTGGGTCATAGGGTAGTTCTATTTTTAGTTTTTTGAGGACCCTCCATACTGTTTTCCAGAGTGGCTGAACCAGCTTGCATTCCCACCAACAATGCAAAATAGATCCTCTCTCTCCTCATCCTCGCCAACACCTGTTGTTGCCTGGGTTGTTAATGTGAGCCATTCTGACAGGTGTGAGGTGGTATCTCATTGTGGTTTTGATTTGTATTTCCCTGATGATGAGTGATATTGAGCATTTTTTTCATGTGTCGGTTGGCCATCTGGATGTCTTCTTTGGAGAAGTTTCTATTCATGTCTTTTGCCCATTTCTTCACTGGATTATTTGTCAAAGCAGGAAAGACTATCCAATGGAATAAAGAGTCTCTTCAGCAAGTGGTGCTGGGAAAACTGGACAGCGACATGCAGAAATGAACCTGGACCACTTTCTCACACCAGACACAAAAATAAACTCAAAATGGATGAAAGACCTAAACGTAAGACAGGAAGTCATCAAAATCCTCGAGGAGACAGCAGGCAAAAATCTCTTTGATCTTGCCTGCAGCAACTTCTTACTCAACACGTCTCTGGAGGCAAGAGAAGCGAAAGCAAAAATGAACTCCTGGGACCTCATCCAAATAAAAAGCTTCTTCACAGCAAAGGAAACAATCAGCAAAACTAAAAGGCAACCGACAGAATGGGAGAAGATATTTGCAAACGATATATCAGAGAAAGGGTTAGTATCCAAAATCTATAAAGAACTTATCAAACTCAACACCCAAAAAACAAATAATCCAGAGCCAATTTTTTAAAGGTAATCTCATTTTATTTTTTTATTTTTTAACTTTTTATATTTATTTATTTTTGAGAGAGAGAGAGAGAGAGAGCACAAGCACAGAGCCCGACACAGGGCTCTAACTCACAAACTGCAAAATGACAATCTGAGTGAAGTCAGATGTTCAACCAACGGAGCCACCCAGGGGCTCCCAAGAACTAATTTTTTTAATGTTTATTTATTTATTCTGAGATAGTGAGGAATAGCATGAGCAGAGGAAGGGCAGAGAGAGAGGGAGAGAATCCCAAGTAGATTCTGTGCTATCAGCACAGAGCCCAACATGGGGCTCAATTTCCGGAACCCCAAGATCATTACCTGAACTGAAATCAGGAGTCGGGCACTTAAGCCACTGAGCCATCCAGGCACCCCAAGAGCTCACATTTTTAATGAACCATATGGAGGCCACACTGAATAAGGTATATGTAGGTAGATTTCATACAAATTATGACTGACACTTGTTAGACTACTGACATTATATTATATGTGAAGTCACTGTGTATCCTGAGTAAAACATTAACAATATCTTTAGGGTTTTACTTGCCTTCCTTATACCTTTAATCCAGCTTGATGCATTTCCTGAGCTCAGGTCCTTTTATTTTCATTGTAATTGGTTGCCTATAGCCCATCTTGCTTGGTCCCCAGCCCTATTCACATCCTATCTTTACCTTGTCTGGCTCTTGGTCCTTCCACTTACCAAATCAGCATCACTGCAGCCACCAACACGCTGACCTGAGTCCCCTTGGCTAGACCCTCAGCACTGTCTAAGACCCTTCTAGGTGAGAAGGGAGAGTGACTAGTCTTAGTTCAGTCCTCAAACCCACTCTCTAAAACTAATTACTTAGCAAGAGTCTTAACCCTCTTCAAGGTATTGTTTAGACACTAGCTGTCTTGTGTGACATTCTAGTTTCTTCCTAAGGAGAGTTCATCAGAAGTCTTTACTGGCAGAAGGGAACATTTCTTACAACTTTGTTGATGATGTCTGAAAGGTAGGAAATGCTCTTCTCAGATTTATTTTCTGGCATATATGAATGAAAACCAAATCAGCATTTAGGTAGGAAGCAAATGTCACTATTAAGGTGACAAATCTAGGTCAGGAAAACCATCTGGTTAGAAGGTCATCTTAAGTACAAGGACATCTTTTCAGGCTAATGACATCACTGACTTGCACATCTAAATCCCTCATGCTTATATTTTCTGCATTTTATCTTGGCTAACTTTAACACCTACCTGAGACTCTTGCTGGAGATGCAGAGAAATCACTCACTTCAAGAACGCTTGCGGGCTTCCTGACAAATTCACCATTGGTCTTTCCATCCAAGGAGGGTTTAATAATAAATCTGAGTCTCTTAATGGCAATACCACAGGGCTGATCCTCTTTCTGTCCTGCCCGAGATCTATGCCCTGACACAGGACATTGTGTGACATCCTAACCTTGGTGCACTAAGCAATTATTCTGTTTGTACAGCAGCCTGAATGATTCACTTTATCAGCCTCCAGAGCCAGAGCTACGAGCAGAATTGCTTAAGGAAATCTGAGACTTCAGCCATCCCACATAAAATGACTTAAATGGATTCAAAGGGCAAAATTTCGGTTCTGATTTGAGCCATGGAGATGGGTCTTAGAGTTCTTCTCCCGCTTACAAGTCACAGGGAGCCGTGAATGTGTGGGATGTGACCAGGAGCATTCTGGTGTGCTGTGATCGGTTGTCTAAAGTATTTCATTATAAATAAGAGTGAACATAGTAAATGTTGGGAATTATATATTTTTGTAATACAGTGAATTAAAGGCTAACTTTTAATAATTTCACTTGCACTGGTTGCATTCAGATATACTTTCTTGAGAAAAAGAGAAAGAAAGGTTAAGGCTACAGGTAATGGTCCAGAAACCAAGCCTGGCCCTGTGTTCCTTTCTCCCTGTAGGTTCACCCATCCTACAAGTTGTGAAGGGAAGTGCCAGGTAGCTGACCCCCTCCAGCTCTGAGGTGCCCAGCTTCTAAGAAGACGTCTTTCTGTGTCTGCAGAACCAGAATAGTCTCCCCTTAAGGGGACATTAAGGACAACAAAATGTTTTGAGCACCATGAACATTTAAAACCACATGTAAATCTATAAAGAAAATTAACCTATAATCCAATTGTATGCTTTTCCTTGGGTGGGTGGATGGGAAGATCTTTTCATAGGAAGATAACTAAATAAATTAGAGAGTAAATTAATTAATTAGTAAACATGAAAAATCAAGAATTTCTTGTTTTGTTTTGGACCCTTATCTGGTGTTTTCTTATGAGCTGTTTGGCCTGGATGAGATGAAAACAAAGTAGTCTCACTTATAAAGCCTCATTTATAAAACAAGGTAGTTGAGTTAGATTGTTTCTAAAGCGTCATTGATTTTTGTTGTCACATTCTCATTCAAAAATCCAGCACCTTATGAATGTGCCCAATTTCTCTCTGTCATACTGATGGGTCCAGAGATGGTATTAGTGTTTTCCAGACCTCTAACATATATAAATGTACTTCCCATTAGAAAAAGTTGATTATTATTGTATCAAGTATATTATTGTAACAAGAATTTTAAAAATATGGTCAAAACAAGGCTGTGGCCATAACAATGACCTAGGATTCTAGATGATTCTAACAAACACTAGCGAAAAAATTAATGACTTGCACTTCCCCCACACCAAATTGAGTAAAAGCACTAATTTATATTCTATAACTACTAAAAAGCCTGTTTTTTTAGTGTTTACTTATTTTTGAAAGAGAGAGAACATGAGCAGGGATAGGGCAGAGAGATGGAAAGAAAATCCCAAGCAGGCTCCGCACTGTCAGCACAGAGCCGGATGGGGGTCTTTAACTCATGAAACCATGAGATCATGACCTGAGCCAAAGTCAAGAGTCAGAAGCTTAACCAACTGAGCCTGCCAGGCACCCCTAATTTCCTTTCCCTCGGTGATCACAGGACCCAGAGAACAGTTGGTTACATTTTAGTTACAAGATAACTAAGGATGATGATCCACAATTTTCAGATCTGATTTTACCCAATGCTCTATAACTCTTTCAAGCACTCTAAGATATTTGGAAAAATTACCTAATTTTTCACTGCTTTTGCTTAAAATGTTCACCAAAGTGCAATGCATGCCAGCATTTAGGTTTGGAACAACCTAATTGGAGTTATAGTTGAAAACAGAAAAACCTACAATTTACAAAAATGGTTAGGAATCATTATATTGGATGCAATGATCACACTTTTCAGTCTTTGTTGGCTTGGGCCAGTATATACCTGAAAAGTGTAGGGATCTAATTGTTGGGAACTAACTCCATGTTTAAAATACACACACCCACACAAATGCAAATGAAAGATTCAGAGATACATTTACCTAACCTACGTGATATTTTCTGTTGTGTTTCATTTTTAAAAATTGCTTTTGATAACCCACTGAATTAATTTAACACCACGTTAATGGATGTAACGGATGCAACCTTCAGCGTGAAAATCCCTAGACTAGAAAGGGAGGCTGACGAGGGCACGAGTACTTACAAAGTGTCAGCGTGTGCCCTCGTGGAACGCACAAAGTGCCTCCAGGACGACAGGGGTCGTGTCAGAGTGGGACCATCAGGAGGATGCTCCAGAAACGCTGTGTTGTGTTGATTCTTTGCACGTGCACAGGGAGCAGGGGTGTGGGGTGGAGCGTGGGGGGCGAGGAAGCAGGAAGGAGCACGTCTGTCTGCCTGTAGAGAGCTGAACTCCGAAGGAGAGCTGTCCCCAAGTCTGGGGGCTCCGAGTTATACAGCCTCGTGGATCATGCCTGCCGAGGAGCCCGGGCTCCCTCCTCTGACAGGTGGCAGGATGTGGGACATAGTAACGGTTGTGTGGGATCCGCCCGCGGACGCCGAGGTCCTCCCGCTGCCGCCTGCCGCCTGGCCTGCAATCTCGCCAGTCCCTCCGCGGTTCAGCCCCTCGCGCACACACGGGGACAGGACCACCTCTTGCCCCACGAAGCGTGCAGGTTAGCACACCTAAAACCGTGTCTAGGCTCACGAAAGCCACGGTGCTAGCCGACCACATTACAGGAGGAGGCCACGTGGAGAAGCCAGAGGAGATGGGGGTTCCTGCCGGCTGGTCTGCGAGGTCCACGGAGCAGAGTCGGCAAACTATGGCCTGGGGACAGGTCTGGCGGTGGCCAGTCTCCGGGTCTGAAAGCTAAGAATGAGTGTGATGCATTCGTGAGAGTCGCAGCAAAGAAGAGAAAGAATACAAGACAGAAACTGTATGTGGCCAGAGAAGCCTGAAGCATTTCCTGCCTGACCCTTTACAAGTCAGCTTGCAGCCCCACTGTGCGCAAATCCACACACGCCCAAGGTGATGGGGTGGCAGTGAAAACGAGTAGAGAGAGTCGCACAGACCCCTCCCAGATTCCCAGACCTCCATAGTTTCTCTCCTTTTTCCGGACTCTGAGGGATAGTGTGCCTTGCTGCCCAGGTTTCCATCCAGACTAAGGATCTTATGCTCCAGCAACAAGGGGAGCGGCTGCTGAAGGCCCAGAGTTGGACTTCCCTCCGGGAACCGCCACAGCAACAGGTAGCCCCCAGTGCCCAGGGGAACCGCCTTCCGGGAGCAGTCAGAAGCCAGCGAGGGGTGAGAATAAGGAGAGGAACCCGGAGCCTGGTGCCCCGTCCTGATCGGGGACACTGCGCTGGGCAGTGGGAGTCCCAGATCTCCTCTTGAGAAGTTCATTCGATAGTGTCACATTTCAGTCTCGGTCTTTGCCCGAGCTGTTTCCCTCAATTCCTTCCACAAGCTTTGTTCCTGAGAACCCCCCCCCCCATAGAAGTCCTACCTATAAACTCTTAAGAGTCTGTTTCCTGAGAGACCCACACTAGGCTGTGGGTGTCAACAGTGGTGCAAGGAAGCAGACCCGACAATGGGATTTTGGAGCTGGATTGAGGAAGATATCAATCAAAGTCGAGGTCCCGAAAGCCTCGGCTGGCCGCGGTGGTAGAGCTGGCGGCATTTACCTGGACTGAACTGGGATGGAGTAGCTCCGTAAGGGACACACACCGGTCAGTGAGAATCACAGATGCTCGGAAGGCTTGACAAAATGGAGGCCTGCATGGACCCCAGAAGGTGGGTTTCCATCCCAAAGTTGATCAGCTTCTACAGCTGCTGGATGTCCACTGACGGTGACACAGGTCAACACCAAGTTCAGGATAGCACCTCCCTTACTCAGGCCAATCGGTTACCGGGAGACAGGTTAATTTTATCAGACATTTTCTGTCCTGGAAAGGGCGGCCATTTACCTTGACTGGGATGGACACATATTCTGAATATTTTTCCTTTTGTTTTCAGACTCTCAGTTATACCTACTGGAAAACAGTGTTTTCTATCAACATATGACTCCATATCAAACCAGGGCAAGGGGCCCATTTTAAGGAAAGGAAAATGCAGCTGCATGGAGTATTAGCTGTGCACACACGACACAGCAGGGGCATGCCCTTGTGAGGGTTTAGCTGAGGTGACACTTTGGAAATGAGTCCTTCCAAGGATGGGACTCCATTCTCTGAGACTGAACAGACACGCTTGTCCAGCAGGTAGAACCCCAAAGCCCAAGAGCAAAGGGTGAATGCAGGAGTGACCTTGCTCACCATTGCTTCTAGGGACCCACTGAGGGATCCATGCTTCCCAAGTCTGCAACTCTGGACTCCAGTGCCTAGAGGTCCTCGTTCCAGAGGAGGCCCTCCCACAAGGGGACACAGCAAGCATTCATTAAACCTCAGGTGTCTCCCACCACTGTCTACCTTTGTGCCAAGAGACCAACACGCAAGGAAAGCATCCTGCCAGCAGGGACTGACGCTATTTGTATCGTGTGCAGTACACGATAAAGATGGGGAAATCATGGCTGGCACATGGAGGAAATGGACCAACGTAGCAGCGACTTTGAGAATCTCGTGTTGACCAGGGGCCGATCTCTGGGGGAGGGTGCAGCAAGCAGACTTATGACCCCCAGGGGACCCCATACCCCGATCCCTGTGAATGTGACTATGAGGACACACTGCCATTGGGAAATAATGGCCCCGCAGTGAGGGAATTAAGGCTACGAGTTGGTTGAAATGAAAGTAGACGATTCCTGACTACTGAGGCAGACCCACTGTAGTTGACCCTAAAATGTGCCTCAGAAAGGAAGACGATCAGAATTTGGGCCCCAGGTGGTGCAGCTGAGAGCACGCATTTGAACGGGGACCCTCCCAGTCACCACCTGGGACCTCGGGCACGTCATTGAAACTTGCTGCACATGTTTCCTTACCTATATTCAGTTTTTGCTATGAGAAATACATTTTTTCTATGAGAAATAAATGAAACATAATTCATAAAACGGGCATACAGAAGGTTCTCAACGAATATTAATTTCCTTCTCTCCTCTAGTAGTAAATGCAAAAAACATAAAAAATAAACTATGACAGACAATAGAAGGGACAGATAAAATGTATAGGGCTCTACCTCTGTCTGATCAGGAGTAGATGGTATGATAGGTTCTGCCTGACAAGTCATAGATACATATTTCAGAGGGGACATTTTCCAACGGTCATCCAGACTTGTGCAAAATTTTATCTCTGAAATTAACATTGGAATTAGATCCAACATTACAACTTTGTAGTAATTCTTTTCCAATATAATGGTAGGGCTCCCTGTGTTTGTTTTCCTGAGCACTGAACTTCACCATCTGAGGACACCTGCGACACGTCTCAGCCCGGCACCCAGACCCCTCAACTAGTTGGTGTGAGTGCTGGACAGAAGGGGGAGGGACAGACAGGTGGAGGTGGGAGGGACAGGTGGGGGTAGGAACCAGGTGCACAGAGCGAGGGGTGCGCACAGGCTGGGGGAACCAAGGAGCCGGGCACGTTCTGGGACCACCCCTGCTAGGGTACCGCGCTCGAAGGGGGCGGCCTGTGGGTCCCCTGGGCTCTGGGGGAAGGACAAGAAGTCCTGCCAGCCGCCCCAGAACAGGGCCGTGTGTCCCTCCAGGGGAGCCCTGTGCTCTCAGCCCTGCCTCTTCTTGGTTCATGGATGGCTGGATTCTCCTATGTCCTCACTGGGGGGAGGGGAACAGAAGGGGCAAGGGATCACCCCAGTCTCTTTTATAAGGACACGGTCCTATGCATGAGGCTCCACCCTGTTGATCTGATCACCTCCCAAAGCCCTCACCTCCAGATACCATCACCCCACCTCCAAATACCATCAACATATCAATGGTTTTGCTAGGGCCAGGGAGGGATTCAAATACATACAAACACACAGTCTGCAGCAAAGGTCACTCTGGTCCTTCCCCAACATTCCAGAGTGTCAGACACCTGAATTTTTGCCAATCTGATGGACGCAGAAGAGAATTTCGTCACTGGCTTAGTTTGCGGTTCCCTATTAATGAGTGTGTTTGATATGTATCTATGTTTTATCTTCTCTGTCTTCCTCATTTTTATCAGATATTTTTACTGGATTGTTTCCCTTATTAATTAATTAACGAGAAAATATATGTGTGTACTTATGGTACGTTTTGTTGCAGAGAAGTTGTGACGTTGTGATTTACAAGAAGTACAGATTTGGTCTTTGTCCCTTCTGTGGCACAGAGCTCCTAAAGTGACGAGAGCTCTGAGGTGCCTTTTGTCCTGTTACTCAGGTGACACTGGGAGGCACCTGACATGGGTGCTGGTTGCCAGGGACACCGACCCTGGGATTAGAGGCTTGGCTCTCTCACCCCTGACCGCAGGGGATGGGGGGAAAGGGCAGGAGCTGCAGACTGAGTTCAAGCATCAGGTAAATGACTTAATCATTATGCTGGAGTAGCGAAGCCTCCAGAGACTCTCAGAAGGGTGAGCTCAGATGGCTGGTGAGGAAGGGGAGACGCGGAAGCACACTGTCCCTCCCCACACCTCTTCCTGAGCATGTCTCCCGTCTGGTTTTCCCCAGCTTACATCCTTGACAACGAACCCGGGATGGAGTAAGTAAGACTCCCTGAGCTCTCTGTGCTGCTCTAGCAAACTACTCAGACCCAGGGAGGGGACCCGGAGGGGGCCGGGGAACCTCTGATCTCCTGCCAGTTGGTCAGAAGCACAGGTGACAACTGGGGGGTGGTGACAGGTGTCTGAAGCAAAGGGCGGAGCAGTCCCAGCCGGTGGGACCTGATGGCGCCCCTGGGTGGGCAGAATCCTGTCCAATTCTTCCACACCTGCTGGTGTCCTCAGAACTGGCTGGTAGCAAATGGGAAGCATCCAGTGCATGCACACACGTTAGAATTGGGTCCAGGAACCCAAAATAGAAGTGCTTCCAGATTTATAAATTTTTTTCCTCTTTCTTTTTTTTTTTTAATAAGTCTTATTTGACAAATTTTCCTATGCTCTGAGGTCATGAAAGTATCTTCCATATTTTATGTTTTGTTTTTCTATAATTAGGATTTGAATCTACTTTAGAACCATTTTTATATATAGATATAGGGTTAGTCTGCTCTTTTTAAAATTTTTTCAATGTTTATCTATTTTGAGAGAGAGTGAGAGAGCAAGGGAGGGACAGAGAGAGACACGGAGAGAGAGAATCCCAAGCAGGCTCTGCGCGGTCAGGACAGAGTCCAAAGCAGGGCTTGAACTCATGAACCGTGAGATCATGACCTGAGCCAAAACCAAGAGTCCGACGCTTAACTGAGCCACCCAGGCGCCCCGGGTCAGCTTTATCTAATGTGAGTGATTGTACCCATCAGGATGGGCTGGTTTTGCCATGGGAACAAAGAAGCTCCCAAATGCGGATGACCAGGCAAGTGCACTTCTTGATAAGTGTATGTGCCCCGGGTCAGGGGCAGGTCCTGCCCACAAGTCAGGTGCAGGCTGAGGCTGGTGGGTTGTGCTGTTATGCAACGGTGTCTTCTGGACCCCGCGGCTCCTCGCACGAGCCACACGCACTCACATGGCTGGAGGGACTTGCAGGCACCTTGAAAGTAACGTCAGTCTCCTGGACAGAGGGGACAGCTTGCAGCGGCTACCACACAAACATCTCCCAAGGCACTTTTCACATCAGGCTCCTCCTGACTGCACTGTCACAAATACATGGCGTTTTCGTGTATGCGTACGTTTGTATATTCAGCCTGGATCTTCTGCTGTTGTTCCCTTTGGGAAATTTCGCACTGTGAGTATATAGTTATATTATTGTCACTTCTCAGTAAGTCCTCATTGTGGGAGGGCAGGCACGGACCTTCCTCTTCAGTGTTATCTTGGGATCTGTCATCAGCCCCTTAGCAGCACGCGCGTCTTAGAAGAGTTTAGTTCCGCAAAAGGTCATGTTGGCATCGCAGCTGGAATTGCACGACTTTGTAGATTCAGTTGGGGACGAGGTACACCCTTGAGATGGCAAGCCCTAAGATGCATGAACGCGTGTATTTCTACGTGTGTAGGTTCAGTCCTTCTGTGATGGTTTGCCCTTTTGTCCTTAAACATCTGGCAAATCTGTCACTGCATTTATTTCTAGGTACTTTGCTCTTCCCTTTCCTCCCTTCTTTTTTGTCACCTTTTCTATTTTTAATGATATATTTAGTCTTTTTATAGAAATGCTGTTGACTTTGGGTCCGGCAAACTTGCAGACCTCTCTTTGCATTTCCAGCTGCACAATCTCTTGGCTTTTCTGCATAGGTAGTCGCATCATCTTCACAAGCCATGCCTCTCCCCCATCCCTTAAAACTTTCCTTTCATTCTCCTCCTTGTTCTGACTCACTAGTTAAGATCTCTGTCCCCAGGCTGAGTGGAGCCATTGACAATGTCTTCCGAGGGACTCTCCAGTATTTCACTATTCTGCGTGTTGCCCTAGGAGGTAATATACCCGGTATCAGGTTAAGAATTCCCTCCTTGTTTCCTTTTTATTCCTCTTTGAGTTATATTATCAATAATTAATGTTGAATTGATTACACCATAATTTTATTTGAATAAAATACCCTGTATCTTCGCCTTTTTTTCCAAAGATTAATTAAGATGTGTTTTTTTCTATGTGTCAATTATTTTTATGTCTGGCCTTTACATTAGCCTGTGATTAAGTTCCTAAAAATGTTTCTAGTTGCAAATGGCACTTTAATGGTTTTTGCCTCCAATGAATTTATGACCACAGATTAGTTCTTCTTTAAAGCTGATACATTTTTGTGTCTCATGCTCGTAAATCTATGTGTGTGGGGACAATACCGTACACCATACACATTTTGGCTGATGATATTGCTTGCTAGCGAAACCGGTTCAGAAGTCAGAATTTTACGTTAGGCTGATAATGTCCCATTATTTTCAAATTCACGATAATTTGATCAATTTGAGCTGAGCTCTCAGAATATTCAGAAGACCATTTTGCTAAGATGACATGAGGCATGAAAAGTGAGCTAAAGGAAGGGATGCAGTCGATCCCTCCCTTCCCTTTCGCTGTGGCTGTAAAGGCCTTCCCGTTGCCGCGTCCCCGGGGTTATAGATGAGCTGCAGCTATTCCGGGGCGTGGACTCCCTGCCCTGAGCTGTGCTCACTGGGAGAATCCGTGCCGACCTGTTTGTGTTGCCCCCTCATTCCAGACCCTGTCTCCCTCTGCAGGGTCTCTCAGTTCACCAGGTGACTGGTGAGGCTCTTAGAAAAACAACACAAAGCAGAAAACACAAAAAGCTGAGAGCAGATTTTTTTCTTTCACACGAAAAAAGGGAGAGAAACCGTTAAATTCAAGTCAATAGCTCGTCTTGATTTGGGGCATTCCTCCTTGAGGCTCAGGTCCAGATATGTTGGGGTGAACGACAGAACATTCTCAGACTCCTGTCTCCTGGCCGGTTTGCTGGTCCAGCTGGAGCACGTGGCCACTGTCGCTTTTACTGAGAACGGACTCTGCATGTGTACGAATCGGCGACTGTGGGGTGAAACCCGGAACGCCTGGGTGGTAGGAAATATTTAAAATATAGTCCGATCTCCGTTGGCCACTGCCTACGTTTCAGGTAAAACTGATGAACACGGTGTAACGTGAGATGAAGGCTTCTGAACGGGTCAGCAAAACATCAGGCCTCATTGAAGATCTTTGGGAAAAAGGGAAATAATCACTTAGTTACCGCTTTTCCTTTTATGGAAGCTTCAAAATGACCGTTAAGGAAAAGGGAGTCGCCTGGACTGCGTTGCGAGTTCACGGCACTCCCTACTACTGCCACCTCTGTCAATTCTGCACCTGCGCTTCCTATAATTACTAGACTGGGGACTAATTAACTCCCCAGGTATTCAGCTTGTCTTCCACACTGTATGGCTTTGTAAGCGAGCAGTTATTAAGTCTATCGGAAGAAGTGGATACGCGTCCTGTCCCCTCAGCAGACGGTGCTCTCAGGTCGGCTGCCTGTGCGGCATCTCAGCTAAGACGTGCGAGTTCTAGGCCAGTCAGACAGTAAGTACCGGGGACACTGAGCGAGTGGAGCTTTGCCAAGTCTGCAGACCTTGCCACACACGGTCTCTTCTTCCTTGGACTTTACGTCTCCATTCCTCTGGCAACCCATCTTCTTCGGTGTGCAGGAATGTTGTAGCATTCCTGATCGGGAAACATAACCTCGTACAGCGTCCTTCTCATTTCTCCCTGGGGAAAGCAGAGTCAGTGCCCGGGTGGCCATAAGGACTACTTCCGTCCGTTGGCTGGCCAGCCTATTGGGATGTCTGTTTACCTGCACACTCTCATCACATTGGTTGAAGTCACTTGTTTGGTTCCACTGGACTGGACTTTAACCTCACAGAGGGCAAGAACTTTTTATCATTGTGTCTCCGACCCCAGTCATATAGATGGCGTCCAGGGAATCTGTTCATACCTCAGTGCTCATTACAGCATCAAACAATGATCTCTTCATCTTTGGTTTGCCCAACAGTGACAGTGTTGGCCAGTTTTGTAGTACACTTATTAAGAGTAATTCCCTTCTTACTCCAAAGTATCCCAATTTCAGTGATAAGTTATATGGTCACACTACTTATATTTCCAGTGCTCCCACTTGGTGAACTTCCTTCACGACGAAGGCAATGCCTTACCCACCCCTGTATCCTCAGGATTTAGCTCGGCATCATAGTGGGCGCTCAGTTAAGGTTTATGGAACAGATTAGGTGAAAAAAGAAAAAAAGTAATGAAATATCATAGGTAATTTTCTACACATGCACAATCTATAAGAAAGAATAAAAGAAAGGTATCTGTGCCATCCAGGAAACTGGCAAGAAACAGATTGCATGATGTGAGGAGAGCTTAATAAAGGGAGTCTGTACAAAGACATGGAAACAACACCGGGGAAGGAATAATGGTGACCTAAAATTAGGGGGGAGAGAGACATGCGTACTCTAGGCTTTGATGGGAGCAGGAAAACACTTGAATCCTGGGAATGGCCCCTGCGTGGATAAGGCTCCATGTAGGTGCTACGGGGATGCAGCTGGCCCACGTCGATGCTGCAGGCAGGGAGCCAGGAGATACACAGCCCACTCTTACTCTTCTCCCTCTCTCCAGTCTTTTCCCAGATGTTCCTATCGGCTAAACCCAAGAGAAGCCAGAGGGCAGTGAAGCCTGTTGACATGTGTACTGTCAGTTTCTTGGAATACGGAACATGGTAGAGAAGGAGTGGGGGAGGGGGGGCGGTCTTCGGAATAAACAGCAGAACCAGGAGAGGAACACACAGTGCTGTTGGACACCTGTCCTGGGATGCTGGCAGGGAAGGACTTCCCTGTGCGAGCAACACCGTCTGTGGGCAGCTAGTTTCTAAGAGGGGCTGCCCTAGTGCACGAGCTGACACATAACTCCAGTCACTGATGGCTGAGGAAAGGCTGGTTTCTTCAGAGTTTTCAGAAATAAAAATAATATTCTGGTGCTTTCTACATTTATAGATTCAATGATTTTCCCTCTGCTCATCTCTGACTTTTGAGCATGGGAAGATAGTAATCCAGCGGCTCCTGAATCTGCCTACTTATGAAGTGGAAATAGTTTTGTTTCTCTGTTGGAAAAGTAACTGAGCCATCATTCCACTCTTCGGAGACAGCTTTCCTAAGCATACATGTCTGTATATTTATACATTTGATATTAATGTGGGTATATAGACATACATATGGTATAAAAATTCATCACTTAGTGTGCATTCATTTGTAAACGAATATTTCCATGTAGGTCTTGTCCCATTTCACCTAAGAAAGAACTGAGATTAAAAGCAGCCATTTGGCAGTTCGGGGCTCTACACCAACACACATCTGAGTTCAAGCCGTGACACTCTAAGGAGTTGGTCACTGGAGCTTTCATTTCGAAATCTCATATTCTGTAGTCAGAGGCTCCCCGAAGCACGGGCTCTAGCCCATCTTTCCTGCGCCTGATCTGTGACTCACGGTGCTGGTGCTGGTGAGCAGTCAGGTGCGAGCTCTGCGGTTGAACTGCTGGCACTCGAGATCAATTAAAAGATGACCACGGAGGCAGCAAATGTGCTAAAGTTGTCTGAATACATTGTCATGATTTGGAATAAATCAGAAGCTCTCTAGCCAGTATTTCTTCAG
The DNA here is from genome assembly GCF_018350195.1 of Panthera tigris. Lineage (NCBI taxonomy): Eukaryota > Metazoa > Chordata > Mammalia > Carnivora > Felidae > Panthera > Panthera tigris. The sequence goes on from NC_056670.1 coordinate 1,012,393, forward strand.
CAAAAGACATATAGCGAAACAAGAATCAAAGACAAAAAATAAAAAGAAAACGATCTAAATTCTGATTTTTGTCAGAATTTTTAGGTTGGGTGCACTCAGCATTCCTTTCCATTGTTTTGTCAATTTCTTGTGCTTCTTTTCTTTTTTCTTTTTTAATGTTGAGGAAGAATCACGAGGAAACCTTACCAAATAACAGCAAATTTACGTGAAGTATCAGCAATGTGAGGTTATAACAGGTGCAATAAGTGTATTAGGAAATTGTACTGGGAATTACTTACTTGATAAAATACACGTTTGAAATAAATGGTAAGGACTTGATAATAAAATGCTCTGTCTTAGATATTACACAATACCTTTCATTTATGGCAAAAAAATAATCAAGATATTACTGCTGAATTGCTCAATCTTATACCTGTCTTTTCTGAAGTACAAGTGTTGATTTTGGCCAGTTGGAATCGTTTGCTTTATTTTGGTTGTAATTACATGGTAATCTTTTAATGAAAAAAATTGGCTTCGAAGTTAATGTAACCTTGGAAAGTTATAACTTCTGAGAGGTTCAGTTTCCCAATCCGTAAATGTAGAGAAAGAATCAAGTATCCACATTCCCTGTGACTGGATGGAGAGAGCCGAGCGGGTGTGAGATCCACGACCCTGTGCCTGCCTGGCCTCCAGGTGGGGACAGTACTCCCCTCCCCGCGACCTGGAGCTTGACCACGCGACCTGCATATGTGGAGAGGGTGGGGGGCACTAACGCGTATGACTCCAGCCGTGGCTTCCGGCGGGCCTTCGCTGTCAGGCTGGCCCTCATCGTCTCAGTGCCACCTGAGCCAGGACGGCACTGCCCTCTGCCCCGCAGTGAAAAGTTGTGCCCCGTCACAGACTCTCCCCTTCAGACACCGCCGTCCCCGCTGACCTGGAGACAAACCAGTGCTCCTAATGTGCCACTAAAATGGCATCTTTTTGTGCCGTGAAATCGAAAGACACGGTAGGACAAGTGAAGTGCAGAGTGTCTCCTCTCCCGGGTGTGTGAGCTCTTCCTAAGGTCACCATCCTGAGTCCCTGACCAGAGATCTGTGTCCTTGCCTCCACACTCCCTAGGAAGGGAAGCAAATCAGCTCCTTCAAGGAACCCTTGCTTTCTCAAAGAAAGGACAGGCTGTCTGGTCCAGTGCCACAGGGATCCATTTCCCAAAAAGGTCGATAGAATGAAAACTTGCCCTCCCAAATAAACTGTGCCAGACCAAGCCGTGATGTGCACCACACAAGATCAAAGCTCAAGCCCTCTGAGAATGGTTCAGTCAGACCCGTGTGGTCCACGATGGGACCACAGAGGTCTGATCTAACGGTGACTCCGCTTGGACATACATATTCTGAAATCAAGGTCACTGGCCTCTTCTAGCCTGTGTCCAGTGCACGAGTTCCGATCATCCTTTGCCAAGATCATCCTGGGCTAAACTCTGACCCCACATCACGTAGGCACTCAACTTCCCACGTCTGATATTTACAGAGGTCCCCATGGAGTGTGGTCTTTCTCGCTGCACCAACTAATAAAACTAACTTTGTTGTCCACGTATGCATTCCTGCTGGTCTTTGGATGACAGCATCCACAAAATAAAACAGCATTTTGGCCGAGGCAGTTCATGGCTTTGGCTTTTTAAAGCTTTAGCCCAATGGACATGCAGCTTCTATCAGTGACGTCCATAGGATCAGAGTAGCCTCAGGGTCATAACCTTTACTTTCTCACAGATGATATTCATGATAATAATAGCAATTTGATAATATTATTCTAAGCAATTGTTTCCCAACCTGTGTCCTTGGAAAGGTTAATAGTTATTTCACAGTAAAATATGTTTGAGAAATTTTACATGAAATATCTCATTCCATGAGGTTCATAATGCATGGTGACATACAAAAGGTCCTGAGAATACTTGCACACGTTTATTTGAAGCTTGATTTTACCTTGACCCCAAATTATTTCACCAATATAACTTGTTTTTCGAGGACATCGACAGACTTCTCTTTTCTGTGGGAGTCAGCGTCTGCCAACTTGTTCCAAGCAAGTCGCTGTGATATTTCGCTGCCATTCATTCACACGTAGTGTTCACCCCTCCCCCATCCAGGTCCCATCTAGTCTCACCTGGGAGGTCCGTAGAGGTGAGCGATGGATCACACTGTCAAACATGGCCTGGAGGATTGTAAATATATGCGCTTCAACTGCAAGCCTGTGGTGATCCACAGGTTTATGGGACATAATTCATACAAGTGGAGGTGGAAAATTATAGACCAAAAGTACTGATGGGGGCACCTGGGTGGCTCAGTCAGTTAAGTATCCGACTTCAGCTCAGGTCATGATCTTACAGTTCATGGGTTCAAATCCTGTGTCGGGCTCTGTGCTGACAGCTTGGAACCTGGAGCCTGCTTCTGATTCTGTGTTTCCCTCTCTCTCTGCACCCCCCCACCCCGCTCTCTCTGTCTCAAAAATAAGAAAACATTAAAAAATTTAAAAAATATACTGATGTAAATATGTATCACAACTCTTGTAGAATTAATCAATATACCTGCTAGAAACAATGTTGACAATGGTAGATCTAAACTAATAGTCATCTATAATTAAAAAGAAAAACCACAGTGAAACCATGAAATTCTCAAGAAAATACTCAAAATGTATTGATGAGAAGTTTTACTAAAATCTTACGAATTCCCAAAATTCATGTGCTAGTAGGAACTTTGCTATGTTGTTAAAATTGCCAGGATTTAATGGAAGATTAATGAAACAAGTTCTTTAGTAAAGTCTTGCAACCTGCAGCGTTTTGTGCTCGTTCAAAACTCACTTCGCGGTCACGCAAATAAGCAGCTTTCAGTTCCTCTTGTAAATGAAACTTCTGCTTCGCAGTAAGTGAACTCACAGATCACCTGACTCTCTTCCCCAAAATGAGTCTATAGCTCCCTTGATCTGAAAATAAAATAAGAAGAAATGAATGGTGGAGACTTCCCAGGGATTTATGACCCCCACAGTGTGCCACAGGTCCCTACCTGCTGAGCACGAACAGGCCACATGGATGCTTCACCAACACCTGCCCAAAGGCACAGATACTTTGCCTTTTTAGGGTTGAAAGTTTCACACAAAGGTGACACTTTGCCTCAGAGATTGTTTGTGTTACCAGATGAACATGCACTTAGATAGTTGTCAGAGGACGACTAAAGACCGGGAATGGTCATTTCTTATAAAGTGGGTTTTGATGGAACATCGTGACGTAGGCCGGGTCAAGCCACACCCCTTCCAAACGCTAGTTGTGCTAAATTGGAGAGCCGTGGGTTCAGAAGCATTCAGAAGCGTCACAAGACTCCTGAGATAACTTTGCGCTTGAGTCAGGCATCCAAGTGCAATCAACCTAATGGGGTTTCCACAGCACAGTCCAGTGCGCTGAGTCATGCCGCCGTTTTCTGGAGCTTTCTGCTGAGTTGTCTTCTGCCCGGTTGACCCAACACTTATCGGTAGCTCATAAATTCCATAATCCATATGGTAAATGCAAAGTACACTGATCTTTAAGAAATCTCAGGGTTTGGGAAGAATTGGGAAAAGATTCACTGATTCTTTATTTGCTTCTGGATGCTGACATTTAACTTGGATATTGAGGGGGATTTACTAGTTCCAAAGTGTTTACAATGGAGAGATTTTATTATTTAATTTTTATTCTTCTTTCTTTTGAAAAAAAAAAAATGGCTTCATCCCTGTGGTCTACTTAATGCCTTGGATATCAATAGGTTGTTAAGATGTGGCCAGTCATTGATTGGACATAGACTTAGCATATGTGGAAACAGACTGGGTATTTCTTCACAGAAACATCCATCCACCTAATACTGTGCCTGGCAGAGCCAACTGTTATCATATAGAGATTTGCTTTCTAATTTTAGTTTCTTAAGTGGTACATGTATAAGTATGTGCATATACGTAACCACATTGGCTGGCCTCATTTCTTAGTTCTGCCCTTAATAAGTGGGGCAGCTTTGGGGTGCCTGGGTGGCTCAGTCGGTTAAACATCTGACTCCGGCTCAGGTCATCATCTCACGGTTTGTGAGTTTGAGCCCCGCGTCAGGCTCTGTAGCTGACAGCTCAGAGTCTGGAGCCTGCTTCAGATCTGTCTCTCTCTCTCTGTCTGTCTCTCTCTGCCCCTCCCCTGATCACACACTCTCTCTCTCTCTCTCTCTCTCTCTCTCAAAAATAAATAAACATGAAAAATTTTAAAAAAATAAGTGGGGCAACTTTGGACGCAAGTAGGTAAACCTCTCTGTACTTCATCGATAACTTGGGGGCGCAACTAATATTATTAGACTAATGTTATGAGCCTCACAGATCTAATAATGTTAATACTATAAGAAATAGCTTAAAGCAGTGCCAGGCATATAGTAGGCCTTAATGGATTTAATTCATCATTATCCTCACTGTTGAGTAAAGGTGGCATGCTCACACACATGCTCAGATTGGACTGTCCCTGGGAGCCACAGCTGTGCCACAGCTGTCTTCCCAACCACGTGGCCTAGCCTTGGACACTGGGCCTGATGTGAAGATACAGCTTCCTTTGTGCTTTGGGGAATGGAAACCACCACTGGAGAGCCCATTCTGGGATTCACAGAAACACCTGCCACCAGAGGACTTTACACAGAGGGCTATTTAAAGGCATCACACTGCCAATAATTTCTTCTGTTGAGATTTTGGCAAGGAATATTTCACACTTTTTGGAAGGACACATTGCCTAGCCAGGTGAATAATTTCCTTTCCAGTAAGTCTATAGTGCCCTGTTTGAAAATGTAGAAGTCCCATGCATCCCTTTTAAATAATAATGTTTTGGGATCCCTGAAGGCTGGCACTGTTTCACTCCTCACTTTATCCCCATTGCCAAGTGCATTTCCTGGCACCCAGGAAATGTATTTTGAGTAAAGGAACGTGTTCATGCATTGTTTGCCTGTGGAGGGGACTTTGGCTACCAGCCCCTTGGATGTCATCGGGGAGGATCGCTGTGAATTCTCTGGCATGGAGACTTCTGTGATGGAAACGGGGAACTTCTGGCCTCTTAACAAAACCCAGGGATCTACAAGACTAGATGTAATTGCTTCCAAAGCATGCAGGGGACGCAGCATGTGTTGTGCGCAGTGTCTCCTTTGAGCCGAGATGCTTGCTGATGCGCCCCTGTTCGGTGCACACGAGCTCCCTCCTGAGCGGAAGGGGCCGATGCGCACCATGGGTACTTTGAGGGTTGGTGTTTGTGGTTTGGTTTCGACTGCCCAGTAATTGATCTCAGCAGGAAAACTAAAATCGTTAGAAGAGCTTCTTACATCTTAAATCGAATTTTTTTTTTTTTTCTGGAGGGGAGGCTTGGGAATTTACAAATGTGGAGGGAAGGGGACAGATGGTCACTGATGGGGCAATTTCAAAAGAAAGCAGTAGTAGAAATTGGAAGAAAGAAGTTAGTAGAACCGAGCAAGGTAATGTGTCAGGAGAATTTGTGTCCAGCCCGTGTCCTGGATCTCCTCTCCATTTCCTACCAGACCTGGTGAACCCAGTTCCCTCGGTACCCCGGGAACTCCTACGCTTCCCTCCCTGTCTCTACAGCTGGTCCTGAGGAAATGGGAGGATGACTCCCTAGCCTCCTTCCTCTCCAAGGATGCTTTCATGCTGACAGGAGAGAACCTAGGGATGGACGAAGGAGTAAATGGCCCCTGAAGTATCGGAGGCCACAGTGAGGCGGGTGGGGAGGGGTCTCAGGGTCCAGGAGGAGACCTGACGATGATGGGGTCCAGGACCCCGCTGAGATGATGCGTGGGGAGCCAGCAGGGCCGTGACGTCTTCCTTCCAGAGCCGCCTGGCCCCTCGCAATGGGAAGCTGGCATCCTTGACCTGTGCTACACTGCTCAGCTCTCCCCAAAGCAGTTGTCTCCTCTGGACTCACGCTTTCGCAAGGTAGCAACAGAGTGGAAAAAGCGATGTCGTGAGGAGCTCGAGAGATCCCCGCACACGGGGGCCCCACCTTCATCTCCGTCCAGTGACACCTGGCAGACGGCCCACCCCGGGGAGGACTTCATGCTCACGCGATGCTCATTTCTCTTGTCACTTAACCCTTTGCACTTGGGTGTTCATGGAGGACGGGACTTCGCTGCTGCCTCTGCAACCCCAGGGATGAAACAGAGCGGCTCACCAGTTGCTCAATAAATATCTGGCCCAGTGAATGGATAAGCGCCCCCCATGTGCAGGGTGCTAACACGGGGAAAGTGGTGATAAAATTCACTAATGCTCCTCTAGTCTGCGTATAAGTGCGTCTTTGGTTTTTTCGTTTGTTTGTTTGTTTAATATGAAATCTATTGTCAAACTGGTTTCCATACAACACCCAGTGCTCTTCCCAACAGGTGCCCTCCTCAATGCCCATCACCCACTTTCCCCTCCCTCCCACCCCGCATCAACCCTCAGTTTATTCTCAGTTTTTAAGAGTCTCTCATGGTTTGCCTTCTTCCCTCTCTGTCACTTTTTCCCTCCCCCATGGTCTTCTGTTAAGTTTCTCAGGATCCACATAAGAGTGAGGACATATGGTATCTGCCTTTCTCTGTATGACGTATTTCATAAGTGCATCTTTGGAGAAGCATGGCACACGGAGGGATATACGAGAGACTTTTAAAATTCTCTCTGTTGAGTTTTTCTTCCTCTGGTCTATCAAATTCTGGTCACTTGAAAATAAGATAATATTCTCCAGTCAGTAAATAAGATGTTCATGCTTGTGTTAGAGTCAAACTTTGAACTTTTTTCCTTTTAATGTGGAGGCTCCTTCTCAGGGCTGTTACAGGGGTAGGAGCGGGGGAGTGCAAAGGGCTGGATGGGCACAGGGGCTGGGAGTCTCTGGAGGCTGGTATGTGCAGTGGAGGGGCATCTCAGTAAAGGCTTAGGCATTGTGCAAAAGATGCTACGGTCTCAAAAATTCATTCCAATCCCGTGCATTTATAAAACACCTTGCATTTGCTTTTCGTGCTAAGAAAAGTGCTCATTCCCCGGGAATTTAGATACTGGGTGGTTTATTAGGGGTGAGCAATCAGCTCACATCTTTAGCCTGTATGGGGCGCTAAGCTTTTTATCATCATTATTTTACTTCTTACTGTTATTTGAAGGTGTTTTCCTCATGGCCTCGGAATGGCGGGAGTTGATAGTGGCCGGCAGGTTCAGGTCTGGCTGGGAGAGCTGAGCCTCCGTGGCTAGTCCTGAGGGGTCGGGAGGCCAGTGAGAGACCTTTCCACCTCTGTGACTCTCCCTATCATTCTGCTCTGTGGGCTGTCTGTTCTGGTTCAGACACGCTGTCCCCTCACGAGTCACAGACAGGTAAAGCACAACCCCTGTTTTCTGAACGCTGACGTCTCTGAAGAAGCTGTGCCATTCAGGACGCAGATGCACAAAGGCTGAGAACACAGAGGCTGACCTATTAGGAGTGGTGGTCCCTTTGTAGGATGGTGGGTGTGTGTGTGTGTTTTTTTACCTTATTTTTGCTTATTTAAATGTGCTAATGTTTCTAAAGTTACTTGTTAAAATGATTACAGTAGTAAAGTAAATGATACTTTTAGACATTTCGTTTTTTAGCTAGAGAGTTTCAGAGAGCAGTGTCCCCAGTGAAGGCTGCTGTAAGTCCGGCAGCATTTTCTGCTGTGCGTGGGGGGAGAGGGTCCCATGGGGCTGTTGGCGTGGGCAGGGGGAGGGATACAGGGCAGGGAAAGGGCAGAGTGGCCCGGTGTCTGACGCTACGTGGAGAAGCGGGCGTCCTGCCACTGGTGTTTTCATCACTGTTGAGCTACGCGTGGTTTTATTCCCTAAACAGGGTCCTCCAGAAGGGCTTCCGCGTTCAGATCTGACCTGACTCAGACGGGGAAAGAGGCCCCTTCATCCCCCGAACGTCTCTCGCTCTGGATCTGGAGTCCTGTCTTTAGGGAGGTTTGGGGTTTGGCAGATTGTCAGGCCCACGGCTCGGGGACAGGTCTGATTTGCGCCCTTCTGCACCCACAGTGTTAGGACAACCCCACGCGTGTGGCTGGATATGAATGAGACATGCTGGATGGAAGAGGCCAACTGCTCTTGGACATACTCGTGTGAACAATTCTGCCACTTTCTTCCAGAAGCAGGATTGTGATGGAGGGACACAGGGGAGGCCGCGAGTCCTTGTGCAGCTCTTCTGGCAGTGGGGACACGGTGCTCGTGGAGCTCAGACAGGCCCTCCATCTCCGTGGGTGTTCATGGGCTGCAGGCAGTGGAGACGGATTCTCCCCCCTGAAAGGAAATGGAGGATTTGTTGGACGTGTTTCACCGAGGGAAGCAAACACAAGACTCAGAAGGGCAGGGCGGTTGACCGACCCCAGGACGGTGAAAGCTCGTCCTCAGTCTCGGTACTGAAACACTTTTGGGATGGGTTTACTCACTTTGCTCTATCCCCTTGTGTCTGCGTTCAAGGTTCACAAGCAGCAGGAGTGGGACGCTGGCCCAGCTTGGGTCCCGTGAGCACCATGGTGGGGTGGGGGGACACAGAGCTTGGCTGGCTGGGTCTCCAGACAGGACTCAATGGCGGTGGCAGTGGGGGCGGGGGGGTACGCCCCTCACCCTGGCAAAGCCTGAGCCATATTCCTGAAGGGAAGGAGCTGTTCTATAGAAGAACAGCCAGTAGGTATTGTCCTCGGCCATGGGACTTAGGACAGGCATGATGGTCCCATGTCTTGTCTTTGGAGACCTGGCAGGACAGGACCTGCCCCTTTGTAACTCTTGCTTTGAGGTCGAGAGAGAGGATGAGTGTCACACAGAGGTGTTAGTTAGTAAATGAAGCTAGAAATCACACCCTGCAAAACAAGTAAGAATAATCACTGTTCTCCCCAGAGTTTAACCCCCGAAATAAAGGGCCTTTATCTACCCCAATCTGGTAAAGAACAGGGCAATCTCTAGGGACCCAGGGTTTTTGTCTTCCCAGCCTATCCTGTCGGGCAGGCTCAAACAGGTGTGATAAACGAAGTCAGAATTCATTGCTCAGGATCCCAGCTATTGTCTCTTCTGTCTCTCTCATATATCCTACTTGCCTAAATATGTTAGGGAACATTCATTATTTAATTTTAGTCTTACAAGGGACAGAATCCCTCGACGATATTTCAAAAGAGCTGCTAACTTTGTAGAAACTATGTTCCTATGCCTCTTTTCTATTATTCAGAGGGGGCCCTGATGATGAACATCTACCCTGACATCTTTCAAAGGAGCTCCCTCAGAATGGAGTGACTCCGATGTGGAAGAACATTTTCTATCTTGTTCTGAAACATGTTGTTTTAAGAGAGAGAATCTTGGATGGAAGTTTGTCGAAGAGGTCACGGTTGAACCCAGAGACAGTCGAGAGACAGACGCTCTGAGGCTTCCTGAAAATCATTTTTTGGTAGCAATGTGTGGGTGTTTGGCTCTTTTAAAGAAATTTACAAGTAGTAATTTTTTATTAAATATTTTCTACAACTTAATTTGTATTCCCAACAATATACCTCTGAAATTTTTCAACGTCAGTATATATAGTTCACCTTATTCTTTCTTCTGTTACATAGCATTTCATGTCTGGATATGCCATAATTTGTTACCGGATCCCAGCTCTGACAGTTACTTTTTTTTCTCGGTTTTCATTATTATAAATAATCATGAGATGAATTTTCCTCTACACACCTCTTTGTGCAGGTGCATAAATACCTCTCGGGGTGAATGTGTGCAGTGCAGGCACACGCACGCGGTTCTTAGTCTCAAATTTATGTTTGTGAATAGATAAACAGTCTTCCCACACCATTCCTGAGCTGTCCACTGTTTCCACTGAATGGAAGCTGAGAGTCACTGTCTATGAAAATCACGGTGTAGCCGCGCACACCCACGTTCACACCCAAACCATGTAACCTGGTCCTTCTATTTATCCGACTTTATCCCAGTGTCACATTACTTTCACTACTGTGATTTATAATACAATAATTTGACCATCGTCTTCACTATTTTTGCACATACCCACTTCTGTCAGAAATGCCATAAAGATTTTTGACTGGAATTGCAATCTTAGATAAGTTTGGGGAGGACCACAATCTTTCTAATATTGTCTTTCCATCTGTAAGTATTTCAGCTTATTGGAACCTTCTTTTGCGTTCCTGAGCATGTACAGTACTGACTATAATTCAGTGTCCGCGTGTTCATCGTTAATACAGAAATCCAACTGATTTTTGTGCGTGGGTCTTGTATTCTATCAGTTTGCTGGACTCACTCATTAATTCTATGAGTTTTTTGTAGATTACTTGGAATTTTCTACACAGGCAACCATTTCATCTGGAAATAAAGAGTTTTGTTTTTTTCCTTCCTAATTTGTGTGCCTTTTATGTTTTCCTTGCTTTGACTCCACATCTGCCACTATGCTGACCAAGAACAGGGAGACAGGTCCTTGCCTTGCTCTTCATCTAACAGAGAGATCATTCTATCTCCCACACTTACTTATGTTAGCTATAGTTTTTGTTTTCTTTTAGGTGAGGAACTCGTCCTGTACTCCTTATTTGCCAAGACTTTTTATCATGAACAGGTATTGATTTTGTTATTTTCTGCATCCACTGATAGGATTATATGATTGTTGGCCCATAATCTGTTGATTTGGTGAATTGCATTGATTGGTTTTTAGATGTTGAAACAGCCTTGCACATGTGGAATAAATCTCGTGTGTGTGTGTGTGTGTGTGTGTGTGTGTGTGTGTGTGTGTTATATTAGCTTCTCAATGTTAGATAAGGAGAATTGGGAAGGCTTCTCTGAGAGCTGACTCTGGAGCTGAGACCTGAATGATGGAAACAGGCAGACTGGAGTAAATCTGTGGAGACCAGACAGAGGGAGCAGCAAAGACAGAGGCTGGGGGGCTGTGTGTGGTGTTTGCAGAAAGGAAGGAGGTCAGTGTGGCTACAGCACAGGGACAGATGGAGAATCACAGGAGATACAATCCCAGATGGAAACAGGACAGTTCACAGAGGGTCTTGCAGAATAGCTTTTCTTTCCTTCCTTCCTTCCTTCCTTCCTTCCTTCCTTCCTTCCTTCCTTCCTTCCCTCCTTCCCTCCTTCCTTCCTTCCTTCCCTCCCTCCCTCCTTCCCTCCTTTTCTTCCCTCCCTCCCCTCCCTCCATGCCTCTTCCTCCTTTCTCCCTTCCCTCTCTCCTTCCCTCCTTCCTTCCTCCCCTCCTTCCTTCCTTCCCTCCCTTCCTGTCCTCCTTCCTTTCTTCCTTCCCTCCCTCCTTCCCTTCCTTTCTAAAAGTAAAGTACAAAACCAAGAACGTAGAGAGTGTAAGGAGGCGAATGAAATGCTCTGATGCGCTTTTGTAAAGATTCTCTGGCTGTTACAAGAATAACTGGTTGGTACAAGGTGAGAGGTGAATGGAGGCAGGAAGGCAGATGGGAGGACACTGCAGGTGTGAGGAGGGGTGCAGTGGAGCCGCTGTGGCCATTTCCATTTCATGACGGAGGAGTAAGAAACACAACTCTACTGGACGAATTCAAGTCTCCTTGGAGAAATGTTTGATTCCAGGGATGAATGTGCAAAGTGCAAGGTGAACCTGGAAAACCTTGTGGTGGACGTGAATACTTAAATAAAAAAAACCCAAAAAACAAAAAAGATGGGAATGTATCCAAGAGGCATGGAGAAGCCATCCTAAAAGGGCTCACCCTGAACAAACCTAGCACAGCGTGAGCATCAGGACAAGGACAAGGTCACGGTGCAACCTGCTGATACAGGAGCACACAGGTCCACCGAGCTCATGGTCATAGTATAAATCCACAGATAAGGGAAAAGGAAATCTTTTCAGAGAAGATCCCAGCCAAGGAGTAACTATACCCAGGGGCTCAGTACCCACTTATTACCTGACAGCAAACCACAGGAAAGTTGCATAACAATGGCCTTTGAGCTTTTCTTTCTCTCTCCATTTCCTCTTGACAGGGAGAGGGGAGAGAGAGATTTATTCGGTTTGATTTCCCTACACAAAAAGTTTTCAATCAACAAAGTTTTCTAATAAATGGTCATAAATCACAGTAATGATATCATCCGTTTAGATCAGTTCTTTATAGCCCTGATTCCCTCTCCAAATGAGTTAATTATAAAAATGAAATTATTTCTGACTGAGCAGAAATTAGGCTTCTAATATTGAATTTATTGACAAAAATCAATAAAGATAATCTAATTTTGCTTGATGTACTTCTGTGCTTTTAATGACCACAAGAAATAATTTGTTAAGTCAGAGCTAAAGTTGATGAGGCAAATATTTTGTAATAAGTTTTTTATTACAAATTATTTTAACTTATAATATAGCTTGTTTATTTCATTACATGTTAGCGTATATATAAAATTAATTTTCTTAGCAATTTCTCAAAAAAATGACTGTACTGTAAGAATTCCTAAGGAGTCATTTACTGTAATTGTTCTGGTAATTAACTTATAAATGCTTATTTTCAAAGACTTCCCTACTGAACAAGTAATAGCATATATGTTCTACCCAAGCAAACGGAGGTGGTGATAATGATAAATTGATAAGCAAAACAATTCCTTCTAATTTAAGGTTTCCCTTTCAATGAATATATATTAGGTGTTATCAGAAATAATCGTTTACCAGAAGCACATTAGTAAAACAAAGCACTCACAACTGCATTTGAATTTTAATTGAATTCCTTGAGATTCCAGAAGCCAAGTACTTGCTAACCCAGAGCACTTCCTTTCTCCATTTCACCACTGACTTTTCCATCGGCAACTAACAAACCTTTCCTGTGTTTTTGCATTTAGGGAAAATGATTTGCAAAGTTATTCCTAACTAACGAGAATCCTTTTTATACTGCTGAATTCTTTCTCCCTTGTAGAAGCTGTTCTAATGCCATCGTCTGAGAAAGGTATTTTAGGAGGACTGTAAATGTTTATATACGTGTTTTCGTGTATTGTATTCCTTCTTTTCTGTCTTCACTGCTCAATACTGCTAATGAAATAAACAAGCTGAGGGACCAGAAAGTGTGGACGAAGATTTATTGGAATACCTTACTTATTAATAACTTAGCTCAGATACCTAGCTGCTTGTTATTGTATTAAAATGCATTTGCTTCCTCAAGGGCAAATCTTTATTGCAAGTAAGAGTGAATATTTTTGAAAATACAGAAAAATAGTGCTATAAGAGCAGTTTTCAAAAATGTTGCAGTAGATTATTCACATGAATAAATTGTTAAAATGCAGATTTAAGAAGCCAAGTTTCAATAGATGTGGGACCCGAATTCTGTATATATAAAATAAATGGGTTCCACTAAATCTTCTCTTGGCCTCTAGAAACTCAAACATTCTATGGACATCGGCAATTCTAATTTTAAAATTTACATTTCTTGTAAATTCCATAACAATTTTGCTTAAGCCTGGGAACAATTACTTATTTAATGATTGTAACTTGGTAAAGCCAACTCAAAATACCAAACTTTATGGCAGACCTGTGATGAGCAAGGAATAATAAAAACTATCCTTATAGATCAGGTGGATGGTATCAAAAAGCTGGACCTGGACCATTGGCACAGAGGGGACCTTCTTGCTGGTCTCGTGGGGCTTGCCTGTGTCGTCTCAGGTGAGGGGCCACATGGCTCAGCCCCGGACTCTTCTGTCTTTGAGCCAGGGGCCACTTCTCTCATATTTGTGATCGAAACATGAGGCACTACCCCCAATACCGGGAGTACAACTAAAAACCAGTCATCTAATTAGAAGTAAAGGGAAATCTATGCCCTTAAAAAGGGCGTGTTGACCTGGGGTGGTTACTGTTGAGGGTCTCAGATGAGCCTGAAGCCAGTCTGGACTCAGGGTGAACTTAAGAGGGTTGCTCCGTCCTCCACGTGTGTGTGCTCCAGAAGGGTGAGCAGGCTCCGGAGACCCTCGGGGCAAGCGTCCGGCTGTCAGTGGCCCCAGTGCCCACACAGTGCCCACAAACTCCACGCTGCCTGCCTCCCCTCAGGGCCGTGCTCGGTGAAATGCAGCGCGGGGGCCTGACGGAGAGGAAGAAAGGAGGCAGATTCCCCCGCCACTGCCACCACCATCCCCTCAGGAAGGTACTTCTCAGCCCTGCCTTCACTCCCTCCTTCTCCATGCAGGTCCCAGCCCTGCACTTTACTTAGAACCTGGCTCCATCTGGGTGATGAAACATCAGCATATCTGCAGTCAGTTTTCCCTTTCACGTGTTAACTGATCTTTGAGTCTTTACCAATCCACAGACCCACCATGGTTGCCAAGAGGCACAGAGTGTGCCGATCGAGAATGTGGGAAGACGTGGAAAGAAGCTTCTTCCCTCATCGTCCTATTTTTGTACATATGATGCACGAAGTGGTGTGGGTGGCTAGTTCAGAGACTCCTCAGTTGGAGAGAGACTGCGAGAATCTCTTCTGCCTCCCAGAAAAGAGAGGAGAGAAACACTGGTCAGAGGCAGGAATTGGCACAAAATAATAACTAGTGATGACGTGGGAAGAGGTCCCATGTCCAGTTTGCTCCTTGCTTAATACTCTTGGGAGCACTTGACTCTGCAACTCAGCCACTGCCTCTCCATCGGTCTCACAGAGACCATACTCAAAAACTCTGAAGGGATGTTCCAGCAAGAACCTTGCCAATAGGCCGGGCTCCACCGAGTGGCATTTTACACTCAGTAGTTTACCGCCAGGAGATAATTCACAGCTGTCCTGGTATTTAGATGATGTCTTATAAAATGCTCCGGAGAATTAAACACACACACACACACACACACACACACACACACACTTAAGGAAAATATGTTTTTCTTCAACAGTATCTTCTATTCTTCTTACCAAAGGCCTCAATTTAATATTTAACACCCTACCATTAGAGTTGATTTGCACTGGAAAAGGAAACGTAGAAAGCTCTATTTCTCTGAAAAACACTTGTGCACAGCTACTGCTATCTACATGCTCTTGGGAAGATACGCATACTGTCTTGCCATCCAAGCAGTTTCAAAGACTTCCACCACTTTATTCACACCGAGAGGTGGATTAAGGGCACAGATTTGAAGTCCAGTAAACCCACGTCAGATCTTCAGTTGGCTGCTTATTAGTAAGTGAATTCAGGCCGGTCACTTAGCTCTTCTGGGCCTCATATGCAGATGTGAATTTTCTTCCTGCTTCTTGATAGGAATAATGAGGGTACCCGTCTCATAGAGTTGTTTAGGAATTAGACAGCATAGTAAGTGCTAAGTAAATGGTAGCTATCATCACTATTAGTTTGTGCCAATAACCGTAAAGTGTTGGAGTGTGATTGAAACTCAAGCAGTCTAGTTCGAGAGCCTAGCCTCATAACCGTGGTGTTACTCTGTATATAAGACATGAGGGAGTTTGGAAACAGGACAGGGGCCGAGTTGAAAGAGGAAGGTGATGTTGCTCAGTGAGGTACCAAAGAGCATCTCAGACACAGAGGCATTTAGCTTTTTAAAATGTTCATTAAAACATTAAAAGTTTACGTCTAAAGCATGTGAGTCAGCCTACAGGTAGACTGGCTGGCCAGGTTAAAATTACAAGTATTTGAAAAAAAAAAAATGGAAATGTTGCTAAGGTCACCAGATTGTCTGTTCCAGTTGGGACCCAGTGGCTGCAACATGTGGGTCATAGTCACAGAGGTCATTCCAAGGGTCTCTAGACAGCTGCAAAGCCAGAATCATCAGGGCTTGTCTCTGCCAGAGTCCCGGTTTATGGAACATATTTAAGGTTTTGTTACTTTGAAACCAAAAATCATTAAGGTGACCCTGTTTTTGTTGTTATTGTTGGCGTTGTCATTTCTATTGTTTTTGATTACTCCTCTGTTTTTTTGCTCTATCTCAGGATGAAACTATCTTTTTTTCTTTTGTATTTGTTTGCGTATTTATTTACCCATCACTGGTAGATGACCTGCTTAGTGGTAGTGGAAGGAGGCCACATTGTCAGGTCTTCCTTTTCTCCAGTAGATTCCACAGTGCCTTGGAGTAACACCGTGTGTGGAAGCAGGGAGACTTAGTGTGGTTTTTAAATTTAATTTTTAAATCCTTAGCACCCAGTATGTCATAAACCTGTGTAGCAGTTTGGTAATTATTTATGCAATTGCCTGTTGTTTGATAAAACAGCTTATGTGGTTGGCAACCGTTCTTCATTCCTGTTCTGTATCCCAGCTGGCTGTCAGTGGTATTTGTGCTTATGACACATCATCTTATTTTAATATGCACATGTAGTTGCTTATGCCTTGACTGTTTATCCCAAGAGCACATTAGCAAGAGTATTGATTTTTTAAAATATTTATTCATTTATTTTTGAGAGAGAGAGAGAAAGCATGCACAGGAGAGGGGTAGAGAGAGAGGGAGAGAGAGAGAGAGAGAGAAAGAATCCCAAGCAGGCTCCATGCTACCAAGCACAGAGCCCAACACGGGGCTTGAACTCGTGAACTGTGAGATCATGACCTGAGCTGAAACCAAGAGTCAGACACTTAACTGACTGCCCCAGGTGCCCCGGGTAAGACTACTGATTTGAAGTGATGGCCTCCAAGGAGTCTCCTCCCTCACCTCTCCCTCTTTGCTGCTAGAGTTGTGAATCTCCACACTTCCTTACTTTACTCTGTTTTCCGTTAGAAGAAGTGGGTATAGGGAGCTGCCTCTGATTTGGGATTGTCCCTACTGAGCATGTTTCGTTCACAGTCGTATGTCAGTTCTAATCAGGGCCAACCGCAGCACAAAGCTGAAAAAGCTGCTGACAGCTAAGAGAGATGTAATAATTACTATCGGTTGTATTTGATGCCCAAAGCTATTCATTATTAGAAGAAGACAAGGTGGTTTTATTGGAGGAAATATTTTTACAACACTAACATTCTCGCCTCAGGGCAATAAATGACATGTCTCTGGGCATGTTCGTGAGTGGAAGCTTCAAAACAAAGTAATAATAGACTACGTATGGGATGTCCCAGGAAATTCACCCTCAGAGAGGAAGAAAGGATGTCCTAGAGGAAGAAGTAGGGAGGACTTTTTTTCAAAAAAGATGCATTGCAGTCTTTTCCTGTGAAGGACACTGGAGACCGTCCTGGCCTGACACGGTGCCTCTTGTGCAAGTGGATCTCAATGGTTCAAAGAAACAACAGGAGAAAATCCAAAAGGGAAGACGTATGGGGACCAAGCGGGTCAGTGGTTGCTGGTTTCTGGGGGAGAATGTGTGCAAAGGGACACAAGGGAACTTCTTGTGTGCTTGAGGTCCAGATAGCAATGGTGGGTGCATGACTGAATACGTGTGTCAAAACTCACAGAGTTATGTAATTAAACTTAGCGAATGTATTGAATGTAATTAAGCCTCAGTAAAGCTTCTGCGCAACAGCAAAAATACAAGGAAAAGGTAGCCTGTGGTAAGTTCTTTGGTCAAACACATTTGCGTGACACAAATCTTTATTTGCTAATTGATTGTGTCTATTAAATCAGATGTGTAAGTACTGGATTTTACTCCATCGGAGGATAGCTGGGAGGAGAGGACATTCTAGGGAGAATCAAGTGGCGGCAAAGCAACGAACACGCAGAAGAGTGTGGCACGTTCATCACATCCCGGGCTTCTGGGCTGTCAGCAGGCAGTGGCCACAGTCGCTCCATCAACAAAGGCAGCGTACAGGCTCTGAAGGGCATTTTATTCCTTGCTAAGGAAACCGTCGCTGTCCTTTTGGCAATGGGGATCCATGAAAGGCTTTGAGCACCTTCTTTCACGGCAGTATCTGCATTTTAGGGCACATACTGTGTCAGAGTAGACGCTTAACTGAAGGAAAAAGCTACCAGATGTTCAGAAAGTATAAAATGTTTCTTGGACGAATTGAAGTCAACACTGATTGGGGTTCACGTTAGAAACACTGCAATAGAGATGGAGTGATTTGGGGGATTCGTTCCAGGTGGATTCAGCAGGAGTTGATGAGCCAGAAGGACGAGTCACCAAGCCGCTGGGTCTGTTGTGCGGGTGGTCAACTGGGTGGGCGGTCGGGGTGGTAGTGACTCGAGAGGGGGAAGGTAGAATTCAGAGCAACCTGGAGAGAGGTGAGTGAAAACAAGGAAATGAAGTGCAGCTAGATCACATGGCTCAGGAAAACACGTTTGTTTCCAATCCCCACGATGCCTTTATCGAAAGGAAATTGGGCTTCATTTGGCATAAAGGTAGCATTAAGGTGAGCATATACTTTGGAGCTGGGAAGGATCAGGTTAGAATTCTCTGAAATGGAGTTTATTATGTAAACTCTCTGGATGTTAGAGTCCTGATCTGTGAAATGGGGATAAAAACACCTACTGTGTGTGATGTTGTTGGGAGCTAACAACTTACAAGAGCCTGACGCAGAGCCTGGCAGTGAGGAGACCGCCAACAAATGCGAATAGGAGAGGGAGTAAAACTCCCTTACTGTCCTAGGAATAGTTAAGTTTTTAATGCTACTTCTTCTTTGGACGAGATCAAATGAGCATCTGCCCAGCTCCAGTTTTTGTATACTCATTCGTTCTTTCATTGACTCAAACACGCGACAAATCTTTTTGAGGACCTCCTCAGGGCCAGACCCTGTTGTAAGCGCCGAGGATGAAGCAGTGAACAAGAGGGCTCCGTCTCTACCCTTCAGGGTCGTATGTCCCAACAGGACAGCATGAAGGCAATCCCTCTGCTAACATGGCATGGACAAAACAGGGGACAGTTGTAGCCTAGCAAAGACAATATCTTCTCAAATAAATAATTTGGAAAATCAGCAGGTGTTTGGGGGTGGGGATTAGCTGAATAGAGCTGTTGTTGCACTTGAAAAATTGCAGTCTGTCATGAGAGCCTGAGGGAACAGAGGAGTGGACAGTGTGCAGGTGCTTAGGGCCTCACCTTGGCCATGGGGACAGTCAGGAGGGTCACGACACAGGCTGAGGCCGGATGGCCAGAGCAGCCGCCGACACTGCAAAGTGCTGCAGAAGAGGAGGTGACAAGCGGGTAGGAAACCTTCAGGTCCCTACTTTCTATGTGTCAGCATGCAGTTCCCAACACTTGCCGTGTCTCTTGCCTTGTTACCAAAACCTTCCATTTAGAAAGGGGACAGTTGATAGGAAGAGAACTCCCTGACTTTTGTGACTTCAGCAGGACTGCTCCTGATCTGCCTTGGCAGGAGAGCATGGAAGTTCACAGGGAACACATGAAAAACAGGTGGCTCCCATATATTTTCCTGCTTGCACTGCAATGCTCTGGGTTTGTTATCCATTAACTTCAACAGACTTGAAATTGATCTTAAGATTTTGAGCTCATATTTGAAGTTGGAGATTTCACATCTTAAAAGCCCAGATGTCTATTTTCTCTGGAAAAATCTTGAAATCTGGCACCCTGTATCTGAATTTCTGCATGTCAGCAATTGTCTGGAGCTGTGTAACTGCCTATTTAGGGGTGGCCTGTGTTCCCCGATGTGGTCTGCTTCCTTATTTATGGTACGGCGGCCATGGAACCAGCCTGGTCCACAGGGCGAGCAAACACACTGCTGTGAGTGGTCAGTTAGCACTCAGAGTACTCGACTTTCCCTTTGAGGCCAGTGACCAGATTTTCCAAATGCCTTTATCCACTAAGTTGCAGATGCATTTTCAGCTTTCAGATATGACGTGATCACACGAGGGTTAGGAGAGAAGCACAAAGGAGGAAATAGTGGCGGACAGATGCGGAAGTGCACAGGTGTAAGATATATTTTTTCAAAGTTTCTTTCAGTTACAATTTACAGATTAACAAATGCTAGGACTGACTTTTCCGTGTTGATTGATGGGTTTTGACAAATGCAAACACTGCAGACCATTCAACCCTGTGAAAATGCAGAGCACCTGACATCACAGAGATGCCCTCTGGCCCTTCCCAGTCACTGTCACACCCACCAAGGCCTCACCCACCAGTCACACCCACTATGGTCACACCCACCAGGGACACACCCCCACTCCACTCAGCCCCCCAGACAACACTTCTGTTTCTTTCACCATAGACCAATCTTCCCTGTTCTGGAAACTTCGTACAAATGGACTTACACACAGTGCAGTCTTCTGTGTCTGACGTCTTTTAAGATTCATGCATCCGACTGTGTGGACTAGTCCTTAGTTTCTTCTCACTGATGAGGAGAATTACATTGCATAATTCTGCCACAAATTGCTTGCGGTTGTCCCCAGTTTGGGGCTTTTATGGACTAAGTTGTTGTGAACATTCTAGTACAAGTCAGTTTATGGACATATGATTTCGTTTTCTTTGGGTAAAAGCCCAGAAGTGAGATTTCTGTATTGGACAGGAAGCACACCTAACAATCTTTAAAAAGGCCAAGCTGTCTCAGAACAATCGTAGCATTTTACATCCACCAACAAGACAGGGCAGTTCTAACACCTCCACTCTCCAATCAACATTTTAAATATTATTAATATCTGGATGTTTTTCAAATACTAACCAATCTAATGAGTGCGTATCAATGTTGAATTATGATTTTAATTTTTTTCCTCTTGATTAAGCCTGTACATTACGTTTTCATGTACTTGTTGGCCTTCCGCTTCTTTCTGTTGAAGTGTCTGTTGAACACTACATAAGCTTTTATGACTATACGCTCAACATTATATTTTTAGATTCATTTATGTGAATGAGTGAAGCATTAATTTATTACTTTTTGTGGGGATAGAGTTTTCCATTATCTGGCTACACTACAATGTATTTATCAATTTTCTTGTCATTGGACATTTTTTCCACTTGGTAATGCAGAAATTGCTACTGTGAACGTGGGAGGGCCCGCCTCCTGAAACACATAGGTGCGCCTGGCTCTAGCGTATTCGGTTAGCGCTGCATTTCCGAGCGTGTGGGGATGCACGCCGTGGGCTTTATGAGATGAATCGTGCTGACTGCACTCCCTTCCAACAGGTCTGTAAGTCCGCACCCTCGTGGGCTCGGTGGCGGCTGCGTTTCGTCCTCACCGTGTCCGCCTCCTCTACTACCACCGTCTGTGCTGCAGGAACTCAAGACCTGCTTCACAGACGGTATCTGTCGCTCCTCACTGCAAACGCAGGAAGCCGAGGACAATCATCCTAATTTAACCACATGACACCTGAGGTTTGGGGAGATTAGACTGGTCGGAGGTTTTCCCGGAAGGACAGCGAGAACTTTCTCGCGTCACAGGTAGTGTGTTGCACACCCTGAGTGAGATCATTCAGCCCCATACACCTTCCGAGGCACTTTTGGGTGTCAGCAGGGGCATCCTTGAACAGGCTCTCGGGTGGTCCATTCCTTGCCATTTACAGCCCCCTGAGCCACGTCCACTCCCCCACTGGGCCCCCTTCCTGGGCTTTCACGGCCACAGCAGGCCTGGCCCTTTCTCTGGCTGTCCCCCGGCCGCTCGTCTCTACCCTCTGCCTGCTGGTCCTTCCGTCTTCATGGACCCCGTGACCACGCTGGCCCCACTCCCATCATCCAGGGTGGGCTACCTGTCCTAAGATCAGCTGTCCGTCCACTTGCTACTTCTCTGCCGTGTGACAGTACAGTCACCGGTTCTGGGATCGAGACGTGGACAGTACCTCAGAGGCCATGACTCTGCTTATCACACTGTGGGACCAGAACTTCAACCCAGGTCCAGGATCCCCTTGGATGTCCTCATACCTCTAAATCACAGGCTCTTCTTTAGCCGCTGACCCCTGACCAGGATGCAAGTGTGTCAGCTCGTGAGGCTGTCTCGTGGGAGGGTTTCTTTCAGGCATTCAGTTCCCTCATTAGCACCAACTGCTGTGAACACACAAAGTTGTGGAGAGGCAGAGGACTTTTATTTACCCCTGACTTGTTGTCTGTCCTGTCACCTCTGACTACTTTCTGCTGTGTGAGCTCTCGTTGGCCAGGCTCTCTGATTCATTCTAGAAACACACAACACACTGAAATGCACAGCACAAAATGACCCAGATGAAAGGCCTCCTTCAAATCTTGCAAATGGATCCAGTTCTGTTCCTTAGAACATTTCCCAAAGCACGCTAAAGGCCAGTGAGTAGGGACCAACAGAGAAGGTTCCTTGGGTAAATCTTTTCCAGAAGTAATTTTGAGGAATGCTTCCCTTTCTACATCCGCACTGCGGCTGATCATATTCGCGCTGGGAAGCCTGGAAGAAAGGAGCCCGCTTAGCTTTCTTGTTTCCACAAATAATTGGATTTGGAACCCTCACTTTCAGGATGTGCCTCTTGGTTCTTGCATCACTGTTTCTCGTGGGACAATTTGAGGAATCCTGGGGGAGGGAATCTTCTCTCCCATATTGTCGGGACGTTGTCCAATATTCTGGCTTGTCAGCTCATATCCAGAACAGGTTCTGAGGTACCTTGACCAGGCTGGGAGATGTACCTGGAACAGGTTCACCTTCCATTTACAGAGTTTTCAGAAGTAGGAATTAGTGGAGATAGACAATGTTCCTTTCTGAAGTAACATTTTAAGGGATGAGGTCTTCTCAGTGAGTGCCCTTGCCTGAGCTGCACGTAGAGCTCAAAGGAACTTGAATATTCAGTCGGAGGATGTGGTATTTTCCAAACAAGTGTTGTGGCGGCTCACATCTTTCCTCTGTTTCTTCGAAGAAAAAAAAGCACCTTTTCTTTCTTTAATATTTCTAGAAATGATTACGTTCAGATCTTCCATACGTCAAAGAGCCAAGAAAATTATTCTCCGGGGGTTTGTGTTTTGAACGTAAGAATTTAGGTGAAGACATAGGACAAAGACGTCGTAAAGGTGTAGATCTCAAGACCCGCACATGCAGAAATGCCTAGGTTTTTCATACCAACAACTGAGTCACTGTGAAAAATATGGAAAATTCAGAAAAGTGCAAAAAGAAAGTAAAAATGACCAGATGTAAATATTATTATCACTTTGGTGCACTTTCTTCTAAATGTGTAGAAGACAAAGTAAAATCAAAAACAAAACACACACAAGAATAACAGTGGTTATATTATGAGTGCTGATTTGTTCAGCAAAATCCCTTGCAAACATGGTTGTCAGGGCTGAAATATATCCTCTCCCCTATTTTCTGAATATATCATCATTTATTTCACCTTCATTTAAATTTGTAAATTGAAGTAAATCACAGGCTTTACTTGCAAGATCTCACCATCTCTCTTTATATCCCAAAGTGGGACTGGAAGCAATATTGAAGAAATAGTAATTTGTGAGCGCAGAGGCACAAGGGTTGACTGTCTTGTTTCAGACCCCAGCTGTCCTACGTCAGGGTGGGAGAGGCACTAGACCCTCCAGTTCTGTTTCAGAGGCTCGCACTCCCCAGCAGAAATTCTGGAAGTGACTGTTATTTAGGATCTGTCTGTCTGACAGGATGTAGCCCAGAGCAGCAGGGCAAGAGGAGAAGCTTCTGTCAAATTGGAGTCAGTGGAGTGTCGCCCTCAGAAACTTTGCAGGGGCTGAAGCAAGGTGGGCCCCCATTTCTCAATGTGAAAGGAAGTGGGCAAAGCGGGGCCTATAGCAATTACCACTCTTAATTGCTGTAAAATGCTCAAAGCACTTCTCTATAGACTTTCCACAGCGAGGGCTGGAAGATAGGTTTATAAAAACTGCCTCCACCATAGGCTTCTTTTTTAGCCTATGCTGCAATTTAAACTAAAACCGATCTTTTAAAGAAGTAAGTGAGCTTATTTTACAAAACACTTTTGAAAACCTTCACATCAATGCTCAGAAGCAAAAATCCAAGCCGCCAAATAATTTGCATTCTGGAAGCCACCTGACCGTGTCCAGATCCAGCAGCTGGAGGCCAGGATCCTCGGTGGGGTCGTCCTGCATTATTCCCCCTGCTCAGAGGAACCACGATCCCACACAAGGCAGTTTTGGAAGAGAGAAGATCCCACAGAGAAGGAATTCATTTATTTTCTGCAGCTATTCAACTGTTCTCTCTTTTTAGATAGAAATAAAATATTTATAATAAAGTTCCTCTTTTGTATGTAAGAATCTTTCTTCCATAGTGATTTTAAAAGGAAATTTTATTCTAAATCAGAGGACTTTATTAAAATTGGGGTGTACTGAATCATTTCTCCATTGACCAGGAAGATAAAATCACAGTTTATGAAATTCTGTGCCTGGGAGAGCAAAAAGAAAACACTTGCTTTCAACTGCAATAAAATTCATATTTATGACTCCCAGTTTGCACATCGAAGAGCTCTGCATCTGTTTATATGAAACCTGTTTACATAGACTCATTCCACACAAAATCCATAGCAAGTTGGTCAAATGTAAAATAATTTTATAAGACCTCACCAGGCACCACATACTTGATTCCCATTTTTTCTTGGGAAGAGTTCTCCAAGATTGTAGTCAGCCAAACTGGTCATGACACTGATCCAAGAGATATTTTCTTCAAACTTTCTTAACGTAGCAAGGAGCTAAGTCATTCTGAGTCCCTTGTGACCCGCATTTCCAGATGCTTCACAAAAGACTATCTTCTTTAATCACCGCGATAATGTTATTGATTATTATTGTGATAACCACAGTGATAAAAACAATAAGCAGTTAGTAAGCAGATACTGTATGTCAGTCACTGTGCAACTAGGCATTTTACATATTATCTTGTTTCAGTTAACCAGAAACCTGAGATTCTGAAGCACAAAGTTCTCATTATTTACATGACCAGATTTGGGCTCGCTCTTTGGGGACTTTTGTCTGTAAGATCAAAGAACTCCACAAAGCAAGAGCAAGAGGAAAAAGGGGGGACATAAATCAGCACTACAATTCTACACTTTTTGAAGACAAAACTTGGAAAGGGTAAAATAGGGTCTTTTTTCACCGTTCATCGTAAGGTATTTTCTTCCCCTCTACTCCATTGCATCAACAATCTATTCTTTACTCTCTAACAAAGGTGGACCTCTGGCTCTCAATGAGCACTGTGAACAAAGCCCTTGCTGCTTTTTCAGAAAAATCACCTGAGACTTTGTTGAAGGCTCTTTGCCAGTTCCAGACGTGTGGGAACTTGGCCAACAGGTAGACTCGGCATTATGAGTGCTACCATCCTTGAAGGATGGTTATTTTGAGCACTAAAGGTGGGAGTCTAAGGTATTGTCTCCCTAGATTCAGGATAAAATACCCTCTAGGTCCTAAAACTTTCAGTTAATATATGCCAGCGTCCACCACCATCACAGACTGTGTGCCAATAGAAGAGTTGGTCCGAGAGTCTGTGAAAAACGTCCTCTTGTTTTGAGTCTACCCGTAAGTCCATCCGCTATGAGGAAAGTAAGTGGTGGTGTGCCTACATGGTGAAGTGAATCACCATCATCAGCATCCAGACCATCAATTGCTACGTTTTCACTGCCACCATCATTGTCAGTACCGTCATTATCGTCGTCAACAATAACTATGTCCATATTAACGTGCTGCTTCATGTTCAACAATGGTACATGTTTTTACCTATTACCTCATTCAATACCAATTACTCGACTGGTAGGTCTCACTGTATCTCTTTCTGCACTGGGATGTAGAAGTTTGAAATAATGGACTTAAGGCCACGTAGCTGGTAAACCAGGAATTTCTGAAAATTTGACCCCTGGCCTGTAACGACAAAGACAATACCATTTCTGTTGCACCTTCAAGTCAAATTAGAGAAAAGCTTCCCACTTCTACTGTCCTTTCGGGCCTGACTGCCTTTCAAGGAAGATCCGTGACAATATCCTACCAGTAACCCCTCTTGAAGGATGCCGTTACTTCTGAACTGATCCCCCCTTGAAAGCACATTAGATGAAGGACATTAACGTGCACAGCTCTTAGATTCCTTAGATCAACAAGCCCAAAGAAATTATTATTAATTGTTTTTCCTTTTACTTAGTGTTGTTAAGTATGTAAATAATGCTGATTTTATAAAGTATTTTTGGAAGGTTATAGAGACCTGCTCTTTGGCTAAGCTACATTCAAGACACACATATTAGTGGGAAGATGTGCATCTGTCCTTGCTTATTGAACACTAACAAATCTTGGTATGCTGAGTAAATACATATGTTTTTTCTTTTTGTTTTTGAGAGAGAGAGAGAGAAAGAGAGAGCAGGAGAGGAGCAGAGAGAGAGGGAGACACAGAATCCAAAGCAGGCTCCAGGCTCTGAGCTGTCAGCACAAAGCCCAATGCGGGGCTTGAACCCATGAACCATGAGATCATGACCCAAGCTGAAGTCAGACGCTTAACTGAATGAGCCACCCAGGTGCCCCATAAATACATATGTTTTAATATGTGTTTTAATTTGCAAAGTGCAGATTATTTGGAGGCTTTGATTTTTGTTTCTGAGCATTGATGAGAAGGTTTTTAAAAGTGTTTTTGTAAAATAAGCTCACTTACTTCTTTACTTCAGTTTTAGTTTAAATTGCAGCGTAGGCTAAAAAAGAAGCCTATTGTGCAGGCAGTTTTTGTAAACCGATCAAAACATGAAGTGATATTTCTAAAATAAATAATTACCCCAGAAAACTATTAGGTCTAGAATCTCGAAAAACCTCCGAAGGCTGCATAGGATGCCAGGGTGGGGGGGCATGAATCTGGGAGTCAGCCCCTGTTCTGCCAGGAGTTTATTTAGTACGTTGTGACTTTGGGCAAGTCACTTAATCTGTCTGAGACTCATGTTCCTATTTCAAATGACAAAGTCTTTGACTTGAAAGTTTCTATGGTCTCTTGCAGTGGAAAGCTGTAAAGGACGTGTGGAGTTAAGCATTTACCCAGTAATGAGGATATTTATTTTCTATTTCAGTTGTATTGTCTTTAAGAATATGAAAGACAATGAAATAATTCTAATTCAGCTAGTATTATTCTTACAAAGAAATAAAATCTTGTTAATTTGTTAAATCTTCATTGACATATTATTCATGTTATGTATGTGTGTGCTTCTATACTGTTCAGGAAAACTAAATAGGTAATAATTGCCCAAAGAGCGTCGGCTTTGTTGGTATAAAATGGATTAGGCCATAGAGATTACCTTCATTCCAGACAACTAATGTTGTCTGAACCGTTGTCTTGGGACATAATTTTTATTTTAGTTTTCATGAAATGCTTAGCTTTGTGGCCAAATGTGGTGAGCAACTTCCTGATTACTAACCTGTCACACTGTTTGGTATCAGATGAAAGAATCAGAGAGTAGTACAGTCAGAAAGATCCACTAACAGTTCCTTGACCAAATCTATGTCCTAAAAAAAGAAACCAGGACCTTAAAAGCACAGCAAGGCATTCTGAATGATTAGAATGGTTTACTTTTTAAAATTATCATACCGTAGCGCCCTTTAAAATGCATTGGCCATATAGAAAATAGTTCCGTTGAACATTGGTCTAATCGTATAGTGTCGCCTACTTAGGTCATGGGAGGAGGTGATATTTCAGTTCAGTGGATCCTCTAGAGCTAAATTGTGAGTGTGTTACTCTGATCCTTAAGCTATCGTGCCAGGAATAAAAGTAATAAATATCAGCTTCTTCATATTGATCACTCATGGCTTTGAACATTTTCTATTATATTTGAAAACGATTGTATTTTTCTCCTTAAAACATTTGAGTTTTAAACGTTTTCACTTTTTGAAAATATCCAAAGTGTTCTCCCCCAGAGATAAAAGTTTCCAAGTATGGCCGGTATTATTAAAGGATTTTTTTCAATACAGACGATTGTTATTTAGGAAATATTTTCAGGCACGTGTCATTAATACAATGTGAGACATTACTCCTAACCTGCATCAGTCACGTACTTTGTCTCCTACTGAGTGCTTCACAAGATCTCAAATGTTGTTCTGAGTGACTGGTACATGATATTTGTAATTCATGCCAAACCTTCTAAAGTCAGTATTATTATTCCATTTTATGGATGAATAAACTGACTTTTTTAAAGCAATGTGTCCCAGTATATGTAGATTCTAGGTGACACCTGGAATTTCAACCTAGATGTCTACCTACTGTCCCATACACCAGACAGCTTTCTTATGGTGTTATTGCCTACCTGGGAGAGAGGTGAGGTTTCTAATTTGTGGAGGAGATATGTATGCTAATTTTCATCATTTGGGGGGAATCAACTTATGATTTCAAATGCAGGTTAAGTGAATGTGTTAGTATGATTTGACAATCTTAGTATCAAACCATGATAATATGCAAAGAAAGACTTTTCAAAAAGTAATTCATAGGCACTATCATCATTTTGGTGATTGGAGAAACTTGCTTAAAGAAAAATATACCGAGAATATATTTTAGACCCCAAGAGTAGTTCCTCCTCCTAAGCGATAGGATATCCTGGAGAGAGGTAGAAAGCAGATGCATCCAGGAGACATGGATGAGGGCCTCATTCAGTTAGGTACATGCTTGGTACCAAAGGTGAGGAAAATCAACTGAGCAACCTGGAAATCAAATGAAACAAATACGTGGGGCGC
This sequence comes from Panthera tigris, assembly GCF_018350195.1. Taxonomy (NCBI): domain Eukaryota; kingdom Metazoa; phylum Chordata; class Mammalia; order Carnivora; family Felidae; genus Panthera; species Panthera tigris. Next base: position 1,040,802 of record NC_056670.1, read on the forward strand.
CTGGGTGGCTCAGTCAGTTAAGCGGCCGACTTCGGCTCAGGTCATGATCTCGCGGTCCGTGAGTTCGAGCCCCGCGTCGGGCTCTGTGCTGACAGCTCAGAGCCTGGAGCCTGTTTCAGATTCTGTGTCTCCCTCTCTCTGACCCTCCCCCATTCGTGCTCTGTCTCTCTCTGTCTCAAAAATAAATAAACGTTAAAAAAAATTAAGAAACAAATATGTGATTATTCTCCTAATACAACAAATTGTTCAAAACACTGAACTTGGTAGTTGGGGGAAGATGAAAACCTAAAATGGAGCATAAATTCATTCTAGGAGGGGGACTTCCATTTTCATTTCACAGATGTTCATTGAAGAACCACAGCTTGGCCTGCACTGTGCTGGATTCTGGAGACATGGGAGACTGCAGGGGAGAGGGAGCCTGCAGGGAAGGAGGGAGCCTGCAGGGAAGGAGGGAGCCTGCAGGGAAGGAGGGAGCCTGCAGGGGAGGAGGGAACCAGTAGGGGAGGAGGGACTGTGCCCAGGTCCTTCTAAAGCACACCTCCCAGATGGGGAGCCCAACAGTGGATGGCCAGTTGCAAGTGTTGATAGACTAATAGAGGGAGAGAGAGAGCACTGGAGAGAGAGGACTGGTACAAGGGAGGAGGTGGAGGGCTCTGGGTCCACAGTGGGCATCTCCGGGCAGTGTTCCAGTGGCCACACCATCCAAACTGGAAAATGAAGAATGAGTGAGAGTCAACTAAGTGCGAAGGGTAGAGTGTGCGTGAAGCAAGCCGCCTCTAAGGTGAAAGGAACTTCAAGGTGAAAGGAATTGCGTGGAGAAGGCCAAGAAGGGCCGTGAACAAACCAACCAAAGACACCTGCTACAGCCAGGAGCTCAGGCTGTGGGTGCCGGGAGGCCTTGTCAGCTGGATTCAACCTTCTCTTGGGAGACACAGGATACGCACTAAAACACGCGTGGTCATTGTGCGATGGACACGCTGCACCTTCAAACACCCCAGGCGGTGTCCCCCTGGCCTGGGTCACCTGACACACCACCCACTCTCCCGAGGCCCAGGCCGCCCTGTGGTGCATCCGACTTACCCACGTGAGTGTGCGCTTGTCATTATGTGACCATTTTGGTGTCCAAAACAAATCGCGCTTTAAAATAAAATCCCCCTTAAATGTAAGTGGCAAGTGATTGATTTCATGCCTCCAGGCTTTTTTTGTAACATCTTAGATTAGCACGGGAACAAAGTGCATGGAAATACAAACTTCTCAGCAAGTTGGTTTTAAAAAATGGCTATAAACCAAAGCTGTACCCATCAAAATGCATTGATCCTGCAGCGAGATCCCTAAGGCGAAGCTCAGCTGGGATTCACATTCACAGGGAGCACTCCTGAAGGCCCATCTTCCCTTCCCGTCTTGCTGCCCACTGAGCTGCTGGGACGGAGTCACTGTTCCTTTCAATCTGCTCCGTTCTTCTCTTCCACCTGGGCTTTTCCACGGAACCCCATTTTCTTTGACATGTGACCTTCTCACATCATTGCAGAATACTTTCCGAAGCCCTGCGCGTCTTTCTCCCGGAAACACGAGTGGATGTAGCGGAGGAGAGATGCAAAGTCACCTCTGCTGTGAGGCAGCGAGAGCTGGCACAATCTGTGTAGTTCCTGTAGCTGCCTCTGGGCGGAGGGAGAGGAGAGACATGAGCCAGAGCGGTGGGAAGTGCAGACACGTGGACCCCTCCTCCTCGCTGGGTCTTGGTTCTGAACCCCCCAAGGTGCGCCCCTTACCTGAACCCCAGCCTCCATTCTGTCCAGGTCCCTGACGAACCACGGCGCTGCCAGAAAGACGTCAGCACTTACACACACGATGCTTGCATTTCCTCTGCTCTCCTGGACGGTGCGTCCTCTGTAACGGCGTCCCCTTGGCCGTCCTGGCACATCCTCTGACACAGAGTGGATGCCCAGCATGTGCTTTGGGGCTCAGTGGTCACCATGGAGATCCACCAGACAGACGCAGTTTCCAAATCCCAGGTCAGCCTCCTGCGCCGTGTTGGTGGGCGGACGCTTAAACCGTCTGATCCTAATGTAAATAAAGACTCTGCAAAGAGGATGAGGTGTTTTCAGGGTTGTTGTGAACATTAGATACTTTATGGTACACACCACGCGTTTAGCTTTTTACGACAAAAATGACGTGGCCTCAGTTACGATCCAAGAGTCTGTCCTCATTTTCTGCCTGGTGTACTCAAAGCAGATTTGGGCTGGCCCTGAATGTAAATTAGCTCGTGCTCCCCGTTCAGGCCTGGTTCTCTGAGTCGCCCAGTTGTCTCTTCCGGGTCATGACAGGCAAGTGAAGACTGATGAGTAGTATGATCTGCCTTTCAATGGAAAACTAAGAAGCAGAGCCAGAAAGAAGAAAGATGCAGGGGGAACAGAGTCCAGAGAGACCAGGCAAGCCTGGGGCTTTAAACCACTGTCTCCACAAGCTAAAAACCCCACCTCTTAGCACTGCTACTTTGGTGTATCCCTGGCTTTGACCTTGGTCAGGGTGCGGGAGGAGGCACGGCCTGCCTCAGATACATGAGAGTGGCCACAAGTGCGCCATGAAGAGAAGATCCACCATAGGTCCTCCAGAAATAACTTCCCATCAGGGAGTCAGCAGGTCTAGAAGACAAAGAAGTTCTCATTCCTCTGTGCAAAGGAGAAACAATTGTCAGGTAGCTGTCAGCGGGTTCCCAAGCACAGGGACCGCCTCAGAAAAGAACAGAAAGACTCCCATCTGTCAGTTCTTGGGGTCGATTTTAAAGGTATTTAAAGGCCTAAGGTTCTCATACTAAGGGGCTGTGCTAATCTGTAAGTATGACCATCATTTCTGTGTGTGTGTGTGTGTGTGTGTGTGTGTGTGTGTGTGTGTGAGACTATTGCAGCTAAAATCAATCTGGCTGTCAGAATCAAAGTGATTCAGTACAATGTTGGATGTACAGGTTTAACGCTATTCCCATCAAAATCACAGCAACATTAATATGGAAAGACTATGAGACAGGATAGCTAAACAATTTTTTAACAGAGGAATCAAGTGGGAGGACTTGGTCTACCTGATTTCAGGACTTATTTTATAACTGTAATAATCAAAACTCTGTGATATTGGCAGAGGCAAAAAAAGATTTCAATCAATGGAACAGAATAGAAAGCCCAGAAATAAACCCATAAAAATATGCCCAACTGACTTTTCACAAACGCAAAATGCAATTCAAGGGAGGAGTTATAGCCTTTTCAACAGAAGGCAATGGAATAATTGGACATCCATAGGCAGAAAATTAAGCTTCAGCCTGTCCCAAATCCTATACAAAGATTGATTCAAAATGGATCACTGACTGGAAAGTAAAACATAAAATTGGGGAATGAAACAATAAGTTGGAGAGAATCTCAAGTTTCTAGGGGCTCGGTAAAGACTTCTTAGCCATTAGCCTGACCCATAAAGGACATTTTTCTAAATTGGGCTTAATCAAAACTAAAACTTCTGCTCTGAAGAAGACTGATAAGAGCTAAAATAGACAAGCTAAACCAGGTGAAACATATCTGCAAATCACACATTCAGCCAAAAGAACTCATCCCTCAACTACATAAAGAGCCCCCAAAACTCAACAGTAAAAAATTTTAAATCCAATTAGAAAATGGACAAAATCCATGAATGGACATTTCACCCAAGAGGATACACAGTTAGCAAATAAGTGCATAAAAATACGTTCACCATCACCCGCCACTAGGGAAATGCACAAGAAGATATCACTACACAACCAGCACAGTGAGGAAAGCAAAATCTATTGACGACACCAAGCGCTCATAAAATCTGTATGGCTTCTGTTTGCTGGTGGAAATATGCAATGGCCTAGTCGCTAGGAAAAACGTATCTAAATGTGCGACCAACATATGACTCAGCAATTGTGTTCTTGGGCATTTGTCCCAGAGAAATGAAAATTATGTTCACCCCGAATCCTGTACAAAGCCGCTTATAGCAGCCTCCGGACTGGAAACAATCCAGAAACCTTTCAGTGGGTGAATGTTAAACAAACTACATCCATACCGTGGAATGGCACTCAGGGACAAGCAGGAACTAAACGTGATACACACAGCTGTCTGGATGAATCCCCAGATTTACACACCATGTGAGTAAAACTAATTCCAAAAGATTGTGTAACATATGATTCCGTTGATACGACATTCCTGAAGTGACAAAATTACAGAAATGAAAAACAGATGATTGTCAAGGCGAGGGAGGGGTTGCGTATGTGAGGGAAGCCTATACCGTGAACACAGGGTTGTATTTTCTGACCAGGGTCAACATCTCAGTCATCATGTTGTAAGATGGTTTTGCAGGAAGTTATCGTAGGGGGAAACTGGGGACAGGGTATACAGGATTCTACTGTATCATTCTTATAACTACATGAAAATATGCAATTATTTCAAAATAAAAAGTAACTTATTAAAATAAAAGTTTGGAGAGGCGGATTAGTCTCAGTTTTCAACCCAAATTTATGTGATAGATGAATGACTGCCCATTATACAATTGTGATTTTTACTGGAAATCCTTAAGTAAAGGCTGAGTGGTCAACTCCTAAGGAAATGGTTGAAATGTTACACAAGAAGAATGCTGGCCTTTTATAAGGACTTGGGCCTTACAATGACTCCAGTGTCAGCAGTAGGGAAAATAGACTGTACAAATGTCTTAGAAGAGATGTGTTGAAGATGATACAAGGAAACGTAGGACGGAGGATATCCTATGTAGACCAACAGAGTTCACCTGGCACTCCCCTTACATCTGTAGCCCAATGACCATAGTTGTGGTTTTGAGGGGCCAGGTTTTGGTCCCCAGTCTTCCTGAATAGTTTCCCTGGCAGTTAATGCCAAATCTCTACAGTAGATTTCTATTTCATATAAGTCACTTGGATCATTCTACCATTTGATTTCCCAGAGTCATATGAAATAATTGAAAACAAAACCAAACAATATTAAAATATCTTACAGTTTAAGTTTCTCAAAGTCTATGACTATATCCCCAAACTGCCTAAGTTTTCAGAAGCAAAGAGATGAATAGAAAAATCTATAAAAATCAAAACTATATTGGATATATGTCTTTATAAACTGAATACCTGGATAACAAGGTCAAGGCTACTTTCATGCATTTGCAATCCAGGGGTGCCAGTGGAGATACTATAACACAGATATTTTGTAAGATTAATTACTGTAGACCTCACAGGTTCAGAAAAATAAATGGGAAAAGTTTGAAGGACATTGCAGTGGAAGTAAATTTAAGACCAAGGAGGTAGAAACTCCAGGGAATACTAGGCTATGGTGAGCAAAAACACTGTCACTATTTCATCAATTTTTGTAGTGACAAAAATAAGTTAGAAATCTTATAAATCATATTGCAATTTATTGGCCCTCACTAATTATATTCACTTAAATGGTTTATTTATATTCCTGTTAGACTGAATCCTAGTTACGTAAAGTATGGATGTGCTGCTGGTAGAAGCCATCTGCTGTGGGCCCTAAGCCATGTTCTTGCTGACTATATCAAGACTGCGGGGCTCAGACTACCTTTTCCCTGGTCATTTCTCAGGATTGTACTTGCAACATGCAAACTTGAGGGGTGACATGATGCCTTTCCTTGATGCAAACAGCAGACTCTCTTAGCCATGACTGTAAAAGGGATGAGTCCTCAATCTCAGTGTTTCCCAGGTTTGGTACATTTATACCATGAATAGCACTTGGCAATAAAAAGGAGTGAACTATGATACACGCACCCCGTGCTGGTGCACCATCCACCGGGGCCCCTCTGCATCACTCCCATGGGGCTTGAGGATCAGCGGGCCTCAACACAGACGTTACGCATGCACTACTTGCCCTGCTATGAGTAGTAACATCCTTGGTCTCTGACCCGGGAGCCTCGTGTCTTCTGCCAGCATCCATGAAACTACACTAAGCTAGTTTATTACCTTGTAAATAAGGTCAACTCATATCCCAGAGCCTACGGTGCATTTTTGTCTGAGATATATGAAACTATTTGATTCCCTAATTCAGATGATAGTACTGAAAATGTATCCTTTTGTTTGGGACTCAATTTACTTAAACTCCATGGAGAGACTATAAAGGAAAACAAGATTTTTAAACATTTAGGAAAGAAGAGCAAGAATTCTGGAATAGTTCTTCACATGAATCACTTAATTGAATTTACAGAACACACACACATATATCAAAATATACTTCTGCATTCAATTTTAAGAAAGAACAGCTTCCTTTTTTAATCCTATGATTAAAATTAAAATAATATAGTGAAATGTGGAGGGGGTACCTTCTGAAGTATATTCAATAAGGTGGAGGTCTTATAAATTTTAAGAATTCTATTTCTCCAGCTATAATAAGGATCTTAAAATTTCACTTTTCTTTCATTTTATTTACACCAGAATGAGTGAGTACTACAGACACTCTCAGTGAATGGCCTAATGATGACAGCACATACAGGAGGGATTTCTACAGTCTGAAGCATAAGTATAATGGGATAGCAGCTACTTGTGAAGTCACTAAAATATGTTTTCACAAGTGACAAGTGTTTTCTTGGTATCCTGTGATGATTTGTAGAATATCCATTTTGGTGGGAGCCAGTAAAATAGCCCTTTCAATCCTACCAACACGTTCCCAATTTATCTACTTCCTTCCATCCGCTCTGCTAACACCTGTCACAGCCTCTGTTCTCTCCCCCTGGACGGCGCTGCTCCCCCAGGGCCTCCACCCCGTCCTCACCACCCGCTCCACACAGCAGCCCGGGGTCCCCCATCCTGCCGACAGGCACCAGGGATTTCCTGCTGCATTTAGAACGAAACTCAACCTTGTTCAGGCTTCTGCCTTCCTGTTCCTGTTTACCCCACCCTGCTCCAGCCACACCATCTCACTTTCAGCCTCTTGTTCAGGTCAAGGTCGTACTTTCCACTGGAATTTTTCATCCCTAGTTTCCAGGTGTTTGACTCCTTCCCACTCCGAGCTCTGTCAAAACGACCCTTTCACAGACAGGACTTCCCTGGCTCCCTGCCCACAGGGTCTCCTCCCTCTTAGCACATCATCCTGCCTTGTTCTCCACACACAATATACTATTTCACCGTATTTTTAAGTATGTACATATTTATTTATTTATAGGCCAGCCTCAGTACAATCCTTGGAGTCACGTTCCTGTTTCTCTTACCCATCACTTATTCCAAGTCTTCTATAGAAGCATCCGTCATGCAGAGAATGATCCACAAGTATCAAATGAATGAATGAAAAGGTTATGCCTGTGAGTGTTAGCTCTGCTCAGACAGAGCAGAGTCAAACCCCGCACTCTTGATTTCACTAGCTCTTTGACTTGGGCTAACGACTCAGCCCTAAGACACCTCAGCTGTGTCACCAGGAAAGGGGAGAGAGTCACAGTCCCTACCCCACACACAGGCGGTATGAAGAAAGAAACACAGTAAATACATGCTGCTGAACTGGCCGCTTCCGGAGATAAAGCCTCTGGACAAATCACAGTGGGACCCATGCCCCAGAGGTCTTCTGTAACACTTGCGGTCCTTGGAGTTTCTGAGCAAGCGTTGAGCATGAACAAGACTGGGGGCCAGTGAGCCTTAGGAAGTGCTATGAAGCACCACTGGGTGTGGGCAGCGTCCCGCTGCAGTCCACCGCAGAGAGATGTTTTCAAAAGATTAAAATATTGAAATGCTTCCTTAGAATCTTCTGGTCTCTTTCCACCGTTGCAGATGTGCCCGTAACTAATAATACAGGGAGAAGGTGTTCCTGATCCTAAATTGTCCAAGGAACTTCACTCACCCTGAGATATTCAAAGACTCAGATTTCCACCAAAGCATGTTGCTTCGCAAATGGCGGTACGTAAAGTGGTCGGTGGGACTGCTTGAGAGCTGAGAGCTCATCGGGACCGTCTAAAAAAGCCTAGGGGGGGGGTGCCTGGGTGGCTCAGTCGGTTGAGCATCCGACTTCGGCTCAGGTCATGATCTCACAGACCGTGAGTTCAAGCCCCGCGTCGGGCTCTGTGCTGACCGCTCAGAGCCTGGAGCCTGTTTCAGATTCTGTGTCTCCCTCTCTCTCTGACCCTCCCCCATTCATGCTCTGTCTCTCTCTGTCTCAAAAATAAATAAACGTTAAAAAAAAATTTAAAAAAAATAAAATAAAAAAATAAAAAAGCCTAGGGGGCACTAAAAAGAACAGAAGGAAAAAATGTTATTCAAATAGTTAATTACTCTTTATGGCTTTCATTCTTAGAGGGCTTACAAGAAAGGCAGATATTGGAAGATTCAAAGGTTTTATGAGATATTAGACTTCCCCCTAATTAATATGGTCTATTTGTGACCGCTGATGTTATTATAGAGCATCTGTTATTAAAGTTGTCATGTTAAGTGGTGGTGTGTTGAAAAATCAGGTAAGTCTGTTGAGATAATGCAGACACTGGAGAGATAATAAAAAGAGAATCTGTTTAGAAGGCAGGAGTGAATTTGGAATAATGTTGATAGCTACAGATTCTGCTCAGGTGGACAAAAGTAAAATAAAAAAAAAAACAAAAAACCTCAGTCCTTACTGTCCACATAGAGCTTGTAAATTAACTCAGCCATGAAACCTACCTGTCAGCTCTAAGAGTCAATCAATTCCCATTAGTGGTTAAGCTGGTAAATTGTTTTCTGTTTTCTACAACTTAAGATGTCCAAACTGACTCACTGATGTAGAAGCTAGTCAAGTGGAGAAGAAAGAGAATAGCGTGAATTGAGAAGAGGAGTTACGGTCCCTGGTACTGTGTCAGTCACGTATGGTAGCCACGCTTGTGGGGAGCTCAGCGTAACACAGATGTTGAATCACTATGTCGTACACCTGAGACTGAGGTCACACTGTGTGCCAACTACACTCAGATTGAAAACATTTACATATCAAATATCAAAGCAAGAAAAGGAGTTAGAGGAGGGGCTGAGTTGTTTTGGGAATATTGATAAGTAGTGAGTCCACCAGGGAAGAGGTGAGGGGGGGTGGGATGGGAGGAGCTGGAGTCTGAACAGTGGCATCAAGATTATAGATGAAAACGATCTAATCAGTCATTTACATGAACAACTCAGGGATTGTTTCTGTCAGAGGGACAGGTGAGTTGGGCTAGAAAACAACAGTATGGATGAAACCCTAGTGTAACGAAATCTATCGACAGTTTTGGAGTAAAACTGCCACTACTTTATGTCAAGTCTTCATTATTTGTTAATTACCATTACTTATTGATTTGTCGTCACCTGGGAAATTATAAATGCCCAGGCCCTGCAACACTCAACTTCTCTTTCTCTCTCTTCCCTCCCCCTACTCTGTCACTGTCAACAGATTTACAATAATACAACATGCACTGATTATGCCAGTCTCTTGACCAAATCCCTTTCAGTGACTTCTCAATTCTTTATAAATACATCTCAGAAAATTTCAACTGAAATTCAACCTCTTCTGGGCTCAGCATCTACAGCCATGTTTCCATTCATATAGTAGAGCATTTCCCAAATTTTCTGCGTGCTTGACCACATTTATTATTTTCTTCCTCGAATGTACTTCTCTGATCCCTTCACTCATCTCTGCCTGTGAGTCATATCCACCTCCGGGGGCCTATTTCAAATGCCACATCTTTCATTTCTGAGTTTCCCTTCCTCAACGGGCTTCCCTGTTTCCTCTCTTTGCTCTGACTTAGTTCTCTTGGTATTTTTTTTAGCAGCATCTAATTTTGTTCTATATATCCACTTGTCTTATTTCCCCTCATAAATGATGAGCTAATTTCCAGCAGGGTCCATGCTTTAATCATTTTAAGGAACATATTGAATTATTTATTGTAAATACTCAATACATATTTGATGACCAACTAAATAAATGAATATGTGACTCTCACCACCTATATGTTCTCAATATTTCAACATCTAGAGAAATAGTTCATGACCTGCTTTTAGAATTGCATAGTAACTGGAAAGTTTCCATAAAGGGAGAAATACCTCATGAACTGCCTCAGGAACTAAGGCTCAGGCACCCTTTTCACACATTATTTTCAGGTGCAAGGTGATTTATACCCCCTGTGAGTGGGTAGACCCAAGTCAGCCCAGGAGATATGGCCCAGCCTTATATAGAAGCAGGAGAAAAGAGCCTAGAATTAATGAGTTTGCACAAAATGCAAGAACTAGTGTGAAAATAAAAGGAAACAATCAGGAAATGAAGAGCCAAAGTATGCCTCCATTAAATTCAAGTATTGTGCCTGGTTATACTGAAGCACAACAGAGATACCAAAGCAAACATGCATTCAAAACACATTTATCAAACTTCCGAATTTTCCCAACTGGTTTCTGATACAAGGGATGCGGGAATGAATGTGGGATTCTCCTTTCCCTTGAAAAGATGATGCACGTAAACTCACATAATTTCAAGTGTGCAAAGTTGATGTGTTAAAAATTGCACACATACCTCCAGTGATTGAGAGGGCGGGCCTACGCCGGCCGACTCCATCTTGTTCTGTGTCCTCCACCTTGAGTGACTGTGTCCCCGACATGACCCCTTTTCCGGGAAACCGCAGAAACCTCAGACCTCGCCTCCTCCCCTTGAGTAACCTCCCGCTCACCCGTTCAAACTTCCTGATCAAAACACGCCCAGCGACCTGCGGAACAGGACTCCGACCCTTCCCCAGCCAATCGGCCGAGGCCACCACCCTTCCCCAGCCAATCGGCTGAGGCCACAGCCATTACCTCACCAACTGCCCCTAGGCCCCAATAAAACCTTTGTCCTTTTGAAACTCGCTCTCTCTCCCTGGTATCTCACCGCTGCGTCGGTGCAGGTGGGGATTGAGCTCGAGCTAGCTTGAATAAAGGCTCTTTTGCTTTTGCATCGGACTCGGCTCCCTAGTGGTCTTTGGGGATCACGAATTCCGGGCATAACATGATCACATGAATCCCACAGCCGTTAATGTTGAGAGGTGAGCGGGAGATAGTGACTGAATGTAAAAACTGCCTGTATTTCTCCACAGTTGTTCATTTTGGATGAAAGTTAGGATTACCAGTTGCAAACTTACACCTGTGTCAGTTTTTAAAGATTGCATATGGCATAAATATGTGTTTAAGGATATTGTGCATGTCTGACTCCTCACTGCCTTCATTCAAATATCAGTATTTTAAGATTTTTTAAAAGCGACTAAGAAGGAACCCAGAGAAACTATAAGAAATACTAATGGGACTTGAGAGATTATATTAGACTATGAAAACCGAGGAAAATTCTCTGAAACCTAAGAGAGAAGAATACGTAGTAGAAAACAAGATGAGTGAGACAGGCATCAGGCATCAGAAATGGCGATCCAAGTGCCAAACCCCAACGTAGGGAAACTAAGTTACAGGTATAAGCACAGCAGAGGATGTCAATGTGTTTTTCCTACTGTGAGTACGTTCAACAGGTGATGCTTTCTTGTAATGAGTTTTTCCGCTAGCCATTAACAAGTCAAACAAATTGAGACTGTTTCAAAGGGATCATGTTGGTTAAATGTAATGTAGACTGCTGTAAAGGGTCTGAATATTAGATATTTGGTCACAAGCCTATTAATTTTTTTCTTAAAGTGCATAAACGAGTGCACTAACATTTTATTAATAACAACCATGGTAATTTAGAATGTCATATTACTGTTAGTGTAGATAGAAATCGAGGGCTTTCATTCAATAAAATATAATTAATTATGTAGATTATTAATTTTAAATTAGTATGTAGGCAATTTATCAGAGACAGACTCATTTATAGGTGGTTAGCAGATAATGCCACAAATGTGCACGGGATAGTAAGTCGAGTGATGCTTCTAAAATTAGTTATGTCCTCTTAGAGCTGCGTGAAATGAAAAAAGCTGTGCCCTTATTTTAGAGAAGATGGAGATCTGGAGTATAAAATCTCATGTATTTTTCCAGCTGAAATGAATAAAAATTATCCTGTAGTTTCTATTTAAAATTAAATGGATGACTTTAATTTTTGGTTCACTGCTTCGAAATAAAGGAGGCAGTGACTGACTAGTTATAGTTCCTCTCAGACGTATAAGCCTGCCCGATTCTGTGATTCCGATGATCTATAGTGGCTATGTGCATCAGCATGAGGTAGGTTTATTCCATATACTGATGACCCTAAAGTTTTGAAAGACATTTCTTTCTTACAGTGCTGTGCGTCCAAACTGGGTCACCAAGGAGGTTCTGCTAATCTGTCACTCAGACACTCCATTTAAAAACATGCCCTCCAGAACCACGCAGCCGTAGGAAGAGGGGTGGTAAGTCTTGCTTTGAATTTTCACTGTTCACAAGGGTACCTCTGCTAACATTTCATTAAGGGAAAGTCACATGACCGCATCTAACTTCTAAGGGGGCAGGGAAGAATAATTCTACCAGATACTAAAATACGTTTGAGTTAATTTTTTCCAGCTTTATTGAAATAGAGTTGACATGTAACACTGTGTAAGTTTAAGCGGACGACGTGTTGATTTAATACACATATATTATAAAATGATTAGCACCATAGTGTGAGCTAACGCCTGCATCATGTCACATAACAGGGTGAGAAGATTTGGCAACATCCCCTCCCCCTGCTTCCTGGTAACCACCATTCTGGTCTCTTTCTATGAGTTCTGCTTTTTTAGAACCCAGGTATAATGGATATCATACAGTGTTTGTCTTTCTCTCCTGATACCTTGAAGGTCCACCTATTTGTCGTAAAGGGCAAGATCTCCTTCTTTCTCGTGACTGAAGAATATTCCACTACACACGCGCGTGCACGCACACGCCACGTCTTATTTGTGTGTTCATCTGTTAAGACACTTCGGTTGTGAGCAGCGCTGCAGTGAGCGTGTGAGTACAGGGAACTTTCTCATCTCCAGTCTTCATTTTCTTTGGGCAACTAACCATCAGGGGGCCTGCTGGGCCATACGGTAGCTCTATTTTTAAACATTTTGGGAACCTCCACACTGTTACCCGCAGAGGCTGTACTGATTTATATTCCCAACAACGGTGCACAAGGGTTTCCTTTTCCTCACACCCTGGCCAACTCTTGTTATTTCTTGTCTTTTTTATTTGTACCATTCTCACAGGCGTGAGGTGATATTTACACTCCCTGATGGTGAGTGAAGTCGAGCACAGTTTCATGTCCCCGTTGGTCATTTGTGTGTCTTCTTTGGAAAAATATCCAGTTTCTCTGCTCATGTTAAAAACAGGGTTATCATTATGATTTTTGACACTGAGTTGTATGAGTTTTATTAGCCACTTACCAGACAGGTGATTTGCAAATATTTTCTCCCACCCAGTAGGCTGCCTTTTCTTATTATTGGTGGTTTGGTCTGCTGTATAGAAGCTTTTCTAGTTTGGTGAAGTGCCTCTTCTTTATTTTTTTCTTTTTTTGCCTTTGCCTTTGGTGTCAAATCCAAAAGATCATTGTCAAGACTGATGTCAAGAACCCTTTCCTCTATACTTCCTTCTAGGAGTTGGGTTAAGAACTGAACATGGTAACAACTAATTATTTTCCTTTAATTACTCAAGATGTTGTCATGTCAAAAATGTCATTTTAAGACAGTGATATCATTTAGCTCCTTGTTAAAGGGCAGAAAGAGGCCAGGAAAACCATATGTAATGAGACAAACTTCCAAAAAGATTGTGCAACAGAAAACAAGCTGGTTCTGAGATTACTGAATGAATCAGATGAGGGGCTTAAGCCTAGGAGAGTATTCTGTTTCACGGAGAAAGAATTGACTCTGGGTAACCAGTCTGAGCAAACTGGCCAGAGGTACCACATGGTTGTTAAGAGTAGAAATGTAAGCAGAGACTGACCAGAATGGGCAGGAAAAAGAGAGTTGGGAGCAAGGACAGATGTTAGAACAAGAAGCTGCATAATGACCTGGGTTAAAACAATATCCCACAGAAGACTGCCAGATAAAATCCAAGATTCCCAGTTGTATTTAAATTTTAGACAAGTAATAAATGGTCAGATAGAGAGATAGATGATAAATAGATGATAGATAGGTAGATGATAGATAGATAGATAGATAGATAGATGATACATATTAGAAAGAAAGGTAGGTAGATGTATCTCTAATATTACATAGGACATACTTATACTAAAAACATATTCACTTGTTATATGAAATTCAAATTTAACTGGATGTCTTATATTTTTATTTACTAAATCTGATAACTAATCACAAAGGTACAATAAATCATACAGTTCATAAAGGATAAATTTTGCACTAATGCTTATGGATAATTTTTTTTTAAGTGAGTGCTCAGAATTTTTTTAGTGAGGCTACTCATTCTGGAAAGTCTGTCCTAACCGTTGCAGAGTTTCGACCATTGAGAAACTTTCTGGAGGGCTGAATATAAGTAGAGATCTTCAAATACCCCAGCACATATCCTGAGGATGGCATTCACTTAGATTTCAGTCACTGGGTAAAATGAGAGACTTAGGCTGGTGAGGCTAAAGGTAAATGAGTCAATTTATCAAATAGAAGCAACATTTTATTAATCCTAAATTGCAACATTTGGATTTGACATTTAAAATAGTTGAGAGCAGGGGCGCCTGGGTGGCTCAGTCAGTTAAGCGTCCGACTTCGGCTCAGGTCATGATCTCAGTCTGTGGGTTTGAGCTCCGCATCGGGCTCTGTGCTGACAGCTCAGAGCCTGGAGCCTGCTTCCAATTCTGTGTCTCCCTTTCTCTCTGTCCCTCCCCTGCTCATGCTCTGTCTCTCTCTGTTGCAAAAATAAATAAAAACATTATAAAAAAAAATTTTAAATAGTTGAGAGCAATCTTTCACAGACTGGGTCAAAGTACCTCTAAAGTACACATTAGAGTACACAGTAGACTTCTCAATTATTTTTTGCCTTTCTTGTTTTTATGCGTTAATACACAACACAAAAAATATATATGGTGGTTTATTGCCATTTTGTTAATTTTTTAACAAATGGTGAATCTGTTAAGCTCCTAAATAACAATGTGCCTTGATCAAATGGCAGCACTAAGTTGAGGCAAAAGCACAACCCAATAGAAAAGGTAACCTGACGGGGCGCCTGGGTGGCTCAGTCAGTTAGGCGTCCGACTTCGGCTCAGGTCATGATCTCGCGGTCCGTGAGTTCGAGCCCCGCGTCGGGCTCTGTGCTGATGGCTCGGAGCCTGGAGCCTGTTTCAGATTCTGTATCTCCCTCTCTCTGACCCTCCCCTGTTCATGCTCTGTCTCTCCCTGTCTCAAAAATAAATAAAACGTTAAAAAAAAAAAAAAAAAAAAAAATAAAGGTAACCTGACACAGCCATGGAAAGGACACAATTTTTTCTCACTTTTTTTTTTTTTTTTTTTTTTTTACAAAAAGAAGCCTTTACTTTTTAACCCTTTTCAAGATTTTTATTTTTAAACTCATAATTTCTCATGAAACAGAAAATGTCTGCTCATAGAACTCCATCATTATGTTAGCTATGTCTTTGGATTATAGAGCATTTTAAATGTAAGATTTATATTTTGCAAATTTTAATGTTAAAATTGGATTACCTAAATGTACTTTCTTTTATCTCTGCTTTCATATTATGCAAAATAGGAGTTTTTTCCTAATGCTAATGAGTGTTTTACAATTTCCTTCCTCTCTGTTCAGGGTATTTTTCCTTTGTGCTGCACTTGTAATTACTATAATTTTATATAATAATAGGATGAAAATATATAGAAGTTTCTCACAGTTTATGGCTAATAACTATTGATTTAAATTTGTTGTGTCATATTAAAATGCAGCAAAAATCTAATATCCCAAAGAATAAGCCCTCAGCGGACTTTCAATATCAGATTTATAGATCCTTTAAAGGAAGTTTCCCTTGTACTGACCTCCTATATATGTTGTATATCATCATTTTATGTATTTTATGTATGTATGAATTTTCAAGTATACTTTATTTAATGACCCTGTACTCCTATAAAATGACTCTAAAAAGTTTATGGAAAATTTGAAGGCATATGAAATAAGCAACCGTGTTATTTCATCACAAAACCTCGAACATAAGTCCCATTAGTCACTGTTTAAACATTTGATAAAATGCAACAGACCTGAACACCTATTTTAACACCTACTGGGGGAGGCCAGCAGCATCTGAAGTCATTTGCTCTGTGCTATCAATCAAGAGCCCTCTGAGAGACTGCAAAAATAATGTGCTGACGTGACCCAGAGACCACACTAAAGGCCCATTTACTTTCGTTAGCTTTAAACACACAAATTTAGACGAATGATTCAATGTTCCATCCATCTCTAAGGAGCCACCGAGAGCTCTGTCAAAACCTGCTCTTCCGTGGGTGAAAGCCCATAGATTTGGACCGTATGTTATTTCAGGGATGCCTGGCTGCCTCAGCCGGGAGAGCACGTGACTCTTGATCTTGGGTATGTGAGTTCAAGCCCCATGTTGGGTGCAGAGATTACTTAAAAAATTAAAATCTTTAAAAAAAAATAAATATGTATTTCATGTTTGTAGAGAATGATAATGTTATGGTAGAAGAAAAATGTAAAATGAAGGGTTTTTTTTTCCAGCTGACTTAGAATGAGGTAAATAAGAACAGAAAAGAATAGAAACTTACTTTTTCATTCTCCTGATAAGTACCACCTTGCTCCTTGGAATAGTAATTGGATTAGGGGAAAGAAAATATGGGTCCTCTCCTAGACTTCCCTTATACCACTGGTTCCTGTCTTTTCTATGCCCCTGCCTCCTTCATCTGGATATGTCCTATTCTTCAGGACTGAGTGTTGACATTACTTCCTCCAGGAAATTTTCTACAATTTTTAAGACTGGGCTACAGTCTGTCATTACAAAACCTATAATGCCTTATTTTTTATACTCTATCACATATGACCCATTGTAATGATCACACCATACGAAAATTGCTGTCCACAAATTTCAGCCTCTCTCATCCATGTTTTTGGAAAAAGCAGCACACTATTATTTCAGGCACACAACCATTTTGACTAAATGAGTGAGCATAAATCTGTCTAGCAGAACTCAATTGACTATCTGGACTGTCAAATGAGGTTTAGTACAAGAGTCCTTAGGAAGAGGTAACAAGAGGGAACAATACAATTTCAGAGACCATTATGAATTTTAGGTCATAATGGTTGAGGTTGAAGGTAAATGTCTTCCTCTTGCCTGCTACTTTATATTAGGTCACTAGTAAGATTATTTTACTAAGCATCCTGACAGTGAAGCCTCATCCTATGTAATATCAGACAAATCTGACAACTCTGAAAAAAAAAAAGCTTCTGTTTTTATAAGTAGAAGATATTTTTCCTTTGTAAATTTCCAGGTTTCTAGTATGCACCAAAGTTATGTGATTATGAAAAAAGTATCTTGATTTACAGGGCAGAGAACTAAGAAATCAAGAATATTACTACAAAAAATATACAATTCTGTAAGTAAGAAATGTACTGGTTAAGGTAAGGCTGCTGTAAGAAAAGGATGCAATTTAATACAGCACAAAGAACAAAGAGGCACATTTCTCTTTCAAAACAGTCCTGAAGTGAGTGATAAGGGTCTGTCGATGCAGTTCTGTCCCACGGGGACACCCAACAGCTAAGAGACTCCGTCTCTGCTGGGCGGTTTTGTCCCCGCATACTGGGTGCTGGGATGCTGAGTTGCTACAATAGCTCTGCTCCCGACAGAGGAGGGGGGTAGCGAACAAGGAGAGTGATGGGCGTCACCAACTCACAATTCCACCACATGGAGCTCCCTGCAGAGTTCCGGCAGAGGACTACTAGAAACTTCTACCATTGACAGGGAAAACATTCAGGAGCTTTCAGTAAGAAGAACAGGAATGACCACATCATTCAGGGTACACTTTACCTGGATCATTACTACACTCTGGATCCATTCATCTTTACATGTACATGATTCCACTGTTAAACACATACCGCATACTTATGTAACAATTAAATTGAGTTTGAAAAATAGAAATAAATTAATAATATGATTGTTAATAGATTAATGATAGGTTGCTAATTTTAGAAAATATTATGGAATTTCAAATAAACCATACACTATTTTGCTATAAATCATGGATGTAACAACTGGAAAGATATGTCCTAAATGTTAACAGTGATTAACTTCAGTGCCGGGATTATGAAAGATACTTAGCTTTCTTTTTTAGGTGTCAATATTTTCTAAATTCTCTATCATAAAAATGAATTTATTTGTGATGTGCTTAAGAAACAATACATATCTGTGTGAAGAAAACATATACAGCAATTCTGTAAATACCACTGGAGAAATGAAATTTAAGTACATTCAATTTCAGCTGCCATTTTTGTTGTAAGAGCGAGGATGCACTTGTGCGCGTGCCCAGAGAAGAGGCATTAGATGGAGGGGCAGGGGGAGAGGGGGAGGGGGAATCCCCAGCAGGCTCCACGCTCAGCACAAAGCCTAACATGGGGATCTCGTGCCCCTGGGATCATGACCTGAGCCGAAATCAAGAGTCAAACGCTCAACTGACCGTTCTTTTCCTTTTTCTTTTTCTTTCCAGTACCAAAATAAAAAGTGCTTAAGAAAAGTTATTTGGCATTAGTATCAATATTCTGCTTTCTTTTCATTGCAAAGTTGTTATCATATACCCATAAACAATAGGTAGGACAATTAATTTCAGGGAACTTACAGCTTAAATAAAGTAAACCCAGCTTGTTTTCTTTCTTCCTCATAGAGGAAACAGCTCTCTCTAGCCTATGGATACAACCAGGACGTTTGCCCCTACATTCTTTCTTGACAGGGTAACCCTGGAATGTCCATCGAGCATGCCAAGTGCTCCAGGAATCCCTAAGCAACAACAGAACTGTTAGTGTTACCTGTCAGACTTTCATAAATTGAACTGAGAAGGAAACAAAGAACTCTTGGATAATCGATCACTCACTAGCATAGCACACATCCTGAACTTTCCATGGCTTCCCTTTGCCCCTCAGGTCCTATGGAGTTGACATGGAGACTGGCTCAGGTAAATGTTCAGCAGACTGGATCTGCATCATAGCTGAGATCACTGAGGTTAGCAAATCACCAGTCTTACAATGAGCTTCCCCAAATCTGCTTAATTTTTGTCCCTGAAGAAGACAGCATTTTTATTATTCTGGTCAGGAGATAAATCTGCTCTCTGACCCAAGGTGAGATGCTACCCTGTCTTTCAAGGATGTTGGCTATAAAAATATCCTTGAGAAAATAGTGCAAGATGGCTAGAAAAGCCACAATCACCTCTCAGCCGTGTGCATACTGTTGTAGGTTCAGCTGCGGATCCCCCTCTGCTAGGATTGGCTGCTGCCTGGGAACCTGAACCACTAAATATTTGTCAGGTGAATGACTGCTCTCTGCTGTGGCCCAGGAGATGAGGTGGCCCAGCTCTCCCTCCCTTTGCACATCAATCCCATTGATGTCCACTGGAGAAACATCCCCATCTATGCAGGCATACACCAGGAATAGACAGTATGTAAAAGTAAAATCTCTAGCTTGCAGTGCCTTCTGCCTCGGCCTTTGGCAAGATGAATGACTGGATACTTCAACGTTGTACAAGTGTCACTGATAGTAGAACAGGGGTGGTGAGGGTGTAAGTGACACAGGAGTCCTGCCACATCTTAGTCCTGCATTTCAGTCGTGTGTTTGGAGAGCAGGCACGAGACAGCATGTGGGGGGGTAGGGAAGATGGTGGGTCTCCCTCGTCATTCTTCAGCCGTGGGCAAACCACATGATGCGCAAGGAATTTTGGACCCTCCGCGTCATCACCTACGTACTTATGCAAGACGTTCAAAATTCAAGAAAACTTTACTTCCATGTTTTGCAGGTAGAGATACCGATATAGATGTTCCAAATAATGTAGCAGTGCCAGCATAGACACTAACAACTGCTGGTTGCTTTAAAGAATAGAGATTATCTTCCGAAAGCTGCTGAAGTGTCACCACGATGGCAATCTTGAGAGTGCAGGGACTTTCCCATGATGCCTCCATCTCGCACCTGAAAAAGGTTGAGATTGGTATTCATGCAAGGGAAGTTGAGGTGCAATTGGAAATTCAGATGCCTGCATACTCACCGTTCAGATCTGAGGTTTAAGAACAAAATTTCAAGTAATTGTGTGAAACCGCGAATGCGTGGAGAACGTGAGAAAAATTAAGTAGTGAGGACAAGACTGTTTCTGGAAATAGAAAGCATCTTCTTAAAACGCACGAGGTCGGTATTCGGGGTCGCCTCGATGGAACTGCACGTCACTTCTGACCAGGAGTCACAGAGCTCGCTGTACTCTGACCTTTAGCTTGGTGGCCCTCATCGGAGTGAGAGCGTGTGGGCGACAAGGAACCCACAGAGCTTGGGCTGGCCGGAATTTTTCCTGTGCTCCCGTTTGGTGAGCATTCAGGA
The DNA here is from genome assembly GCF_018350195.1 of Panthera tigris. Lineage (NCBI taxonomy): Eukaryota > Metazoa > Chordata > Mammalia > Carnivora > Felidae > Panthera > Panthera tigris. The sequence continues at coordinate 1,061,228 of NC_056670.1, forward strand.
TGGCATCTGCAGAAGTCATTAGCAAGAGACGATGCTGGACCGTGCTTCCTCTGCCTTTAATACCAAACTTCTAAAATGTCGCCACCACACTTTGAAATAATGGCACTGTGACACCGCTTCATGGTGTTTAGACACATTTTTGGTTCATTCTGGTGTCTCAGATGTTCATTCTGTGATGGCGATATTTTGCTTCAGTCTCAGCTTTGGCTGAATGTGGAGTTTAACCCTTGCTCTTCTGCATTTGGACAATGTGGTTTCACTGCACTTGTAAAGGTAAGTGTAAATAATACTTGGAAATAACAACATTTCTCTGCTGAAGGATTAGAACAACTTTAGACCTGAATTTAATGCAGGAAGTTAAAGGCAAAGGTTTTAGCTAACTTGGCCTTTCTTTGATCTGAGTCCTTAGGACAATTTTCCTTATCCTCACCTGAATTTTGTCTTCAGTTTGGACATATCTCTTAAGCTACCGTTTCTTCAAGCCCCTCAACCTAAAGCTCCATTCCTTCTCCAAAATGAGAAATCCCCTCCCTGAAGATTCTTGTAGGGTCTATGCAATGACCTGGGTTATACAATCTCAAGAAATGTCCATCACTTAGGGTGTCTGATCCTGGGTTTCACTTACCGGGAGTGGATGTTGGGTAGGAGAAGTGGATGCCTGTGCTGATCCCGTGAGTCAGAGAAATCTGTTCCTTTAAATTCAAGTGTCCCTTTCAACACGCCCACCAGTGGGAGCTATAGGCCTACGAATCCTTCATTATCTATGCAGTAAAATAATAATCTATTTAAATAATAAATTTTCTTACAAAGAGAAACATTGATTTTTAAGGGACAGTGAAATGTTAGCTCATAGTAACCAAGTTTACTGCTTTAATAAGGGACCTTCCCCATGTCTGACACCCTGTGTCCTCACCAAAGGTTGGTTCCTATTTCCCCCATAGCTCGGAAGATTCAGAAAGGAATCAGAGGAGGCTTTAAAAATCATGTTTGTTGGGCCCCAGGGACACACTCTCACTTTCTGTGGTTATCAGCCTGCCCATCCATGACCTGCACACTCCTGGTTAAACACCTGCTCCGTCATTATTAGATCTCCCGGCACCCGGCACGCAGGGGGAAAGCTGGGAAGGAGCAAACAAGAAAATTCAGTGTTGGTATTCAGACAGGCATTTCGGGACATTTCACACTAGCAGGGCCCCCAGCGGTGAAGTGATTGCCCTGTGGGTCTCCTCACAGAGGGCCACAATTCAGCAACTCCCTTCCAGGGCTGGGTTACTGCACTTGGCCTGGCCTACCTGAGCAGGACCCTGTGGACTCTGAGACCCCGGAGCCCCCTAAGAATGAATGGACAGCAGAGATGCCCAATGAGGAGGAGAGGCTCCAAGGTAAGATTCTGAGCACACTCCTCGGTCACCTGGAGGGCCCAGCGGACAGTTCTTTGGCCTCAACTCCCAAAATGTCCCTGTGTCCCAGGAGTGGTAGGGTGTCTGGGGTAGACCTGTTGTTCACCAGTGTTTCACTCACTCATTCCTGTGTTCAACAAATGATTGTTGAACTTGTCGTCTGGGACCAGGGGAGTTAACACAACACAAATTCTTGCCATCAGCACACTTCCATTCTGCTAGCAAACAAGGGACAAAACCCAAGGGAAACCTGTAGTACCCCAGACTATAAATGTTCCGTGGAAAATTAGATCCCAGTGGAATGAAAGGGAGAGGCGAGTGAGGCACTTGCATTGTCACTGTCAGTAGAACGAGACTTGAGAATGTAGGAAGGAAGGAGGAGACCAGGTATGATTGTAACTGGGATAAGTAAATCTCAGGCAGAAGAAACAGCATGTTATGGACTGCGTGATTTTTTTTAAGAAAATGTCCTGCGACGTGCATTTTATTCCACATCATCATACAACATGTATATGGAGTCATAACTCTTAAGAAAATGATTTTTTTTCTCTACCGACTTTGTGGGTAGGGCTTAAACCTTTCACTTTAATATGAAGCAACGCAAAGAACAGAAACCCACTTGGATGCCATCTAGTGGTTGTGATGCACTTCAAGTGTGCCAGGTAGAAGGAAAGAAGAGCCTTGGAAGAGCACTGTGACTTACAGCCCTGGACCCTCCACGGTCTCGTCTCGTAGTGAACCTCAAGACAAAATAGAATTCTACACCATACGATACTGAACAGAAGACTGCAGTGGGACCTTGTGTTCAAAGCAGCACCGACCCACACCTGATGGTGTTTCCAACGTTAATCTTCTGTTGGGATGTATGTCCAGAACTTTGAGTACCAACAAAATTCCTATGTTGAAACTCTAAACCCCAGGGTGATGATGTTTGGAAGGAGGGCCTCTGGAAGACAGGTTTAGGTGAGGACGTGAGAGGAGTGGGATTCACAACCTTGTAAGAGGAAGAGACCAGCGCTGTCTCTTTCGCTGCACTGTGAGGGTGCAGCGAGGCGATGGCCTTCTGCAGGCCAGGAGGGCTGTCTTGTCAGGATCCTAATCTGTGAGTACCTTGGGCCTCCCAGCCTCCAAAACTGAAAGGTGGGTTCTGGTTGCTTAAGCCGCCTGGTCTGTGGTTTTCTGTCCTAGTAGCTGACCCTGACTAAGACACAGCACGGACCCAACAAGGCCCTAGGCAAGCATGATGTCTTAGACTAGCGGTGACACGGCAGTGTGACCGAAGCCGGCCCCAGAGAGGCCAGGGTCAGAAAGGAGCATGTTGGAGAAATAATAGAGCAGGAGAGACTTCATACCACGTGAGCCATCACTCAGACCATATCCTTTGAGCAGCTGTAAGGCTTTGGGCAGAGTAGAAAATAATCTTATTTTTGTTTTATTTTTGTGGAAAATCTTTCTTTATCTCATTACTGTAATGTGTATTTTATCAATATAGCCATTCCAGCCTTCTTCATGTTTGTATACATGTCTTTTTTTTATCCCTTTACTTGTAACTTTTTTTTTTAATGTTTATTTATTTTTGAGAGAGACAGAGACAGAACGCAAGTGGCTCGGGGCAGAGAGAGAGGGAGACACAGACTCCGAATCAGGCTCCAGGCTCTGCGCTGTCAGCACAGAGCCCAACGTGGGGCTCGAACTCATGAGCTGTGAGATCATGACCTGAGCTGAAGTCAGACGCTCAACCGACTGAGCCACCCAGGCGCCCCTACTTGTAACTTTTTAAAGTCTGTCTAGTGTAGGCAGCAGATCATTGGGTGATGCTTTCTCATCCATCCTGACCATCTATGACTTTTAATTTATGTATTTAGACTATTAATGTTTAATGTGATTGCCATTATGTCTTTTTAGTTCTATCATTTTGTCTCTCTAATTTTTGCTGTATGCTTTCCTGACTCTTTTTAACTTATTTCAGTATTTTTAAAAAAATATTCATTTTAACTTTTCTATTGTTTGTATGTGTATGTGTGAACATCATTATATTGGTCTTTAGAATTTTAGTTATTAAAATATGCTTCCTGAACTTTCATAATCTTCTTAGAGCTAATGTTCACCTCCTATAAACAGCAGAAACCACTTCTCATATGTGTCCCTTTAATCACCCCATCATCTTTCACTGTATCTACATACTGTTAAAGTGCAAAACACAATGAATAATTTTTATTTGTAAACATTTATATTTTAAATAAATTAAGAAGAAAGTGTTTTTTATAAATGTTCAGATATTTGTCAATATTGGCGGGCTATTATTTCTTTAATATTTTTTTTCTGCCACATTTTTACTCTCCTTTTCTTCTGAGATTCATTAATTATTAATCTGGACATTAAGTCATTTGCTATCATTCCATGCATTTCCAAGCCTCTGTTTCCTATTTTAATGTCTTTTTTTCTTTCTTTTCCTGTAAGTTCTGTTGACCTACGGCTACTTCAGTGACTTTCATCTACTATTTCCATTTGTTAGTGGCCCATATGCTGCAATTTTTATTTCAATATTTAATTTTCATTCCTAAAATTTTATTTTAGTTTTTTTCCATCTTATTTCCCTGAAGAAGTTTTATATCTTTATTTGCTTTGACAGCATTTTTCTTTCTTTACTGAACGTATTCATGATAGAGTTTGAAAGGCTTGTCTTGATCATTCCAACACATGGCATCTGATTGGCATTTGTTGATGGCCCTTTTCTTTGGAAATGGGTCACATTTTTTTGTTGTTTTGTGTTAGGTTATTTTGAATTTATATCCTTAGCACTGTGGATATCATTTTGTGAAGATTCTAAATCTTGCTTCATTCTTTTGGAGAGTGTTGATGTTTTCGTCTTAGCAGGTAATTGCCTAGACTTGTATGAAGCTTCATCTTTCCCACTGTTGTGGACAGAAATCCAACCTCAGTTTAATCATGGAATCCTTTGTGAAGCACGTGGTCCAAGGACCAACCAGAACTCGTGGGGTGTTTATGTACAGATTTTGGGGATTCTTCTCTAGCTTTATCTCTCCAGCATTCCCTATACTCTGGCAACCAGCCACAGCTGCCTGGGCTTCTTTGCTTGGCTTTACTTCTAGCCAAGAAGAAAATCTATTCTAGAAAACAGATGCTCTATCAGAGTTTTAGCAACCTTTGTCACATCCTACATAGCTTCAGCCTGCCTTCTGGGCAAAGACCAAAAAGCAGAGGAGGAGAAATATTGGCATGCTAACTACTTCTCCACAGTTTGACTCCCCTCCCCCCAAAACCTGCTTTTGTTTACTCTCTAGAATACTCAGATTTCTCCAGAATCTATAGGTATTATCTGGTACAGTGTTGGTTTACAGGGAATTTATACTTCCATACTGGAAGTGTCACTGTCTTTTCCACTGAGATTAGACCAACAGAGGAGATGATTAGAAGTCGGGTACAAGGTGGGCATTGAGGTGGTTCAGGTCATAGGGCTTGGTGGTTTTGATCAGTGATAGAGAGGTACAGATACTTTTAGAATATGTTTTAAAGAATGAACCAATAATAATTATTAACAGACTGAATTATTGGTGTGAGGAGGAGAGAAATCAAGAATAACTGCAAATGTTTGTCCAAAGTAGCTGACATTGTTAAGACGCTATTGATTGAGATGAGGAAGACTCCAAAGAAAGAGATTTTCAGGGCTGGCAGAGAATGAATTAGGGTTTTAAGTGTTGATTATGCTATTAGATATCAAATTAGGGATAATAAGTAGAATGCTTAAATATGTCCACCTTTCTAGAGAATTGTTCAGAATTCAGAATTCAATTGTTCAGAATATTCAGTGTTTTGACTTATGACTAAGAAAGTCTAATGCTGTAGAAAATTCAGTAGATGAGGATATTTTGGCGTTCCTCTCTTCCTGATATCATGCGTCTGAACCCACTACCATTCTTTGGTGCTGTGTAAGCCCGTGCTAGTATGTGTTTATCGTGACACAGGATGTTTTACTGAGTGACAGCACAGGACTTGGAGCCATGTTTCCTAGGTTTTAATCCCATTTGCAATCACTAGCTAAGTGACCATATGTATGTGCCTTGGTGATCTTCTGTGTAGCAAGCCACCCCAAAGCTTACTGGCTTAAAATGGCAAGCATTTTATTAGTTCTCATGATTTGGTGGGTTGGCTATGGCTGAGGTGTTTTGTTTTTTTTTTTCTCCTGGTTGTGTTTGGGGTGCCTTCCAGGTCTAGTGAGATGGCAGTTGGAGGAATAACATTAAAGATGGCTTTGCTCTCATCTGGTACCTTGATGGGATAGCTGAAAATCTGGGCTTAGCTTGTCCATGGGACAACTGGACTTTTCCTCTCTCAGGATGGTTTTTCACACGGTCTTTCCATGTAGGATCTCCAGTAGCATAGCCGAACCACTCCCATTTGTTGCAGGACTCCCCAGAATGCAAAATCAGAAGCGACTAGGTCTTCTTGAATGTTATAACTGAACTATCTCTGGGTCTGTTTTCTGTTGGGGCATTATATTGGCTAAAGTGAGTCACAGCATCTGCCCAGAATCGATATACACAAGGATCTAATAAATGGTGGTTTACTGGGGTTACCGCATCAAGTTACTTAACCTCTCTGTGTCTCAGTATACAACATTTAATTGAGAGTGTTAATGTAAATATTACATAAGAGTGTAGTGAAAATCACAAGAATTAATTTATGAAAATCACAATGATACAATGGCATACATCCAAAACATGTTCATTATTATTTATTTTAACTATTTAAAAACATACTTTGTACAGCTTAGTACTGGAGTGTATTGTTTGCCATCTGACAAATTTTTCTCTGGTCCACAATGCAACAGTATTTTTGCGTTTCCTTTATTCATTATGTTTTATTATGTGTGACTTCTGTATTCCCCAACTTAAAACTAATGAAAGAAAAGCTATTTGGCATGACTGAAGGCATCGGATCCTCAAAACAAAAGGCTCTTTGAAGGGGATTTCAAAAGAAAACTTCCAAAAACTTTCCTTGTGTCATTTTTAATCTAATTGATTTATTCCATCATCTAAGCAACTTTTTGATAATGCTTTATACAGCTGGATTCTGGATGGATTTTATATCATAAAATGCCCTTGTCTATTTGTGGCTCTTGACTTCTTTTTGGAGTAGGTCAAAAATTCATAGAAATCCTTCAGGCATCAAAGTTCAGATAAAAAACTGAGATGGAAGGGACTTTAATGCTGGTCTCTTCTTGGTTCTGTCTCCTGAGAGAACATCTGTGGGCATGAAGGACTTCTATGGTGGGTGAGAATAGGGTGCGTGTATTTGCAAATCTTAGCTCATTTTCCGGGATGTAGGGTGGTGATTAGAACCTCTGCCTACTCCCCTCTCCTCCACTGACTAGACAGACTTCAGTCATTGTCCCCACAAAGGAGGCTGTACTAGGGGAGACAACACAACTCAGGCCCCTGAGAAGTTCTCTACGACATCTCTCTGATGTCTTCCCTCTCACTTCAGCAATCAGCCTGGTTTTTATGTATTTTTTATGTTTTATTTCTGTGTAAGATTTTTTGAATAAAAAATTTGCCAAGCTAAAAAATAGTTTTAAAACTACTTTTTCCAAACATCTTCTGTAAAATTTAATTATATATTCTTATAATTAGGATTAAAATGCCTCTGGTAGGGTTGAGAGGATTGGGCAGGAGGGGCGCCTCACATTATAAATGATTTGTTTCCTAATAATGTAAATCCAGGGGAGGAAGGGGCAGTTCTGTGAAAAGGGACAGAGAGGCATAGTTCTGAGACACGTGACACTGTAGAGTTGGGCAAACCAAGGAGATTCACATGGAGAAATGTGTTAGTAGGCAGAGTGATATGAGGATTAAGTTCTCAGGAGGAGGTGACTGAGTGGGTATTTGAAGACATGACTTGTATAATGACAAAGATACAACACTGACAAAATTACTTTAAAAACATGCCTTGAGGAAACATTCTCTGAAATGACGTGGCTCTCTCTCCAAACTGCACAGGCTCTAACTCATGACCAGCCCCTGACGAGGTCAGTTTGGCCCCCAGAGGGCCCGTAGGTGCTGTGGGATGTGTGTAGCTTCGGGGAGATGATGATTGGCTTCCGGGTTGGGCTCACTGGTAACTGAGTGAGGTAATAGTCAGCCGGGGCTGCTGTGACAAGATGTCATAGGTTGGGAGGCTTACACAACGGGACTGTATTTATCACAGCTCCAGAGGCTGGGACATCCCAGATCAGAGTGTCTGCAGGGTCAAGGTCTGGCGAGAGCTCTCCTCCTGGTTTGCAGAGGGCTGCCTTCTTCTTATATCCTCACAAGGAAGAGGAGAGGGAGAGAGAGACAGCACATTCTCTGGCTTCTCCTTGTGAGGATACTAATTCCACCATGGTGCTCCACCTCCCGACCCAATTAACTCTTGTTGTGATTTTGTTTAATTAGCATTTGTTAGGTAATGCCCTGGGGTGTCAGATGGTGCGCCAGGGTTCAAAAAATAGCACAAAGGAATTGAAATAGAGAAGTCTGGTTAAGGCCAAACTGGTCAAATCAAACCAAAGAGAGAGGGGTTTTGGTAAGGTTCATCATAGTGGTCTCGTATAAGGGAAGAGCCCAGGAGGAGACGGGAGGGATTATCACAATGGCGGTTGGTGGACTCATATCTGGAGCGTACATTCACCTGTCACTCTGTTTGCTCATATGCAGATCATGAGCTGAGCGGAGGTCCGGTGACAGTTCAAGGCCGCTCAGAGTGATGCTGAGGTGACAATGTTGTAGAGTAGTTTAGCTCAACTCAATACCTGGCAAAGGTCTGATCTCCAAATACCCCTACACTGGGAGCTGGGGCTACAACAGACGAACTCTTGAGGGAACACAGTTTAGTCCATAGCAAGTGCTTATTACGCGAAATATATACTGTTAAAAAAACCCAAAATTCAAATGAATATATTTTAAAGATCTTGCTGGTTTTACCCAACAATTCTTGAATTGGTCAGCATCCAGTCTAGCAGCTAGAAAGGAGCTTCAAGGAGCTGTACAAAAGAAAGAGTTTTATAGACAGACAGGAACAGAAACAAGGAAATTATACTAGGCAAAACAAATCAAATGAAAAGCAGGTTCGTTATTTCAGGGTCACTGTCCTAGTAGGGCATGGCAGACGTGTCACCCAGTGCTGGTCAAGCAATTTAAAATCCGATTTCTGGGACAGCCAAAACCAAAATAAGGTCTTGGGTTTAGCATAAGTGACTCTACTGTGGGCCTGTTGTCTTATTTTTAACACTATAGTCCAAATGCTGTATTTTTCTCATTGACTATTTTGAAGACAGAAGAGAGATTTATTCTTTACGTCTCTTATTAGGAGATGTTCGGGGCTATTTGAGGGACAAAAAGGAAAAACATTCCGCCGCACACACCCAAAGGGTGTATTGTAGATAATGTTCCTAATCATGGACTAATCACTATAGCAACAGTCAGTGGTGTTCTTAAACCTCAGAAAAAAACAAAAGAAAGGAAAAGTAATCCACGGAACTAAATGGTTAGCTAGTTTTCCTTTAATAAAAAAAAATAATAAGTTCCTGCAGATGAGTTTTATACTTTGGATGTCAGGAGTTAAAGCAGTAAATATCAGAGGCATAAAGACTGAGGAAACTTCCAGAATTCTCTTATCTTGCAGCTGCTGGGTGTGAGTCAGCATTACCACATGCAAATGGGCGTGGTTGTGCTAATTCCTCTGTGGGCGTTTTAGGCACAGGGAGGTGCTGTGCGGTTTCTGTGCTCCTCCAGAGGCCCCAAGGCGGGCTCCCCACATAAGTCACTTTCTCCGGGACTGGCTCCTCTGTGCGAGTTCGTTCCTCACGGCAGGGACACGTTGGCGTGGTGTAAGCGAGGGACTCTCACTCACCCGGGACCCTCAAGGTTGGGCAGGTGCTCCGAATGTTTATGAAATGTTTGGAACTACAATTGCTAAATTATACGCCTGGAACCATACGGTCAAACAGAAAAGGCTTTTATGAAACCAAACCTCTGCTCTTACTCACTGTCTTATATAAGCTAATAATAAAAAGAAGATATTTCTTATTTGGTCATTAACACATATTAACACATATTAACACGTATTAATGTGTCATTAACACAGATTAATGGAAGAATTTTCTCTCTCCAGCAGAAAAAAGAGCCAATGTCTCCTGACTGAATACTTACTGTGATGGTTAATTTCGTGTGTTGACTTGGTTGTGCTGAGCAATGTTCAGACAGCTGGTAGACCGTGGCTTGTGTGTGTGCGTGAGGGTGTGTCTGGAAGAGACATTAGAAAGCCATCAGCCGATCTGAGGATGGCTCGAATAGAACGAATAGAACGGGAAGGCAGAGGCTGGTGACTTCTTCCTTTGCCTGATAAGTCGTGCGTCCTTCCGGCTCCTGGACACCAGGCTTCCTAATTGGGGCTTTTGAACTCGGCCTGGGGCTTCCACTCTCCCCACACACCCCCAGTTGTCAGGCCTTTGGATGGGGATTGAATGCACCTGGCTTCCCCGCTCTCCAGCTCACAGAGGACGGAGTGTGCCCTTCTCAGTCTCCATAACCGCCCGACTCAATCTTATAATAACACCCTCTTCCACATGTCTGCGCTTGTATTCATCCTGTTGGTTTGGTATTTCTGGAGAACCCTGACTCATGCACTTATGGAGCTTCAAGTACCTGAGTTATGAGAAGAAGTTTCCCAATTATTTTTCAAGGCCCTCTGATAACATTTTGACTCTTAAAAATAAACTCGAAAGTCTTCACTTCACTTCCCAACCTGCCCTTTTCCCGCCCTCAGTGTATGGATTCTGGGAGGGTTGAGTGGTTTTGAGTGATGGGCAAGGAGTGAAAAGAAGGTCTGACTTCTGTTTTTGGTGTGGGGGAGAGGGTCCTCCTACTTGCAAGCATTGTGCATGCGTACACACACACACACACACACACACACAAGCAAGTGCACATATATGCATGCACACGTGCATGCACACACACTTTTTTCGAAAGCATACCTAGTTATTTTATATGCTTTGCTGTTATAACTAGATCTAGTAGAGCTTACTGGCTTAAATCATTATTTATCTACCATCTAATTATGTTCATTAGAATTCTGGAGTTTTGGAAAGGTGTGTGAGAACATCGCTGCTCCTAAAATCGTAAGCATAGCTGGTGGATGTGAGCGATCGGAGTCGGGTACAAATAACTGATCCATCCACACGTCCTGCTTTAATCCTAAACCCAGACCAGCCACTGCCCTTCTGTCTAGCCTTGTTCCAAACCAACACCAGATTTTCCATTCTGATCCCATGATACTTCAGATAGATTTGGGCAACCAAGACAAGGTCCAAGAACATATCTTGGAAGACAAGATCACCTTTTGTAAAGCTGATCAGTAACTCAACTTTTCTCTCTGTGTTTAATGGACTGAAAGTTATTTACCTTCCCCTTTTCAGGAATCGCTTAATAGGATATGGGGTGCATGAGGGCAGGAACTTTGTCTCTCTGATTGCTTGCTGCATTCCGACAACCTAGCAGAGAGCTTGGGTCCTACTCAGTACTCACTACATATTAACGACTGCCCGACGTTCTGTTGGCATCCGTGCAGGATAGACTCGAGCAAGGTCCTGGGGGCCTGTGGTGACTTTTCCTGACAGCATGAGAAGGGCAAGGGCCAGCCTTTCTGGTCGGTATTGGTGCTGTAGTCTGAGCACACCCCGTGGGAGATGCGCATGCAATTTTCACTGCTTTTTCTCTGCCGCTGGGATAAAACTAGCATAAATAGAATTAGAATCAAATCTATTTTAAATGTCTAGTGAAATAATGAAACTAGCTAATGATCTTCAGTGGGCCCTAGCATCACAAAAATGAAACACACATAATACTTAACCTCTTGATTGATACATACAGGATCAGAATGACACAGTGTATCAAGAAGGAAGGAAGGAAGGAAGGAAGGAAGGAAGGAAGGAAGGGAAGAAAGAAGGAGGGAGAGAGGGAGGGAAAGAAGGGAGGCAGGAAGGAAGGAAGGGAGGGAGGGAAGGAGGGAGGAAGGAAGGAAGGGAGGAAGGGAGGAAGGAAGGAAGAGAGGGAGGGAGGAAGGAAGGAAACAAGGAAGGGAGGGAGAGAGGGAGGGAAGGAGGGAGGGAGGAAGGAAGGGAGAAAAGTAGAAAGGAACAAAGTGTAACTTCCAGTTTAGAGAAAATGCAAAGTTGGGAGAACATATAAATGATTCCTTGCAGGGATGTAATAGACAAAATCCAGAACATAGGGACACTACAGGAGAGATGATCCGGGATCTTTAACAAATAAGTTAAAACAGAATTTCATCAACAGATGTTGGTGCATGAAATTTCTTTGGACACAACTGGGAAAATCTGAACTCAGGCAGCATATCTCATGGTATTAATCACTTATATTTTATCTTTAGTTTTAAAATATTATTGAATTTATGTTTTTGAAATGGGCCTTTTCTTTTAAAAATAAGCACATACATTTTCAAGAGAAACTTGTTAGGATTTGTAGAATTTACTTCAAGACAATCCACTTTAGAAATATAAAACAAGACTGGACTTTTTTGGTCACTTGGTAATGGCTGTATGAGGGTTTGTTGTCTATTTACAAATAGACTGCTACAATAGGGTTTGTTGTCTATTTACTCCAGTTTTGTTTGTGTTAGAAGTTTTTCCATTGGAGGGGATACCTAATATTAAAAAAAACTATAACCGCCAGCATTATCTTCAGGGGGAAAAAGCTTAGTAAGAGCTGAGCTGCATAAGAAACAGTCATAAATATATATTTATTGTCTAGGCTTCATGAATAATGCCTTGGAAATGAGCAAGCTTCTTTATTATTAAAATAAATAACTTCTCTGGAGATTTTCATGTGTTGCCAGAAAATTGATATTAATTAAATCTAAGCCTCCTCATCTAACATCTAGTTCACAGAAAATGCAGGGCGGGGGGTGGAAGGGAGCACGTTAAATAACCCCTGAATGTGCCACCAACAAATCCACAGTGAAGGGACTTCAGAGTACGGCTGATGTAGTGCTTGTCAAATATAAGTCCATAACTGTGCTGGTTTGGGGGAGACACATCAACCAAATGCAATATTCAAATATTGTTCGATCGATTCAGATACTTTTATCATCTTTGGAAAAAAAAAAAAGAAAGGAAGAAAATACTGGAAACTAATATTGTCCTTCTGACTACAATCATCCTAACTCCTCGTCACCTTGTTTTTCCCTAAACAGAGACATATTTGTAACCAAGTTTTTATCTACTGTGCATTCCAATGGACTCTCAGTAAGCCGTATAACCCCGGGTACTGAGCATAAGCTAGTTTTGTAGGAGATTCCCCCAGGAGAGTAGTATGCAGCATTTTAACAATAAAGAGCCTTGTCCATCGCCCAGAAGAACAGAGGCATTTCTTTTCCACAGCATCCCCAGTTCTTTGGGAAGTGCCTGGCACATAGTAGGTGCTTAGTAAATGCTTGTTGAGCATCCACATAAATTGAAAGATAAATGAAGCCTCTCAAACAAGGAGAGTCCCTTCCTGAGCTTTAGTGTATTCTCCGAGGATTCCTCAGTCTTCGTGCCGTGTATCAGTTTGACAAATGCTCCAAAGATGCCTTAACCCAGTGGCTGCAACGTAAGCTCGAGGTGGGCGCCCACCGCAGACGGTGCTGGGGCTATGGCCAGGAGTCCGCTCCTGGGACTCAGGAGGGATGTGGACGTGTTGCCATGGCTACCAGCAAGCTGTCTCCTTCATTCTCCTCCCTGTTGTGTGAGTAGTTCTGGCTTTACCGAACTAGGGGCTGGCTGAGGGTAGTCACCTGACTGGCTGATCTGGCATAACGCACAGTTGAGGAGGCCAAGCAGTCAATGTGAATAAAACACATTCTGTGTTCACAACATGACTAACCCAGTGATATTTGCATTAGGAATTCTGCTGTGTTATTCTAGACATTTTGACGTGAGCCGTTATGTAGGGGATGGACATGATCTCTGGGTTTGGAGGGCAGAGACTCGGTCCTGAGTTCCATCTCTGCCATTGCATCCCCAGATCATCGTGTTCTGCTTATTTCTTCTCTCCTGGCCCAAGGTCCTAACTACCAAAAAATAGAAGTTTGATGTAGGTGATAGCTCAGACTCTATTTAATCGTCACATTCCCGTCACTATTTCACGTGCTGAACCATTCTCCTGAAAATTATACTTAGATTGTCAGCGAAAGTAGAATACAGAAATTTTTGCCTTTTAATGGCCATTTAAAGTACTTGGCCCAATTAAAAGGAAGTGGGCAGGTTCCCAACAAAGTTGAACTTTTGTAAAGCACATGGTGTATGTTGGAGAACAATAGATCTTGGTATCCTGTGGTGTCTCACAGCAATATGCGCAAAGTGCATTTCTTTGTACCGTAACACTCATGAAAGAAAGACCAAAAGTGTCCCCTTTCAGATCAGATACAAAGCTGAAGTTCATATCAGAGTTTGCTTTTCTTAAGCATTTTTTCAGCCAATGGCATTGTATCAACATATGGAGGAATCAATCATGAAAGAAAATGAAGACAACAAGGAGAGAGAGAGTAGCATCTTTTTTCTCATTGTTAATAAGCAACCACCTGTTTTCAAAACTCCCTTTGAGTTTAATCCAGTATAAGTGGTTTTAAGATATGAGTTTTCCAGATCCAGCTTTCAGAAGGTTTAGCTGCTGTCTTGGAATTAACATGTCAGCAACCCGAAATGAGTTTTTCTACTGCTCGGAGGGCCTCAGAAGCTGACTGATAGAATATTAAACATTTGAAGTTGTGTTATCCAGTCCCCTTGGTCTGATCACGCCTGCTCTGAGATAAGTACCTGACCCAGGTGACATAAAGCAGTTTAGTGCTGACTTCCTGACTTCAGTGCAATTCCCTAGAAGAATCCAGCAAAACACCACTTGTGTTTAAAAGAGATGATTGTAAATTAACCTTGGAATAGCTGAATTAAATAAAATGCATCATCATTAGCCAAATTTCAACTCATGCTTTAGTGGTTCTGAACTAATTAACGTCAGCTGTGATTTTTTTTTTTTAAAGTCACAGTGTAGGTGATTTGGAGAAAATTAGCTTTTTGTTGGGTCCTCGTAATAATTTACTATCTGGTACGTAACTATACCAAGAAAGGAAAACATATTTGTTTTATGGCTCCTTAAAAATGTATTTCTGGATGTAGGGCAATAAATCCTTTGCATACTTACTCATTATAATTCCACATTTCCTTACACTATTCTCCATGAATTAAAAAAAATCAATGTTAGGGTAAGAATTTTTTGCAAGCTTCTGATTCTGAATTCCAAAATTTAAGATTCGGGGGATAATTTAGTGATCATTATATCAAACTAACTCATTTCAAATATGAACAGAAAAGGGCAAATGTGGATGAATGATTTGCCTAAGATTGTATATACCTAAGTAGTGAGGTTTTCAGGCTTGGCAAAAAAATATCTAAAAGGAAGTCCAAGGCTAGTCCTGGTTTATCAGGGTGTTATATCTCCCCAAGCCAGACTGCTTACCTTGATATCGATTTACCATCTTCCGGGAAATTATCTTTTCATCCTCCCGACCTTCTTCACTGTTCCTGACGCGTTGTGGTTTACCGCACAGAACCCGGTCTCTTCTGGCTTCAGATCGCATCACCTGCCAGCTGTGTGACCTTGGCCAAGTTACCTAAGTTCTCCATGACTCATTTCCTTCTTGTGCTCAATGGAAATAATTACAGACTTGAAAATGAAATAGATGTAAAGCACTTAGTACAGAGCAGGGAAAGTGACAAAAGGTAAACAGAGTAATGACGTCCTGATCATGGTTGTGGTCATGATCTTCATCACCAATTTGTACTTATGAGCTACCTCCAAACAAATCCTCCACACTCACACTATCTTCCTTTAAAATATGCTTTTATTTTTTCTCTATTTATTTATTCATTTAATCCAAGTTAGTTGACATATTGTGTAATAACGATTTCCAAATGGAATTTAGTGATTCATCACTTACATGTAACACCCAGTGCTCATCACAACAAGTGTCCTCTTTCATGCCCATCACCCATTTAGCCCATCCCCCCACCCAACACCTCTCCATCAGCCCTCAGTTTGTTCTCTGTATTTAAGAGTCTTATGGTTTGTCTCTCTCCCTCTCTCTCTCTCTCTCTCTCTCTCTCTCTCTCTCTCTGTTTTTATCTTATTTTTCCATCCCTTCCCCATGCCCATCTGTTTTGTTTCTTTTTTTTAATTTTTTTTAATCTTTATTTATTTTTGAGAGAGAGAGACAGAGCATGAGCAGGGGAGGAGCAGAGAGAGAGGGAGACACAGAATCTGAAACAGGCTCCAGGCTCTGAGCTGTCAGCACAGAGCCCGATGCACGGCTCGAACTCACAAATGGTGAGATCATGACCTGAGCTGAAGTCAGATGCCTAATTAACTGAGCCACCCAGGTGCCCCACACAGTCCAACTTGTAACTGGATTAATTCAGACAACTCCCCACTCCCACACCCCAGCACTAACATCACCAGCAGAGGAAGATGCACCCATTCCAGGCATGAAAACTATTGGCAGACAGTAACAGATCAAACGTGTCTTTGCTGGGCTGTTCAGTAAACTCAACAAGGCCAAGAAAGGAATCAGAAACTTGAAGGCATGTCAGTAGAAATTACCCACACTAAAATAAAAGATGAAAAATGAGTGAGGAAAACAACAGCAATGGAGTATTCAAGACCTGTGGAATGATATTGAATCTTCAAACATGTAAATAATCAAAATCCCAGAAGAGAGTGATTATAGGGTAGAAGGGATATTTGAAGGTACAATGGCTGGGAATTTTCTAAAATTAATGTCAGACAGCAAACCACAGATCCAAACACTCATGGAACAAGCAGGATTTTTTTAAAGTTCATGTCATTTCAAACTTCCTGAAAAGCCAAGACAAAAGAGGAAATTTGTTAATTGTGTTTCAATTTTTTAATTTCTTCACTATTTCTGCTTGTTCCATATTTCACTGAAAGGTTTATTAAATCTTCCATAGTACTTTTTCTTGGTTTAGTACTTTTTCTTGGTTTAGTACTTATTTTTTGGTCAAGGAAATATATAAAATATATTTTAGGCCATGCTATTGTATACATAGGGGTTTAAAACCACTGTCTATTCCTGATAGGTTGTACCTTTTATATTTATCTTATACACTTCTGTATCTATTTTGGTGATTTTTGTCTTAAGGTCTCCTTTAACATCAATCACTAAGCTATATGAGTTTTCTTTGTTCACTAGTTGCATGGAATATCTTTTCCCACTCCTTAATTTTGAAGTTTATTTATTCATATTTAAAGTTTGATTCTCATACCATAGTATGTGTTTTCTATTTGGTCTGAAATCTTTGTCTTTTATCATTTAGTATAATTTCTGATACACTTGGATTAAAATCTACTATTTATTTTTTAAATGTTCATTTATTTTTGAGGGAGAGAGAGTGTGTGAGCAGGGGAGGTCAGGGAGAGAGGGAGACACGGAATCTGAAGCAGGCTCCAGGCCCTGAGCTGTCAGCACAGAGCCTGATGTGGGGCCCAAACTCACGGACCATGAGATCATGACTTGAGCTGAAATGGGACACTCAACCGACTGAGCCCCCCAGGTGCCCCTATTTAATTTTTTTTAATTTTTCACCTCTTCTGTATTTCTTTTTACCTCCTTTTGGATTAATCAATTATTTTAATGTTACTAAATTAAAATTTAATATGACTAAATTAAATTTCTAAATTAAATTAATATTAATAAATTAAACAAATTTGTCATATGTACTTTTTTAAACTATTGTTTTAACATTTCCTCTAAACAACAAACATATTTAACTTATTAAACCTGATATAAATTAGTACTTTTACCGTATCTCAGATGATGAGGGGATCTTACAATATTTTAAGTGCATTTGCTGCCACCCCATCTATTTACCATTGCTGTCTTGTATTTAAATTCCACATATATTTGAAATCTCACAAGACATTTTCAATATTATATATATATATATATATATATACACACACATTTATTCTTTTCTTTCTTAAAATCTGCATTTCCATGGTTTCTGTCTAGTATTATTTTCATTTTGCTTAAACAATTCCATTTAGTAACGGAATTATTAAGTTGGTGGAGAATCTCTGGCAGTGGAGTTGCTCAGTGTCTGTCTTCCTGAATACACATTCCAACACTACCAAAATCGTAATAATGTTTTGTTTAAATATCACCAAAAGAAACTCTGACTTCAGTTTTTCCTTAATTCTACATCTATTATTGAGATCAAACAAGTGATACAGAATTATGAACAAGTAATATCACCTTTTTTTTTTCTCAGACAAGGAGTTGTTTCTGGTTTTGTGTTTTTAAAATATCAGGCACAGTTCATCATAAAGACACAGTAGAATTTTGTGGGCAGCTCCTAAGGAAGAGACCAAAGACATTTAGTGTTTGCTTGAGATAGAATCTCATTCTAAAATTATGTTTTTTTTTCTTCAGCAAATTAAAGGTGTCCCTTTTTTGCCTGTCTTGCATGATTAGTGACAGCAGATATACTGTGATAATAATCTTTTGCTTTTTGCCTTTTGTTTACTATGGTTTGAACATAATACGCCTAAGTATGGATTGGGAAGGTATGGCGTGTGTGTGTGTGTGTGTGTGTGTGTGTGTGTGTGTGTGTATGTGTTGTTTGTAGTAATTTTGAGGTCTCTTTAGAGCGTGAACAAGTTGTATTTGTGTGTATATGGGGGCTTAAGTGCTTTAGGTAAAAATTCTTGTTACGTCTGCTCTCTTACACACAAAACACACAATATATGTTCTTTTTTAAACTGTCAGTATATTTAGGAGATATTTATAAATCATTACATAAAAAAACCCTCATTAAATGTATTCGCCTGGGGCTCCTGGGTGGCTCAGTCGGTTAAGAGTCCGATTTTGGCTCAGGTCATGACCTCTCTGTGAATTCAAGCCCCGCATTGGGCTCTGTGCTGACCGCTCAGAGCCTGGAGCCTGCTTCAAATTCTGTGTCTCCCTCTCTCTGTCTGCCCCTCCCCCTCCCCTGCTCACTCTCTCTCTTCCTCTCTCTCTCTCTCTCCCTCTCTCTCTCTCAAAAATAAATAAACATCAAAAAATTTTTAAATAAAACAATATGTTCTCCTATTATTTTAAATTTTTTTTTTCAACGTTTTTTATTTATTTTTGGGACAGAGAGAGACAGAGCATGAACGGGGGAGGGGCAGAGAGAGAGGGAGACACAGAATCGGAAACAGGCTCCAGGCTCCGAGCCATCAGCCCAGAGCCTGACGCGGGGCTCGAACTCACAGACCGCGAGATCGTGACCTGGCTGAAGTCGGATGCTTAACCGACTGTGCCACCCAGGCGCCCCACCTACTATTTTATTTTGTGGATATTGCCAAGCACTATTAATGTCTGCCATAGTTACCAGTATTTATTGTGTAACTACTATATGCCAGGCTCAGTGCTAATAGGCTCAAATGTTGAAGTTACCATAGGGGGTAGTTATTAATAAATAACTGTTTAAAAGAAAAAAACTAAGGCATATGTAGGTTTAGAATTTGCCACTAGGCCACACAGCCAGTACGTGGTACAAGACTTAAATCCACGGTCTGTGTCCTGCAGAGTCCCTGCTTCCATCAAAGAAGTTGGCGATAAACAACGGTTGATTTGGATAAACATCACATCCAAACGCTTGTGGATGGTTGACTCTCATTCAGCTTCCTTGGGGAAAACAATACTGTTACCTCAGAGCGGGCTTGGAAAACATCAACAGAAGGATACGTCCCGTGTCATGTGTGGAATGAAGCTTTGAGTGCCGAGTTCGGGAACTAGCTACTTATTTATTAATCAGTTTATTTTTTTCTGATGCCTGTGATGGTGGAGGAAGAAGTTGCCTACGGCCTGTTAGTTGGGATGTTTACGGTGGAAAACCCGGCGCCTGTAAAACAGCTCATGCTGCCGGATGCGAAATGAAGATGTGGGTAGTTTCATTGTACTTGCTATGAGATTTTCGACATTAATAGCGTGACATCGTAGACGTCATGACCGGAATAATACACATTTTGTAGTAAAAACAGCCTTTTGTTACAAAGCAGTTAAAACTTGTTGGAGGACACATTGAGCCTTAAGTAACTGAATGTTTTGAAATGAAGCCAGACACGTGACTTACAAAACAAGATCCCAGGGATCGTCTTCTTAAGTTTGGTCCTAGCATATTTTGTTGGGCGGATACTGTCTGAAAACCAAAAAGAAGTGATTTTTGAACTGGTTCTGCCATCTGATGCACATTTATAGTGTTTCTCAGAAGTTAGAGCTGACATTCCAGTAAAGAAAGTGTGAGGTGGGACACATGTGCTCATATGTGACACATTTTGTTTGGGACTCGGCGGGCGAGCGTCTGTCGTGTGGGAGATGCCGTGTCAGTGCTTCACCCGCGGTGACAGGGAGGCGTATTGGGAGTTAGAACAGAATTGAGATTCTGAGGGCTGCCCAACTCAACTAAGTCTTGCTGAGTGAGTTTTGAACTTGGAATTGTCCTACCACCATGACACTCACCAAGTGAGCTTATCCTAGGACTCTAAACCAGACTGAAAGAGACCAGCGGAGGGTGAGGACCGTGCTGGCTGTTTTCGTGTGCCAACCTGATGGGACCACGGGTGCCCAGGTATTTAGTAAACGGTTACCCTGTGTTATCTGTCAAGGTGTTTTTCAATGAGATGAATGCTTGAATATTTTCCTCAGCAGACCGATTGAAGTCGCTCGCCTGCCCCTCTAATGTGGGTGAGCCTCACCCAAGCAACTGAAGGACTGAGTCGAATACAAAGGCTGCCCCTTCCCCGGAAAACGAGAGGGAACTCCTGTCCCTCTTCAAGCTAAGACATTAGTTTTATTCTTATTCTTTATTCTTTGAGTCTTATCTTATTTAAGTTATTTAAACATGGCGTCTGTAATTGTCAACTGTCTTTATAACCATTTATTTATACACATTTAATTTAATTATATACATTTTTGGTGTGTACCTATTTTATTTAAATCCTTGAACAGATTATTCCCTGACATGAAACATTTTTCCCGATAATTTTATTTCCCTCCTCATGGAATCCTTTAGAGAAGTCACAGCGAAACACTGCTATCAATAAAAAAGCAATTGGTATTTTAAGCCATAATCACATAAGAGCCTCGCCACTGCCACTGGCTATTGATTGCAGCCTGAAGGGTCCGCCCCTTCTTTTCTGGGGTCTTACGGCCATTGCTTTCTGCTGTCAGCGAGGCTGAGTCCACGTCTGTGCCACGGGCACATCCCACGGACACAGGGGACTGAAAACTGAGTTTCCTTCATTAAACTCCCTTGGGTTCCCTGACCCGACTGTGGGATCACCAGGGAATTATACTCTGTAGAGAGACTTCACTTCTTTTTGAAGACAGTCACTGCAGAAGGTGTGTTTAATTCACTGCAGTTACTGTTGAATGTCACCCAAGATAACACATCCACTGGTGGGAGCATGTGCTCTACACAGAGGTGTGACAGACGCGGGTCTATGGCGGCCTCAGTCAGGATGACCAGGTCATCTGAAGTTACATGGGGTCCTTACGTCCCCAGGACCAGATAAGACAAACGTTAATGCTTGCTCATACCGTCCGCGCATCACTAACTGGCTGGAGGCCACTCTCCCTGTTTTCCTCATTCTGAGGAGGCAGATGAGATGTTCAAAGTGGCAGGACAGAGAAACAGGGGACATGGACCGTGCCCCAGCTCCTGACCCCACCCAGAAGTGACACCTGCTCATATTCCATTGGCCGGAGAGAATCATGGGTCCACACTTCACCCGAGTCAGGACAAGGAGAATATTTGTTCACAAGTATTTCCCAATGACTACTAAGCTGGGTATGTATTAGGACATCTTTTAGGGACGTCTTTTCTGAGGATAGTGACTGTGGTAGTAATTTATATCCCGTAATTTCAGGGCGGTAAGGGCCCCCGACCATAGCCTTCTTAGAGGAGAAGCTGGACTCCAAGCCCACCACTGGGAATGTCCATTCAGGCACCAAAATCTCCATGAAAGCTCCCGTTCGAGTTCCCCTGGTTTCAGTGTCAAGTTTTAAAATGTGTGAAGGGGGGCGCCTGGGTGGCTCAGTTGGTTGAGCGACCAGCTTCGGCTCAGGTCACGATCTCACAGTTTGTGAGTTCGAGCCCCACGTCGGGCTCTGTGCTGACAGCTCAGAGCCTGGAGCCTGCTTCCGATTCTGTGTCTCCCTCTCTCTCTGTCCACAACCCCCCCCCCCAGCTTGTGCCCTGTCTCTCTCTCTCTCTCTCTCTCTCTCTCTCTCTCAAAAAGAAATAAACACTAAAACAAATTTAAAAAATAAAATAAAATGTGTGAAGGGATCCTCTAGTTTGGGATTTTAATAATAAGTATTACTTGTACAACACAGAGTCCACGAAGAGACCCGGGGACAGTTTGCTGAACCTGTAATAATGGTGGAGGACACATCACGGTAAACCTAGTGAGCAGTCTCCCCCTCATTTCCAATCCCAGGGGACCCTTGGCACCGAGTGGCTGATGGCCCCCAATCTCTGCATCATCTCGACGTTTCATTCAGGCAGCTGCTTCCTTTATGCAGTTTGCTCCTTACGTGCCACACTGCTTCAGCCAGGCTGTGGGTGTTAATCCTGAGAATTCCTAGGGTCTCCAGCCGCACACGCAGCCAGAGGCTTTAGCAACACCGTCTTATGACCTGCAAACTTCCGCTCACCAAAAAGAATGTGAGCTTCCCTTTGTCCGTGCATTCTGAGAAGTGCACGCTGACCCTTCTCTCTACTTCCCTCTGTATTTCTCCTGTCCCCTCAATTCCTTCCACTATGTCTCCTCTATATCTCTTGACATTTTCTTTAGTGGAAAAGAGCAGTTTTCATACTGTGAACATGATCTAAAAAACCCACTTCCCTTCCATTGCTTGCAAATCTGACTCTGAGGCATTGGCCAGGTGGCAAAATGAATATCTTGGCTGAACCCAAACATTTTAGGGTTTTTTTGTTTTGTTTTGTTTTTTAACACTTCACTGACTGTTGTGGGTAAACTCCTTTTGTTCCCAAGCTAATGCTACTGATTTATTTTAAAAAATACTATTTAATCTAGTTCATGAAACTGCAGACCATCTTGAACATCAGAATTTTCCATGATATTTAAGCCATTTTCCTTAGCCCCCCATCCGAGAGAATCTGTTGGAATGTGTTTTAGGTAGAATCCTACAAACTATATCTTAATAAAGTTGTTCAAGGTATTCTCACGACAGCACTGCCTTCCATCTGTATGCTACCCTGGGGGTAGTCTGATCACCATGTGTCTCCTGTTGTGAGTGCAGAAAGGAAGTCACAGGAGCAAACTACAGATCCAGAGTTGAAGACTACAGGCAGCTGTGAGGTCACGAGCGACCTACTTAGCCTCGCCAACCTGGCTCACCTCCAGTGGCCACATCACAGAAAGCAGGAATATCTTACCACACCAGTGAAATACTAAGTTAGCTAATATATCCAAATATTTAGCACATTTGTTGGCACATACTAAGCCTTCAATCTATATTGATTGTTTTTATTGTCTTTGACTTTTTCCGCCCTTTGTCCTCATCTTTCTAGGGTTCTTGGCCAACCTTACACAAAACTACATTCAATAAATTATGGGAGAAAACTGCTGTAAACCCATTTGTTTTGAATCAGACCATGTGACTCCTCCCTGAGGCTCCATCCCACCTATTACACTTACAGCCATGGAACTCCTGTCCCCCCAGGTCCTCTCTGTTGACCTGCGCCCCTGTCCCAGCAGGCCAGCAGTTCATACCTTTCCTGCACAATACGCTTGGACAAAGTGAGCCAGCTTCCTTGGAAGTGTCTAGAAGGCTCCCCCATGACTGATGGATGCTGGGGCAAAGGCCCAGCCTTCTTGCCTCCAAGGGGGACACGAGTCATGTCTGGATCTGTGCTTGGCGTCAGCTGTGTGTGGCGTCAACCACGTATGTGCGATGTGCCTTCCCCAGCCTCCCTGCAGACGTCCCCTCGGTGAACCGTCAGCTGTGTCTCCAGGGAGCCTGACTCGGCACGACGCGCACAGTGTTTTCTTGGTAAGATCGGCTCAGGGGCAGGCATGTCACCCAAGTGCACACAGTTGGCTCCAGAGCAAGAATCCCATGGCTTGTTATCTGCCACGTGGCGAAGATTCAAAAATACTCCCTTCGTGAATACCAAAGAGCCCTTCCTTAAATGAAAATAGAATCCCAGCGTTTCCCCAGCCCTGGATCTGCGGACACAGCCGGCTGACACTTACCCCTGCAAATGAAGGTCCCTGGGACCCCCACCCGCCAGCAGACTCTACCCCCTCATTGAGGAGGGTCTGGGGTAGTGAAGCCTCCCACAAGTGGGTGCTTGCCTACCGGGTGCACGGTCTGACCACATGGCTGCTTAGTAAGAGTCTTGTAGGTACTTGAGCTGAGTTCCCCTTGGTTCACGGATCCCGCTAACATCAGAGAGTCCAGTGCTGGCAGAAGCAGGTCCGTCACCCTGCCTTCTTGTTCCTTCCTGCACCTACCCTGTGCCCTGGCTTTGGCTCTGTGTACTTTTCCTGAAGTTTAAATAATAATCATAATGATGAAGCTCATACTTAGTGAACATTCACCAGGACCTTACACGTCTTATCTAATTTAAGACTTTCAATAATGGTATGAGGTAAGCACAGACTATGGTTTTGGAAGAGTGTCGACCTCTGTGGAAATAGTTACAGGGACTCTAACAAGTAGTGACAGTGGGAGAATCTGTGTTCCACCCTGTGTGAGATGATGCATACATCAGTGATGAAGTGAACAGAGCAGTGTGGAAGCTGGCATCTGCGTGCGGCCGTGGCGGCCTGGTTTTCCCATCGGTAAAAACAAGGCAGGCGCTAGGCTGGCCCCGGTGTGCGACATGAACTTGGGAGGAACAATGACATCATGTCACCTGCATCTCCTTACAGCAGCGGCTGGAAAACGGGCTGTCGTTTCTGATACGTAGGTTGTTGTCACCACGTTGTCTAGTGGCCGCATGATTCACAGTAATGAAATTGGCTTTTCTGCAGTTCCCCGAAGGATCATTTAACTTCTGGACTGCTATTAATTAAAATGGGGGAGCTTACACATTATGCATCAAAATTGGATTATGATTTCTGGGAAAACGCCCATATTGCTCCTAGAAGTCATTCCCCGTAATGTCCACAGTCAGGGACTTTAGGTGGAAGGAGAAAGAATTTGTGCTTGTTCTCAGGGAGTTTTTGTTGGGAGGGAGATGCAAGTATTTTAGGACACGTGCATTAAACCAGTTGTTTCCAAAATTCACGTAAGTTTTTTTAAGTTAAAGTTTTGATGTGTTTAGGCAAGACCCATATACGATATTTTCTTGCGATATTCCTTATGCTAGACAGTTACTCTGACTTACAGATAAAGGAATTGGGATATAGAGAATTTCAGGGCTGCCTTCTCTAGGTTCAGAAGTATGAACTGGGGGTGTGATATTTGAGTCACTGAGTATTTCCTAGAAAACGGGCAGAATGACTGCATTACTGAGTTCTGTTTTTTTCCCCAGTAACTAGGAATCTGGAACACATTCAAAAAGAGGTGTCACATCAAGCGATTAGTGGCTTGGCTCCTAACACGTGCTTTCTTATCATTTGGTACACTTGAAATAGTATTCACACCAGGAAAGAACATTCTTAAATCTCTGCTGTGGTACAAAGCAGAAAAAAAAAACACGCAAAATTAGATACTTTGGTTTTCACATGCGCCAGAATGTAAGAAGAAATAGGTTACATCAGGCCGATGGCGATCCTTCCATACAAGTCCTGAAGAGGTTTCTGGGAAATCAGCGAGTCCTTGGGGGTAGAAAGCACCAGCTACTGGCCTCAGCCGGGGTGCAGGCCAGCTCTGCTCTCGGGCCCTACAGTCAGAGTCACACAACAAAGAGAGAGGGAAACAGTGAGGAGGAGATATATTTTCTTGGAGAAATCAAGTATGATTTATAGAACAAAGGAAGATAATCGAAGAGGATGTGTGTGCATCTGTGAAGAATTGCTGGGAACAGAGGAGTTAGTGATGAACGAGCCAAGAAAGGAATAAAGTGTGTCAGCCCAGAGAAGTTCCAGCTGGGCCTGGCACCCGCCAGCAGGGTGCTGGTATGCGGGCTCTGGAGGAGGGAGGCAGGGGGTGGTTCTTTGCACCACTGGCTGTCTGTGCACACGGGCTTTCCTCAGTCAGGTGGGCATCATTCAGGGGGGCCTACGTCGGAGCTTAGATGTCCAGGTACGACTGATTGATTTGTCACCTTGTGAAGAAAGGATGTGACAGGTTTGAAAACCACTGATGTGGACCTGCCAAGTTCAAGTTGTCACTGGCCCCAGGGCTGAGAGCTGGAAGTCAGGTTCCTGACTCCAAGCTCAAAGTAAGTTTTACTCTATTGTCTTAGATTTATTTTTATTGGGAACATTTTATTTTAAAATAAAATGGAAAACAAGATTGACATTATGAAAAAAGTACTAAATTTAGATTCAGAACACGGGTTCATTTTTAAGGCTCAGCATCTCCGAGCCAT
Organism: Panthera tigris; assembly: GCF_018350195.1. Classification (NCBI taxonomy): domain Eukaryota; kingdom Metazoa; phylum Chordata; class Mammalia; order Carnivora; family Felidae; genus Panthera; species Panthera tigris. The sequence continues at coordinate 1,087,313 of NC_056670.1, forward strand.
GAGGCATCGTGCAAAGTAGTGGTCGTTTCCTCACCTGCAGCAGGTGTGTCTGACTGTTAAGAAGGCCAGCTCTGCACGTTTAGTGTGAGTGACCGATGAAGAATGTACATGAAATGTTCAGCACAGTGCGTGCACACAGTAGGTGTGCAGCCAAAGCACTGTCATGTTGACCTACCTGACTTTCACACCAGTCCCGGGCGTGCCGTCTGATCGGCTCCAGGGCCAGCAGATTCTAGAGAGGCCTGTGCGTTTGCAGCACTAGGCTGTGTTTGCATCAGTGAGCCTTCCCCAAACGAGCTCCCGAAAGGACTGTCTGAGCAAAGGAGCACAAAATGCAATATAAGGAATTTTGTAATTATTCTCAGTGATCTCTTTGCATGGATAGAATATTAGACAGCAAGGATCCCTAGGCCGGAAGAAGGAAACAGAGCAGGAACATGGAAGTGAATGCTTGTGGTGCTCTTGTTATGCGTTCATTTTATGTGTTAACTTACTTCATCATCAATATATTCAACAAATATTTATGGTGGCACCATAAGGCTTGAGCTCTGATGGAATCTACGTTCTAGGTCTAGGATATAGAAACAAATGCATAAAAAAAGAAAGTGTTACACACAAGCTATGTGGAGATGAAAACGAGGAGAGGGGTCGTGTAGGGAGCAGTAGGGGCTGGTGTTGACTGGATGGTGTGAAAGACTTGTTTGCAGAGTTGTCTTCATCAGCATAGCTAATTCCTCTGGAAAACAACCTCAAAGATGCACGAAGATCCACTTCTTGCTCATACCAGTCCACGGAAAGCTGCAGGGAGCTCCGTCATGTGACTCCAAAGTCGGACCACATATTTTGTCTTTTTGATATGACAGCCTTGCACTTCCAGAGGCCGACTGCTATACCGGTTAGCGTTCACACAAAAGAACAGCAGACAGTATGGAATAGGAACTTACGTGAGCAATAACAACTCACACGATTGTGGGATAAACCGTGGACATGAAGGTTCAAACTGATGAGTTGGAGGTGGAGACGACCACTAACCCAACTTCCTGAAGCAGACATCCAGCTGCCGGAGGGCGGCGGTGAGCGAGGCTCCCCGAGCTCGGTGTTGGCAGCAGGACCAGCAGGTGGGACGAAATCTGGAAGCAGGATGGAGAAGAGCAACACGTAGCTGCTTCTGGCCGGGCAGTTCTGTGTCTCACCTAAGGACTTTGAAAGACGAACGCTGACTGAATTCTCTGTTCCAAATCTAGAGCAAATATATCATTTTGCTAAATAAAACCTGAGGGGATTCAGGAAAGGGGGCTCTGGGAAACAGTTCCCTCTTCCTCAGATCGACATAGTACAAAATCACCGTAACTACCGTCGGTTCCGAGATACGGATACACAGAAATCTGGCTCCCGAATATATTGATTGGGATGGAGGCAGAATCTTGGAATGATGTCCTTCGAGCAAACGTTGAAAGGAAGGCAGAAGTGAATGCAGGCTTTAGAGGGCCTGAAGATTTTACATTTTAAGAGAAAGGTTTTAGTATTATCTATGCTGTCCAATTGTACAAAAATATGTAACCGTGTGTGCAATTCCTCTAGCACACCTGGAAGTCTGTAAGGAGGTCATACAAAAAGAAATCTTAAAATATAAGTCTCATTAGCTTAACATTAGATGTAATTTATAAATATAACACAAAGTAAAGACAGTTGTATTTACTGTTGGGAGATTCTTACATTTTATATTGAGTATTGTCATGTTAACTCTAGGTAGATTGTCATGAATTAGGATACTCAAGGGAAACCACTAAAAATAATAATGTGAGAAAGATACCGTTAAAAAACAATAGATGAGTCAACAGGGTATAAATATACATTTAATTAAGTCCAAATAGACATAAAATCTCTAATAAAGGAATAAAAAATCCTCAAGAGATAGGTAGGTAATAAAAAATGTTCAATCTAAACAAAAACTGCTGATATTTACATTAAATATAAATAACTAAATATTTATAATCAAAACATTCTAGGAATCTGGTTATTAGAGTAAACCTATGATTTATTTATGAGAAGCATGCCTTAAATAAGACAAAAATAGGCTGAAAGTAAAAGGAGACGAAAAGGTATTTAATTCATGATCAAAAAATCAGGAAACTTTTATTTTCAGACAAAACAGACTTCAATAATGGAGTTTTATAAAAAAAAAATAGAGAGGCTTGATAGAAATGAAGAGTAAATGAAGGAAAAACTCTTAAATATATATGCAACTAGTATCAGTGCATGAAATATATGAAGTGAATACTCAAACACAAAAGGAGACCATTTTAATCTATGTTTTTTTAAATCTAAGTTTGAGACTTTACTACACTTCCTTCAGAAGCTGATGAAAGAATTAAACAAAAAAATCAGGAAAAATGTAGACGATATTAATGACAGTATGACCAGTTGACCTAGATGACAAATGTGGCACATTACCCCTAATATATAACATATACATTCTTTTCAATCAATCTTGATCAGTGTACTGTTATATACCTTTGGATGGTCCACCTTCGTCCCACCTGCCGGTCCACAAGTCTCAATATATTTCAAAAGACTGAAATTTATTAATAGTTTCTCTGACCACAAAAAATTAGGGACTAAAATATAAGATTCTGGAAAAGACACAGGCATGAGAAAATGAAACAATATGTTTGAAACTCCTGATTCAAAGAATAAGTCACAAAGGAAATTAGATAATATTTCAAAGTGAGTGACAGTGAAATATAACATCTCAAAATTTGAATATATAACAAAAGCAGTTTTATGTATCTAATGTTACTTTCAAAAATGCTAACTGACAGTGATTGAAGTTTTTTCTTAAGAAAGTAGAAGATAATAAGCATATTAAACCAAAATTAGCAGAAAAAAAATTTTTAAACCTAAGAGCAGAAATCTATGAAGTAGAAAATAGACAAAGAAAAGAGAAAATCAGAGTTAAAATTTGCGTTTTTGGAAAACTAATAAAATTGCTAGGATAAAATTGATCACCTAAAAGATAAAGCAATAAAAATTACCAACATCATAAATGAAAGATGCAATATTACTATAGATTCTACTTATACCAAGAGCATAAAAAGTGTTATAATAAATTTTTATGCCAAAAAATTAGGCCACTTTGGTGAAAATGACAAATTCTTTGACAAACCTTACTGAAATTGACTCAGTGTGTTGAAGAGGGAGCCCTCAGGCACTGTTGATGGAAACGCAAACTGGTGCAGCCACTGTAGAAAACGATATCAAGATAACTCAAAAAATTAAAAATAGCATTACTGTATAATCAAGCAATCCCGTTTCTGGGTATGTAGACAAAGGAATTGGAATCAGGGTCTCAAAGAGAGAATCTGTGCTCCCATGTCCATTGCATTATTATTCACAGTAGTCAAGACATGAAAGTAACCTAGGTATGATCCATAGCCAAATGGGCAGAGAACATGTGTTTGCACAGTGGAATACTATTCATGAGGAGAAGGAAGTTTTCCATTTGGGACAACATGGATGAACCGGGAGGACATTATGCTGAGCCAGATAGGATAGACACAGAAGGACAAGTATCAGGATATCTTTACATGAGATAGCTAAAATGGCCAAACTCATAGAAGTACAAAGTAGAATGGCGGTTGCCACTGGCCAAGGGATGCCGAAATGGGGAAGTGTTAATCAAAAAGTGTTAAGTTTGGGGCGCTTGGATGGCTCAGTTGGTTAAGTGTCCCACCAGCTCAGGTCATGATCTTGCGGTTTGTGATTCCAGCCCCACATCGGGCTCTGGGCTGACAGCTCAGAGCCTGGAGCTTGACTGGGACTCTCTCTCTCTTCTTCTTTCTCTGCCTCTCCCCTGCTCATGCTTTCTCTGAAAAAGTATTGAGCTTCAGCTATGCAAGATGAGTGAGTCCTAGATACCTACCCTGTAACAGAGTGCCTATAGTTAAGAGCACTGTATTATACACTTAAAAATTTGCTAAGAGGGTAGATATTATATTAAGTATTCTTATCACACACAAGATAGTAGTAATAATAATCATTTCGTGGATATACTTATCTTCAGGTTCATCAAGTCTCATCAAGTTATATACCTTTTTTAAAATTTTTTATTTATTAATTTTTTTCTTCTCAAATTTTTATTTAAATTCTCATTAGTTAAATACAGTGCAATATTGGTTTCAGGAGTAGAATTCAATGGTGTGTCACTTACATAAAACACCCAATGTTCATCCCAACAAGTGCCCTCCTAATATCCATCACCCATCTAGCCCATCCCCAACCCACTTCCCTCCATCAACCCTCAGTTTATCTTTTATAGTCTCTTATAGTTTGTTTCCCTATCTCTTTTTTTCTTTTTTTCCCCTCCCATATATTCATCTGTTTTGTTTCTTAAGTTCCACATATGAGTGAAATCATATGTTATTTAACATTCTATGACTGACTTGTTTTGCTTAATATAATGCATTCTAGCTCCATCCATGTCATTGCAAATGGCAAGATTTCACTCTTTTTGATAGCTGAGTAATATTCCATTGTGTGTGTGTGTGTGTGTGTGTGTGTGTGTGTATACACATATATACACATGTATATACATATATACACATGTATATACATATATACACACACATTCACATCTTTATCCATTCATCGGTCAATGGACATTTGAGCTCTCTCCATAATGCTGCTGTAAATATTGGGGTGCATGTGCCCCTTTGAATCAGCACACCAGTATCCTTTGGATAAATACCTAGTAGTGTAATTGCTGGGTCGTGGGTAGTTCTATTTTTAACTTTTGAGGAACCTCCATACTGCTTTCCAGAGTGCCTGCACCACTTTGCATTCCCACCAGTAGTGCAAAAGAGATCTTCTTTCTCCTCATCCTCGCCAACATATGTTGTTTCATGTGTTGCTAATTTTTAGCCATTCTGACGGGTGTGAGGTGGTTATCTCATTGTGATTTTTATTCGTATTTCCCTGATGATGAGCGATGTTGAGCATCTTTTCGTGTGTCTGTTGGCCATCAGGATGTCTTCTTTAAAAAAATCTCTATTCATGTCTTCTGCCCATTTTTGAATTGGATTATTTTTTTGGGTATTGAGCTTGATAAATTCTTTACAGGTTTTTGGATACTAACCCTTTATTTGATATATCATTTGCAATATCTTCTCCCATTTTGTCAGTTGCCTTTGAGTTTTGTTGACCGTTTCCTTCACTGTGAAGAAGATTTTTATCATAATGAAATCCCAATAGTTGAATTTTGCTTTTGTTTCCCTTGACTCTGGTTATGTGTCTGTTAAGTAGTATACATTAAATATTTACAGCTTTTAGCATATCACTCATACCTCAATAAAGTGGTTTAAAATATATATAAAATATATACACATATGCAAATATATGTGTGTTGATAAAGTATATATACATATATATGTATATATTATCTCTAAAGAACTTTACAAAAGTGAAAATAAAAGAACAAGTCAAGAAATAGAAAATTTGAATAAACCAATTTCTATTGAAGAAACAGAATTTCTTTACAGAAACTTTCAAATAAAAAAACTTCAGGTCCAAAAGGTTTTACTATTGAATTCTATTATATTAAACAAGGGAGGAATAAACAACACCAGTCTTATACAAACACTTTTTACAAATGCTAAAATAGAAGAAGATATAATACTTTCCAGAAAATTCTTGATATTTAAAAATTATAAAGACATTATAAGAAAAGAATTTATAGGCCAATTTACTTAGACCAATGAGCTTAGAAACAAAAATTTCATTGAAAATGAATTCAGTAATCCCTAAGAATGGCACCCTCTTGTGACACTGATGGAAGGTATCCCCGGAAGGAATGCTTGGTTTCACATTTGAAAATTCAATCAATATATTATTAACAGAATTATTAACAGAAAATAGCAGAAAACAATATCATCTCACTAGATAAGAGCAAAAGCATTTGGCAAAATGTAATACCCTTTTATGGTATTTTTTTTAGAAAAGTAGGGATTCAAGGAACTTCCTCAATCTGATAAAGACCCTGAGATAAGACATACATAAAAACAAAACAGTGAATGTTTCCCACATGAGATTAAATAGGGCATGGGTATCATTCTTGCCACTTTTATTCACTACGAATGAGGTGTCCTTACCACTACAATAAGCCAGTAACAGAAATAGAAGCATACATTTTGAAAGGAAGAATTAACACTCTACATATTCACAGATGACATGACTGTTTTATATTATATACGTTATCCCAAGGATTAGAAATTTACCGTAACATGAGTGAGCTTAACATGCTCTCAAGGTCCATATACAAGAATCTATTTTACCTTTATATCCAATAACAATAATTTAAATACAAAATTAAAAATAGTCATATTTTTGAAAATACCAAGAAGAAAGATTTCTAGATAGAGAAATCTCAAGATAGGAAGAAAAATCTCGGGGCACCTGGGTGGCTCAGTCGGTTGAGCGTCCAATTTCGGCTCAGGTCATGATTGTGCAGTTTGTAAGTTCTAGCCCCGCATCCGGCTCTGTACTGACAGCTCGGAGCCTGGAGCCTGCTTCCAATTCTGTGTCTCCCTCTCTCTCTGCCCCTCCCCTGCTCATGCTCTGTCTCTCTCTGTCTCAAAAATAAAAATAAAACCATTAAAAGAAGAAGAAGAAAAATCTCTACCCTGAAATGGAGAGATAGGCTATGGTCACTGAGATGTTATGCATGACTCTATTTTCAATACTTTAAGATTACAATTCTCCCAATTTAATCTATAGATTTAACACAGTTCCAATCACAATTCCAGCAGAGTTTTATATATATATAAATATAAATATAAATATATATATTTAATATATAATATAATATTATTTATATTATTATATATAATTATTATATTATATAATATATATAATTATAATTATATATATAAATTATAAATATATATATAAAATATATAAATTATATATAATTTATATATATATAATTTATATATATAAATATATATAAAATATATAAATTATAATATATAAAATATAATTATATAATATATAATATATATTATTATATAATATATATAATTTATTAATAATATATATTATATATATATACACATAATATATATATATATAAACTCGTTCTACAATTTGTATGAATATGCAAGTGACATAGACTTGGTAAAATATTTTCTTAACTGGAACATTTGCACTGTCTGAACTCAAGACTTACCATAAAGTGAGAATAGTCAGCAGTTTGATATTTGAATTATATAGACAGATAAGGTGACAAACCTGGGCAGTGAATTCAGAAGAAGACTCACCCTCTCAAGGTCAGTTTGTTGTCAACGAAAATGCCAGAGAAATGCGACGGAGGAAGGGCGACCGTTTATATCATCAGTGCTGAAACTGCACCTCCAAAAGGCTATGCACGTGGGGAGAAATGAGCCTTGGCCGCCAGGACCTCACATCATACATGTTGAACTTTACAAGAAAAACGTCATCTTACAATGCGGGGCAGGCAAAGATTTCTTAGGAAGATTCCAGAAAGATCCCACAAAAGGAAGACAATGATAACAACTAAATGTCTGCTCACCAAAAGACGTCATAATAAATGCACAGAGATGCCGAATAATGGATGAGAATATATACACTAAGTATATTTGATGAAGGACTTGAATCCAGAATACATGAATAACTCATATAAAAAGTGTATTTTAATCATAGAAGTAATAATAGCAGGTCAAACAATCCTAAGTATATAAGGTAAAAAATAAGACATCTCCCACTTCCCTAGACTCCTCTCCTCAAAAGCTGGTGCACTCAGTAGTGTGAGTTGTAATATGCTAGACCTTTTTCTGTTCATACACAGTCTATAAGTTGTCTTACATACTTTGTAGATATTTGAATATCTAAGTTGTTTTAAGCCCTTATTCATTCTTGAGCCGATATAAAATTCTGACGATTTTCACAGTATTTATATATTATTTTTAATAAACACACTAAAACCCCATCAAGTGCGTCGAGAATAATACATATACATTGAGGTTGTCGGAGTTTTGGCTGTTATAAATCATATCGGACCTAACAATTTCTGAGCGTAAATATTTTTTAATTGCATGCTTAGCATACATTTCAAGGCCTGGAATTACTGGAAACAAAGCCTTCATTCTCTGGCGCCGAATCGTTTTTCGAAGCAGTTATTCAAAGTTACATTGTCCTAGCATATTTCAGAGTAATTGAATCTTAATCATTGAAGGATTATACATAGAACAACAACACACTCTCATTTATAATTTAGGGGAGAGCAGCGAGACGAGGGACAGTAAATGTAGTTAGGACTTGATTACATTAGACACCGCAGGAAGTGCTGGGAATAGATGCAGCCACCGAGCAGCCCTTTCATTTGTTTCCCCACTTACTTAATAAATATTTATTGGTCACCCACTCTGTTCCAGGCAGCGTGCTTGATAGAGAAATGATTTAAAGCCCGGCCTGTACAACCAGCTTACAAACAAAAACGGGACGAGCTTCTATTTGAGACTTAGGGATGCTCGGTGCTGCTTGGAAGGTCTTGGAGTCCGTTTACATTTACTACGTTTCTTGCTTTCTTTCCCAAATCCTTATGCTCATCATGTCACGCGACTAACTCTTAAACTCTTCCTGCGAGTGTCAGTGAGATGTCTCCCGCAGGGCTTTGTGACTCTTTTCCAACCCCCGCTGTCCTGCCTCCTAAGCACAACATGGTGAACAATGTCTCCGACAGAACCCCTTTGCAGGAAGCCGGCCGCACATCTCAGCACGCGAGGGCCAGACCTCAGACCTGAGTACAGGGTGCCTCTTGTCCCTAGGACTGCCCTGCCCGGCCCGCGTGCCCACCGCAGCGCCCTGTCCCGCCGCCCCAGCTGGACCCAGTCCCGTTTTCCCTCTGCTCTCTCGGAGGCAAGAGCTCCGGCTCTTCTGTCCTCCTGACAGTCCGGGGCAAAGCAGTTATGCGTTTGAATGGACGCTGGATCATGCAAACACATAAGCCTTTGCCCGAATTTCATCAGGTATTGACTCTCTAGGGTTCGCCCTGAAGTTGATTCAGAGAAACACCGTTACTGCTGTTGAACTTCATTTGAAAGTGTTTTCAGTAGCATAAAGCGCTAAGTTTTAGAACCCATGGTCTTTTGGAGGACTAGACCTTACGTATATTTTTGAAGTTTTCTTGCGTGTCAACACTTAAAAACTGATCCGTAATTAGTGTCTGCTTAAAAAACAGTTTGTTTTCAATTGGCAAGGAAGAAACCATTCTCCACTCGTCCTCTTGTAGTTTTGTTGTTAGAATGAAAGGTCTGTTTCTTTAGTTTTGGTGGCATGATTCTGACAGAATATATTGTGTGCTATGTGATGGATGGGCTCACACATGCTCTTTCCAAAATGGTCTCTTTTCTTTTTCCTGAAACTTTCTTGCCTGATCATATAGCATTCAGAAATAATTAGCAAAAATGTAGATAAATCACTGAGTTGTGACAATAATATCAGAATTGCTTTATATCTTTGATAACTATTCATAACATTCTGACAGTGTCTTATTTTCAATGGGAAGATGTTTGGGTGATAAAATTAGTTATTCTTCTTCCTCAGAGAAAAGGAAAGTGTTTCCAATGCAACTTGATACACGGTTATAGCATTGTTTGTTTCTTGCTTGTTGTAACATCCATGGGAGCGAAGCTAGCATGTTCTGCCTATGAGTGCCCTCACACTAGTAAACCACCACCTACAGGGTCTACTCAGGGTCCATGACGGTGGCCAGGAAGGGAGTTCTTCCAACACAGCCATACAAGTTTCCATACTAAACAGGTGGGATAGACACAAAGAAATACACGTTTTCACATTGTTTTGGTGAATAGATCCCTATTTCATTTCCGTATTTGTGACAGAAAAATTGGGAAAACAAACATTTATTTCATTCTGTTTTATAAGAATATGATAAACTTACCAAATGGTAATCTGGCTTTATTATACAATCACCTTTGGTAAATATCACATATAACGATTCAACCAATGCTTGGCCTCGGGACAGGGAAACAATAGACTAGCGATGACTATGACAATATGGTGTCTGCCATATAGGGAGAAGGGCCGGTGCTACTGGACACACTAGTTATTTAAAGGAAGAATGGGGGGCGCCTGGGTGGCTCAGTCGTTTGGGCGTCCGACTTCAGCTCAGGTCACAATCTCGCGGTCCGTGAGTTCGAGCCCTGCGTCGGGCTCTGGGCTGATGGCTCAGAGCCTGGAGCCTGCTTCCGATTCTGTGTCTCCCTCTCTCTCTGCCCCTCCCCCGTTCATGCTCTGTCTCTCTCTGTCTCAAAAATAAATATAATTTTTAAAAAACGTTAAAAAATTTTTAAAAAAATAATAAAGGAAGAATGGGACACCTGGGTGGCTCAGTCTGTTAAGCGTCCGATCATGGCGGCTCAGGTCATGATCTTGCGGTCTGTGAGTTCGAGCCCCGCGTCGGGCTCTGTGCTGACAGCTCAGAGCCTGAAGCCTGCTTTGGATTCTGTGTCTCCTCTCTCTCTGCCTCTCCCCTGTTCATGCGTTGTCTCTCTCTGTCTCAAAAATAAATAAAAACATTTAAGAAAAATTTAAAGGAAGAAGGAAACATGTGTCAGTTTATATGGGATTTCTCCCAACATTTGAATATTCATACATAATTAAAAGTAAATTTTTCCGAAAGAATATCTAGCATGCCTACACGCAGAAAATGGGCGGTGGTCCAGAAATTTGTAATCTTCCATTCATAAATCCAGCACATGAAAATATCTGCTCAAGAAATACACCCCCCTTTTTTCTCAGTTTGTTTCTCATGTGGAACTAACTTTGGGCTGTATCACTTGGAAGGCAAGGAGATAAAACATGTTGAGTTAATTTACAAAAGTTATCAATCTTTGCATTTTTCTTCTGCAGAGGAGGTAAATGATCATTTTCTCTTCACTTTAAACATGTGCCTACCCTGATTCATTTTGTGGAAACACACTAATTTAATCATCCTGCACAGAGAGGGGATTTGAATGGATTTGTGGCAAATTCTTTTGATACCAAGTTTTCTTATTATTTCTTTAAGTATCTCAAGAAGAGAAGCAGGTTATTATTTTCTTGTAGAAAACATGTAATTTTTACTGAAAGGAGACTGAAACCCACTGCCATTTGTGGTCAGTCGGTCAACCGTGGTTCGCAGTGAGTGCTGAGATCCAGCGTTAGATGCTGAGGACAGGAACGCAATTCTGGAACCAAGGAGGGGGTGCCCAGAGCTGCCCCTCCTTCACTTGTGCACAGGGTCAGGCAGAGGCTGGAGGCTAGGGCTCCGGGGTCGTGAGGATCGCAGTAAGAGGGTGGGGACACCCCTCTGGACAACGGGAGGTCCAAAGGTGAACCAGCATCTATGAGAAGTTAGGCAGGGGCCAAGCTGCAGGACGTAAAAGGGGAATCACAGAGCTGGCCCAGTGGGTGGGTGAGTGGAAGCCACATTAGGCGAAGAGGCAGTCATCAAACCTAAAAGTGCAGATCGGTCAGGATCAAATGGCAGGAAACGTGGCAGTCTGGCAGGATTCTGTGTGGACACAGACCTGCCAGGGCTGCTATGAATGGATATCATCTAACGGATATCTAATGGATATCGTCTCTCCACACCCACATGATATAATTAACCTAAAAACATAATTAAGCACCAAGCACCTAAAAAAGGAGGGAAGCCAATTTGGGGAGGGTCACCAGGAAAATGGTGTAAGCGACGAAACGTGCGTTACTCATACGACTGTTTTGTCTTTGCTACCCAGAGAAGAGACATCTCAGGAAGAGGAATGTTTTCTCAAGATTTTAGTCGCCTCCAATGTGTGTGTATAAAGGGCTCTTCTTGATTGCTTCTGGGACCCTGGTGTTTGACTTTTTCACAGAGGAGAGGTTGTCAAATTTGAGCTGGATCTCAAAGAATGCTCTGAAAAGCAGGATGCATCCCCAGGACTCTCTCCGTCATGGCGACCTGCTCTAATAGACACTGCACGGCATCCTCACTGGCTCTTTCCTAAGGCAGCTAGACCCCAAACAGGCCTATTTTTCAGTGGCTTCCTCTCTCTTACATCTCTGTCAGAGCGGGTCCAACTGCTTTATTTGACTTAGAAAAATACACTTACAAAATAAACTTTCTGTTTAGTGCTCACATTTGTTGGAAAAGCCATCTTTGCTTCACCATGTATTTTGAACGGAAAGGTGCTCAATGCTGGTACATTAAACATAACAATGTGATTTTTTTTCTTTTATGTCTTCTAAGGGGGAAAAAACCTTAATATTCTTTAAAAGAAAATCCCACGCACAGGTGGGTATGTGCTTTACATTTTTATGCCAAACCCTCTAGGTTAGAATTTTAAGGGATATCCTGTATGTGTGGAGATGAACAAAAGACTAAGAAAATCTGACTTAGACGTGAACACTGAGATGGGCAGGCAGCACTTTAAGCAAACACTCTTCAGGTTAAACTATTGTTTATATACTTCAGAGAGGCGCGTCATGTAAGACAAGGTTCAAAAATTCCTTTTGAGGGGCGCCTGGGGGGCTCAGTCAGATGAGCATCCCGCTCAGGTCATGATCTCAACGGTTTGTGAGTTCAAGCCCCACGTTGGGCTCTGTGCTGACAGTGCAGAGCCTATCTGGGGTTCTTTCTTTCTCCCTCTCTTTCTGTCCCTCCTCTACTCCTGCTCTCTCTATCTCTCAAAAATAAATAAGCATTAAAGAAATCTTTTGAATGATGATATTAGCACCTGGAAGCTCTTCAATTTTATATGTCACAGATCGGTCACACCCTGGCCCCTCCACCCCAAAATTGTTTTCCAGAGTCTAATTTGCCAAAGTCTGGAGAAAGGACTGTGGGGTCCAGTCCGGGTATAGAACTGGGAATAACACAGGTTGTTTAGTAGGATGTGGGGGTCCACATTAACAGAACGGAGTCAGGGGGCGAGCAGCAGGGACACACGGGAGGGAGCGTGACAACCACTGTGCTGGGTTCCTCCCGAGACACCGTTTCTTCCTTCTCCCTGGGTCATCTGAGATGTGACAGCCTGATCATAAGTCACACACTTGTGCTAAAGTCAGTCCTAATGGCATGGGAGCCATCTGAAAACAAAGCACTCATTAACACAGCTCCTTGTGCGTTTAGCAGCCTATAGAACTGGTCGTAAGCATCTGCTGTGTCTAGTGTTTTCTATGTGGATAACAGGCTCTGATGAGGTTACGTCTCCCAGCTCCTCAGGGGTGAATGGCATTCCCGTATGAGAAGGGGGATGGTCCTGTGTCAATAGGGCAGAAACTAGGACGGTGTGATGAGGGAAACAAAAGCAAGAGAAACGTAGCATAAATTAAGTCTTCTTACAGCAGGCAGCCCACTGAGAGGCACCTGCCTTGAGGAGCTTGTGGCTGCCTTACTTCCCTAATGTTTTAGTTTTATTAAAGACTAAAAGTAACCTTATCTCAGCAGCTCACCCCTCAAGGTCCTGAAAGCCTGGTTTTCAAATTCCTTGGAGACTTATGCTGTCTCTGACCCCACTAACTTGAGTCATAACCTCTCACTCCTCACAACCCCAGCACAGCTCTTTCTGCCCACAGGTCCTGCCCGCTTGCTTTAATAAAGTCACCTTCTTGTACCGAAGACGTCTCAAGAATTCTTTCTTAGCCGTTTGCTCAAGAACCCCACCAAGTGGAAGACGAGCCATTCGGCTTCCTGACTACCTGCCCACACGCGCAGGGGGGCCTTCTCCAGGCGGGTGGAAGATGGCGGCTTCCACAAATGGCACCATGAAAAAGAAACATATAGATGGGAAGAGTACGCTCTAAGCCTATTTGGAAACCGATATCTTTTATGAAATAGCACTGCAAGGGACTGGGGTTGTAAATCAAGAGGAAGCTGCTCTCTGACTTTGTCATACGACGTATCTAGATGGAACAAAGTTTTATAAGCTTTGCCCTTTTTACAGCTCAGCAAATATCAATTCTTGTTTCTCCCTGTGAAAGGAACAGCTTTGAATCCAAATGACAGCCCCGCCTTAGTTTAATGCTAGGTTCTCTTTTCTGCTTATTATGGATGTTTGATAAGAAATACAATTGCTGAGAAGTTTGTTTTGCTTGCTGTTTGCTATGAACATTGTGAGACCTTTCCTGATTGTAACCCACTGTAGAATGGGCTGTAAAACTTCCTAAATGTAGTCTGATATGTAATGGAATGAGTGATTGTATACAAACTAACCGGCATTTCTCGCTTCTGTAAACCTGCTTGCTTAGCACATTCCTCACCTACCCCCTTCCCCCTTTCTTCCTCTCGCCACAAGTAAAAACCTCCCCTGTGCTATTTGTCTCTGTCTATAAAAACGCTATACCAACCCTAATCGTGGCCTCTTGTGTCACCAGCGACGAGTGCGCAGAGGACCAGGTTCGAACCTGCAATAAACGACCCTTGCTGCTTGGCTTTGACTTACGACTCTGGTGGTCTTTTGTGGGAGGTTTTGGAACTTCAGGCATTACACCTGCAGAGGAAATTGTTTCCCCAGAATATCAGGGTTAGTAGATATGTTTTTACAGGCTCCAACACAAAGTTAGAATTATCACTGTAAAATGAAAACAAGTGACAGATGACAAAATCATTTAGTTAGGCCACTTTCCATTTAGGAGTCAATAATGTGAGCTCACATGTCTCAGAATTGCATACATGACATCCTTTTGATCTGTGTGATTCCTGATCTGGGCACTCTGTGTGTGTAAACAAAAGTAAAACTTCTGGATTATATATTAATTATTAGACCACTCATGTCTCAGGGGAGAAAACACAAACTGACCTACCGTAAAAATTATGTTAGTGTTTCTTTAGTAAGAAGTAAGGCTTTTAAACCCAAATTTATGATCTTCAGTAATGGAAGTCTTTAAAGAAATAAATGGCTGATCTATAGATAAACACATAAAGTGGTTAGAATATTTTAAAATCCATTTTTATTATAATTGGGTGAGAGAAAAACAGAGATGTGTTCTCAAGGGTTTTGATAACAGTAATGGCAGGAGTAAATACGTCTCCCACAGAGCACTTTTCTTAACGTTGAATTAAAAAAAAAAAAAAAAGTCTCTGCCAAGCCCAAACTTCATTCTAAATGTCTTTAAGTAAGAAGATTAGATATTGGCCGTCAAATTCTACGTGCTGGAAAAAGTATTTGACCCGGAACCAGGAATGTAGGGGACTAGCAAGAAAATCCTAGGAGGCCAGTATTTTGGGTAAAAAAGAGCACTCCAGATGCATAAAGACAGTGGCCGTTATTCCCTTGTTGTCTCTAGCATACATGCAACGTTAGCCTGACTTCACAAGCTGTAATAACCACCATGCTTCTCAGATTCCTGTTCCGTTGGGATGACCTCTATTTCTCTTTCGGATTCTGTCTGCTGTTTCTTGGTAAGCTGGACTGTTCTGAAAGAGGTCATTTATAAACTTGCGTCAAAGATTTCAAGACTTCCGTTCTGGTGAGTTAAGTGAGAAACTTTTGGGCATGTACCTATAGTCGTGTCAAAATTGTAATTTTGAAATTAGCATAAAACCATTCCCATCTGAATCAAGCTGAATTTTACCTTTTTTTTTTTTCTTGTAAAGAAATGATCCTGGCATGTTCTCTAAAAAGCAGATATTGGCATGAAATTGGGAGGGTCACATCATATGAATTGTGACATTTTTTCAGCTGCTTGTCCTGGTGAAAAATGGTTGGCAATTTGAGAAACTACTTGTTCACTGCATCAAACGATGAGGAATGTTCTGGTACTTTATGCCTTCAGTGTTGCTCCCTGAAGATTCCATGTTTATATCTTCCCGCTATGCTTGATATTTTGTATCTGTTGCTGTCATAAAAAAAAAATCCAAAAAGTATGCTCAGAAATATTTTTAGTCCCTGTTGTAAATTGTGTTGCATTAACATGATCGACATAGAGGCAAGTGGTCTGTGGAGGGACCCCGCTGAGGTCTGCAGAAAGAGGAAAGGGGAGGATGTCTAGGGACTGGCCAGGGATGACAGCAAATTAATACAATTCACATGATGTGCTTGCTGTCCACGAAGTATTTTGGAAAAATAGTGCACTGGGAGACTGCTAATTTAATTTTGAATTGGTAATGATTCTTCTCTCTGTTTGGCACTGGGATAAAATGAATGAAATACAAATAGGAGAAACTATAAGCAAGCAGGTCACGTCCATGACACACTCTAATGTAAAGCAATGGTAAACCAACGATGAATATTGTCTTAGTGCACAAGTCCCGGGATATATGACCATGCTGTACTCACTTGAACAGATGGCTCTCCATATCATAACTTACTTCCTTACTTTAGCTCAGTCAGATTCATTGGGAAGGCCTGGAAATAAAATTTTTGAGGCAGGGGAATATGCGGACCATAATAGTTAATAACTACTACATTTATGTGACTGAATATACATAAATATTGAATCTAAATACAGGAAATGATAGTATTTCAGAACAAGAAGACTAAGATAAGCCAAACTGAGGCAGGAGGGAAGGGAAACTTGGGAGACAAGTTGACCAAAGTAAAACCATTTTGGTTTTAGGCTGACCCTGAACCTAAAAGTCAGCAGGTCACGAAAAGAATCACAAGACCCAACTCATGGAACACTACCAGACCCCACTGTCTCTGGCACTAACAGCCACAAAAGCTGGACATTCATTTTATTTTATTTTATTTTATTTTATTTTATTTTATTTTATTTCATTTCATTTCATTTCATTTCATTTCATTTCATTTCATTTCAGAGAGAGACCAAGAATGAAAGAGAGAGAATCCTTAGCAGGGATGGGATCTCGAGCTCATTGTGATGTGGGGCTGGAACCTAGGACCTGGGTCAGAATCAAGAGTTGGATGCTTAACTGACTGAGCTGCCCAGGCTCAGTGGAGGCCCAATAGTGAAGCTAATACCTAATGAAATGACCAAGGTGAGCAGTTTTTACACATTTTAGAGAAAGACAATAAATTTGTGAAGAATTGACAGGATAAAGAAAACATGTTTGCACACTTTATTATTTTTTTATTTTTTTAACATTTATTTATATTTCAAGAGACAGCGTGAGTGGGGGAGGGGCAAAGAGAGAGGGAGACACAGAATCTGTGGAAGGCTCCAGGCTCTGAACTGACAGCGCAGAGCCCGATGCGGGGCTCAAACTCACAGACCGTGAGATCATGAGCTGAGCTGAAGTCAGACGCTTAACTGACTGAGCCACCCAGGTGCCCCTGCACACTTTAAATAGTAAGTAGTTCTAAAAGGAATTTGGGCTGAGGTAGGAGATTAGACAAAACGTAACAAGGTTGTTTCTATAGCTTTAAAGTATCTCTGGTGTTAAGATGTCATTTTACTTCTTACTATAGAGACAGTATCTTCCACAAAGGAGATTTAATTCCTGCTTCAGGAGGACAGAGGAGAATGGGTGTGTCCTTTCTCCAGCTATTTGTTTTATTTTTAACTTATTAGTCCATTTTTTAAATTCAAGTATAAATAACATACAGTGTTATATTAATTTCAGGAGTACAATATAGTGATTCTACCATTGTACACATTTCTCAGTACTCATCACAATAAGTATGCTCTTGGGGCGCCTGGGTGACTTGGTTAAGCGTCCGACTTTGGTTCAGGTCATGATCTCAGAGTTCATGGGTTCGAGCCCCACGTTGGGCTCTGTGCTGACAGCTCGGAGCCTGGAGCCTGCTTCAGATTCTGTCTCCCTCCCTCTCTGCTCCAACCCTGCTCATGTTCTCTCTCTCCCTCTCTCTCAAAAATAAATAAACCTTAAAAATTAAAAAAATAAAAATAAATGTACTCTTAATCCCTTTATCTGTCTCATCCATCCCCTTATCACCTCCCTTCTGGCAGCCATCAGTTTGTTCTCTCTGTAGTCAAGAGTCTGGTTTGTTATTTGTCTCTTTTTTCTTTGTTTATTTGTTTTGTTTCTTAAATTTCACATATGAGTGAAATGGTATTTGTCCTTCTCTGATCAACTTATTTCACTTAGCATAATACTCTCCAGCTCCATCCATGTTGCTGCAAATGCCAAGATTTCATTCTTTTTTATGGCTTAGTAATATTCTGTTGTATATATGGATGTGTGTGTATGTGTGTGTGAGTGTATAAATATAAAAATCAAATAATACTGCAATAAACATAGGGGTACATACGTCTTTTTGAATTAGTGTTTCAATATTCTTTGGGTAAATACCTCGTAGCGGAATTACTGGATCATCTGGTAGTTCTACGTTTACTTTTTTGAGGAACCTCCATACTGTCTTTCACAATGGCTGCACCAATTTGCACTCCCACCAACAGTGCATGAGGTTCTATTTTCCCCACACCAACACTTGTTTCTTGTCTTTTTTCATTTTAGCCATTCTCACAGGTGTGAGGTGATATCTCATTGTGGTTTTGACTTGCATTTCACTGATGACGAGTGATGCTGAGCATCTTTTCATCTTTCTGTTGGCCATCTGTGTGTCTGCTTTGGAAAAATGTCTGTCCAGGTCCTCTGCTCATTTTTAATCAGATTATTCGTTCTTGGGTGTTGATTTGTGTAAGTTCTTTATATATTTGGATACTGACCACTCATTGGGTATATAGTTTGTAAATATCTTCTCCCATTCTGGGTCGTCTTTTTGTTTTGTTGATTGTTTTATTGTTGTACGGAAGTTTTTTACTTTGATGTAATCCCAATAGTACAATTTTGCTTTTGTCTCCCTTGCCTCAGGAGACATATCTAGAAAAAATGTTTCCACGGCTGATGTCAAAGAGATTATTGCTTGTGTTTTCTTTTAGGCATTGTATGGTTTCGTGTCTCAAATTCAGGTCTTCAATTCATTTCGAGTTTATTTTTGGGTTATGGTGGAAAAAGTGGTCTGTTTTTATTCTTCTGCATGTCTCTGTTTAGTTTTCCCAGCACCATTTGTTGAAGAGACTGTCTTTTTCCCACTGTGTATTCTTTCCTCCTTTGCCATAGATTAATTGACCATAAAAGCATAGATTTATTTCTGCTGTCTCTGTTCTGTGCCATTTAGCTATGTATCTAGGGGGAGAATGTTTGCACTGGTTCCTGCAGGCAACTGTGTGTTTATGCTGGAGGGCAGGGGAGAGAAATGGTGCCCACCAGCTCTTTTGTTCTTAGAGAAGTCTCCCAAATATTCCTGCCCCTTTAGTACACATTCTGAGATTAGTCAATAAATCTTCTTTCCATATACCCCAGGCACTTCTCAAACTGCTGCTTCTCTGCTGTATTTCTGCTGGGGGTTTTATGCTGGCTCTTTAAGGGTGACCACTCGGTTTCCTATTATTCTCCAGCTCTTCCAAAGCTGAGCCCACTGAGTTTTAAAGCTCTAGGTGCTAAGCCCTGCCCTGATTGTAAGGACTCATGGAGTCAAGCTCCACTGGTGTTCAAAGCCGAATGTTATGGGGACTCATCTTCCCGTGCAGACCACCCGTGTCTTGCGTACCTCGAGTGCAGTCTGCTCCCCTCCCTTCTCTGTGCTGGTGGCCTCCGTCCCATTTGGTTCCTGATGGCGTCTGTTCCTCTTCTACCCTTTTAATGTGGCTTCCTCTCTATAGTTAACTGCCACATTCTACGCTAGCCTTTCCCCATGACCTTGACTAAAGTGGGGACTGGAGCTGTTGCCTGGTACAAAGTGGAGATCTTGTGATGCCCTACAGGCCAACCACGGAGAAGACGAAGGAGGTGGTGACACAGACTCCGTGGATGAGGCAGGATCCAAGAGAGTCAAGGGGAGGCAGAGAAGAATCTCAAGGAAGGTCTCTGCTTGGAATCTTGCGCCAAAGACAAGATTCTCCGGGTTACTGAAGGCAGTAAGAGAGAAGATGAAGAGACGCGGGCCCAGCAGGCCCCCCTGGATGCTGAGGCCCTCTGCGGAGGCTAGCTGGAGGCTGTGCATCTGCATCCCCACCAAGAGCGGCAGGGGTGGGAAGGAGGAAAGGGCCAGCGAGGTACCCGGACCACCGCCATCACGACCCGCCCTTGTACCCTTTAGCGCCTCGGGCCAAGAAAGAGGAAGCCAGACCACAGGGGTCGAGTGCCAGTCTTCCTGTCGTTTCCTGGACTTGTTGAACTGATGTGGCTGTTCTCTAGGTGGGTCCATGGAGGAGGTGGGCTCAGGATCCTCCTGTTCCAGCCTCTTCCTGCACTAGCTGTTTCCGAAGTAACTTAAAAGAATCACTGCGCCAGGGCACCTGGGGGACTCGGTGGCGCGCCCAACTCTTGTTTTCAGCTCAGGTCATGATCTCACGGTTCATGGGTTCAAACCCTCGGTCAGGCTCTGCACTGACAGTGTGGAGCCTGCTTGGGATTCTCTCTCTCTCTCTCTCTCTCTCTCTCTCTCTCTCTCCTCTCTCCCTCTCCTCTCTCTCTCTCAAAATAAATAAATAACCTTGTTTTTAAAAAATAAAAATGATCACTGTGCTAAGGTGGCATGTTTGGGAGCATTCTGCTCTTGGCCACGATGATATGATACATACATTATATACCTATCTTATACTCATATTATATACATACACACGCACACGTAACAGATATTTATATATTCACGTACACACGTTTTTTTCTCCCTCGTGGAAAGGCACTTTTACTATTCTGAGCATCTTCATTTATCTCTACTATTTCTTGCCTTAAGGGGCTTTGAAGCAGGTGTAAGCTGTGTTGCAAGCATCTTTCTTCTGTCGTCACATAACCCGCTACCCTTTCATACATCAGATGTGTCAGTGGTGGAGAAAGCTCCATCTTTCTTTATTTAGTAACGGTTTGTGTATCCTTTCCTAGCCTTCTACTTTTACATTTTCCACGTCCTAATATTTACATCTCTTAGAGTATTATGTTGTCTTTTTTTTCAATCCTTTCTAGCAATCTTTATCCTTTACTAGACTGTCCTATTTACATTCAATGTAGTTATTAGCGTTTTCTGGTTTGAATATGCTATTTTGTATCCTTTTCGTGATTTCATCATGTTTAAAGCATTTCTTCTTGGCTTATCGTGATTTGCTGTAAATTAACTACTTTTCACTTTTCAGAAAATTCAAAGTTTTTGAAATCTTTTTTTACCCTGCTGTCTTCAAGAGATTTTTAACTTTGGTATAGTCAAATTCTCTAGATACTTAAAACCCACAGGTGTTCCTATTATTTCTGAAGTCATTATTAATTAGATGAATCAATGCTTCACACTTTCTGTTGTGCCTGCACCTCTGTTTTCTCTGAGATTATTTTTCATGGTTTCAAGTAATACTCTTTATACTTCATGTAATGTGGGTCTACTTGTGTCAGATTTTCTCAGTTTTGGATTGTCTATAGTTTTGTTATTTAATATCACTATTAATTTTAAAATACCCATAGGATATATATAGAATTCCTGGTTGACATTTCCTTTTTCAGAACTTTGAATATATAACCAAAGGCTTTTAGCTCTTACTGTTTCTTGTGAGAAATCAGCTCTTAGTATTTTTGTTGTTTTTTTAAAGTAATATATATATTTTTTTGCTTTAGATTTGAGTATTTTGCTGTCTGATATTTATCACTTTAGTATGCTGTGCACAAGTATACTTCTTCACATTATCATTGTAATGCATTTGGTAGTTTTCATGAGTCTTTGGGGTTTTTTTTTTTGTATTTAATTTTGAATTCAATTGCATTCCTATTTGATATTTATTATGAACAGCATATATGTTTTAATTTAGGAAAACACATAGTTACATTGTTAACATTTTTAATATGAAATTTATTGTCCAGTTGGTTTCCATACAACACCCAGTGCTCATCCCAACAAGTGCCCTCCTCAATGCCCATCACCCACCTTACCCCCTTCTAATCCCCCATCAACCCTCAGTTTGTTCTCAGTTTTTAAGAGTCTCTTATGTTTTGGCTCCCTCCCTCTCTAACCTTTTTTTTTCCTTCTGCTCCCCCATGGTCTTCTGTTAACTTTCTCAGGATCCACATAAGAGTGAAAACATACGGTACCTGTCTTTCTCTGTATGACTTATTTCACTTAGCATCACACTCTCCAGTTCCATCCACGTTGCTACAAAAGGCCATATTTCATTCTTTCTCATTGCCAAGTAGTCTTTGAACAGAGAACCATTTCCTAAAACATTGTGCCAGTTGCATCTGATTTCCTGTCTCCTTTTGGGACTATAATTCCGTGTATCAGGGCTCAGCAAGCTTTCTCTTCTGTAGAAGACCAAGCAATAGGTAATTTACGCTATGCAGGCCTCAGAAGGTGTCCACCACATGTTTTCTTCTAACCCATTAAAAATGTTAAAAAAACAGGGGCGCCTGGGTGGCTCAGTCGGTTAGGCATCTGACTTCAGTTCAGGTCATGATTTCATGGTTCATGGGTTTGAGCCCTGCATCAGGCTCTGTTCTGACAGCTCAGAGCCTGGAGCCTGGTTCAGATTCTGTGTCTCCCTCTGTCTCTGCCCCATGCCTACTCCTGCTCTATTAAAAAAAAAATTTTTAATGTTAAAAAACATCCTTACCTCAAGGGCTGTACAAACACAGTGCACATGCTGTATTTATTTCTAGGTTTTTCTCTTACTTGTTTCTGAACAAATCTTGTGGTTTTTATGACTTTTATTATTGTGTGAATGCTATGCAGTGTTTATAAAACGTACAGATGATAAACGCTCTCAACCAAGTCAATACAAAGGAAATGTACCTCAGCATAGTAAAGGCCATCTAAGACAAGCCCACAGCTGACATCATCCTGAAAAGCTGAGAGCTTTTGCTCTAAGATCAGGAACAAGAAAAGATGCCACCTTCACCCAGCATAATACTGGAAGCCCAAGCCACAGCAATTTGGAAGAAACAAACAAACAAAAACTCGAAAGAAAGAAGAAAGAAAGAAAGAAAGAAAGAAAGAAAGGTCATACAAATTGGAAAGGAAGAAGTAAAACTGTCACTATTTGCAACTGTCAAGGTATTGTAGGCCTAGAAACCCTAAAGATGCCACCAAAATACTGCTAGAACCAATAAACAGATTCAGTCAAGTTGTAGTATACAAAATCAATACAAAAATCTGTTGTATTTCTATACACTAATAACTATTAGAAAGAGAAATAAAGAAAACAATCCCATTTGCAATTGTATCAAAAAGAATAAAACACCTAGAGGTAAACTTAACCAAAGAAATGAAAGCCCTGTACTCTGAAATTACAACATATTGATAGAAGTCAAAGATGACACAAGTAAGTAGAAAGATATTCTGTGTGCTTGAATTGGAAGAATTAATATTGTTAAAATTTCTATTCTACCCAAAGCAATCTACTGATTCAGTATAATAGCCATCAAAATTCCAATAATAATTTTCATAGAATTAGAACAAACAATCCTAAAATTTGTATTAAATCACAAAAGACCCTGAATAGCCAAAGCGATCATTGGCTTTTAATGGTCCAATATTCATAGTTGTCTTCTTCCTGCATTTATGGCTACATCGTCACTTCTTCTCAAAGAAAACACTTGCTGTGCTGGGCTCCTGATTGTAGTAGATGTTAATACCTTACCCCGATATTACCAGAAGAAAACAATTGGAAAAACAGAAGTAAATAGTTATCCATAGCTGCAAGGAATTCTGAATTCTTTGGAATATTGTCCATTTTGCGATCGATCTCCTTAATCCATATAATTCGTGAAGCTATGCTTTGGCAAAATTGCTTATTCAGGGAAATTATTTATCAGTAAAAAAGTAAATTTGAAAAATTTGTAATTGCAACAAAGTTTCGTTTGATCAAACTAACTCTTCAGTCTGCTGAAACCCAGATGAATTTAGCTCATGCTCTCGCAGAATTCAGTAAAACTCATACCCTAAAATAAAAGTATTGGTTAAGTTGATGTTAATGTGAACAACAAGATAGTGCACTTCTGGAGAACCTTACATGTTCTGCTGGAATACTGTTACCGAAGTAGCATTCCAGCTGGCATCTTTTCTATTCAACTGTGACGGATTGGCCTCCTCAATCATATTAAAATATTGAATGCAGATTCGGCACAGTCACCCTAAAGTTCTAGCTTTGGCATTATAATCCAAAATTGAATCCCACAAATGCCTAAGAGTCATGACCCTCATTCTCCATGAATGAGCAAAAGAGCTTGGGGTGCACAAAAGGGAATGTTGTCTGGATTCTCCTAGACAGTTTCAGGCACAATACTTTTGTGTGTGCATAATTCTTGTGAAAAAATCGACGGAAAAAACAATTTTTCTTAAAACATATGCACGGTGAGATCTTGACTTTTAAATTCTGATGCTGATTCATTTTAAAGGGCCAGTGATCCCTTTGAAAAGCAGTGCTTCATGCATCGATCATCTAAGGTTAAGTATGAAGAAAATTACACACAGGTGTGCATATGTGCACACCCGTGTGTGTGTGTGTGTGTGTGTGTGTGTTTGGGTGGGACTTGGGATGGAGGTTTTTCTGAACGGAGACGAAGATGGCGTATCCACCTTATTTAAGGTCTGTGATGCTATTTCATCACTGTATAACTGATTATGTCGAAGCCAATAATGAATTGTGCTTAACAAAAGCACACACTTCAGAGACTGTCGCCTGAAAGCTGACTGTTTTATTTGGCTCTAAGTAGAATAAGCACAGAAATACTTTGGTCTTTGAAGATAGATTGGTATGTTTGCAGAACACTGATTCTTTGGATGTGATTTCTTTTCTAATTAATTTTGTATTGAGGCATGGCTGACGTGCCCCATGATGTTAACTTCAGGTGTGCTACATCATGATTCGATATCCGTACATGTTGTGAAATGTTTGCCACAGCCCGTCTAGCGAACACCCGTCATCACGCACGGTTACAGAATTTGTTTTTCTTGTAATGAGAAATTTTAAGATTGCTCTCTTAGCAATTTTCAAATAGGCAATACAATATTATTAACCACACTTGTCACGCCGGACATGACATTCCCTGGATTTACTCATTTTATACCTGGAGCTTTGTTCCTTTGACACCTTTCAGCATTTGCCCAACGCCCACGCCCACTTCGAGCAACTGCCAATGCGTTCTCTGTATGTATGAACTTGGTGTTTTGTTTGTATGTTTTACTTAAAAAAATTTTTTTTAGGTTTCAAATATAAGTGAGTCATACGGTACTTGTCTATCTGTGTTTGACTTATTTCACTTAGCATAATAACATTCTAAGCATAACAACATCCATGTTGTTGCAAATGGCAGCAAGATTTCCTTCTTTTTTTCTTAAGTTTATTTATTTATTTTTAGAGAGAGTGAGCGCATGTGAGCAGGGAAGGAGCAGAGAGGGAGAAGGAGAGACAGAATCCCAAGCAGAGGTCAGCACAGTCCCTGACACAGGGTTTGAACTCACGAACTGTGAGAGCATGATCTGAGCTCAAAGGAAGAGTCAGATGCTGAACCAACTGAGCCACCCAGTTGCCCCAAGATTTCATTCTTTTTATGGCTGAGTAATATTCCATTGTGTGTGTATATAAAGAAATATATATATTTCATTCCTCTATTGATGGACACTTAGGTTGTTTCCATACGTTGGCTATTTGTAAATAATGCTGCAGTAACACGGGGGTGCAGATATCGTAAAATTTCAGTGTTTGTTGTCTTCACATTGAAAACCCAGAAGTAGAATTGGGT
Source organism: Panthera tigris (assembly GCF_018350195.1). Classification (NCBI taxonomy): domain Eukaryota; kingdom Metazoa; phylum Chordata; class Mammalia; order Carnivora; family Felidae; genus Panthera; species Panthera tigris. The sequence continues at coordinate 1,113,015 of NC_056670.1, forward strand.
CACATGGTAGTTCTATTTTTTAATTTTTTGAGGAACCTCCATACTGTTTTCCACAGTGGCCGCACCAGTTTGCATCCCCACCAACAATGCAAAAGAGATCCTCTTTCTCCGCATCCTCGCCAACATCTGTTGTTGCCTGAGTTGTTAACGTGAGCCATTCTGACAGGTGTGAGGTGATAACTCACTGCAGTCTTGATTTGCGTTTCCCTGATGATTATGATGTTGAGCATCTTTTCACGTGCTGATTGGCCATCTGTATGTCTTCTTTGGGAAAAAATGTCTATTGAGGTCCTCTGCCCATTTTTAATCAGATTTTTTTTTGCTACTGAGTTTTCTGAGTTCTTTATATATTTTGGATATTAACCCTTTATCTGATATGTGATTTGCAAGTACTTTCTCCCATTCAGTAGCTTTCTTTCTCTGTGCAGGAGAATTTTGATTTGAAATAGTCCCACTTATTTTTGCCTTGCTGCCTTTGCTTGGGCGCTATCTCTGAAAACGACAATTATAATAGTTGAACAGGACGGTGTCTCAAAATTCCTTTAATAATTTATCTTATTGTGTAAAGTAAATAACAGTATATTAATTGATAATACAATAATTTTGATTGATATAACTAATAGATATTGTTTGGTAAATACTGAAATTAGTTTTCCTCCTACTGGAAATAACAGAGAAGGGGTATACTATCTTCTGAAACTTAAAATAACTTTAGAAATGAAATAGTCCATTTCTTTGTAGTTGTGATCATTTACTCTTTCTTTTTGATTGAGCAAGACGGTATCCAAACCAACCAGGACTGTGAGCACGGTGTGTGTTGAGACTCAGCCCCAGTGTTACCAAATGTGCAGGTAATAAGTGAGAAGACAGTGGAACGGGATGGAAGTTATTACATGTGCGTTACATCAACAAACCTGAACGCAGAAGCACAGAAGGTGCCCGCCACCTCTCCCCCTCTCCACACCGAACATTTCGTGGCTTTGGGGTGGTTGAAATGAGGTGATATATGAGGATAGAAAACTGATTTTCAAGCTTTTATACCTACTCACATAAAGAAAATCTGCTCCTTTAAGGAAGAAAGCCTATAGATAAGCTTGTAAGGAAGAAAGAAAAAGACATATAAATTTGTGTGGAGGTGACTGCAGCTGTTGTTTTGAGGGCCACCCTGTCCCTCATTTCATTGTGTGCACAACGGGCATGTGTATATATTTATGGAAGTGGGTTCTTATCCCATAGTTGAGAGTAATTTCACTTTCAAATTATAACTGCTTTATTCTTTTTTGCCACACTGTTCTTTGGCCCTGTTTTCTTCTCCGTCCACCTGACCGTAACAAGCTGGTGGGCATTTTTAACAACTTCTGCCTTGATCCCACCATATGACACGTGTGGACACGCACAGTTTCTCTTTACATTTGGTGCTATTTCTTTAGCCAAAAAGGCGATTATATTATATTTAGTTACTTTCTTCTTGCTTTTCTCACTTAACATCATGAAAAACCCTGGACAAGTATTAGAAAGTTGACTTATGTTTGTAGTATGTCGAACCATTACCTGGATCTCTCAAGTCTCTCCACATATTTTTCTTACATTTGGCCCATTTGCCTCTCTGGGCTACATTCGACGTAATTTTCTCACTTACCTTCAGGTTCATTAATTTGCATCTTGTAGTTTTATGTTTTCAGTCTGTATTAAAAAGAAACCTTTTTCATTTATAAAAGTATTCTCATTCTTTTTCCAAAACGTGTGTTTTCATGATGTCTTTTCCTTTATGATAATTTTTAAAAATTCCCTTTTTAGTTGTTTAAATGTATTTATTTTATAGTTTCATGAATGATGCTTTCTGTGAAGATCTTAGCCGTATCTGTTCTACCTGTTGAATCTTCTTTTTCTCTTATGGTGGCTTGTTTCTTTGTGTGTTTAATGATTTTTATTTATACGTTAATTTTAAGCATGAATTATTTTTCCACCTGATGAGATTTTCACAAGGAATATTGGCTAAAGTTTCCCCACAGAAATTTTGCATTTGTTTCTTGTGGGTACTCTGTGGCCATTACTCCCCTGCACCGACTTAAAAGAAACATCAATGTCAATATGTTAAAAATTCTGTCTTAGTTTAGGACATCCCTGTCCCACTCAGGTTGGGTAAATGTGGACTTCACATCAATGGGAGAAGGAATTTTCCACTTTTCCTCCTCAGATACACTGTGCAAGTGTCCATCTTAGTTTGGACACCTCCAGAACCTGGAAGTGAGACCTCAAGTTCAAGTAGTCAGTTTGGGAGAAGATGCCCAGAAAATCAGCAGGATGGGACAAGAGAGCAGGTCAGTGAGGTCCGGCTCACCAACAGTTTCGCCTCTGTGGGTGACTGGAGCTCAGTCCTGTGGGGGACTTAAGGGGCACGTGTGGGACCCTCAGGCAGGTGAGTGAGAAGGCAGATGCGTCTGTCTGCCAACTCCCCATTTACCACGGGTTGGGTCTTCTCTGGGGCCTTTCCAGCACCCCCAGGACGTAGAGCTGACGGCCTGCACGGTGGCTTCTGGGGACGTGGCTGGCCGGCAGACTGTTACAGGTGCCGGTTGTTAGAAGCCTCCTGTGTACAGACCTGTGCCCAGGAGATACGGATGGTTCCTCGGGAAGATCATCTGTCTGGGTGGGTCGAGTGATCCTGTCTTCCTTCCACTGGACTTGTGAAAAGTTATTGGAGGATCTGGTCTCCTATCCCCATGTGGTTCAGCCAATACAAGGTTCAACTCCACTTCAGGGCTGCTATGTTATCTGCTCAGCTGCTTATTCAGCTTTTGCTTCGCATCTGGCACTTGAAGATTTCTTTCTTTCTTATACATGAGGACACAGGTTTAAAAACATATATATGGGGAAGCAATTATACTTTATCTAATACATGCAGGTGCTCATAGTGAGAGTGTTTGCGACCAGTCTAGTTCAACATTGTTCCAGAACTGGAAGTCCCTCATCCTTTTGAATAGCTACTTAAGATCTTGCAGTAGAAAATGTATTTAATCGTTCACCTGACACTGGGCTTTTACTTTTCTTCCCATCCCACCCCTGTAACTGCAAACATAGCGCCAAGTAACATGTCTCTGCATGTAACTTTTAGAATAATGTTTTTCTCTTTGGGATAGCATCCCTGGAATAGTATTGCTTTGTTACAAGTTATTTACATTTTCAAATTTTGATGGAATATTACTTTACTGAATTTAAAAAAAAAGGCTTTAATAATTTGTATTTGCCCTACTGATACATGCTGAAGGAATTATTACCTCGCCACATGGATATCAGTAAACGCGTAGTGTAGACACTACGTGTAGATGTGTGTGCGTATGCGTGTGCGTATCTGAGCAGTAACGTAAACATTTTAGTTCTTCAGGTCTTTGATGGAGGAGGTAATTTATTTCATCCTTGTTTTGTACAGAAAAGAATTATAAAAATAATAAAATGAAAAGGAAAGCACATGAAGAGTACAATAAATCTGAAAATGGTGTCTGGCAAACCAGGAAAGTTGAGATTAAATGCACCATCATTTAAACTCAGAGAAGAGGAGACAAATCCTCACAAATAAAACTAACTCCATGCACACGGTCATTCAGGTGCTGGGCACAAATCCTCAAGGAGACATAACCTGGGGTCACAGCTGCCTGGAGATATCACTAAGGAAATTAGGACATGCTCATGAAACCAGATGAAAAAACTGCTTCCTCGGAATGTGATAATGCTGCCTCTTGAAACGTATAGCGTCGGAGTCATCTTGGAGATGCTTGAGTTCACACATATCAGGCACTGGTGACTGGACAGGCTCCTTCCAAAATCAGCCTGGTTTATCCCTGTTAAGATGAGCTTCTATTTCTGACATATACCAAGTGACAAATGTCTCCCAAGCTGTGTTATATGGCTGCTGCTTGCGAACTTTCTGCAAGAACCGAGAATGAGTTGTTTTAGACAAAAATGACCAACCCTGGTGACTGTCTGATTTCATTACATTATACCACTTTTCCTTTCTTTTTTTTAAAGAGTAAAAATGAGGTAATATTCTGTTTGAATAAACTACAACTACATTGCAATATTATTAATCAGATATCGTCAATTGAGAATTTTTATTTTAAGCAGAGACCGTATTGAGTTTTTTGACTTCATAGTATTCATGGAGAAAAATTGGTTGAATATATAATTAATGTGAAGGTTTATAGAGGGAATATTTATGATGAGTGGAACAAATAATTTTCATGCACTCCAAAACCACATTGTACATAAATCATTGATATATTAATACAAAACTCCTTTTAAATATTTTAAACACACACCAATAGCATTAATAAAATAGTAGTCTTTTTTCTATCTTCTATAGATGCTTTAAAGTTAAAAAAACTATCTTTTAAAAATGCAGATATTTGCTCTGTGGAAAGGAATTTCCATTAAGAATTCTAATTAAGAAAATTTTAAGTATGTGAGTTTGAGAAGTGAATTCTGGCTTGCATGAGAATGTTGCACTTATATCCAAACAGGATGTTTGTAAAATCAGAATTTCTTGTGAGTCGGAATACTTATCATGCCTTCTAGTAGAGTTTAATTTCTCTGATTTTTGCCTTTAGAGGAGGAGAAGAGTGCCATTGATTTCTATAAACTGGTAGCAATTGCCCTCTACAGACTTCCCTTAGCCCTCAAGGGAAGTCAAGGTCCAAGTAAAAATTCAACCTTCCATATAGAAATTTCCAGAAATTAATACTGCAACACATAAGCTCTTTGTCCACTATACCTTCTAGCAATTATTTCATTATAATGCTCAAAACGTGTTTCGTGTACTCTCCTAGCCTATAGTTCTGCACATATAATCTTGGGAAGGAGACATTATCTCTCCAATGGTTTAGTGTCCTCACTCCATCCACTGTATCAGCGCGGGACTTTCCCATGCTACGAGTGATATGTGTTGACTGCAGTTTTACCTGTAGTAATGTCAGGGGGTTGGCTGTGTCACAGCAATGTTGTAACAGCAGCAATAATGGGTGTTGAGTGCTTGCTGTATACCAAGGTGTGCTTTACGCGTCTCTTCTCTTGTAATCTTCTCAGCAACACTATTGGATAGAAGTGACGATTGCAATCTTTTCCCAATTTTACAGCTGAAAAACTTGGGGTTAATGAGTTTACATAATTGATTTAAAACCATATCACTTCTAACTATTGATGCCAAAATTTCAATGTAGGTTTCTGAATCCTCGCCTAGATTCTTATTATTATTTCCTTTGAGAGGGTGTGAGCAGGGGAGAGGAGCAAAGGGAATGAGGGAATCTTAAGCAGGCTCTACACCCAGCATGGAGCCTGACACGGGGCTCGATCCCACAACCCTGGTATCACAGCCTGAGCTGAAATCTAGAGTCAGATGCTCAACCGACTGAGCCACGCAGGTGCGCCTCCTCGCCGAGGTTCTTAGCCACCATTTAACGATAAAACTTGTCTTCTTCATCATCTTTAAGCCCCTCTTGCAATTCCAGGGTCAAGGGGATATTAAAAAATTAAGTCAGACTTTAATATATGTTAAGAAGGAATAGCATTGACTGAACAATCTGACCTGATTTAAATAGAAAAGCCAAAGCCAGATTGTGTTTAATCAATCCTTTATTATCTATTCCTACTATGTAATGGGTATTGGTATGCACAATACGTCAGAGGGATATCATATATTAAATGCGTGATACGTAATACGTAATAAGTGCCTGTTTTTCTATTAAACTCTTGGGAAACGGTGATTAACACGCACTAGTAGGATCCCTATGTTTCTAGAGGTCACCGAAACCTATCAAATAGTTATAAATAAGTATAGAATCAAAACTCCGGCAAGTGCAATGGTCACTAACTGTTGTGACGGAGACCTTGACGGGGCTCTTTGGCAACGTGGCATACGGGAAGAGGGACTTCTCTCTGGGGACAGACACCTGAGCTGACATCTGAAGATGAATAGAACCTAGCAAGTGAAGAGGAAGCAGGAGGTACGTTTTGCATGCGGAGGTCAGAGAGTGTCAGACTCTTCTCGGTGAGGAGTAGCTGGTGCACAGGGCTCGTTCTGGGGCAGTGAAGCTTTGTTGAGGGAACATAGAGCCTGAGGCAGAGTGGGGAGGACAGTCAACACTCAGAAAAGCCATTTACTCATTACCGCTAACTTTGCAGCACATTTCCATCTTCACTACTGTTCTCTCATTTCTGTCTCATATTTTCTACGTGAGGCAGACACAAAGGAATACCAGAGTGAACCCGTTTACTAGTCAGAATTTCAAGTCATTACCTGAATCCTACAGCCAATAAGGTAGAATTGAATTCCAGACCTGGGCATTTGCTCTGAGCTCGAGGTAAGAATGAGTTTGACTGCATAGTTTGAATTTTTTCCCTTGAACATAAACAATGATAGTTGATCATGGGTCTAAAACACACAACAGTGACATAGTTTCATTTTTAGTTTTGAACTGACAAATAAGATTTCTCATCTTAGTATTTTTGGCTGGTATTTCTCCGTTTTTGTTTGTTATTTTGAGAGAGACAGACACAGTGAAAGTGAAGGAAAGGCAGAGAGAGAGGGGGAGAGAGAGAATTCCGAGCAGGCTCCAAATGGCCAGCGTGGAGTCCAATGCAGAGCTCAATCCCACAAATCGTGAGATCATGACCTGAGCCGAAGTCAGAGGCTTAACCACCTGAGCTACGCAGGCGCCCCATGGAGAAGTTCATTTCATATCGCCTAGCATGGGGATCACTTCCATATGTCTTTTCTAGAGGAATCCTTCACTTCATGCCAGGAAGTTGTGTCAAACTTCACTGTAGGTTCACAGGAACTCAGAGACACATGCACACACGTGCCTGAGACGGAGTCACATGGTCTTTAAAAGCAAATGCCCAGAATGAAACACACACCATTACAATCACAATGTACGTATGGCTTTGCTATTTTAGGAAAATTTCAAGCTTACGTTTCTAAATCCTTGTGGTATAGTTGTTTCTACAAGCTAGTTTTTACTACCTATTTTGAAGACTACATTAAAAAAAAACAGTAAAATGTATGTGTTCACAAGTCTCTGGCTTAATAATGAATTTTTTTTTCTTAGAATGGGCATTGCAAACATTTTGCTCAACTTTAACTTTGAATAATGTTTTATATATAAATACTATCTTATATATATAATATTTTATGTGGACTAGTTTTATATAATCATAAAATATTAAGTAATACATACATAAGTTATATACATATATAAATATTTATTCATGCTAATATTTTGGCCACTTATGTGGTTTGCTGTTCTCTATATTGTGATGTGTACCTCAGTCCTATAATTACTTTATATGTTTAGCCTTTACATATAATCTCAACAGCATGCATTTATATAGTCATCAATAGCATATTCTCTTATATTTGTCATATTATTCTCAAGGGTTTGTTTTAATTTTCTGATCAAATAGGCATTTTTGATCCTTTGTGTTAAACACACATGACTTGAATGTAAGATTCATTGACATTATGTCAGTGAGGTTTTCAGGAACCTGAAATAATGGGGAATTCTTCTCAATTCTCCATTATTGAACTCCTGGTTATCTAGCTAGTATGTCTATCTTTTGTGCTCTTGGAATGTCAAAGTAGCACGTGTCATAATGAACAATACAGGAAACATTCCAAGTCAGGACTCACTTACAATATTTTTCACATACGACATAGACACTGCAGAATGGCACTTTAAAAGTTCTAGTGAGGCTGTTATGTTTTTCAGTGAGACTGTGCTCTAAAAATAGTACACAGTACGAAAACTAACACATTTAGAGTCACAATATATGTTGCTAAGTTACAAAAATCCAGGGAAAGATAAATATTATGATCCCATGTTCACACCTGAGGGAAAAATACATTTGTGAGGCATAGGGAGGTCCAAGCAAATTTTATCTTTCACTGTAAACAGATGTTTGTGTTTATTAATCAATATTTATTGAGTGCTTACTATGTATCAGGTATTGTCCTACATACTGATGGTAGAGCAGAGGTCAAATGAAGGACTGCCTTTGCTTCATGAAGGAAACTGACAATATAAAATATTCACTACTTGTGGGTAAGTGGATGATGAAATCTCAGTTATCATTAAGCTCAGGCACTTAATGGAGAAGCATCCGAGAGTGTGCTCGTCGCGGCATATCCTAAGTCCTGGAGGCCATCTGTGTATTTGGGGCATGGAAAGAAATTTAGTGCAGCTAAGCGTATTAAGCTTATACTCAGTGCATGAGCCACTACAAGAACTGATAGGCCCAAACAAGGAATTTATTTCTTTTTCTGGGAACAATCCGAAGCTACGAGAGAATTGAGTAGAAAAAAATACCTCTGATAATTCCTTTGAGAAAAGGTGAGATCCAGATCAGAGAAAATGTGGGGAGACATAGTGTGAGAATATCACAGTTGGCAAGAAGGAGTGGGGGATGGCTTCTGGTTAGAGGAAACAAAAAGTCTGCAGAATACACAAGAATTTAGGGCTTAGAGTAGACAAAATGCGCTGACAACTGTGATATGCGTAGACGAGCGAGCAGGAGGATTCGGGAGCAATTCCTGGGTTTCTGGTTGACGAAGGTGCATGGGGTTCTGCCAGCAGAAAACCACAGAAACAACATTTAGAATAGCAATGTGGAGACAGAAGATAATGTCGTACTGGTCCAGGGTGTGTAGCTGTCTACATAAATACGGGGCCTGGAAGTGACCACAACCAGGTGACTGCAGGACGGAGGCCAGAGCGAATAGAAGACAGGAAATTGAAGAGGGTCTGAGGACCCACACAGTTCGGACACAGTTCAGGAAGTAGAGCTGCACAAAGAGAGGTACAAGTGGTAGAACCAGTGAGGGAAACCTCAGAAGCCATGTGGTTTTAGTTTTAAAAAGAAAAAGCACTTTAATAAGGAATGATATAAAAGACATTCATGAGATTATAAAAATAGTTTCGGGATGACAGGGGCATTTTGTTAATTAAGCACAGAGGATTAGAATAGAGAAATGCAGTGGCACCACTGTATTTTTCTTATTGTTTCTAGTCAGTTCCAGAATATCTCATTCCATGTCAAATGGCCCCTTTTTAAGATGACTATTAAAAATTAGAGCAAGCCCAGAAGATGGAAGAAAATCTGAAAATCATATACAGATGAAACACATAGGAAGAGTTAGGCTGCAGGATTGATGTATTGTAAAAAATGTAGGTGATGTTTTCAAATGTTAGGAGAGCCGTGCTATGGAAGAAAAGTTAGATTTATTCCATGCAACCACAAGCAATTTAACCAGCACCCAAAAATTGTTATCATAGGGATGTGCCTCGTGACTCATACAAAGGAAGAACATTTTTTACATTTAGCATACTTTGGGTATGCTAGTAATTTAAATATTACGTCAGGATGAATAATGTGATTGCCAAACAAAATGAACTTTAAGCAGGGACGTTTTCTCCTTGCTACAATAAGGCATTGGGTTGAGAGAACAGTCCAGCTTTCTTGACTAAAAGTTAACACACTATTGCACTTTGAAATATGATCCAGTAGGAATGTCCTTAGACGTTGCCACAAAATTTCAATAACGACGATCATAGTGCGATTGTTGCCCATAATGTTAGTTGTCAGGATATGGTGTTATTGCAAAATGGCAAAATCAAACGTCCGTATAATTTTGGTTGTCCAGAGCTATTTTGTTTTTTTAGAAGATTGCCAGACAAAGCATCTTCGGAACGTGTGTCTCTTCCTGAGAAAGGGTTCCCAGCTGGGCTGGTGGCTGTTTCTCGCTCAGAACAGAGGCTGAGGCTCCAAACCCAGTGGCTGGAGCAGAGGCATCTTAATTTGAAGGAGGGATGGCTCCCTTCCTGGCCGGTCCTGTCACATGTCTTTAGTCAGTCCCTTTGGGAAGCTCCTCCTGGAGTCTATTACCTCCATCCTGAGGATTCTGTAATCCATTCCGAGTCCGAGGTAAACCCGTCCCTGCTTGTGCTGAACAGGACGTGATCTCTGCACCTAACAGACCCTCCACGTTGTAGTCGGTGGCATCCAGAAACAAGCTGTCTGTCAGCTCTTCTCTAAACACACTCCCTTTGATCACTAAACATTAGCTTATCAGATTTCTGACCCAGAGATTTCTGACGTGTTTGTTGAAATGCAAGCTATCCAGTGATTAAGCTGTGACCAGAAGAACATCCTCACAGTATGAAAACAATGAAGTTTGTTTACAAAAAGGCCTGGTCTTTAATAATGGTATTTACTGCCTTTATCTTGTTATAAATATAGAACTGTCATAGAATATTTGAAAAGGCTCTAAAATCCAGTGTGGGTGCGGCAGCCAGGTCCCACGTGGCGTGTGTTTTTCTTCATTCCAAAAAGACAGACTAATTCCCACCACCAGTGCAAGAGGGTTCCCGTTTCTCCACATCCTCTCCAGCATCTATAGTCTCCTGATTTGTTCATTTTGGCCACTCTGACTGGCGTGAGGTGTTATCTGAGTGTGGTTTTGATTTGTATTTCCCTGACGAAGAGCGACGTTGAGCATCTTTTCATGTGTCTGTTGGCCATCCGGATGTCTTCTTTAGAGAAGTGTCTATTCATGTTTTCTGCCCATTTCTTCACTGGATTATTTGTTTTTTGGGTGTGGGGTTTGGTGAGTTCTTTACAGATTTTGGATACTAGCCCTTTGTCCGATATGTCATTTGCAAATATCTTTTCCCATTCCGTTGGTTGCCTTTTAGTTTTGTTGGTTGTTCCCTTTGCAGTGCAGACGCTTTTTATCTTCATGAGGGCCCAATAGTTCATTTTTGCTTTTAATTCCCTTGCCTTTGAGGATGTGTCAAGTAAGAAATTGTTGCAGCTGAGGTCAGAGAGGTTTTTTCCTGCTTTCTCCTCTAGGGTTTTGATGGTTTCCTGTCTCACATCCAGGTCCTTTATCCATTTTGAGTTTATTTTTGTGAATGGTGTCAGAAAGTGGTCTAGTTTCATTCTTCTGCATGTTGCTGTCCAGTTCTCCCAGCACCATTTGTTAAAGAGACTATCTTTTTTCCAGTGGATATTCTTTCCTGCTTTGTCAAAGATGAATTGGCCATAGTTTTATGGGTCCAATTCTGGAGTCTCTATTCTATTCCATTGGTCTATGTGTCTATTTTTGTGCCAATGTATTGGCAGCTTGCTCTTGATGATTACAGCTTTGTAGTACAGTCTAAAGTCTGGGATTTCAATGCCTCCCACTTTGATCTTCTTCTTCAATATTACTTTGGCTATTCGGGGCCTTTTGTGGTTCCACATAAATTTTAGGATTGCTTGTTCTAGCTTTGAGAAGAATGCTGGTGCAATTTTTATTGGAATTGCATTGAATGTGTAGATTGCTTGGGTAGTACTGACATTTTAACAATATTTATTCTTCCAATCCATGAACATGGAATGTTTTTCCATTTCTTTGTATCTTCAATTTCCTTCATAAGCTTTCTATAGTTTCCAGCATACAGATCTTGTACATCTTTGGTTAGGTTTATTCCTAGGTATTTTATGGTTCTTGGTGCAATTGTGAATGGGATCAGTTTCTTTCTCTTTCTGTTGTTTCATTATTAGTGTATAAAAATGCAACTGATTTCTGAATATTAATTTTGTATCCTGCGACTTTGCTGAATTCATGTATCAGTTCTAGCAGACTTTTGGTGGAGTCTATCGGGTTTTCCATGTATAATATCATGTCATCTGCAAAAAGTGAAAGCTTGAATTCATCTTTACCAATTTTGATGCCTTTGATTTCCTTGTGTTTGACTGCTGATGCTAGAACTTCCAACACTATGTTAAACGACAGTGGTGAGAGTGGACATTCCTGTCGTGTTCCTGATCTCAGGGGGAAAGCTCTCAGTTTTTCCCCATTGAGGATGATATTAGCTGTGGGCTTTTCATAAATGGCTTTTATGATGTTCAAGTATGTTCCTTCTGTCCCGACTTTCTTGAGGGTTTTTATTAAGAAAGGCTGCTGAATTTTGTCAAATGCTTTTTCTGCATCGATTGACAGGATCATATGGTTCTTATCTTTTCTTTTATTAATGTGATGTATCACATTGATTGATTTGCGAATGTTGAACCAGCCCTGCATCCCAGGAATGAATCCCACTTGATCATGGTGAATAATTCTTTTTATATGCTGTTGAATTCAATTTGTTAGTATCTTGTTGAGAATTTTTGTCATCCATATTCATCAAGGATATTGGCCTGTAGCAGCCGCTCTGGAAAACAGTATGGAGGTTCCTCAAAAAATTAAAAATAGATCTACCCTATGACCCAGCAGTAGCACTGCTAGGAATTTATCCAAGTGATCCAGGAGTGCTGATGCATAGGGGCACTTGCACCCCAATGTTTATAGCAGTACTTTCAACCATAGACAAATTATGGAAAGAGCCTAAATGTCCATCAACTGATGAATGGATAAAGAAGATGTGGTTTGTATATACAATGGAATACTACTTGGCAATGAGAAAGAATAAAATCTGGCCATTTGTAGCAATGTGGATGGAACTGGAGAGTGTTATGCTAAGTGAAATAAGTCAGGCAGAGAGCAACAGATACCATATGTTTTCACTCTTATGTGGATCCTGAGAAACTTAACAGAAGACCACGGGGGAGGGGGAGGGGGAAAAAGTTACAGAGAGGGAAGGAAGCAAGCCATAAGAGACTCTTAAATACTGAAAAAAAACTGTGGGTTGATGGGGGGTGGGGGAGAGGGGAAAATAGGTGATGAGTATTGAGCAGGCACCTGTTGGGATCAGCACTGAGTGTTGTATAGAAACCAATTTGACAATAAATTATATATATAAAAATTTTTTAAAAAGACTAATTGCATAAGCCAGGGATGGCTGTGCTCAAAAAGGTAAGTTATCTTATACTAGCTGCTCTGTCAGTAGTTGTCCACCCTAACTCTGTTGATATTTAAGTCTCAGTATTTCTCCTTTTTCGTGAAAATTAACTTCTGTGTCACAATATGTACTGTCCCTTTTAGATAGAAACTCCACGACAAAATTAGGAAAAAGATATTGTAACTTGGTAGAGAATTACTTATTTCCACAGTGTCACCAGCAATGTTGCCTTGTCAGTATTATGATGAGAAAAATTCTGCAGGGAATACTCTTATTATGCTATAAATTTCAATGTTATTTCCGAATGAATAATTTGATTTCCAAACAAAGCTTCAAGCAATGACTTTTTCTTTGGATGGAATAAAGCTTTGGGTCAGGGAAAAGCTCTTTGACTTTCTTGATTAAAGGTTAACAAATTACTTGCAGCCTTGAAATATGATATCCCCTGAATGTCCTTAGAGGTTGTCGCACGAAATTAACAACAAAAAAGTGACAGTGTGCTTCTTGCTGATAGTGCCAGTGACTTGATTCCATTTCAGCCGAGTGAGGCTTTCTTATCTCTTGGGGCGATGATATGCTTCCGTTTATCCTGCAGATGCTCAAAAGCTGACTCCCTTCATGTTTCCGAGGGAGAGTCGGGACTTACCTGACTGAAAAATCACAGAAATACTGCTTCTTCCAAGAGTGGTTTTGGCCATTCTCTGCTGAATTGGAAAAACTAACCCAAGGGACAAAATTCTGTCAAGAGACTAATGTCTTCTTGGAAATGAACAAAAAGCCTGGATCATTGAGTCCCCACCACATCTACCTGTGTGACCAGTTTGACGATGGTTGTATGATTTGGTGGCAATGTTCTAGAAAATGTCGTGAAAATAAACACCATGGAGGTCTTGATTATATAATCTATGGTTTCACGTGAAGGAAATTAATCACTTTTTGTCAAATCATTTGGAATATTACTGACCAATGATTGCATTACCAATATAGTGACCACCGATACGGAAGCAGGAAGAGAGGCCACTGTGGTCTCTGGCCTTTTTAGTTGACTTTGTTTGTGTCAGTAAATATATTTGTGAAACAACAAATTTTAAAACCTAAATGCTGCTATTACTACCAACCATGGTGATAAGAATTATAGTAAAGGAAATCCTGCTTTATATACGTAGACCATTTCCAAGTCACTTTTGCATTCTTACCCCCACCTGATCCTCGTGGTAGCTCTGTGACACAGGACAGGGTGCCTATTTTGCGTATGATGAAACCGAGGTCTGGTGAGATATGACAAAGTTCTGGGGGCAAATAAGTGGGAGACAGACCAAACCTATAAGTTTGAAGGCTGTATCCCTATCTGCCCTTTTGTGATTTGCAACAAGGCAAAGACTATACTACAGTAGGTCATAAAAATGCTGATGCTCCAAGATCATCCCTCTGTTCTCGCGAAGGCTCAGAATGGCCAACTGTCACCATTGGGAGTGTGTCATGACAAGCCAATGACTGAGGGCAGAATACACAGTGAGGACCAGAGACATGAGTTACTTATTGAGTCGTAACTTAGGGCCATACAGCATGTAGGTGAAGTGCGTACAACAGGAGGTGCATGTATAGAAATACCGTCGTTTTTCGGAGGAAATTCCAGCTCCTTGAGCAGCCGGACCATCAGAGATGAGTCCAAGAGAGGAAATGGCAGAAATTCACCTTCAAGTTATGTTTGTGTTTCAGATGAGACTCCCATACAGTGTGGCCTGCAGGTCAGTAGGCATGTCAGCATGACTCAAACAATATGTCATATGTTCTGCCACGTCCGTTCCTTCCTGAGGCTCTCTGCTGGCAGCCAGTGGCTACAGGAGGAAGCCCAAGCTTCTGTCCAGGTGCAGGAGACACCCGTGAATGCCAGTGAATGCAATTCCCCCTTGGAGTTGCCGCAATCTCAGAATGTTATCATTACGGATCCAGAGAAGGCTACTCTAATAATAACACTTTTATATCCCTTATCCAGTATCAGGCATGGATCAAAATACTGAAGTGTAAAATCTTGTTTGTTCCTCACTCCCACACGAAAAGACCAATTTATCTGCCATTCTCATTTTGAGGGAAAAACGTGCCCAAGGTCTCTATAGAGGGGAAGCTGAAATTGCAGTCCAAGCAGCCTGTACCCAGAGCCTCTGACTATAACGACTGTGCTGTATTGTGGCTTAAACGGGAGACTTGGGGGTATTAACACACAATGCCTATTAACGTAAAGGATTTTGTGGTGAAATATGATTGACACTAACACCATTATGCAGATCTCAGGACCTTTAGTTCGCCATGGCCATGGTGTATCTCTGGCAGGAGAGGGATGTATGTATGTAGTGCTCCCCAAAATTGTTTGGTGGGGCATCCTGTGGGACCACACTTCAAGAAAAGTTAGTATAGCCTATCAGAGGAGCCAGTGTGTGCATATATTCTTGCCAGAAAGGAGATTCGTATATGGACCACAAAAGTACCCTTTGGTAGGAAAAATGTGTTTAAGTCTAACCAAAATTATTTTCTTGGCAAATAGTCCATAAGAAAAACTGTTGCCATTTGGATGAAACTGCCACTTACCCAGTTGTAAATTTCCCCACATTACACGGTGACGTTATTTTCATCGTGAAAGAACCGATCTTCCTTTGGTCCGAAGCCTGTGCCCCGCCCTGTGATGGCCCGACCGTTTCTGTCTCCACCTCACATATAATATCCATTGTATGCTGCCTGGGAAAGGAGTCACGTGTGTGCATGATTTTAACTCCTCGGTAGGATCACAGGCTCCAGAAGGTCAGGAGTTCTGTTCCCGCCTCGCAAAGTGCAGCCACGACAGCCAGGGCAGTGGACGCACGCTGATGAGGTTAATGGACAAAGGGAAAACATATAATAAAAACTGACTTTTCTTTTGGTGATACATCTTTATCTTCCCCAGCTTCCTCCTCTTCTTACGTTACGAACTACAAATTGTGGAAAAATTAAAGACAGCAAGAGTTCTTTATGCCCTTTACTCCAGTGTGTAAACTCTTCTTATTTTTTTATCTCGTTTTTTTCCATTAAATTCACATTTCTACAATTTTTATTATAATGTGGCTGTAATTTTGGTTTTAAATTTCACTTTGATATGAGTTAACATTTTCACTGTAACATGAGATAATTTCTTACATTTTATATATTATTTTCAATCATCATATTTAGTTATTGCAAAATCGTTTAAGAAATGCACCATAATTGCTTTAACTTACAGCATTATTGGCACTATTATTGGGCATATAGGTCACTTGCTCTTTCGCCTCTAGTATAGATATCACTGATACTGAATTAAATCTATGCAATTATAACCAGTTCTAAGAAGGGCTCATAGGGAGTAGAACAATGTGGTCAAAAATATGCTGAAACATGGTAGAAATATTGTAAAAGATTTTGGCTTTAATTGTTTAAAATGCACGTAAGGTTTATGTAAAGAAACTCCCCTCCCACAATGTTAGAACACAACTAAATCAATAAAATTTATTTAGGAAATGGATGGTTTTATCCCAAATTGTAGATAAAAATACCGAATGTAGTTGGTTGAGTTGAATTTTATTTCACGCAGGGTTATTCATCATAGTGAAAGGAAACAGAGTTTTTTTTAAAAAAAGAAATGGATAAGAAAGAGGACTAAGAGACCACTGGGCGTCGTATAAACTCAAGAAATTTTTGAGTAGAACAAAGGAAAATGAGACATAAAAGGACAAGCGTGGTGTGAACCGTTCGTAAAAGAAATCGGCAGTCCTGGTGGGTTGATTCTGACTCTGCACAGCACGGTTCTGCTTCAGAGGAAGCACTTTAAACATAAAGTCTGAAGTGGGTTTTCATACTGCAAGAGTCAACAGAGTAATAACGGAATTTATTGGACGGCTATTTGTTTTCTGTCTTCCCCTGTAACGTCCACTCTCCCTCCTTCGCCTCCTTCCATCTCCTGGCTCTTAGCTTCATTATCTTACTCTCGAGGGCCACTCAGTAGAGTTAGATCCCATCCTACGTGCTGGAGATACAGCAACGAACAGGGCAAGACACCTAATAGCCGGGGAGACACATAAAGCAAATAAACAACCAGAAGAATAGTGACATAGGATAGTACAGAAAAGAAAGTAGCATTCTGTGGTAGTAACCGGCAGGGTTGTGAGTGTGTGTGTTGGGTGGAGAAGTGGATTCTGCTGTTTTAGGTGGTGTAATCTCGGAAGGCCACTCAGAGTGAGCAAAATAAATGTTCTAAGACATCAATACTACAAAAGATTAAGCTATAGGAAGATTGAGGCTAAAATTTTCCAGACCCAAGGCAAAAAAACCTCAGCAAGTGCAAAGATATCATGACAGGCGTGAGGTGCTGATTCACAGCATCGGAGGAAGGCCAGTGTGGCTGGGACACAGTGACCAAAGGTGAAGGGAAGTGAAGCCACATCCCCCCTGTCCTCTAGGAACACAGAGCTCTCCGTATGGCAGTTAGAAATCACCAACTCACACCGTCAACAGCACGCCCAGAAAGCGCGATTAGAAACCCAACCGAAGTGAAACCAGCTTCTCAAATTAATTAGACTGAAAAGGAATAGGTAAAATTTAAACTGCGGTGCCCAAAAAGCTGTGTCAGTTTTGTCAACATGAATGACCTCACGACGCACATGAGACCTGACTGCTCCTTGGGAAAGGATTCTGGACGCACTTCTGGGATTTCCAGTCGTTCCAAAAGTTCACAAAGGATAAATCAGGCTTAGCTTCTTAGCAAATTGATTTATTATCCAATTTGCTAACGCAAGGCATAAATAGTATCTAATTAAATAGTGTCTAATTATAGAATTATCTAAAAAACCTAACAAATAAGATTATGAGAAGGTACTTGGCATTTTCCAGATGTTTGGCAAGGGAACCCAGCGAGAACATTTTTATATCTGTCTCTTACAAATAAAAACCGGGAAACAACATGTATTAAAATTGGTTAGATTTTATATGGAAAATTATATAATTCATTGAGAATGAATGATTTCTTCTTTTCTTGAAAAACACTAGAATTTTAACTTTTCATATTGAAAGAAAAGAGCTGAAGCCCATAGAAACATGACCAAAATGGAACTGATCTCACTCTGAAAAATTGTACATTTGTATTTTATATAATTGTCCTCAAAGTTGGCTCTAATTTCATTTGGACTGCAGATCATAGGTGATTTACCATTCATCCTGTGTTCTGGTTTTTACACTTCCATAAGTTATTTTATTCAAGATATTTGATCAGATTTTACATCCCATGAGAGCACAGAACATGCTGTTTCTTTCCCCTGATTTTCTGCAGTCTGGCTGCAAGAAAACACAACAAACTTACTCTAATGAGGTAATTTCTCCCTGACATTAAAATAAGTTTTTGTTATATCACTAGGACATACGCTTCTCCTTGTGAAATTATAATAATTTCCTTTGAGAAATTATACTAACGGCCACCTATTTCTTTTTCTAGTGCCGTAGTGATTTTTACTTCACATATAAAACTTTTTGGTATAAAGTGGAAGATACAAAAGCAACTTTATTTATTTACCTTTAATGAATGATGGGTCTGTTACCCCAACACTAATTAATGGTTGATCCGTGTGTTCAATACGAAACTTCATAATACATTCGGTGCCGGACTTATGTTAACAGCATTGCCTAGCATATAGGGAATATTTACAATGTTACAAAATCTTCCTTAAGTATTTTGCCATTATTCTATTGCTCATTTACATATCTGTAAGGGTGGTACTATTAAAATCCATGATAAAGATGAAATTCTTGAAGTCTACACATGATCAGGAAACCCGTCCAAAGGCCTGCTTCTAGAACGTAGCAGAGAAAGTAGTTTGCACAAATGAAAGTGATGGAAATGGTAATTACACAATATTTGTTGGATAAAGCTTAAACAAGCATATAAAACTCTTAAATATTCTTGAGAAGTTTCTGGTTTTTTATCCTATGTACTGTTGGTATTTTCTTAAAAGTTTAAGTAATACCAGACATTATTCTAAGCACATAATAAGTTTTAACCCATTAACCTTTATACACACCTTTAAAAAAGTTACTATGGGGAAACTGAAGCAAAGGGAGGTCACTTCTCACCCCTTGGTAGGTCAGCAGCGGGACCAGGACTGGCTTCCAGGTGGAATAACGCTGCTGTGCATGCTTCTATGTCCTGCTCATATCCAAATTTTCCTTTCAATTTGTCTTGACAAGCAAGGTATTTTCCTATAAAAATGAAGAAATTAGAACATGCAGAATACAGCTATATAACTAGAAATTTCACAAAAATTCACAAAGCCAGTTAATATTAAAGAAAGTAATTTGGTACCCTATTTCCAAATACCAGCAGTAGTTACTGACTACGATTTTTAAAATTCCAACCCGAAGAACAAATGTGTGTAATTTTTTCAACAAAATCGTATGCGAGCTGGATACATTTGTGTCATTCACTTAGCCGCTGACATGTGTTACGATATCATACGGAAGATCTTTTATTCAAAAGGGCCCATGTTCTGAGACCTCCAGCGAGGAACACACAAAATACAGAGAGAGAAACAGCACGAGGCCAGTCCTCAGAATAAACGGAACCTCGGGTGATTCACAGAAAAGGAGCTCAGTGAAGATGCCAGGTGGGAGGTGGAGACATATGTTAGCAGAGCAAGGACCTATGGGAAACGCAGCTTAGTTTTTAGTCAGAAAAATAAGTTTTATTATTTTAATGTTCATTTTTCAATTATTCCCACTTTCTCCTTCATTAGTATATTTCCTTCTCCTACTTTTTAAAGGATTTATCATGTTTTGGTTATCTTAGTTCAAATGCCTATTTTTTGCAAAAATGTTTTTCTTGAATAAAATCGGTATATAAGACTATGCCTTTAATTGCAGCTTTAGTCGTTTTTGTTTCAAGTCTTGACAAAAGGGTTTCAGTTTGTAATTTTGTAAGTATTATGTGGTTATGGATTTACAAACTTTTCCTTAAAAAGATGTTTACCTAAGATGATGCTGTAACAGTTTGGAGTGATTTTTTTTTTCTTAAAATTTAACTACAAATTTCCAGATGTTTTCAGTTGTCATTTGTTTTGTTGTAGCTTTATGCTAAATATTTTAAAACTGTTAAATGTGATAATGTTTTTCTCAGTTTTGAGATTTTATGAATTATCAGCATTATCTTTTTTAAATGAAATGTTTCACCTGTGGAGCACCTGGGTGGCTCAGTCCGTTGAGCCTCTGACTCTTGATTTCGGTTCAGGTCAAGTCCCAGGATTGTGGGATCAAGCCCCACATTGGGCTCTGCTCTCAGCATGGAGCCTGCTTGGGATCCTCTCTCTCTCTCTCTCTCTCTCTCTGTCCCACCCCCTTCATGCATGCTGTCTCTCTCAAAATAAATAAACATTAAAAAATATCAACTCATCTTAAACTAGGACACGCATAAGTTTCCCTAAAGGATTTAATTTTGACAAATATGAAATTACGGGCATTGAGAAGTGTGTTAAACAACAAACATTGTTTTAAGTTTCTAAACAGTAAGAATATGAAAAGCAAATATTTTCATGTCATATTTATCCTATAAACTTTTGATTTAATTTTGGTAAAACTGAAGATGTAGCTACAATTTAAGATACATTGATCAATAATATACACATAATAATATGTTTCATAAACATGTGAGAATTGGCTGTTGACCCAGCACCATACAATAAATAATTAAGGTTAATGCATATAATTATGATCATTTCACAGCAATTAATTAATCCTTCATTTAAAAAGGTTATAAAAATCTGATGTCTCTCATTAGCAATAACTTTTTTGTTTTCTTTTCAGCACAAAAATCACCTTTAAAATTTTTGTTGGCATATTTTTACCTTACCTGTCATATTTAGCCCAACAAATAAATGCCTTATCTACTCTAATTGGACTCCAGAAAATTCAGGTTGACTTACTAGAGACTTCAAAACTAGTAAATGGAAAAGCTGATTTACATTGAATAGCCTTCTGGGATGAAGGCAGGAGTGATAGATCATCTAATTTTTTGAAAGATCTCCTGATACTTCTGGAACCAGGATCTTTGATGCTGTAAACGGCATGCTAATTAACCATTCTGATGATAAAAAAAATCGTAAGCAACATTGAGAACAAATATAAAACAATATTGGGGAATTCATAATAGCCCTGAAAGTTATCTTATGTAATAGTGTTGGTCAACTTTGCTGTCTAACCTCTCAGCAAGACAAGAAATGTACAGACTCACAAATGACTCACTCAGTCATCATTCGGGTGTTCTTCCTCATTTCCTTACACACTCATGTCCTCAAATAAGCAAGAAAGAGAAGGGGAAGAACTAGAATCTAACTGGACCATCAATTGCATCATCTCACAAGAATCCAGAATTGAATGTCTAGGTTCAAGAAACCTGGACACTTAGTGGAACAAATAAAATAGCCGCTAAAGCAGAGCGCCAGAACAGGGTCGTGTCCCAGGAGGAGGAGGCGGCTGGGAAGCCCAGTGACTTCAACTCGGTGGCTCACAGCTCAGGGAGTGGATCGCAGTCTCCAGGCTGTTTGTCTGCACTTCGGGAAGGAAGTGGCTTCTGGACAGACTCTTATCAGCCAACTCCACAGCAACATGGATGGGTATACACAAAAATGCCTTTGATGACTTACACAAAGCAATAAGCCCATCAGGTGGATCAGAATGTTGAATTCGGCCTCTCCAGTCACATGCCCTCTCTGCGGGGAAAACACGTTGGAAGCAGAGTCCTTAAGAAGTTCGCGTAGAGAACAATGAATCGGAGAGCTGATCTGAGTATCTCTCAGGCACAGTAGCCTAACCGTGCGATCGGATGGCACACGCTGGCTTGGCCAGAACACCTTGAATGGCCCTAAAGTGGGCAGTCAACACGCTCTCGCGTTCTCTTTCTCTTTTCTCTCACGATGGGTCAGTTTTCTACGGTTGCATTTTCCCTCCATGGAGAACATAAACGAATTTTCTGCGCCACACTCAGTGAATTCTCTTATCAGAGGGAATAAAATGCTGTGCTCTACCAGACTGGTCTGTTACTCAATCACAGTGTCTTGTTTTCCCCTCTCTTGGCTAATCCTGTATTTTGGATACACATTGTTGTTCTTCGTTTAGATTTAAGAATAAAATCTAATTCTGGCTTTTGAGGGCACTTCGATTCAGGCCCGTATTAGTTATTCATCTATTAAAATGTGACCCTCTTTGTGTTGATAATAGCTTCATAAAGATCTTAGAATATTTTGAGAGGTTGTAGATACGCACAAATGTTTGTATTGATACATATTTTGATGTAGATAGATAATTTCTGAGGAAGTCAGAAAATGTTCCGACAATTAAATAGTATGAACAACATTTTTAGCTCAGCAGTGGTCATGTGGGTATATGTATCTTTTTTTTATTGACTCAACTGGGGTGATTCAATTAGTATGTGAAGAGTTATACATAGTTTATTCACTTATTGAAAAAAGTGGTCTTCAGTTCAGTGATAATTACATGCTGAATTAAATTGTCTTTTTGGTCCCTTTCCCTCACCAAGCTTTAATTAGATCAGTTGGAGCATTTGAAATGCAAAGGGATATTGTGTAATGAGAGGCAAACATTTTTATGGAGCTCATTCTCCTGCCTTGGGATTCTCTCTGGTGAAGGTTACTTAACCTTAACTTAGCCAAATAAAGACATTTTCCTTTGGAGAGATGCCAGGTAGCTGCCTACGAAAGGTAATTCACTTTTTATTTTTGTATGTCACAATGTTTCTTTGTTTTAACATTGGCTAGCTGCACAAATGTTACTACTCTTCAATCACACATATGACTTTAAAAATAGAGTGTTTCCAAGGGCGCCAAAGGCTTCAAGTCACAGCAGCAATAACTACTATGAATTAACCAAAAAATGGGGTTTCACATACACACTTTATGCTGGTGTCAAACCTGTCGCCTTTTCCTCCTGGGCACATGACCCACCGCAGCGACAATGACGGGCAGAGCTGCTGTCCCAGATCTTGGGCTATTTCCTCAGGCAGGCGTCCGTCCGTGAGTATTGGTAAGTGGATGTGAGCCCTGAGGGGCGCAGAAGAGGAAGGGCACCTCCAGTGGTCCATGGACCTGGTGCTTTGTTTTCAGTCATCTTCACGTTTGCCCTGTAATCACCCATGTTCATGTGGGCGATGTTAGGTGCCTCCCCAGGACGGCACGGCAGGTGGACCCAGCACTACTGATGTCTCAGCCCCGCAATCTGGCTCAGCTGTGCATTTGTAGACAAGTTATTGAAAATTTCTCTCCTGGTTTTTCACCTAGAAACTGAGAAAGATGACAGTATGCATACGATAGGATTTTTCAACGAGGTCTACATGATGGATTCTTTCAAAGTTCTTGGAACAGCACCAGGCCGATAGTTAGCTGCACAAGCCCTCGGGTCTCCATCGCTAGGCTGCGCCACGGTTCCTACTCTCCCCGCGCCCCCATGCCACGGCTCTCCTTCCTCAGCCCCACAAGTGAAGTTAGTTTTACCCCAATCTGTCCGTCGTGCCTTCGGTGACAGGGGGAGACTAATGGATGTTAGGCTCTTGTCTAGTCTCCTCCAGGCTCAGCACGTACCTCTTCTGGGGGTATTTCCGGTGTTACATGTCACATAGTAAGTCCACGGGGTGGGTATCAAAGGCAAACTTTAATTCCTAATTCCTCCTCCTTCCTCTCCCTCTAGTCATACTGAACTGCTTCCGGATTTCGGTTCTTGGGTTATGTACCACATTTTCTCTGGTTTCCGGGATTTTGCATTTGCTGTTCCCTCGCTTTTGACATAAAGCCTCCCAGGAGGTCACCTTAAACCCTCTAAGCTCCGACTACTTTCTCCAGTTCTGTTGCTCTGAATGCTCACCTGAAGGGCAGGGATGGGATGGTTGCCTTCAATTGAAAAATCTTCCTTTTTTAAATGAAATTAATGTTTAAAATAATTGCATAAATTCTACCATTAAAATCAATTAAAAGTAAATGTAAATACATAAACAGTTTAAAGTAAGTAATGATATAACAATAATGTTTTAAAATATTTACAGAATATCTTAACTAAACTCTTTTGTAGATTCTTCTAAATAACCATTTTAAATAAGAAATAGACATTTTCAAAGGACAGTAATCTATATTTACTGAACGTATCTGAGACCATTGTGCTATGTCAAGCTAGAAGTACTTGTATTATAGAAAGTACTTGTATTAATAGCCTACTTGGTAAATGCCTTCTAAATATCTCGAATTCTTCAAATATGCAAAGAAGCATATTTGTTTAATTGACTAGACCCTATTCCTGAAGACTTAAAGACAGAAGATTTTAGAGAAATCTGAAACATTCATTAAATGGTAAAAATCCTCCTTTTTTTCCAAACTGGTTCTTTCAAGTACAGTGAAACCAAATTTTAAGACTTTTCAAATAATAATAACTTGTGAATCCTGTATAAGTAGCATTGATTTCAGTAATAGAGGTAATTTTGTTGAGCTTCTGGTTTTGAAAATAGAGGCACCTCACTGACATTATGCCTCTGGACAGTTATTAGATTAAGAAAGGCACCATTTGGGGATTCAGAACTGGGGTCTGGGGTCAAAATAAACACAGCAGAATGATAATGCTAGCTACTAGAGTTTCTAATGAGTAATATTTTTACAATAGAATTTGAATTTCTCTGAGAGGTTTCTGGTAGGGTTATATCCAAACTGTGTCCCCAGTCAGGTTAAACTTCACGTCATGGGAAGATAATTTGTGGGAAATTTTGGCATAGACTTATGAAACCATTTATAATTTCTGACAAAATCCAAATCCATCTCAAAAGTTTGGATTTATTTGGGGCGTCCGGGTGGCTCTGTTGGTTAAGCATTCGGCTTCGGCTCAGGTCATGATCTCGCAGTCTGTGAGTTCCAGTCCTGCTTCGGGCTCTGTGCTGACAGCTCAGAGCCTGGAGCTTGCTTCAGATTCTGTGTCTCCCTCTCTCTCTGTCCCTCCCCTGCTTGCGTTCTCTCTCTCTCTCTCTCTCTCTCTCTCTCTCTCTCTCTCAAAATAAGTAAAAGCATTAAGTAAATAAAAGTATCCCTGAAATAAATGATTTATGGGGGCACTGGCTAAGGACCATATTGAAAAGATTTCTCTTCCTAGCACTCTGGTACTAATTGTACCATGAGCTAGACTCAGATATCTCTCGAGAGCACCTCTCAGATTTTGAGTTTCTGAAATACTGGCTGTCTGTTCCAGAAGATATGATAATTTAAGATTTGTTTTAATAAAAAATTATTAACCAAAATATTTGGCATCTAGCTTCTGAAACAAACGAAAATGAACAAAGTTACAAAAGGTAAATTCCTATCAGTCTTTGGATTTTGTGCCTACTTAGTTATATTAAAGGGGGTTAATTAAGTTAAAATGGTTGTGATTTTTAATGTAAAAAAACTTTAATAATTAAAATTAATGATAAAACATCTTGTGTTTTTCCTAGTATAACATTTCATTTGAGAAACAGTAGAAATTGAGCTCACTACATCACCTAGTGATGTTGGAATCATAACACAGTGGGACCAGTGTCAGTGAAATTATAAAACTCACGAGAGAACAGGGTGGGGAGGTATAGGTCGGTGTGTTAACTGTTTCTTTGTAACATTGTCCTAAAAATAATATCGTCGGGGAGGAAGAAATTCCTGTCTCCTTCAAGTCCTCCTGGCTGGACTAAGAATCAAGTTAACATGAGACAAATTGACAGGGTAAAATCAGATGTAATTTTGTGCAGGGAATCCACAGAGACATGGGAATGTCAAGAATAGGCAAAATGAGGTCTATATGTTGTTCTGAACCACGAAGGGGTACAAGTGTGGACTTCAAAGAGAAGGAATGCAATTCACAGGAAGATGAAAAAGAGTCAATGTTTGGTCAACAAATGCCTGCTGGGAAACCTGGCAACAATGGCAGAGAGGACCCTGACCCAACAGTCCTTGTGGGGTTCCTCTGGGTCCACCACACCAAGTTCACGGTACATTGTTACCGGTGGTCATAGTTCTTTTCCTGGAAGGGCTTCTACATCTAAACTCTTTGTAGGTATTTGAGAGGCAGAAGCAAAGAGCTTTTCTTGAATCTGTTCGGTTTTTATTGCTTTTGAACTCAACGTAATCTCTATGTCCAAGTGGCCCATCTTGGGGCAGCCTGCCCTTGGTCCCAACAATAAAGATTCAAGACCTTGGTACAGCTCATCTGTTCAAGGAAAGCCTTCTATTAAGTAAGGACATAGGAAATGTTTACCTTCTGCTTTCAGTCGGCACATTTATTTAATTATCATGCAACCCAAAAGACATCTCCCCATCTGGGGTATAAGAAAAAATGCTGTTGCCTACATGCTTATATTTTATTCATAACCACATCGGTGCACCAATCCTCAGATTATCTGAA
This sequence comes from Panthera tigris, assembly GCF_018350195.1. Taxonomy (NCBI): domain Eukaryota; kingdom Metazoa; phylum Chordata; class Mammalia; order Carnivora; family Felidae; genus Panthera; species Panthera tigris. The sequence continues at coordinate 1,139,348 of NC_056670.1, forward strand.
TAAATTGATGCAATATAGTAATAATGCATAGCATACTCACTGAGCAAACAGACATACTAATTAAGAAATTATCTGTGATAGAACTATATCCAATATTTGTAATTCACAGCAGTAGAATCCTGAACCACTAAGTCATTAATTTTTAGTGGGGTCTGTTTTCCCTTTCTGGCCTAAATGGCCACTTGGATGAGAGAGACGTTTTATCCTTTATTGGCCTCTTACTGGCTGTTAGACTTCGTGAAACTCACAGGTTTTAGGAGCTCAAGAATAATTCTCTTGTTCAGTCGCTCATACAATGCTTCTGTATCTACTCTAAGTAGTAGATATTTTGAAAGAATATCTTGAATATTTTCTTTTTTTTAATGTTTACTTATTTATTTTTATTTTTGAGAGAGAGAGAGAGAGAGAAAGCGTGAGTGGGGAGGGGCAGAGAGAGAGGGAGACACAGAATTCAAAGCAGGCTCCAGGCTCCAAGCTGTCAGCACAGAGCCTGAAGTGGGGCTTGAACCACAAACTGCAAGATCATGACCTGAGCCGAGTCGGACACTTAACCGACTGAGCCACCCAGGCGCCCCTTGAATATTTTCAATGACTGGAAATTCATTGCCACCAATGTAAACTCATTGTGTTCCAAAATCTCATATTATTATGAATTCTTGCACATTCCCGTATCTCTTTTTTTTTCTTTTTTTCTTTTTGTTATGGGAAAATACACATCACATAGAATCTGCCGTGTGGCATTTCTCAGTGCGCAGTCCAGCATCATAAAATGCACGGGTATCGTTGTACTGCCATCTGCAGAATTCTTTCCATGTAGCAAACCAGAAACTGTACGCAGAGAACTCCATCTTCCCTGACCCGGGTCCCTGGGAACCAGCATCCACTTCCTGTCCCTGTGACTCTGACTACTCTAGACATTCACATACGTGGAATCATACATACATTTCTCAAGAATACAAATACTTATTTCTCGTAGCACAATGTCCTCAGGGCTCATCCATGTTGAAGCAGGTGTCAAAACGTCCTTCTTTTTAAAGGCTGAATGTTATTCTATTCTACGTTTATAACACATCTTGCACACCCATTCATCTGTCAACGGATGCTTGGGTTAGCTTCTCATGTTAATTACTGTGAATAATGCCGTTATGAGCTCTGGTACACAAATATCTCCTGACAGGGAGATCACGTTGTATGTTCAAGCCCTTGTTTACAGTTCTGTTGGGCGTATATTTACAAGTGAGCTTGCTGGCTCATATAATTCTATCATTTTTTAAGAGGACTCAAAAAAAACTTTTTTTGAAGAACTGTCATCCTGTTTTCTAATGTGCATGCCACATTCCCACCAAAGTGCACGATGGCTTAAATTTTCCACATCCTTGCGGACACTTATTACTGTTATTATTTGTAGTAGCCAGTTAATGAGTGTGAGGTGATACCTCACTGAGGTTTTGATTTGCATTTTCCTAATGATTAGTGACATAGAACATTTTTTCATGTGCTTATTGGCCATTTGTATATCTTCTCTGGAGAAATATCTGTTCAAGTTTTATTTTTTTATTTTTATTTTTTTGGTAATCTCTATGCCCAGCCTGGGACTTGAACTCGTACCCCGAGATCAAGAGTCACATGCTCCAGCAACCGAGCAGGCAGGAGCCCTTGTCTATTCAACTTTTTTGCCCTTTTGTGAATCAGAGTTTAGTTGTTGTTAAGTTTTAGGAGTCCTTTCTGTCTCATGCGTACCAATCTCTCATCAGATACACAGTTTACAAATATTTTCTCTCACTCAACAGGTGCTGTTACATGTTGTTGGTGCACATTTTAATTTTTTTAGTTTATTTTTATTTCTTTTTTGATGCACCATTTTTAATTAGCATCAGTTCAACTTTTCTTTTTTTTCTTCTGTTATCTGCGTCTTTGGTGTTATATGCTCTTTTTAGACAGCTTGTGATCGGATCATGTTTCTTTTTTACACATTTTGCCAATCTCAGTCTTTTGATTGGTAGTTTAATTCATTTACATATAAAGAAATCACTGATAAAGGGGGGACTTACTTCTGTCATTTTGTATTTGTTTTCTGTATGTCTTGTAGTTTCTATGTCCCTCATTTCAGTCTCTTTTGTATTTAGCTGATTTTTGTACTAAAATGTTTCAATTCCTTGCTCCTTTTCTAATGTGCATAGTTTATAACTGTTTTCTGTGTAGTTGCCATGACAGCACGTTTAATATCCGAGTTAGCACAGTCTAATCTGGGTTTATTCGAGCTTCACTTCCATAACACACGAAGCCTCTGCTTCCTTGCAGCTATGAACCGCCCTTTTCAGTTACTGATTTTGCAAAATTACATTATGCATCCAAAAGCATAAAGTAATAATTTTTAATGCACTAATCTCTTAAATTACATAGAAAACAGTAGACAGAGTTACAAATCTCTGTTACAATAATCCTAGTTTTTAGGGGCACCTGGGTGGCTCAGTCGGTTAAGCGGCTGACTTTGGCTCAGGTCATGGTCTGTTTGACTCACAGTCTGTGGGTTCCAGCCCCACATCGGGCTCTGTGAGGACAGCTCAGAGCCTGGAGCCTGCTTCGGATTCTGTGTCTCCCTCCCTCCCTCTCTGCCCCTCCCCTGCTCGAGCTCTGTCTCTCTCTCTCTCTAAACTAAATTAGAAAAAAAATTAAAAATGTTAAAAAGTAGTACTAGCGTTTAGGCCAGTCATTTTGAAAACTTGTATTAGTCTCTTAAGTCACATCAAAACAAAAAGTGGAGGTCCAGACCATCATTTTAATACTAGTTTTTTTCCCCAAAAGAAGAAACAGAGAAAAATAAAGGGGGAGAGGGGACACCAGCTCTTTAATGCCCTGGAAGTTGCTTCGGTCAAGGGTAAGGGGCTTGACACAGTGCAGGGGGAAGTGGGCACATGGGGGGCTGCCCACCCCTGTGCCCGCACCGCCATGATAAACAGTGGCGTCAGTGGACAGAGGACACGGACCTCCAGAGTTTGGAAGATGGCGTCCCCAGCACCCACTCTGGCTCATGCAGGCTGCGTGCCAGCTGCTCCGGGAACACCCTCTCAGCTCTCTGCCATCGGGCTGGGAAGGGGATGGGTTAAGAAATGGAAGTGACTGAAATTAACTGCAGTTGACAGCCCAAGCCTTTCCCTGGGAGTGCACGTCTTCAGAGGACTCTGGAGTTCCAAATAGCCCCTGTCATCTGCCAGGGCGGGCGGTGCCTCATGGGGGAGGGACTCAGGTGCTTCCTGCCTCCACCATCTCTCCACATTCCAAGTTCTTTTGAACTAACTTTGAACTCTGTAAAATGGGGATAATGGCAAATACTTTGTCCTCACAGATTCATATAAGGATAAAATGAAATGATGCATATTGTTAAAGAACAAAAACAATCAACTAATAATTTAAAAGAGTTGGCTTTTGCAAGGGAATTAAAAGCAAAAATGAACTACTGGGACCTTATGAAGATAAAAAGCTTCTGCACAGCAAAGGAAACAACCAACAAAACTAACAGGCAGCCAACGGAATGGGAAAAGATATTTGCAAATGACATCGGACAAAGGGCTAGTATCCAAAATCTATAAAGAGCTCACCAAACTCCACACCCGAAAAACAAGTAACCCAGTGAAGAAATGGGCAGAAAACATGAATAGACACTTCTCTAAAGAAGACATCCGGATGGCCAACAGGCACATGAAAAGATGCTTAACGTCGCTCCTCATCAGGGAAATACAAATCAAAACCACACTCAGATATCACCTCACGCCAGTCAGAGTGGCCAAAATGAACACATCAGGAGACTATAGATGCTGGAGAGGATGTGGAGAAACGGGAACCCTCTTGCACTGTTGGTGGGAATGCAAATTGGTGCAGTCACTCTGGAAAACAGTGTGGAGGTTCCTCAGAAAATTAAAAATAGACCTACCCTATGACCTAGCAATAGCACTGCTAAGAATTTACCCAAGGGATACAGGAGTACTGATGCATAGGGGCACTTGCACCCCAATGTTTATAGCAGCACTCTCAACAATAGCCAAATGATGGAAAGAGCCTAAATGTCCATCAACTGATGAATGGATAAAGAAATTGTGGTTTATATACACAATGGAGTACTACGTGGCAATGAGAAAGAATGAAATCTGGCCCTTTGTAGCAACATGGATGGAACTGGAGAGTATTATGCTAAGTGAAATAAGCCATACAGAGAAAGACAGATGCCATATGGTTTCACTCTTATGTGGATCCTGAGAAACTTAACCGAAACCCATGGGGGAGGGGAAGGAAAAAAAAAAGAGGTTAGAGTGGAAGAGAGCCAAAGCATAAGAGACTCTTAAAAACTGAGAACAAACTGAGGGTTGATGGGGGGTGAGAGGGAGGGGAGGGTGGGTGATGGGTATTGAGGAGGGCACCTTTTGGGATGAGCACTGGGTGTTGTATGGAAACCAATTTGACAATAAACTTCATATATTGAAAAAAATAAAAATAAAAAAAATAAAAGAGTTGGCTTTCTGGGGCCCCTGGGTGGTTCAGTCGGTTGAGCGCCCTACTTCAGCTCAGGTCATGATCTCACGGTTCGTGGGTTCAAGCCCCATGTCAGGCTCAGCACAGAGCCTGGAGCTGCTTTGAATTCTCTGTCTCCCACTCTCTCAGCCCCTTCCCTGCTCACGCTCTGTCTCTCTCTCAATAATAAATAAACATTAAAAAATTATTTTTAATAAAAGATTTGGCTTTCTTAAACAATTCATGAAGTAAGCAATGTCCCATCTAACAAATAGAAAGGAGCTCTATCAAGCTATACCAAAGAGAAGTTTTTAAAGCAAAGAGGGGGTGGAAAAAGGGAAATCATTAGCAAAGTATACATTATTTTAGGCAAGGTCTTCCTCCTAAGAGGAATGGAGGTGGTCTTTCAGTAAATTTCCCACTGCCGACCAGGAAATCGCACGTTGACAGGTTAAAGTTTACATTCCTGCCCAAGCGGGGGTTGGGGGGAATGAAAGTGCAGTTAGGTTAGATCTTAAGTCTTGGTTTGGGTCCTTAATATAAGTGACTCCATTTTAGGTTTGTGGTTTTCTTTTTGACAATATAGAACATACGAGGTGTACAAAGACGAGAGATATATCTCCAGGACATCATTCTTATTATGCCCAGTACGGTAAACAGTATTATTCATATGGACTCACTTCCCGTCCATATTAGGCTTGCTTTGGACAATAAAACATGAATGGAACTGGCATATGTCAACTCTGGACCGAAGATTTGAGAGCCAGCACGTGGTTCTATTTCCCATTTCTTTCTGTCATTGTGATCATATTTAGAAATTGTGCCAAATGCCTGGGTCCCACACTAAATATTACATGAAATAGGGTTACTGCCAACCTATCATTGACTTTTCATATGCACGAGACATACACCTTTATTATTGTAAATGAAAGAGATTTGAGAGTTCATAGATTGTTACCATATAACCTAGTCTATTCTCATCGATACACCCTCTTCTCCCGTTGGCAACTTCTTACCATTGGGTGATGACTGACATGGGATTTTGCTTTTCTACACCTGCCACAAAAGAAGGAAGTCAAGGGCCCTTATCTGAACTGGCCTGAGAGTTTCAGCTACCAGGTGGAGTTAAGACTGACCTAGAAGTGGGTGATGGGCGTTGAGGAGGGCACCTGTTGGGATGAGCACTGGGTGTTGTATGGAAACCAATTTGACAGTAAATTTCATATTAAAAAAAAAGAAAAGACTGACGTCGAACATGTTGTGTGCTGAACATTGTTTCCATGAAATATTACCAGGTAGAATCAACTTAATCATTTGCAAATTAGGAGCTGTGGGTATTTCCCTCTAGCTGAAGCAGAGACAAGCTAGGTCCGTTCAGTTTATGAACGTTCAGTCTAGTATGGGAAATCTCTCAACGTGTGGCAGAATTCAGGACAACGAGGTTTGGAATTAAGTATTTTCCTGATAATAAACTATATAATGTTGGAAGATAAAATACAATCATTGAGGTAACAAGAGAAGTTACAATTTACAGATGTAAACCTGAGTGGGTTAAAACCAGCATATTCTGTGGGAGCATTAGGTAGAAGATAATTTAATAAAAAAGAAAAAAAGTTGATTGTGTTTATTGAGCACTTAGAATATGCTATCATATGAGAGTTTGACTTTCATATCATTTAGTTCTCTCTGCAAGCACTGGAATTAAATATATATATATTTTAAATTTAATGTTGTAGATGAGTCAAGGCTTAGAAAAGTTATGGAAGTTGTCTGAGTTTACAGTACTGGCAAATGGAAGATTGGGGATATGTGCCCAAGGCTATCTGACTTCAAAGCCAAGGCCTCCTTTATTTACTTGCTATATTTACTGTCTCTCTAACGTAGAATAGTAAACTAGTCTGAGAATTAACACATTTCTTAGGGAGGATCAGAGACCCGGATTACTTTATCAAAGCACGCCTTAAGGATAAAAGCTTATTATGGTTAATCTAAGCCTTGCACTTTTAGAAGGTCCTGTTCTGCTACATAAGTGTTTTAGAAAGTGATTCCATCCGCTGTGGCAAAGAGGAAGTCCATCATTAAGTGCTATATTTCACGAGCTGTCTCACATAATTTGTGTCTATTACGTAATACCACTTTGCATACAGGTATAGATATACGGATGTAGATCGGATAAAACCTTCCCTAATAGGTCACTCCTCACTGCCAAGTATGCATGTTACTTAGATGAAACGATGTCAAATGATTCCCTTCCAATTTTGCTATGTTCCATTTCAGGTTATTCTGATATTTAAAGTATATTAACCCCAAGTCATCTGAATAAAAATAATAGAGCACATTCTAATTGCTGTCTGTTTTATTCCCTGCTCCAACTTTAATACTTTGAATAGTGATTGACATACAGGAGAGCCTGACATTAATATTTATCGAACAAATGGACAAGTAAATAAACTGTGATGATCAATTCAGTTTGCGGTGCTCAACCATGGGATTTACTGGCTATCTGTACACGTGAAGCATAGCCGTACCCTTATTATAGTTGGTCAGTATATCTCTTTTACCCAGGAAACTGGGCTCGTTCTAGCTCACAATATACTTTTATGTTTTTGACTTAAGTTGGAAAATAAGCAAATGCATGTTTGGTCTGAGTGGAACGTTTCCCAGGAGGCCATCTTCCCAGGGAATGCCACGGGTAATCAGTCCACGACTGGAGTCAGCTGTTTTCAAGGGCAGGCGTAGTGGAGTGGGGAGGTTAAAGGTCTGCCCCTGGACCAGCTGTGCTGGCCAACCAGTTATCCCCATCCGCCCTGTCTACGTGCGTACTGGAGTAAAACTTAAAAAACTCCAGAAAGATGTGAAGGGACTTTCTTGGGAGATGTACAGAATGCTGGGTGCTGTTGGCACCAAGTACGGGACTCTTGAGGTGGTATCAGCAGGAGGGGGTCCTGTCCTTCCTGCTGGCTTCCTGCCCCAACCACCCAGCGCCCCTCCTGCCTAAGGAGCCCATCAGACGTGAACAGAGGAGCCACTTGGACTTTCCATCCTCGGGAAAGGCCTCTGAGAAAGGAGACGCGTTTCCCACCGTGAAAGAATCACACTCCGGCTCTCTGGGTAAACCCACCTTGTTGATATGAAAGCTACTTAATACACTGGGGTAGAAAGAAACTCAACCACATAAAAAAGGAAGTTAAAGTAAACAGACTGTTCTGGAGGGAGCATAATGTAAGGCATATGAGAAAGTCAACAAAACCAAAACCTAATTCTTAGCCATAGGGGAATTTGAGGAGGTAATGTGTGTATAGTAAAGAGTGGTAAGCCGTGAACAAACAACACAAAATAGCTATGAAAAATAAAATATATAATTTCGATTTTTATAAAATTAGGACATGGGTTGAAAGCTAGAGACTAAGGAATTTCCCTGAACACAGACCAAAATAACAAGTGCTTGAAAATATGAACAATCTTCAGTAGCTTAAAATTATACTAAAACATTTCCGGAAAGAAAGAACTGGGAAAAAAAGGAGAGATAAGAAAAGCCGGAGAAATAACCAAGGATGTTTATAAAACTTGCAGAAAATCATACATTTTTATATCCAAAGCCCTATATAAAAATCACATGTGTACCCACTACGATGAAATTTTCAAATACCAAAGATTTAAAAAAAGCTCAACATCCCGGAAGAAAATTATACTCGGAAAGAGATTAGAATTACCCACAAAAGGTACCCAGAATGCAGTGAGAGCAATATCTTCAATATTTAATTGAAGGAAAGTTAGTCTTAAACCGAAATTCATATGTATGGAAAAATGACTAATCAAATGTAAAGATAAAACCAAGGTTGTGCAAGGAATCATAAAGCTGACCCTCCACACACACTTTTTGAGGGAGTGGCCTGAGAACATGATCCAGGAAAGCTCCAGGAAAGAGGAGAAAGAGCCTGGATTTAGGAATTGGTGGTCCTAACCCAGGAGCAGAGCAAAGGTTGCTCAGAAGGTATGTACAGATGACAAGACGGCAGTGTCTGTTGGATCAACAGGGGAGAGAAAAAGGGACTTTTGTGGAAAATAAATAATTAAGACCAGGATAACTGAGGATATGGTAACAAATTTTGGGGGGGTCAAGAAAAAAAACTTACAAACTTGTGAAAATTGGAAGTAATGATGTAAATGAAAACGAAAATAAACATGGCATGAATTTGATCAACTAGTGGAATCTATTTGCCTTTAAGCCACAGAGTTTGCTTTCCATTGTCCCTGAGTTCGTGACATTAGACTCGGAGGAAAGGAAATGCATAGTCCTCGTGCATTCACTTCTGTGATGATGGTTATTCATAGGGTCATGTCGGTGTACTTCCTGCTTGCTGGCTTTCAACTTTTAGAATCAATCAGCCAAAAGAAAGTACACACAGTCACGTTTATGAAAAAAATACATGTATCATTTCTGGCAATATCACAAGCAGGGTACCGTTGACAAATGAAGGGGTCAAAGTGTGAAGCAGAAATGGTGGGAGAGAGGAGAGATACTGTCACCTTCCTGTAAAATATCAAAGATATAGTGTCTAAAGGTTTCAGCAAAATAAATCAAATTTTAGTTTATTATTCCACTTTACCAATGCTATCAATAGCAGAATAAAAAATATCAATCTCTCTCAGAAACTGAGGTTAGGAAGAAGGTGGTAAAGTGTAAGATAACAAGCTGAATCCTCATATTTTGTAACAGGAGTCATTTGAGATCGTTGAAAGAATGAAAAGAATAAGCATGTTATTTAGTGTATGAAGAGTAACCAGGGGAAAAGAAACTATGAACAGTTGCCAGCACTCACTTCTGAATGTGGTTACGGGGACGGAAGGATGGGCTGACAAATGGTAGTTCTCACTTTAAAATCTGCCCAAAACCGCTTGATGTTTGGACCGCCATGGAATGCATTTCTTCGTTTGAAAAATGTTTATATCGAGATGACCTTTTGGTATGGAATAGTTTGAGCACATTGACTTTGGATTTCCTACTTGGGAAATAGACAAAGGGCATAAGAAAATTGTGTTTAAGTGTAGAAATGCCAGCAGGAAATAGGATGTTCTTTATAGAAAGAACTCTGACATGTTCATGAAAACCTCACCCGGACTATTACTGACAGGACGATAATTGACAGAATGATTTCACTCCGTACCTTTGGACACGACCAGTAATAAAAGCTGTAAACCAGGAGGACGAAAATTGCTTTTATGTCAGTGGCTTCTAATAGGCATAAAATAGGACTGAAATGGTTGTAACACTCAGGTCAACACTGTGGCGTGTTTAACCACAGAAGCCCACACGCTTCTAGAGCTAGGACATTTCAGTGACCCGGTGCCCTAAACACAGCCTTACCATTTGCAGGAGTCGGTGTCCTTGGACAGGTAATCATCAAGCTGTAAAGAGGAACTCACTCAATGTCTTTGAAAAGTTACTGCAATCTGCAGTTTTATATTTGGGCAAATCGTATTTTTATTAGAATTTGTGGGAGGCAAAAAAAAAGAAAAAAAGAAGAAGAAAAGAAAAGAAAAAGAAAAAGAAAGCCATGGAAGTGAAATCCCAACTGAAATTGCTTGAAATTGCCTTTCAGTTGGCTGAATACATTTATTATCGATTCTGCCCTTCTATGAGAATGAAAGGTTAATGAAAACAATCACACAGCTTTCGTTTTTAGGTGCAGAATATGTAATGCACAAAAGCCTTGATATGTTTCTCCCTTAAAATATGATAGTGTTTATACATCAACTTTATGTGCTGTTACGGTTGAGACTATGTTATGCCACAATATCTTTGCTTGCAAGGCCTTGACACAAGGCCTTGACACATAATACTTTTCTACTTTGCTTTCTATGTTGCATTATCTAATGTGGAGGACTATTTATTTTGAAGGTTAAAGAAGAAATTTTTTTTCCCATATGAGCTGGGACAGCTTGGCAGAGGAAGGGATGGAAGCAATTGTTTCTTTTTTCTGTCTTATTGAAGGTAAACAATTAAAACACATACGGACAAACTCTGGTTGGCTGAGATTATAGGAACTCAAATGTTTAAACATGTAGAAGATACAGAGATTCAGTTTAAACATGTGGAAGCCAAAGGGAGGCATGGCCATAGTTTAGGTGTAGAGAAACAGGGCGGCTCATAACACCTGTACTATGAACAACTTATTCATTTCTCTAGGGCTTGGCCATGTTCAAGAATGAATGTGATTCCTCAATTTCAGAAGATGGGACTTCAAAACTTTGCCTATGCCTTTTCACATCCATTATTTTCCTCCTATGAAAGGTCAAAGGAAGTCTAATAAAAACAAGCTATATACAATTTAAGGATAATTGAGAGCTAGAGTTGAAACAGAGGCAATCCTAGGCGCCTGGGTGGCTCAGTCGGTTAAGCCTCTGACTTCGGCTCAGGTCATGATCTCACGGTTCATGAGTTCAGCCCCGCATCGGGCTCTGTGCTGACAGCTCGGAGCCTGGAGCCTGCTTCAGATTCTCTGTCTCCCTCTCTCTCTGTTCCTCCCCCACTCGCACTCTGTCTCTCTCTCTCTCTCTCAAAAATAAACAAAGAGTTTTTAAAAATTTTTTTAAAAAAAGAAAACAGACAATCCTTACATGGGGTCAAGAGAGGTAGATACAGTCATGTCTAGCTTGGGATACCATGGAAAGTTCTGTGGGACATTATGGGGTTGAACAGCACCTGGAGGAACTCTCAGGGCTCAGAACGACAATGGGCTGGACTTTCAAAATCTGAGCATGTGGACTCGTTGACCAAGCTAAAACTGGAAAAACCTAAGTGTCTTAAAACGAGCTAGAGCCTCTATAAGGTGTTCCTAAAAACCCTGTAACTTCCAGAATGATGTCGAGACTATTTATAGGATGGTTGGAAGTCCAGGAAAAGGGCTGTTTTTCAGAGCAGACCGAGACCAAAGGCCAGTCCGCGGGTCTGCTAAATCAGTCACACAGGGGCCATTTAAGAAATAAAAATGCCACAGCCTGCTCCTAATGATGCCAGGTCTGAGGTGATACCTGGAAATCTATTCATAAAAACAGCTCTCAGGTGATTCTGGTGCTTAGCCAGGCTCGAGGAACACTTTCTACACAACTCATAAATACAGAAATATCTGTGTTTAATGATTCTAGATGGCAAAGTGCAGGTGGGCAGAGAATGGGGAGATGGCCACATGAACTGAAACCATCTTGGCTGAGTGATTTTCATCAGTTAATCATCAATCACTAATTATGGAGACTTTAAGTTTGCAGCACAAGAGGGGCACCTGGGTGGCTCAGTCGGTTAAGCGTTCGACTCTTGATCTCGCCTCAGGTCATGATCTCAGGATTCACGGGTTCAAGCCCCACGCTGGGCTCTGTGCCAACAGCTCAGAGCCTGGAGCCTGCTTCAGATTCTGTGTCTCCCTCTCTCTCTGCCCCTCCCCTGCTTGCTCTGTCTCTCTCTTTCAAATATAAGTGACCGTTTAAAAAAAAAATTTTTAATGCAGCACAGAAAAACACTTCTTCTTAGCTATACATTCTCCATGGCTGGGGTAATCAGGTCCCTGTAGGGATGCCTAGGGGATTTCTCCAGATGAACAGATCGTGTAGTGTGGCAATTGTACTTGCAACCGAAGTAGTCAGAATTGAGCAATTCTGTAGAATGTTCCTAGGTAGGCATTAAAGATCGAGCTCGCAGACTGGTTGTCATTAAAATACAAACTCCGTTTCTTCAAATACTCTTGTATTGGCAACAGATGAGCTTTTTAGTGCTGTTATGTAACAGCACACTCACTTGTCTTTGAGTGCCTATGATCACGTGTAGGAGACTCGACTGCAACAGGCAGAAAGCTATGTGAGCCCTGAACCGAGAGAGGCTTGAAGGTGTGAGTCTGCTGCCTTCGGAGACGAGGAAGGGTGTGGACTGGAGGAATACGGCTCTGAGAGCTGCAGACACGAGGAAGCGCCGTCCCTGAGCATCTGGAGGGAGCCCAGCCCTGCCGGCGCCTGGCGTTGGGCCAGTGAGATGGGTTTCGGACTTCGGGTTCCAGAACGACAAAAGAACCCACCTGTATTGTTTCAGGTCACCTTACTGGCGGTACTTGGTGACCGTACAATACGAAACAAATAAAAGTCCTTGAATACAGTTGACTCTGTGGAGTAAAGGCCAACGTGTTCTTCGTCTCAAGACACAGGTGTTCAGAGGTGCACCGTGACCTGAAATTTAGGCAATTCTCCCTTTTGTGCTGTTCACTTTGTGACCCCAGCTGCTGAAGTTTCCATCACCTTTGAGCAGCATAATTTGGTTTATAACTATATTCCACAGAACAACTCAGTCCTGGGATAGGACCTAATCCCTGGGATTAGGTCAGAGTTAGTGACATCTTTGGCAATTAGCAATCAATTGCTCGGCATTTATGGAGCTGCAACAGGTACCAGCAGAAGCGTAGAAAACCACTTTCCACACTCAGCCTGGCCATGGAAAGACCCCGCAGCCTTACCCAGTGTCTCCAGTGATGGAAAATCCCCACTTCACTATTTTTTCGTCGCCAGCTCTAATCAGTCATAAAAATCTTCCTACAGACCCACATTTTCCTTCTTACACTTTCCAAAATTTAATCCTGGTTTTTGTCTTATGGAATTCTCCAGAAAACTACTATCTTCTGGGTTTGCTCCACTGAGGATCTGAAGAAAAATTATGTTTGCATTGAATCGTCTTTTCCCTTGGGGACGAATTTCTGGTTCTTCTACCCTCCAGACACACCAGTGTCCCCACAGCTCCGGAGGCAGTGGTGGCTGGGACCTGGAACAGGGCTTCTCACCGGCTCCACCACCCGGAGTCAGACCACGACCTGAAGACACGTGTTGTACAACAGGAAGTAACCAGCGTTGGAATAACTTGGGTGGGAAGGAGGGGGGAAATGCCCTCGTTACTACGTCCTCAGAATGAAACCCCTTCGTAGAGAACAAAAATGCAGATTTCTCACTGTGGCAAGGCCTCCCTTACCTTCTTAGCTGGCCTTTGTGCCCCTCCCCGCCAACCACTGTGTTGCTGGATTAACCTCATCGGCTGATGGCGTCATGCTCCCTCAAACCAATAGGTCATACTTCTTCCTATGCTGGAAACAAACTTTTTCCAGCAAAAGATTCTTCTTTCAAGATTCATAAAGGTGACTCCTGCTCCATGATGGGCTTCTCCGACCCTTCTGGGGTAAAAGACCTCTTCTCTTCTCTCTTAGCCTCATGGGTGTATGTCTGAGTCCCTCCATAGACTGGAAACTTCTGTAAGGCAGAGACCATGCTTTTCTTCTTTCTCTGGATACTCCTGGGGCTTGGCACAGGGTGCATGTTCTACAAATAGTTGTTCAAGAAATGGTCTCCATCACTGATCAGTATGTTAGAACTGCAGCCACATTTCCTCTGGTGATGATTTTCACTTACCCCGACTATAGGAATCAATACAAGGAGGGTAAGTCTCACTTATGACTTACGTCTTCAGGTAATTGAAAGTGCCAGATCCACGCTATTTGGACCATGTTGGACTATGTGACAAGGGGCTTTATCTGCTCTGACTGAGACGATCAGGTTTCTTCATTTTAATGCAGGACCCTCTTGGTATCAGAAACTTCCCGTTTGTTTTCTCCTTCGTTCCCTCTGTGATCTGACCCGGTCCCCTGACTTGTTTCTGACTTTCCTCTCCATCTTCACATCTGCCAGATGTTGGCATCTCTGTGTGGCTCCAGCCGTCTCCTGATACTGCCCCACAATGTGCCTGCTTCATTCACGCGCATGTTTGCTGCAAGGTCCCCAATACGAGACACACACGTGGCAGCGTGCGCGACAAACGTGTGCCATGAGCAAGGTCAGAGCAGAAAGACGGCTCGAGAAAGACACGATTAGTCTGAACGATCAGGACAAAGGTGCCACTGACGTCAGGTGCGCAGGCAGACTCCGAATACACAAGAAACGTTGGAGTGAGACCCACTGGCAGGTCAGGGAGCAGCAAGAGAGGAGCCACAAGAACCAGAAGGGCATAAATGCCGGAAGGTTGATGCGGTTGGACGGGGGCCAGCCAGGATCTGGTTTCACATGACGAAGGTGGAGAATGTATAGAGTTAAATCTCTGATGCCCTGTGCATTGGATACGAACCAGGAGCGTCACTCCGTAGCTGATAAATGATGCAGACACTTGGATCTCAACCTGGACTGAAATCCCAGCTGATATTTTAACAAGGGCCCTCGATGATCTGCATGTGAGCGGCTGGACTGAGATATTTGTCACAGGTGAATTCTAGTCAGTGAAACTTCCTAGACAGAGCATCTCACCGTGAAGACCTTGGAAGGCTTCTCAAGGACCTTTGTCCGGCAATCCTGCTCCCTCGGAAGTGTGCTTCTGGGAGGAAGGGACAAGAGGAAGGGGGAGAAAACCCCGTACCCGCGATCCTGTACTCAGTCACAGGTATCGGGACGTGTGCTGGGAACACAGGGGTTGACGGCACAAACACTGCAGCCAGTCGGGTGAGATCTTCTACTAGTAACCTGGGGACAGCGTGGGCAGAGTCGTGAGGGGAGAAGGGGATGCGTCGGGAGGGCACGGTGGTGCCCAGGCGAGCTCCCAGTCGGCAGGGATGATCTCTGTTCCCGGCGCTTCTGCTCCGTCTGCCATGCGGAAATCCTATTTATTTTAGGCTCTTCTTTATTGCATCAGCTCATTGCCTGCCCCAACCCTCTTACCTTCAGCGTCTGACTTCCTCCTCCACTGAGCACGTTCCCATGACCTCAGCTGCCTTTGCAATCCCTTCATGTTGTCCCAATGGCTGCTACTTTCCTCCCACCCTAGAGGCAAAGCTAACCAACCTCCTTCCTCTCCAGGGCGGGCCTCCTGCCTGAGCCTCTTCCACAACCCCGTTAGCCTTCCCCGTCCCATTGGGAGCACACGTTGATTCCTCTGTGTTTGCTTCTTCCCAGGCTTTCCCTTGTGCAGAGGCCGGTCCCACCTGAAGATACTCTGACCGCATCTTACACCTCCCCTTCCCCCTGGCAGCCTGGCCCCTGCACCGCTCCTTGCCCCTGGGGGAGACTCCTCTCACGTGACCTCCCAGCAACCACAGAAAGTGGCTCATCTCTAGTCAACATCAGTGACGTCCTTTTGGAAAATCACTTACGATTGGTTTCATCTCCCACCTCCCACCTCCTTCTCTTCTGACTCATCTTCCTCCTTTCATCTCTTCTGCAACCATCTCCTGCAATTCTTCAAACTTTTTGTCTCAAAACTAGCACCCACTTCCTGGGCTTTGATAAGCTCTTCACACTAAACACATCTTATTTTATTAAAACACCCCCCCCCAAAACTTCTATTTGCTTTTCCAAAACCATCACTATCCCAGAGCAACCAATGTTTCAGTATAACCATTTGATCAATCCCATTGACTATTCCCCTAAACTATTTCCTGCAGCCATCCATTTCCCCCTGTCTGGCTAATAACAAATGGTGGATCCCTGCCAGTCAAGTGATAGACAAATGGGGGAGGCTGCACGGATCCCAAGCCCTCCCCCCAGGGCATCCGTGCGGACTGAAACCACAGTCCATCCTCAGGTAAGAGCCACCTGCAGGGAGGGAAATTGGGCACTGCCACCATCATCATCGCACGTCGTGGTAGATGAAACCATGAGTTTCAAGTGAAATATACACGGTTTTAAATCCTGGCTCCCCTCCCCCGCCCCCATGCTTCTCAAATGTGTATGGTTGAGAGAAAGTTTTTAATCTTTTTTCGTCTTATTTTCTCATCTGGAAATTGGGAACTCTCATGATCCTTAGCTCATGCATGTTATTGTTGCACGGCATGCTTTAACAAACGGTAGCTGTGATGATTACTCCTTTACTTATTTTATTGTTTCAGTGATCGAGTATTCAAATTATATGTTATATTTACATATTTAGCCTTTATTTTAATTCCCACCCTCACCCGGGTTAGAAGAATAGGGCTTTTGCTGCCTTGTTTCTGTGCGTGTAGAGTATGGTGTTCTATGTCGGGTTTATTTTCTGACCTGATGCAACGTCCAAGAGCACCAGCTGACACTCCCTAGTGCGTCTTCTCAGACACCTGCCTGCGTTTCCGGGCATGCTGGGAGAACATCCCCTCCTAAATCAGTCAGTGCTCCCACACTCAGGTATGAAAGCCCTGTGTATGACTTCCACCGGTAGGTAAGACCTTGAACTGGGTGTTGGTGAAGTGGAAGCATAAATGTGACTTCTACATCATCATGAAAGCCCGTTTACACTCGCAAAGTAGACAGCGTGTGGTGCAAGGGCAAGCTGATTTTCCTGAAGGCAGACAATTGATGAATAAAAAATGCTCTCTGCAGAGCTAATAATTTTTTGATTTCTTTTTTTTATGTTTATTTATTTATTTTGAGAGTGACAGAGACAGAGCGAGTGGGGGAGGGGCAGAGAGAGAAGGAGAGAGAGTCCCAAGCAGGCTCTGCACTGCCAGCACAGAGCCCGATGCATGGCTGGAACTCACAAATCACGAGATTGTGACCCGAGCAGAAACCAAGAGTAGATGCTTAACTGACGGAACCCCCCACATGCCCCAGATTAACAATTTTTTAACTTACAAACACCTATAGTCCTATAAACACTCGATGTCAAGCAGGTGACTGAGTCACTTTTTCACATTTCTAAAACTACCTAAAGCATCGCATGAGGAAACTGGGTTCTAGAATCATCTTGGCTCATGTGTCGAAGTGTACTGTATGTAGCTTATTATCCAACCGTATTTTGAACACAGCTTTAAACACTTAGCAAAAGGGTATGTCGTTGTACTTAGTTACTTTTTAGACTAGTAATGATCTTAAATTATTCTTTAAATTATGATACACAGAATAGAAGCAACATAAAAATAACTGATTTATCCTAGATACAAAACTGTGACCAAACATTAATTTATTTCAGGGTATCAGCATTCATCCTAGTGATAGTATAAAATATTACTAATAACTGGTCATCTTTAAATAAAGTGACAAGAAACTATATTAAGAAGAGCATTACTCTTCTTTTTAAGCATATAAGATATACCGTAAAGATTTAAAAAGGCAAGAAATCAGTAACTTCAGTGAATTTGATAATCTTATTTTGTTTATTTTGGGGAAAATCATTTAAAGTAGATGTACGATTTCATGTATTTTTAAAACTATAATTAGGTGGTTAGATATTGAAATATTTATGGAATCTATGCTGAGTATTTATTGTTGTCTGTGAAGATAAACAACATGCAAACTCTACCCTCAAGGAAACTTTAATCTATTGATATCAGACACATACTGTCATAAATTTAATAACATAAGAGTTAAATGGTCATGTCTGAGCGGTGCCTAGGTGGCTCAGTCGGTTGGTTAAGCGTCTGACTTCGGCTCGGGATGATTTCACAGTTCATGGGTTCAAGCCCCACATCGGGCTCTGTGCTGACCACTCAGTCTGGAGCCTGCTTCAGATTCTGTGTCTCCCTTTCTCTCTGCCCCTCCCCTGCTCACGCTCTGTCTCTGTCTCTCAAAAATAAATAAATGTAAAAAAAATTTTTAAATGATAATATTTGGTAATAATTCTATACATGCCTGCATAATGAAAAATAAATGCCTAAGTGAAGAAGAAAAACCAATAGTATTAGCTTCATGATTTCAGAGACAGAGTTTGGGTCCTTCCCTTGGCACATGGCCCATGTGGGGAGTGAAATGATATAAAATGTTGGATAAATGAATAAACATCAAATTGCAGAATAACATCTGGAATGCATTTTTCCACATAAACAAAAACAAAAATATTTTTAATGATACAAAGTCAGGTATAACCAAGAAGATTTTCCTGTGTAAATATAAAATGAGGAGGTTTTTTTTCCAGTTTCTATGTTCAAAGAAATTTGATCCATCCCTAAATAAACCATAAATAGAATGACATATTATTAAGGAGCACTCAGCTTGTGAAAATCTTAGGTGAGGCTGTGAAGATGTGAGTGAGGAAAACAAATACAACCCTATGAACTTGCCATTCTATGAAGGAAGCCAACTGGACACATATTTTGAGCAATATTTGATTTTGTAGAGGGAAATAAGTGACTTATGTTCATGGAGGATGGGTGTAGACAGCTTTGTGTGAGGAGAATCAGGGAAGCTTCCCTGAGGTTGAGTAAGAACGAGCAAGGAAAAGCAGACAGCATGGAGACGGAATACCGCAAGCGAAAGGCCAGAGACTAGAGAGCGAGAACGTTCCGATGAACTAATGGTGTTAGAAAGATAATCAATACTTATAACATTCTTGTGGACATGCTGAAAGGGAAATATGTGTATCCCAAAGTAAAGCAAAACGTGAGAGATTTGCCCCTAGTTTACTTAAAAATGTGTTTAAGAGAGCTTAAATGGGAAGATCCTTAATTTATTACTGAGTGAATGAAAACCCATGCTATAGGCTGTATGCTTTGCCCATTTTTCTCAGGTGATCGGCTCAGCCAAGCATTTACTCAACCACCACAATAAGGCAGACCCAACGCCTGGTAAGATGCTCAGACACACATAACCACATATTATATGATTTTATTTATTTATATGAACCACATATTATATGATTTTATTTATTTATATGGATTTTATTAAATCCATAGAGACAGAGAGATTATGGCTACCAGTGGTTGAGGCATTGAGGAATAGGAAGTGAGTACTCATTAGTACACGATTTCTTTCACTTGGCATGTTTCCAAGGTTTTTCCATGTCGTGATGTGTATCACATATTGTATATGTGTAGCATGACGCAAGTGTAGTATTCCGCTTTTTAGCAATCGCGACAACGCTGCCACGAACATTGGTGCACAAGTTTTTGTGTAGACCTATGCCTTCAGTTCTCTTGAGTATATACGTAGGAGTAGAATCACTGGGTTATACGGTGAGTGTTTAACTTTTTGAAGAACTACAAAACTGTTTTCCAAAGGGGGAATGCACCATTTTGCATTCCCACCAGCCACATAACGAAGGTTTCGATTTCTCCACATCCTCACCCGCTTTGTCCCTGTCTTTTACGATGACGATAGCCGTCCAAGCGGTTGTGAAGTGGCATCTCACTGTAGCTGTGATTTGCATCTCTTCAAGTTCCAAGGATCGGCATCTTCTCGTGTGCATATTGGTTGTTAGCATATCCGATACTTTGCTCATTTTTTAATTGAGTTACTTGTCTTGTTAATTGTTGAGTTGTAAGACGTCTTTACACACACTCCAAACTCAAGTTCCTTCCCAGATACACGATTTGCAAGGATTTCCTCCCATACTTTGGATTGTCATTTCACGTTCTTGAACATGTCCTTTCAACCACAAGTGTTTTCGGTTTTGATGGAGTCCAGTGTGTCTAGCTTTTCATTTGTTGAATGCACTTTCTCTATCATATCCAAGAAATTATTTCATAATCTAATGTTACGAAGATTTACCCACATGCCTGCTTCTGAGAGTTGTAGTTTTAGCTTTTACATTTAGGTCTTAGATCCAGTGAAGTTAATTTTTGCATTTGGTGTGGGGGAGGAAACCAACATGATTGTTTTCATGTGGATTCTCAGTTTCCAGGGCCATTTGTTGTAAAAAAAAAAAAAAAAAAAAAAAAAAAAAAAAAAAAAATTTCAGCCTTGAATTTTCTGGCCAATCTTGAAAAAAAGTAAGTTAGGAATGGATTTATTTCTGGAATCTGAATTCTATTCTATTGATGAATATGTCTTTCATTAATGAGTACTACCCAGTACTGGGTAGTACTAGGTTATTAAATCGGGCATTACGAGTCCTTTAACGTTGTCATTCTTTTCAAGATTGTTTTGACTATACTAGGTCCCTTGTCTTTCCCTACAAATGTTGAGACCAGCTTGCCTAGTTCTGCAAAAAATGCGTTGGAGATTCATTCATCATATTTTGTACTTTAGTTGACAGTTTTTGTGTTAGCTTGTCTTATTTTTCTCCTTGTGAGTTGGGACCTTGAGAGAAGTAAGTGGCCCACACCGACGTGATTCTTCCATGATCCCAGCATAATGCCTGGTACATAGAGCAATTATTCAATAAATTGCTTTTGAGTTGAGTTTAACAAAGTGGGATAATTTGACAGTTGGGGCAATGAATAGAGATTTATTACTATATCAGTTTATACTGCTATCATTTAAGAAGCTAATGGAACTGAGCTACTGCTCTGAATATTTTAGCACATTTACTTCAATTCACTTTCAGCATTATTCAGCATTATTTAGAAACTTAAGGGCCTTCCCACCGCCACTGCGAATTTTGTTTCTGCAGAACAGAAGCCCAAGTAGGTGAGGTGGCTACCCAAGGACAACGGTTTAATAGTCATAGGACTGAGCCTAGAATTCAGCGTTTTTACTGCACAAACCTCTCTAACTGAAGGTTACAGTTTTATAACATGAGGAATGATATCCCCCTTGGAGCAAATTTAATCTAAATTTGTTAAATTACCTTTGCAGCAGACTTTCTTTGCCTCTTTTCGGAAAAGTAACAGGACACAGTTGAATAATTATCACATACAGTAATTACTGACCCCCACCCCCAGCAGTCACCGCTCCCTTCTATCCTGCGAGGAAGGAGTGCCTCACAGGAGGAGTTCTGCTTGGTAATGCATTTGCATTTCCATAGTTCTGGTGCAGCAAAGATTTTTTTCTTTTCTTTTCTTTTCTTTTTTTTTTTTTTTGCAATCAATCATTTGAAAAAGTTAACTTCGGATTTCAGAGATTGTAATTTATTATCATTAAATTATTAATAAATACCCAGGGTCTAATTCTCACCTCTGCTAATGAACAAATATATAAGTTTTGCACTATTGAACATGTATTTGCAAAGTACATCTCCAGCTGGAGGCTCTGATTTAAATAATTGCTTTACATTTTACCGAATCCAAAGATTAATCTAATGGAATGAGCTCACTAATATGAAGCTCAAAATACTGGCTCAGCATCTTGAGTACTTTCTTTTTTTTCCAAAGGATAGTTATGTAGTGCAGAACTGAAAAATGATATTAAGGGGGATATTACAGCCCTGAGGTCTTTCTTCTTTCATAAAAGAAGCATATGATTTTTATAATCCTAGAATGTTAGCTTCCAATCTCTAAACATACACACACTTTATTTTTAAAATGAAAAATTAAGATTTTAAGTATATTAGCTTATTAGAATGAACACGAAGTTTGTTTATACCAAGAAAAACCCTGAAAATGAATTTGACTTAAAACAATTCTATACAAAGTGTTGGCTAGACTCTAACTTAGAGTTTTTCTACACGTGGTAGCTGCCATACGATAAATTGTACTGACTTCCACTTGGTTGAACATTAATTCCAGGGCTGTGACTAGAGAGAGTGTTTGAAGAGCTGAGGCATACAATTTAGTAACTCTCTGCATGGTCCAGGATTTCTCACCAGAAAAGTAGCCTGTGAAGTTATAGAAGAAAACAAGTCACTTGGTCCTTTTATCTCTATTTCAAGTATGTTAGGCCCAAATGGATATGGCAGGGTGCCCCAGAAAGAACCTGGTGTCTCCGGTTAGTGGGTCTGAAGGTCAGTTATCTCGGCCTCTGTCTGCCACTGGCTGCATAGTCACAGAACATCTCTGGTTCTGGGATTTTCAGAGCAGATGATCTAGTGGCTATGATTTCTTTTTTTTTTTTTAATAATTTCTTTTTTTTTTTTTTTGACGTTTATTTATTATTGAGAGACAGAGAGACACAGAGCCTGAGCAGGGGAGAGGCAGAGAGAGGGGGAGACACAGAATCCGAAGCAGGCTCCAGGCTCTGAGCTGTCAGCACAGAGCCCGATACGGGGCTCAACTCACAAACCACGAGATCATGACCCGAGCCGAAGTCGGTTGCTTAACCAACTGAGCCACCCAGGCGCCCCATGGCTATGATTTCTAATTACATTATTAGCACATTAAAATTAACCTCGTTCCATTAATTTCTTGTGTATAACCTTAGAAAAATTACTGAAATGGTAAGACTCAATTTCTTCCTTTGTTAAATGTGGATGATAAAGTGGCTTGTGTATGAGAGTTGGTTTGGGATTCCTGCCCCAATCTGGCACTTACCAGTCTACGGACAAGTTGCGTAGCGGGCGTATGCTCCAAATTCTTCCCCTGCAAAAGACAGTAACAAAAGTACTTACCTTTTAGAGTTGCTGTCGAGATTAAGTGAACCAGTGTGCATAAAACATCCCAAATTCTACATTAAATGTGGATAAACGTGACCTATCATTACCTATGAGACAATAAAGCAGCCAATAGATATAGGGCATCTAGCTTAGTGCCTGGCTCATAATAAATGCATAATAAATATTCACTGTCTCTATTATCAGCTTTTCTGTATTGATTATCTTAGGTATTCTTGATAGTATTAGAGAAAAACAAAATATTCTATTTGAATAAAAAGTACTTTTTCAACAAATAAAATTCTAAAAGATGGTGATTGAATTAAAATTCCACATTAAGGGCATATCGATGTGGAAATAAGGTTTAATGTCCACATAAAACCTTGATAAAATTACATTTTGTTTTCTCCTGTTCAACAATAATACAATTAAGTTCTATGATTATTTTTAAGATGTTATTAATTCCCAGCCCTTTGTTTTCTAGTGTTTTATTTAGAAAAATTGTGCCAATATTTTCTATTTTCCTGTTCGGACAGCCTATCCCAAAACTGATTTTTTCGTGGAAAGAAAATCTTCAGTATTATATTTTATATTATTTTTTATAATTTTTGAAATCTTTGCTATTGTAACTCTTATATCCTATCCCCTATTTAATTTTCTTTCTTACCTAAAAGTAAGTGTTAATATTAGAACGTTAATCACACCTATGACCATACCTGATTGTTTAAGACGGAAAGACACGTACGATGTTTTAAAGTGGTGCCGATGTGATGAGAACAAAAGTATCCTCTGAAGGTAACTTCATACTTAGTGACAGACGTATCTTTGGAGCTGACCCAAGAGACAGTCCTTTGCAGTTAAAGGTCTTTCCTCTTCTGGTTCTAAATCCAGATATCTTTCTCTGTCCGTCTTTCAGGAAAACTTCATACAATTGTCGTCCTAATGATGCAGATGGAACGGGGCATCATAGTCTCCGGTGAGCCAGGGCACAGCCGGTGCAACAGCAGAAAGAAGGGCAGACGCGGACACACTCCGTTCTGCACAGCGTGGGCCGTGGCCGCTGCTGCCTGGTGGTGCCGTGAGCCCAAGAACGAGGCCAGCTGCACTGCGGACGGGACTTTCTCAGGGAAGGAAGCACTGCGTCGGTCTGCATTAGCCGCTAAGGCTGTAGATCAGCACGCGGAGAAGCACGGATGCAAATTATACTTCGTTATCATCCAAAGCAGTCCGGGCCGTGCACCAAAGGGTAAAGCTTTCATCGCTCTTTGCTTTGTTCCTGGGTTCTGGTCAGTTGAGGTCCAGCCGGAGACTCGTGACTTAACGTGAGCAGGACTAAGCGAGCCAGCAAGAGACAGTGGAGCCCCTGGGGGTGTCCATGGCCCCGAGTCAGGTGCAGGGACCCCTAGGGTAGGTGAGAAGTGGGGCTGGAAAAGACGGGCCACATCGATCGGGCCGGTGGCTGTGGGCCCAGGAGGGACGCCGCTGTCACCAGCAAGCCAGCAGCCATGGGGAAGGCAGGTGAGTGTCCTTAATGTTCTCTACTACACTCCGGGGATGTTTGGGGGATCATAGGTCTTTAACTGGATCTGTTGTTTGTCGACAACAGAGAGCGTACCGCGTTCCTCGGTCTGTGCTTTTTAATGATGTACATGGAAGATGAAACAAATACTAGTTCAGCACCATAGTAAGTGCAGCCAACACTACCAGTCAGTTATCCCCAGGTTCATTCTCCCATTTCCCTGCTAAAAATAGAAACACCCTGTTTTAAGTGACCAAATGACTACTCACATAGTCTCTAGCTTTTCTGGGCCCCCATGGTAATAGGTGTTCCCCATGTACCCAAATTCTGTGAACTAAAGCATTAGGTGTAACTAAAGCATTAGGTCTAAAGACTGATGTCCTTTAAAAAAAAAAAGCTTGCCTTCTACTTTCTGTTTCTTCCTTATTATGGTCTGAGCATCACTGTGGAAGTGGGGAGTCAGCTGTGAACTCATAGGGGAGGGAAACATCCCTAGAGGATCACGCGACAAGATCGCACGACCTCTGTTCCTGGGGGGACTCCCAGAGCAAAAGCCCTACCAACGTGTGTATGTGTGTGTGTGTGTGTGTGCACATGTATGTACGTGTGCATGTGTGCGTGCACGCCTGTGTCAGAAACAGAGACAGACAGACAGAGGGTGGGTAGGGGCCCGGGTGGGCACAGGAGACAGAGACAGAGAACCTCCATCCTGTTTAAACCACTATTATGTGGCATATGTTAAAGCAGCCAAACAAATAGGAAAACGTAGTTTCCAGAAGTTGTAATGGTGATTCATGAGCGCACATACTTATGAATACAGAGGAGAATTTCAGAGGCGACGCCATGTGGTCAAAAGCTTGCACTCCGGGGCCACCCATCAGGAATATGGAACTTCACAACAACCGACACATAAAGAACTTCCCATAAAATCCACTAGTGTTGTTTCCATCAACAGTATCAATGTCATAAACCAAATACTTTTTCTAAATGTTTTTTTTTTAAATTTGAGAGAGAGAGAGAGAAAGAGAGAGAGAGAGAGAGAGAGAACGAGTGGGGGAGGGGCAGAGAGAGGAGGCAGAATCCTGAGCAGGCTCCACACTGTCAACGCGGAGCCCACGTGGATCCCACAACCCTGGGATCGTGGTCTGAGCCCAAATCAAGAGTTGGACACTCAGCCAACTGAGCCACCCAGACGCCCCCCCAAGTATTTTGATTAACCAATGATTATTTATTATAATGAGTGATCTTGGATCTGTCCATTTGGTATGGCTAACATGGAACTACTGTAGACATTCCGTGAAATAAATCTTTTGATCTTCTCTGGAGTCACTAAGGCAAACAGGAAGACAGTCAGGCTAGAAGGAAAGATCCACACGGCCCACAGCAGTAGAGTTCCCCTAAAAAGTATTCTGTAGGACAATTTGCACGAGGCGAGGTCAAGCACACAAGCTCACGGTGATGCAGCAGGTCCCGAGGTCAGTGCACATGTCACAGGCCTCAAAGACAGGTGGATGTCTCCCAAAGGACCTGACACCAGACGGTGGCCTGAGATGAAGGGACCTTAAAATCTGTGTGCTTCCTGCCAGAAAACCTCCTAAATACAGTTTTGTGGTCATGATGACTGGCAGGACTGAAGGCCATAAACCACAGCGAGTCTATTGGATGCTGGGAGGAAGGGCGATTCCTTCACACTCTGTGCCACGAGCAGGGCGCTCAAAGAGGTAGTCACATTGTGTATAAGGCTCTGAGTGCCAGCTCCATTCCACAAGTCACCCTGGCTCTTTGCTGTTCCCTGCGCTGGCGCTCCTGGCCTAGAACTCTCTGAAGCTTTAGGTAAGCCGAAGCAGATGCAAGTCTGGGAGAGACAATGATGACTTCCAGACATTAGCACCCGAGCCACTGAAGCTTGGTGGCGGCTGGGGGTGTGAGGGCCAGCTACCAGACCCGTGAGCCAGAGGGAGGGCAACCAGCATGTGTTTTCCAGAACCCTAATGTGTAACGTTTATTTGCCTCCTCTTCTAAGAATTCTTTTAATTCTTAAGAAAAGTAAGTGAGAAACAGATTAAGATGATGAAATCACTATTTCATAATTGGAAGAAACTTTAAAAGCCATGTAGAATTCTACTCTGCCCCTCGGCTATACTAGTCTCTGTTTTACAGACACAGAAATGGAGGCTGAGAAAACATACTCGGCCTGTTGGTCACACAGCCAGTCCATGAAAGCACCAAGGCCAGCGTCTATACCTGTGTATTATTTTATGACAACCCACCCAGTATTCTGCATTTGAATTAGTGGACAATAAGGAAAACCCATTTTCAAAGCGATCGTTCTGAATACCAATTTTTGTGTCCTAGACTTTCTACTCTTTCCAAGAATAAGACAGGACATTTAGAATATCCATTATCGCTTGACGGGTTGCTCTAGACGCACAGATTTTGACAGTATGATAACGGTGATGGTAGTGGTAATCATAGTGATAGAAGGGAGCTTAGTGCTGCACAGTTTGAAGCTGAGACCACTGAACATGTTCATTGGAAAGAATCGGGAATGGGAATTGGGTAGATATTTCAAATTTAAAAAGCCAGGAAACACATTTTTTTTCATAATGAAAATTATTGAAATAGAGTATGGAGATCCTCCGTGATAATTTTATTAAGAAACATGGTAGATTGGCTGCATAATAGAATTGCCTTTAGTCTGGGAGATTTCTAGGTGGGGAACAGTCACATTTATAAGGTTTATAAAGACGGAAGAAAATAGGTCAAAATATAACCTAGACCCTGGTAGAGGAGTTTCTACATGTTGGAATACATCCAAAAAGAGTCAAAGAAGTTTTCACCATCTTGAAAAAGTAAGACGTTGAATGAGACATACCAGGAAGGTGGTTGACCTGAATCTTGCATGCATTAAATACAGACCAGAGTGTTGAGGGTGCACTCGGGTGGGAAAGTTGTCAATGTGTGAGTCTTCTCCACCCTCCTTCTTTCTTACTGGCTGAGTGTAATTTATTCATTGCCTGCTGGGCTTCTCTCGCCTACCATATGCACATAATTCTGACTTGGAGGGTGTGTCGTATTCACACAATAGGCAAAAAAGAGAAAGCTCTTCCTCTTTCTCTTCATTTTCCTTTCTCTTTCTCCTCTGGTGTCCTTCCATTCTCTAATCTCCCTGAGCAATACCTCGTAAGCCATTGATACGGCCAACCAAGACAGATGATTACACAGAATCAGAGAGGAGAGTCAGAGCCCCCAGTAAATAGGGGTGGCCAACAGAGGGACGGATCCAGAGTGGAGTTTAAAGCTCAAGTAGGGAAAGGGCACCTGGGTGGCTCAGTCGGTTAAGTCTCCAACTTTAGCTCAGGTCATGGTCTCGCGGTTTGTGAGTTCCAGCCCCGGGTCAGACTCTGTGCTGTGACCCTCCCCAGCGTGCACTCTTCTCTCTCTCTCTCTCTCTCTCTCAAAAAGTAAATAAACATTAAAAAAACATTTTAAAACTCAAGTAGGGAAAAGCAGGCATCATGTAGGAGGGCTGTCTGGCTCAGAGTGTTGAATCTCAAGCAAAGTGAGGAGGGCACCAAGTCACAGATGAATACAGCCCAGGACAGAGGTCCCAAACATGCACAAGAGGAGGTGATAACCAAGCAGGAGGTGAGAGCAATGGTAGAAGCTTAGCCCAGTTGTGGTAAAGAGGACGTCTCCATGGAAGAGGACTTGGCAACAGCCATAGGACTGCTGTAGGAAATGTGACCCAGGACATATATTAAGGATAGAGGAAGCCACATTCTCACTGTCAGTGAATGGGTATACATATGTGGAGAGGAGGGAGATCATGGGAAACCCTATTCAAATTGAAAGTGTCAGTATGAACCCATGATTTTTAATAGATAAGATAAATCATAGATATACGATAGATGACGGATGGATAGATAGATGACAGATACAAGACAGACAGATAGATGGATAGATAGAAGATAGACAATAGATAGATGATAGATAGATAGATAGATAGATACAGGCATCCATGTACTAGTTCTCTGTATGACTACACTATATCTAGATATTCATATACGGGTACATGGAAAGAAGGAACAATCTAGAGTTAATAACTCATAGGCAGATGTACTCCAAGCACTTTGCAGAGTCCATTGCTTCTACGTTCAGCTAATTTCCACACCTCTCGGGTCGAAAATTGTTGGACTCCATTTAAGGAAAATAGTAGGAAGATGGATGACCCCCTCAGCTGCCCCAGGCTTTCCAGTCGGTGGCAGGCCTGAGTTACCAGGTACTCAGAGCCTCGTGGCCTTAGATTGATAGGATGGCAAGAAGTCAGCTGCACAGACACCGATTAAAGCTAACAAAATGGAAAGAAGAGCGCCCCAATGTATTCAAAGAGCAAGATCCTCTTGAGAAATAATACGAGGCTCCTTAATAGTTAGACGTTGTCATTCCATCTTCAAGTTAGAATTCAAATCAGCAAAGGAAGACCTTAGGCAATCACTCAGAAATCGAGAATTGGGGTATATAGCATAACATAAATCAGTCAGCACCTCTCCGGGAGGAATTCGCGAAGCACTCACAATTAGGGTTGCCCCTCTCAGCGGGCTGCACTAGGGTAACACTGAGGGGAGAGGCTGACGTGGCGGTCTGGGGCATGGAGGACACGTCTCCCTGTCAGCCCACCTCCTCACCTGGAGGGACCAAGGGTGCTGAGATGAGCCAGTGCTGGAATCAGAGAAACGGGTCCAAGGAGCCTCCCCCGCACCTCTCCTAGTGTCGTTCCCCCAACGTCCGCGTTTTCCAAAAGTGACATCCACAGCCTTTTCCCTCACATGCCTGTGACCCTCCACTGAGCGGTTTTGGTGGGAAGCCTGGGGAGAGTGAGCTGTCCTAGGGATGGTCCCTTTTAGGTTCTTGAACCTGTACTATCCAGGGTCCTTCGTGATGATGGCAACTGACTCAGTACGTCTTGTAGACACATAATCCCACCTTGCCTTCCTTACTCCAAACCTAAATAAGAATGAATGGTAGCTTATTGGGGACGAATGCTTTTCTCCTAACCCTCTAAAATTCTAGATGCCGGTTGTTACTAAATATCGATATACCAGTTGGCCAGAACAGATGAAAAAGAGTTATCCGGCAGTGTTCATAGTTCTTATGCTAGTTAGAACACCTCTTATAGGCAATCAACTTTATGCAGCCAAATGGAATTTGGGAGTTGAGGGTGTCTGATAACCGTACTTTAATGAGCCATTCTGTCTTTTTTGTACATGTGAGGAGGTTCCTATTAGAGCAATTATTTATTTCGAGACATAAATCCTGGAAAAGAATAGCTACATGGAGAATGCTCTAAAAGCGAATGAGATGAATAAAGGACAGAATGCATACTGACTCTGAAGAAAAGAATGCTGAGCAGTGAGAGCTGTTCAGGAAGTCAGTCTTATTTTGGGATGAAAATGACCACAGCCCTCTCACTGCAGCCACGAGAGAGAAGGGGACTTTCCAGGATGCTGCACGGGGGCCAGCCTGGGGCTCTTCCGTGCTCAGTAAGCGAGTCGTGTGTAACATAACTTCCTCTCCGAGTAACAGGGGTATACAAATCCTGATAAATAGTAAGATTTAAAAAGTACCTGTGGGATCCTAAGTCTCATAATCAAGGTTTGGGAAGCAAGCGATCAGAAATTTACCTTCTGTGCAGAACAGTGGTCCTCATACTGACGGGACCTTAGGGACCGGTTTGGCCTGTGTCACCCATACAACCATCCCTAGGATTGACGTGGTGTCATTATCACCTTGGTTACGGAGACCAAGGAATTTAAGCAGAGAGATTGTGTGATCTACCTGGAGTCACAAAAATGACGCTGTTCACACCCCAGTCCTAAGTCTCTTGACTCTTAGCTGTGGTCTTTTCCTGCCATATCATACATCATGCTGTTCTTTCTTTTCTTTCTAAGAAAATCTAATGAGATTGCCAAGTTGTTGTTTGAATCAGGTAAATTAGATGTTGGTTTCATAATTATCTTACTTTCACCCTGTTACTTAGAGACATTTTTATTAATAAAATGCAAATATGGAGTTTCATGACCTTGCAAACATTTTTTTTTAATTGGGAACTGTAACATAAAAACAAAACCCAGGGGCACCTGGGGGGCTCAATCGGTTAAGTGTCTGACTTCAAATCAGGTCATGATCTCGCAGTTCTTGGGTTCGAGCCCCACATCAGTCTCTATGCTGACAGCTCAGAGCCTGGAGCCTGTTTTGGATTCTGCGCCTCCCTCTCTCTCTCTGCCCCTTCCCCTCACACTCTGTCTCTCTTTGTCTTGAAAAAATAAATAAATGTTAAAAAAAAAACCTATGAAAAATAGAACATTGGTTAATGTATATTTTAAAAATATTTTTCATATTCTATAAATCTCTATTAAAATTATCTTAACGATGTTTATTATGAACGTGACAGATGTGAAAACTTAAATCAAAACGAGAACACGAAGCAAGAAACAGAAATTTACTTCCCATTTCTTCCATCCTTTTCTCTGCTACTCTCTGAAGGTAACCAGAGTTACTCACTTCTGTGGAGTCTTCTAGAAAACGTTTATGTACATGTGAACATATGCAGAAGCATTCACTGTTCTGCACTTTTATGGCTGGTACTCAGTACTTCATGTGGTTTTATATCATGCATAGTTTGGAATCTTGATTTTGTTTAATTTAGTATAGGACACTCTCATTATGTAACTTTCACACTTGGTTTCTGGAGTGCCTCTTTCTTTAGTTTTTCTTCAAGCTGCGTAGGTGTTCCATTTCAGATTATTTTAGTGATTCCTTCCTAGCCTACGAGGAAACATGGAATCAGTGCTGGGCCCAAATGCTTAAATCACTTCTCTCTTTGATCTAATCTCCTCCCAGGTGATGTCCTGGAGTCTCTTGGCTAAATGTCGTTTGTAGAATAAATACTCCCAAATTAGCATCTCTAGACCTGATATGTCTGCTGAACTCTGGATTCACAAATGCCATGAATGAGGTGGGATCTCCCCTGAGATATCTAAATGGACTCTCCAACTGGACATATTCAAAGCAGCATTCTTGGTGCCCAGTCTCAAGCCTGGTCATAGTAGAATTCACAGTGTCTGCCACAGAGTGGCAGATCTAATCTTCCAGTAGTTCAAACCAAAACCCTTGGTCACACCCTGACACCCCCTTTCTCACACCTTACAGCCAAGTCATTAGAAAATTCTTTCCATTCTATTTTCATAGTATACCTGGGATTTTACTTCTTACTATCTCCACTTTCCCTTTTTTCGTCCAAGGAAATTTCCTATTTCTCACCTCCATGAGGTAATGACTTTCTAACTGGTTTCCCCGATTCCCTCCTGGGTTGTACTGAAAACTGTCTTTAGGCAGAGCGCCATCGCCTAATTTCAAATTCATTGTCTCTTAAAGACAGGGGAGATGGCAGGCTGGGGAAGGGTGGAGACCTGAACAAATGGTAAGGTCCTCCTGTGTCCATGCTTAGGCTTTGGTTGTTTCCTATGAAGAGGGACCATAATGGCCAAGCAATCAATAGAAGAACCCGTGAGAAGCATAATCTCCTTCCCAGAACATTTAAGGAAGGATCATTCTAGTTTGGAATTACAGATTAATTAGGCTTGAGTATAAAGTTTGAGAGCATGAAGCATAAATCCACTTTTATTTTTTAGTTATATTCAAGTTAGTTAACATACAGTGCAGTCTTGCCTTCAGGAATAGAACCCAGTGATTCGTCTCTTACGTATGACACCCAGTGCTCATCCCGAAAAGTGCCCTCCTCAATGCCCATCACCCATTTAACACACCCCCTCTCCAGCAACCCTCAGTTTGATCTCTGTATTTAAGAGTTGTGTATGGTTTGCCTCCCTCTCTGTGTTTTTATCTTATCTTTCCTTCCCTTTTCCTATGTTTATCTGTTAAGTTTCTCAAATCCCACAGATGAGTGAAATCATGTGATATCTGTCTTTCTCTGACGTGTTTCATTTAGCATTACAACTCTAGTTCCATCTAAGATGTTGCAAATGGCAAGATTTCATTCTTTTTATCGCTGAGTAATATTCCATTACATACATATACATATATATATATATATATATATATATATATATATATATTATCTCACATCTTTATCCATTTGGGCTCTTTCCATATTTTGGCTATTGTTGATAGCACTGCTATAAACGTTGGGGTGCACGTGCCCCTTCGAATCAGCATTTTTGTATCCTTTGGATAAATACCTAGTAGTCCAATTGCTGGGTCATAGGGTAGTTCTACTTTTAATTTTTTTTTTTTTTCAGGAAACTCAATACTGTTTTCCAGAGTGGCTGTACCAGTTTGCATTCCCACCAAGAGTGCAAGAGGGTTCCCGTTTCTTCACATCTTCACCAACATCTGTTGTTTCCTAAGGTGTTAATGTTAGCCATTCTGACTGGTGCCGGGTGGTATCTCATTGTGGTTTTGATTTGTATTTCCCTGATGATGAGTGATGTTGAGCATCTTTTCGTATGTCTGTTGGCCATCTGGATGTCTTCTTTTGAGAAGTGTCTATTCATGTCTTTGCCCATTTCTTCACTGGATTGTTTCTTGGATGTTGAGTTTGGTAAGTGCTTTATAGATTTTGGATACTAACCCTTTATCCAATATGTCATTTGCAAATATCTTTTCCCATTCCATAGGTTGCCTTTTAGTATTGTTGATTGTTTCCAATGCTGTCCAGAAGCTTTTTATCTTGACGAGGTCCCAATAGTTCATTTTGCTTTTGTTTCCCTTGCCTCCAGATATATGTCTAGTAAGAAGTTGTTGTGGCTGAGGTCAAAGATGTTGTTGCCTATTTTCTCCTCTAGAATTTTGATGGTTTCCTGTCTTACATTTAGGTCTTTCATCCATTTTGAGTTTATTTTTGTGTATGGTGTAAGAAAGTGGTCCAGGTTCATTTTTCTGCATGTTACTGTCCAGTTTTCCAAACACCATTTGCTGGAGAGACTTTTTTCCATTGGATATTCTTTCCTGTTTTGTCAAAGGTTAGTTGGCCATATGTTTGTGGGCCCATTTCTGGGTTCTCTATTCTGTTCCATTGATCTATGTGTCTTTGTGTGTGTGTGTGTGTGTGTGTGTGTGCCAGTACCATACTGTTTTGAGGATTATAGCTTTGTAATAAAGCTTGAAGTCCAGAACTGTGATGCCTCCAGCTTTGGTTTTCTTTTTCAACATTACTTTAGCTATTCAGGTGTTTTCTGGTTCCACACAAACTTTAGGATTGTTTGTTCTAGCTCTGTGAAGAAGGGTGGCGTTATTCACTTCTTTTGCACAGTCATTTGAGTTAGCTGAGTAAATCTCTTCACATAATGTTCCTAGGAACACTGATTTCCAGAAGGTTCCATGGCAGTAATCTTCAAAGTATTTGTGCCCTAGCTCTAAACTGTCTTTAATTATAGGGTAGTTTGTAGGTTGTAGAACTTTTCCACATTCTCTATCACATGTTAATTTACCTATTCATCCTTCCACTTATATTTCTGAATTGCACGAAGGTTTCTTGTGCAAGCTGGTTTCACTTTGCCTACTGTTTATGAGGATCAGACACGCTGTAGTGTGCTCCAGCCTGTCATTCCCTCCAGTGGCTCCATAATATTCCGCCGTGTGTACACGTCACAATTTATTTATCCATTCACCTGATGACGGACATTTGGGTTGTTTCCACCTCTGGGCTATGGTGAATAGCGCTGCTATGAACATCTGTGTAAGAAAATTCCAGTGACTGCTTTTAATCAGTACAGACCTAAGAGTGGAATTGCTGGACTGTATGCTCTTTCTGTCTAATCTGTAAGGAACTGATGTAGTCTGAATGTCTGTGTCTCCCCGAAACTCCCATCTTGAAACCTTAGAAGACCAGCCAATAATTTAACAGCCTGAAGGAATAAAAGCCAACACTCTTCCTTGGAGGGTCACCAGACCTTCTACAGTGTGTCCTCCTCATGTTCAACATAGGATATGACCAGTAGGCATCCCGGGAACAGGAGATCTAGCCCATAGGAGAAGGCAGGCACCGGATCAGAGCCTGGCGAGCGCCCCCATGTGGCTGGTGCAGTTAGCTGGCAGGTCCAGACCTGCGCTTCCTAGCGGGGATGACAGACATCTGAATTTGAAAATGGGAATTGTGGTCCAGCCTCTCCACGTGGGAGCTGCTGATACCAGGGACGTTCGCCACACCCCAGGTGGCTGGTTTCTCCCCACTATTCTAGGATTCCACCTGCAACTCCGCGTGATCTCTGATGTACTCCGTTAGAAGTGTGTGAATGTCACCTCCAAGGTCCTGTTTACATTTTCTTTTTCATCCGAGTGTCCAGTTCAGTTATTTCCTGTCCCCACACCGAGTAGTGTGACCCCAGACTCTATGTGCCAGTTCACAGAGGTCACATGCCTTTCAGCCGGCTTCATTTTTGTGTGTGATATGAAAGGCAACTCTCTTCCAGATCTTTACAGCTTCCAGCAGGCTTCAGACAACACTTAACACAAGGTCAGCAAATGATGCACCACAGAGATTTAGGACAAATATTTAAAAAAAAAAAAAAAGAACCCAGGAGAAATATGGCCAGAAGTTAAATCCTGGGATCAGAGGAATGTCTAGTGACTTTTGCCATGTCTGGAGCATTTGGTGGGGAGAGGGCAGAAGCAGATACTGCCGAGTCAGTAAACTGCTTAATTTC
This sequence comes from Panthera tigris, assembly GCF_018350195.1. Lineage (NCBI taxonomy): Eukaryota > Metazoa > Chordata > Mammalia > Carnivora > Felidae > Panthera > Panthera tigris. The sequence goes on from NC_056670.1 coordinate 1,174,263, forward strand.
CTGCATCATTCACTTAGTCAGCATTTAATGTACGTGAAACATTGGTGCCTACCACAGGGATAAAAAGTAAATAAATAAACACTGTTCTTCAGAAGCTTCTTCAGAAGCTTATAATAAATATCACAAACACAAAAGATCCTATTTTTTAACTGCAGTGATTAATCTAGTAGAGAGTGTTTAAGGCCAATTTAGCTCTCTCTCTTGGTTGTAAGGAACAGATAGCCCCTCGGGCCTTTTCCTTTTATTATCCTAGGCACCAAAGATAGTAGGAACAGTAAAGCTAAACCCCATGGGAACTATCACTCACAAAGCCCAGCAAACCACCAGGAACTGAAGCAGAGAGAAACGGGGAGCAGGAGAGGAGGCTGGGCACATGGTCACCAGTGTGGTCTGGCTATGATGAGGGTTATGTAAGTTACACCGTATGTTTTGCTTGGAGGAGTCTTGATCTCCAATAAATAAATAATGTTATTCCCCTTGTGTCTAGTGTAAGATAGACTCAGGTGTATAAGGTCTAGTGTAAGGTGGGCCCTGCCTTCCCCTGACGACTCTGGCTCGGCTCTGATGGTAGCAGGTGAGCCACGGGATTTCCTCTGTTGCTCAACGGACAGCCATGGCGCTCTGTTAATCTCCAGGAAGAACCCAGTGACCCAGTGGAGTGGGTGTCGGCAGGTGTTCATTGATCAAAACTGACTTACTGAGTCTATTTAGCCATTTTTCGAGTTTATTTATTTTTGAGAGAGACAGAGACAGAGTGAGTGTGGGGGGAGGACAGAGAGAGAGGGAGAGAGAGAATTCAAAGCAGGCTCCACATTGTCAGCCCAGAGCCCAGTGTGGGGCTCAAACTCATGAAACCGTTGAGATCGGGACCTGGCCCAAAACCAAGAGTTGGACGCTTAACCAACTGAGCCCCCAGGCGTCCCTGAGTCTATTTCTATAAAAGGAAATGACATGGTCACCTACTTCAAAATTGGATTGTTGTCGCTGAGATTGGCAGTTACCTTCCCATCAACTACCTGGAGTCCCGCACAGAGTTACAGAAGAGTGCGTTTGCTTACGTGTCGAGACCAACTGAAGTGAAGTGCGCTAGGGAGTTAGAGTAATTTCCTCAACCAAAGCACCAGGTGACATTCCTGGTCCTTCTGCCCACTGCGTCCTGTCTCAGGAGCGACCTCAGTGGGGCTGACCCCTACCTCTGTCTGCTCTCGCAACCTGACGATTACCTTAGATTCATCCGTCTTGTGTTCTTTCACCAAAAGCCGAAGTTTCTTTGCCAAGAGCACTTTTTTTCCTCCTCTTTTTCCAAGGTTAGAGCTGTCCAGGTCCTTTCTTACATCTTCCTTTTTCTCCCTCAGCAAAGTTGATACTTGTGTAGAGTTGCTACATTTTCTCCTGAATATATTTTCTCCTGAGTAAAGAGGAAAACTCTAAAACCAGGGATCCGGGTTTTCAGAGACATCAGGGAATCTATAATACTATCAAGTAAATAAACTGCAGTTAATGCTGTTTAAAAATGCTGTCCCAAAAATAGTGGGACACCTGTTTGGGAGAGCAGTCAATTACACAAAATGTACACCTATCCACCCATTCTATCCATCCCTTTAATGGACATTCAACTATTGATGAGTGTTTTACTATTCTATCACTTTGATAGAGGTCCCACTATAAACAATCCCCAGCCTGGGGTGGGCAGTTTACTTCATATTCTGCACATGTGTTATACAATATAATGTTCACAAGGAAATAATTATACTATATAAGTGCATCAGAAATTATTCCAGGAGGTATAAATTCATTCATAATCCTGTCCATAAGTAAATTAGAGAAGTCATGTCTGATATTGATTCTAACCACAGTAGCAACAACTGAAAGTCTGAAAGATGAGAGAAATCCATTGTAGACCCTACTAATTAAGGAAGGATTAACTTAGAAGCCGGGATCTTGTATGAGTTTTGAGGGATGATTAGTAATGACAAATGGACGGAAAGTGGGATGTCCACCCACGTGGGACAAAGAGGAGAACAAAGAATACTTTCCTCGGCATCCAGGCCAATTTTCATCTTAGTAAAGTTAGGCTACGGGCTGAATTGTGCCTCCCCAGAATTCCTACATTGAAGCCCTAATCTCCAGGGTGATCCCTTCTGGAGGTGGATTAGAGGACATGGGGTCATGAGGGTCCCATGACAGGATTAGTGGCTTTGAAGAGAAATGAGCGAGTTTGATCCCGTTTTCCCCCAGGTGAAGACAAGGCAAGAAGGTGGCCTTCTGGAAGCCAGGATGGGAACCTTTCCCAGAACCTGACCAGGTTTTTCACCATGATACAGGATGCAGCCTCCAGAACCGTGAGGGGAAATCCTGTCACTTCAGCCAAGTCCACAGTGTTTTGTTATGGCAGCCTGGGCTGACTAGAACATCTCCGTGCTCGCAGAGCAGGACTAGTATGAGGATGCCAGCTCGTGTTCTAGAACCTGCTCTTGCATGGACAGCAACAGTAAGCAACACACTCGTTTGAGTTTTCACTTCTGAGTGAAAGATTGAGAGCCTGAAAAAATCATCTCGTCCAATGAACGACCCATACTGTATCTGATGGTACCCTTTGACCCCTCACTGACCCACACACATACATGTGTACACACACACGTGCACACACACGTCTTTGTTGTATTATGCCTTCTGGATTATAGTGCTCAGGGGTCAGAATCATTATTGGCTCTCAGTTGCTTCAAAGAGAAAATCGATTCTCATATCGATGTTCACAGCTCTGCACAATTTCACCACACAATGAGTATCTAGGTCCATCATGTCTTGTCTCTTACAGACCACAACACAAGCATGAAGCCTCTCTTACCTGTGAATGTGCACACAGCCCGGCCTCGTCCTTGGCAGGGCGGAAGCCACGGGACCGGCTCTGGACGACAGGTGTGCGCACCTTCTGGAACAAGACCGTGAAAGCCTGTGTGGACTGAGCTTCCAGGCCAGAGGTAGATAGCTACTCCTTCCTAACAACGAGCAGAGAGCAGATGAGGCGGCCAGTGAGTCGTCCTGGACCCCCAGGAGAGGGGAGGACACAGGGCCAGCTGGGGCCTCGGGAGCCGACAGACCCCTGAGCACGGGAGTCCCGGCCACGGCAGGAGCCAGTGTGGTGGGCAAGTCTGATAGTGACAGAGGAACTGCCCCCGTGTGGGTGCCGATGACGGTGAGACGTAGAAGCTCCAGGGGACCTGGTCACGGGCGGGGACACAACATTCCAGTTCTGTGCGGTCACCTGCAGGCGCTCAGCCAGCTGCTTGCAGCGAATGTCACAGAAGAACGCCCTGGCGGGGGACAGATAGGCCACAGAGCCCCAGGCGTCTTCATAAGGCCTGCCCTCGGGTGAGTGCTGACCACAGCCCAGCTTACTGGGGACGGACGACAGCCAGCCCAGCCCAGCCCACTGTAGCCATCTTGCCTCACCTGACGGGGGAGAAGGAAACTGAGTGCCACTTGTGAAGTCCAAGTCCAGGGGCAGAATCACTAAAACTGGTGTACCTCCAGCACGCATTCTTCCCCGACAGGGTGACCGTGGAGGCTGTGTTCCAGACGGCACAGCCCTAGGCAGGGAGGGATTTCTGCCCTGCATTTAGATGTCACCAGAGTGACAGATAAAAGTTCCTCGTGGTAAAGCATTGATGTTGGGTTTGTCTGTCTAGCAGTTAACAGTATTTACCTTTCCTTCTAGAACACTGATATTCGAGATAGGTCTTCACCCTGGCATCTTACCTCTCTGCCCCTGGGAAGTCCTAACTCAGTCTCACGGGTCACAGATAGTGCATCCAGATTTGTCGCATCACAGGACAGGACCCGTCTGTCATCCTTTTCACAATCTCCCATGTTTCGTGTCTGCGACACCTTCTTGGCATTTAGGGCCAACGGCCTAGATTAGAGCCGAGTAATCACTAACCTCTCGGAAGGCGTGTGCTGCCTTTCTCCATGGTACATTCAGGCAGATGTTGTTCTCAGGTGATTTTTTGATCAGACATATTTCTTTCTAAAGTTATCTTTATCACACCATCCCCCTCCCAACTGAAGTACACTAAAACTGACACCCGTGTGCTAAAAGGTTATAAGTGACTCTGGCCATGTGCTTGGGTGGGGATTTAGATGGTAATCTCTAGGGACAAATGAATGCCAGGTTGTACTGAGGACCAGTGCAGTCACAGCCCATCTCACCGATCGTGGACACCTGAGTGTGTGAGGGAGCAGGGTCACGCTCCCCACTGCATGCATGAAAACGGTCTCCTGGAAACCGTCTGCCCAGCTTGTAGAAGTCACAAAATGACTCCCCACATTAGTTCTACCCATCTTCACCTCCATGTTACCTGGTCATCCCACTGGCGGTGCCAATGGCTTTATAGATAACAGGATTATCTAAAATCTGAAGTTACAGGTATGAGAACAATAGATTAACAGTGTTTCAGTGATTAACCTTACAAGGAGTTATTTGCCCAAGATGGAAATCTGGGAATTCCGAACTCCTTTGAACATTCCAGTTTCTCCGTGAGATCCGCGTGTTGCTCTCAGTCTCACCTAGACTGTAACTCTTGTTGAGCTGGTTATCTTCTCCAATCTTCTCCTTCCAAAAGTCAGGAGCCTTATAGCTGATACAACAGGAAGCCTCCCCACCTGGTCCTGCAGACAGGTGTCTGGTTGAAAAGGAAGCGGGTAGCTTCTTCACAGATCTGTGAGGTCACCTCCGCAGTTCAAGCCCCTGGGTACCAAGCAGTGTCTTGCTCCTACCCGCCACGTTTTGGCTTTGCTATAATGAAACACGCAGGGTTATGTGGCAGCCTTCCCAAGGTGACTCTGTCTGATGCTGATCCATGGAGGGTCCTCGCCCAGAGAATATTTGAAAACGTGAATCCTTTTCCAAACTGAGTTGTAGAAATTAAGTTAACTGGAGGCTCACCTTGTTTTATTCCTTTGCTCTGAAAGTTCAAACATATTTGAAATGCACTAGAGGACTAATCTGTACAAGAAAGATCCTGAGCTGATGCTTCATAGAGAGTCTAATCATCATCATTGCCAATGGGAACTTTGCAAAGTGGCTTTTCAGAACACAAGGAGTGTCTCGAGTGAGTTTCCAAGAAGTGTATGGCAATCACAGTTCTTTCTGGAACATATTCTAGTATACACATGTTACCATGCATCAACCCAACAATAAATAATAAATAAGTAAATTCTTTGTTAATCCCTAGGCCTATTATATCATTAATCCATCAAAAAGTCACCATGTTATTTTAATAATATTATTCACCATTGAGAATAATTTTGATACTGTGGATCAAATATAAGGGATTTAAAACTAAAATGTTAGATCCTAGTCATGAACCCAGATGACAACCTTGCCATGAGACTCTAAATGCATTTCCATTTTAAAAATCAGTATTAAGACTGAAGATTGTTTTAAAATGGACTAGTGATTATTCCCAGATTACGTTCTTAAGCAGTTATAAGTCTTTATTCAATTGTGGCCTCAGATTTGATTTCTATGGTTTCCATGGAGTGTTTCCATGCAGCATCTTGTGTTTCAGTATGAACATCAAGCCCAACTCTGTGTCACTTCACCTCTCAGAGCTATGGTTCTTCCCCTGGAAGAGGAAAGAAGAATGGGTGCCCTTAACTTTTAGAATGGCAACAAAACGGTCTCAAAAGTGTTGATTCAGGGGCGCCTGGGTGGCTCAGTCGGTTAAGCGGCCGACTTCAGCTCAGGTCACGATCTCGCGGTCCGTGAGTTCGAGCCCCGCGTCGGGCTCTGGGCTGATGGCTCAGAGCCTGGAGCCTGCTTCGGATTCTGTGTCTCCCTCTCTCTGCCCCTCCCCCATTCATGCTCTGTCTCTGTCTCAAAAATAAAATAAAACGTTAAAAAAAAAAATTTTTAAAAAGTGTTGATTCAGAACTTTTTGGTTTTTTGGCTTTTGGTTGGACAAGCTAAAAAGTGTCCCAGTTAAATCAGAATGGTTACTAATGTTGCAGCTGTCAAATGACCCAAAGTCCCAACATAAAAATGTCCCATGTATATAACCACCTGTCTTGAGGGAAGACTCAAGATGGCAGAGAAGTAGGGGGCCTGAAGTTCCCTTGTCCCTCAAACACAGCAGTATTGAGGCCAGAACACTTGGAATTCCAGGAATCCAGGCTACAGAGTGACAGAAACTTCTCCAGGGGCCTCATGGAGACAGCTTGGCAGAACAGAGGGTTACTTCAATAAACAAATCAAAGCACACCCAGTGGAGGATCCAAACCACCACAACAAGTATGGAGATAAAGTGACCAGAGACCTAGCAAGAGAGCATGCAACACACTCCAAAAACACCTCCTGAAGGGCCAGGCTCTGGACAGTGTATGACCCATGTTTAATATAGTAGTTCTCACAGTTGCAGAACACATAACAAACTATCAAACACATAACAAACACTATAACAAACACATACTATCAAAACACATAAAAGACAGAAAACTGGCCAAAATGATGAAATGGAAGAATTTCCCTCAAAAGAAATTGCAGGAAGAAATGAAAGCTAGAGAATTGCTCTAAACAGTTATAAACAATATATCTGAACAAGAATTTAGAATAACAGTCATAAGACTAATGGCTGGGCTTGAAAAAAGCACAGAAGATACCAGAGAATCTATTGCTGCAGAGATCAAGGACCTAAGAAATAGTCACAACCAATTAAGAAATGCTGTAAACAAGGGGCGTCTGGGTGGTTCAGTCGGTTAAGCGTCCAACTTCGGCTCAGGTCATGATCTCACAGTTCGTGGGTTTGAGCCCCGCATCAGGTTCTGTGCTGACAGCTCACAGCCTGGAGCCTACTTCAGATTCTGTGTCTTCCTCTCTCTCTGCATCCCCCCGCCCCCGTTGCTCTCTCTCTCTCTTTCTCAAAAATAGATAGAACTTTAAAAAAATTTTAAAAAGGAAATGTTATAAATGAGGTGCACAATAAACTAATGCAGTGACAGCAAGGATGGAGGAAGCAGAGAGGAGAATAAGTGAAATAGAAGATGAAATTATGGAAAATGATGAAGCTGAGAAAAAGAGAGATAGGAAAATAACCACCTCCTATTTTGTAAGGTTTCTTTTCCCAAGATGCATTTCTCCTTACTCCAAGGCAACATCTAAATCTTTCTGTGGCAAGTTGACCACAGAATTTATTATCCACACTGGGATACTTTGGTAAGTTTAGTGGGGCATTTAATAATTATACCAAGAAAGCCACATTGTTGTGATAACCAGGGCATACATCTTAGCCTGTGGAGAAGAATCTCTCTTCTATTGTCCTTTTATTTCCTATGCTCACATCTTCAGCAGTGCCCTGATTCTGTCTCTTCTGGCTCATCTTCTTTTCCTTCAGTTGAAGTAACCTGAGTTTTATCTCCTTCCTATTACCTTCATGAAAGAGAACTACCGAGTCCATTCAAACTTTTTTCGAAAATTCCTGACTATTCACTTATTTATCCAGTTAAATATTAAAAAGTTTGTTATTTAATTTTCCAGTGACTGGAGATCCAATTCTGAGCAAGTAAACAAGTCTGATCCCGGCCCTCAAGAAACAGGTGTTAAAAAATCCATAATTCCATGGAAACCGAGGCGAAAGCAAGTCCCCTTACTGCAGAGGCCAAGGTGGCTTCCTAGAGAAGATACTTGTGAATGAGTAAAGATGAGTAAGGACTGTCTAGTTGAAGTTGTTCTAAACAACAGAAACAAATGCTGTGTATTCAAGTTTTAAAGTCATTAACGCTGGAGAAAGCAAAGATGTTTTTGCAGTTTGCTGCAGTGATCGGGTCAGTTTTGGTCAAGAACGTCTTTCTAATGTTCTGTTGGATTCTTTCCTGAGATCAGGCGGTGCTATCACGTGTTACAATGGCAGCTCCTCAGTTACTGCCGAGAACAAGAATTGGTCAGAGCGCGTGTGATAACCTTTACGCAAAAGTGCAACCAAGATGACATAGATCTTTTTCTCCCAAATTGTGGGCCGCACTCTTCCCGATAAGGCAAAGTGACAACAACAATCCAGAAAACCCTCTAATTCTGTCTTTGTGATGACAAAGATGTGGATGACAATGGCACCACCATTTACTGGGTCACTTCTATTACCAAACACTATCAGAATGTGTTGGACATTGAGTTTTCCCATAACCAGACTCTTACAAAAAGGACATGTGGTCCCAGAAGTACCAGTGAAGGCTGAGGGAAAGCAGTAGAGAGATGGTTAAAAGCCAAAATGAGTGTTAATGAGCAGTCACCACTCTAATCTCAGCCCTGGGTGGGGCCTCTGAGAGGCTTAGCTGACACATTCCTGAGCTGTCCCCAGCCCACCCAGATTTTGGAGGCAGGGGCATTTACCCACCGACTCCGGTCCACCGTGGCCAAAAGCTGCCATGCAAGAGACCAGCATTATCCAGTGTATGCAGAATATCCTGAAACTGAAATATGTCATCATGAGGTAGAGGATTCTATAAACAACTCCTTGAAACTCAAGCAATTCCAAGGGAGAACTTTGAATAATCAGTTCATTCATGAAGCAGCTCCATATAGGTACAATATAGAACGTCGCAGAAAATGTTGGCTATACTGGTATTGGGGGAGATAGCCGATACAGAGATGCTCAATCCATGGGAACAGCGTACTTGTGTCCCCAGTGTATCCAGCCTGCAGATTCCTTCATCTCCAACAGATGCGTGTCTAAAACTCTTGAAGAACTGGCCACTTAGGCTGGCCTCTCTCATCCTTATTTTGTTGTTGTTGTTGTCGGTTTATCTTTTCTAGTAGATTGTGGGCTATGTGAGTGGAAAAATGAAGTTTCCTTCTCTGTGGCACCACACAACTTAGCAAGTGTCTGGCAAGGTGCATTTAAGTCAAGAATCAAGGAAAAAAGGAAATGGCGGAGAAAACAAAGGAGAAGTAATATTTAACAATAATGTCTTAATGCTTATTGAAAGCTTTACATATGTCAGGCACTTGACGCGTATTTTCTAATTTCTTCATATTAACCATTCTATCACGATGTAAGCTTCAGTAGCCCTGTCTTATAGGTGAGACAATGCAGATTTGAGTAGGATAAGTGAGGTGCTCGAGTTTTCACAAGCAGAAAATAGTGGAGTGTGCATGTGAGATTGTGTCTGTTTACTTTTAAAAAGGCAAACATTCATCCAAAATTTGATGCTGCTTCTGAGGAAGGGGGCCAGGGGAGAAAGCAGATGGGAAAGCAGGGGAGGAAGAAGGAGGGGAAAAGAGAAGGTGGAAGGAGGGCCAAAGAGAGGAAGGGAGATTACAAGACCAATTCCAATGGGAGAGGCCATCACAGACTTGGCTCTTGTTTTTCACGTGTGAACAAAAGTCTCAAAAGAAATCATGTGGAAGTGAGAACCGTTTCCTGAAATGTTGTCTTGGAGTTATTTATTTAGAGGCATTTTGTGACTTGTCTATCTCTAGGATAGAATACGACTTCTGTATTTGATACAATTAAAATTAGAATTGCATGTTCATTTAATTAGGCTAGGACCTGTAGCGTCACAGAGGAAAATAAATAAATAAGCTAACTAACCCTGGGATTAAAATAGAAGGAATGATTTCAGATTTCTGTCTCTCTGGTAATTTAGCTCTAGGAATGTTTTGGTAAATTTCTAGATTTAGAACAAAGATTTAAAAGTGTGGTTTAGACTTAGAATCAAGAATTGCGAGTGCTCACTTCATTTCCAGAGTCTAAAAGTGCCTGCTTCACATTGCTCCCTGCCATAGCATGATTTGTTGTTTGAATTTTCAACACAAACTTTAGGGTTTTCAGGAAAGCACCGTCAGCAAGACCCACATTTGGGATTTCTTCCCCAAACCTCACTGTGGCTGGAGCATCTTGACTCTGTCAGAGAGAGAAAACAAAGCCAGTGCTTTAGACTGGATGCAGTTTCAAATGTCATCTTAGCTTTCCCAGCTTTAATACATCCGTGATAACTGTACCTGTCCACCGGCTGAGATAATTTGGAGAGTATAAGACCTTTACTCTTTAGAAATTGTTCTGACTCAGGAATAAAACTCTTGTGATGTATGGATATATTTGCAAACCATTCTCTGGATATCAGATTCACTTCTCAATGAAGACTAGATGTTAAGAAAAGTTTTCCACTCACTCCAATTACCATCACTGAAATAAAACCAGTATAGGAATTCCTGTAGTGAGGGAAAAGAAAAACAAGTAAAAAAAAAAAACCTAGTAAAAATATACAGAAATACATTGGTAAAGATGTAAAAGTGGCTCTTTGGTAATATCTCACTCATTTAGAAGTAGACAATTAAAAACCCTCCTAAGTGGTCCCAAAGACACATCCTGCTCCTTTGACATTACCCTAAATCTTTGCTTTGGGGAATGAACGAATCTGAATTCTGGATTTCTCAGTTATTATGTGAACTATTTACATCTGTACATTTCATAAACACTTATGGGGTGCCTACTAGAGAAAAGAGTGAATATATAAAATCTACGTTCAGTCCTTTGAGGCACCTAATCATCTTGTATAGCAGACAAGTTTAGAAGTCACAAAACTGTCTTAAAACCATACACTGAGTGAACCATAGGACACGCTCGGGTATTTAAGTGTTATATGTTTACTTGTTGAATTTTACTTTGACAATGTTTACACATAAAAGAAGTTCAACGGATGCTTGCCTGTCAGTTCAGATGGACCTGCCTCTCTTAACATGGTGATTGGGGGAAGGGGGCGTGAAGTGTTGGAATAAACATGTCTTACGTGAGTCTGGCCAGCTCTGCCGATGGGCTTTATGCCCTTGATTCCTCCCAGCCTGGGTAGTGTTCGTGAAATAATACCCGGACTATGAAACCCTTAACACGCTTCACAGTTATTAGCTTTGCAAGTTTCTTAGAATCCTCACTGAGGTGGGTCAAGGGCGTGAACGGTCAAAGAGGCAGTTAGGACTAACATTAAAATATGACACAAGAAGAAAATAAAAATAATAAAAATAAATAAATCAAATATGATACAAGAACCATGAGCAAATGTTTCTCTGCTGTTAGTGATAACTCACAAGTGAAGACGACATAGTAAATAAAAAAGTGTGATTGGTGGTAATACAGGAAGGACTACGTTTCGCTATTTTACACTTACAGGATTGCAGTGCCCTGATGTACAAACTAATAAGAAATTACTCCCCAAGGAATTCTTTTACCAGGCATATTGTTGAGACTTAACAGGAAGAAACATATTCTAAACATAATCTGTGCTTCAGGAAAAAAAAATTCAAAACAAATATACAATATTGATAGGAATTGAATCCTTATGCTGTGTTTCCTTGTGATCTTAACTTCTTAGTTTCTTATCAGAAACATTATGCAAATTTTTAAATGTTTATTTATTCATTTTGAGAAAAAGAGCTAGAGAGCAACCAGGGAAGGGTCAGAGAGAGAGGGAGACAGAGAATTCCAAGCAGGACCCGTGCTGTCAGAGTAGAGCCCAATGTGGGGCTCAAACTAATAAACTGTGAGATCATGACCTGAGCCAAAATCCAGAATTGGACACTTAACCAACTTAGCCACCCAGGAATCTGGAAGCATTATGAAATTTTTAATATTCCTTTAGAAAAAGCTTTCCAATTATCTATTTAATCAGAAAGACAAATATCAGGAAACCTACAACCACACAAATTATTAAATATGATGAGTGTGTATTACACGAGTTGCATCTAAGGATAGCATCTCTTCAAAGAAACTTTCATGCTAATTTTTAATGACTTAAACTTGTCATTTGAAATGAAAGAACACATATTAATATTTGGAAGGAAATGTTTCAGAATCAAAATCATACTATTAGAGTTTGTGCTTCATGCATTTATTTAACTAAACAAAAACATTTCTGAGAGAATAGACTATGAGTTGGAAAGAAGAGCAATTTTAATGAAAATACATATCGTGAACTAACCTCATAACTGCCAGGTCAATAACTGAAATGTTTCAGGGAGTTATAGAAGTTAAAAACGGGCTCTGAAGGCGGGCTGCCTCGATCTGGATGTTAGTTCTGCCAACTGTAAGTCTATGACTTTGGGCAAGTAACTTAATCTCTCATTGCCTCATTGTGCCACCTGTAAAATGGGGTAAATCACAACATTGATTTCGTACAGTGATACCTACACACGCAGAATAGTGGCCAATCCTAGGTAAGAGGCTGTTGTTTTCTAAATGTGGGGGGGGGGTTGGGGGCGGTGATGGCAGGTGCACAGCCAAAAACGGATGAGAGGGGATCACCGGGAAGGTGAGACTGGAGGTAATAATAGGAGCTGAACTTAATAAAATATCTGCCTCTGTGACAGGCACACAATAAAAATCATTGGCAAGTTTAGTTCATTTGTGGAAAATGCACAAACACAGATATATATATCTATATATATACACATATATATAGATATATATATACATATACACACATCGGTACCTTTTCAAGATAGTAAGAGAAAAATAGAAATGTATATTGTAATAGAATTATTTACTTTATTTTATTTTAATTTTTTGAATGCTTATTTATCTTTGAGAGAGAGAGAGAGAGAGGGAGACAGAGTGTGAGCAGGGGAGGGGCAGAGAGAGAAGGAGACAGAGAATCTGAAGCAGGCTCCAGGCTCCAAGCTGTCAGCACAGAGCCCAACATGGGGCTCAAACCCACAAACTGTGAGATTGTGACCTGAGCCGAAGCCAGAAGCTCAACTGATTGAGCCACCCAGGCGCTCCTACAATAGAATTATTTTTAAAAGCCCAAATAAATTTTCCTGAATGGAAACTTAGAAAGCAAAAAGCATCTAAAAGAACAAAAATATGTCAGTTTTACAACGTATAGATGTGCATGAAAGTTTAATTCTCTATTGACTTTGATACATTATTTGTGTTAAGGTACAGGGGATAGTTGCTGCTGCTTCTTTTTTTTTCACACATTGTTATTCTCTCCCTAAAACTGGAAGACTTCTCAGACAACTTATTTTCAGAGGCCCACTTAAAACTATTCAAACAGATGTTTTCTCTTCCTTCTTAAATAAAAATTTGATACAAGAAGAATAATATCAGCTTCAGGATATTTTACAACTAAAATTTGGCAACCATCCATGAAAAAAGTGCCTCTTGGATCCAGTACAGAGGCCAAGAGGTTTCGCAGGGGTCTCACCCACCTCCCACTGGGTAATAAACACATCCTGGGATGAGCCTGGAACCCGCAGGAGCCTGTGAACTGCTCCCCCGCCCTCCTCTCAACGCAGCATGGGGCACCTGGGAAACAGCACCTGTGCAGGTGCACACAGAGGGTGGAGCCTTTATAGAAGTCCAGGCTTCCAGACAAGCTCCAGCACTCCGTGTGAGCAATAACAAAAAACAAAAACAGAAAACAAAAATAGGAGTCTGGACACACTGGAATGGGTAAGAGAGACTTTGCCAGCATTGGCCCTCCCCTCAAGGTGACACAACTTAGAACAGAGGAGACCAGAGTCTTCCTGGCAAGGAAGAGGGAGGGTGGTGAGTGAGCGCTAGTTCCCCAGCTGTGCAGAGGCTGCTAAAGAAATCCATTTTCCACCCACAGTTATCCAGAGTATGAAATTGAGAGCTCTATGATTGGGTGAGGGAAGGCCTGGAAAGAAGCAGATAGAGTGTCAGAGGAGAGTAAAGGGGCACATCTCCTCCTGACTGCCTTCTGGACTCCAACAGGCAACTGACCTATGAGCCACGGGGAAATCTCACCCAGAGATCCCCCAACTGGCCCATGGACAGCTACGATGACCCAGGGGCCCAACACACACCTCACCTGCTCTGCAGCTGGTTCCTGTGTGTTTTCCTAAAGGAGTGGCCAGTGTGAGCGTCAGTGGGCCAGGAGTGTACACAGCAAACAGGTCAGGGTCGGTGGAAAAGGAGGGAACTGTAATCTTGAGGGTAGTGCCACCTTTGGGAAAACAAAAGAGAGATTCCCAGCTGCTTGGTACATTATAAGACAGAGAGAAGATACAGAAGCTTGAGATTCCAGCCACACGAAAGAGCAAGAAGTGTGGAGAAAGCGTATCTATACAAGGTCAGAGAAACTCTCAGAATATGGAGCAAGATCCATGGAAAGTACTTCTCACCTGAAGGTAGCTGGCACAGATTGGAGGAAGCGGCTACCACTTCAAGTGTGAAAACAGCCGTGAGAAGCACCTCAGAATGTGAAGAATGAAGGAAACACGATATCAAAGAGAGATCACACTAATCCTGCAGTGACCAAACCCAAGGATATGGAAACCTGTGGTTCATCTGATAGAGAATGCAAAATAGCTATTTTGAAGAAACTCTAAGAGCGGTAAGAAAACACAAGACAATTCAACAAAATGAGGAAACACAATACACAAACAAAATGAGCAATTTAACAAAGAGATGGAAATCACAAAAAAGAACCAACTAGAAATCCAGGAGCTGATAATTCAATGAATGAAATAAAAAATGCCATCTACATCTGTTGTGGAGGGCATCTACATCACAACAGATCAAGGAATAGAAAGAATCAGTGAGTTAGAGGATAGGAACTTTGAAATAACTGAGTATGAAGAGAACAAAGGAAAAGGAATTTTAAAAAAAGAGCAAAGTAAGCCAATGTGATCTATGCAATACTATCAAATGAGCCAAAACTCGGGATCCCTGGGGGTCCAGAAGGAAGAGAAAGAGGAAGAAGGAGACAGAGAGCTTATTTAAAGAAATAATGATTGAGAACTTCCCAAACTTGGGGAGCAAGTGGACGTCTAGTTCACAAAACTAATATGTCACCCCATTATTTCAATCCAAAATGATCTTTTGCAAGACACACTCTAGTGAAACTACCAAATGTCAAAAACTAAAGACAAAGAAAGAATCCTAAAAGCAGCAAGAGAGAAAAACAATTATAACCCACATAGGAGCCCTCAGTGGGCTATCAGTAGATTTCACAGCAGAAACCCTGCAGGCCGGGCGAAAGTGAGGTTATATATTCAAAGTGCTGAAAGAGAAAATCCTTAGCCAAAAATATTCTATATGGCAAAATTATCCTTCAGGTAAGAAAGAGAAATAAAGACTCTTCCAGGAAAACATTTCAGGGAGTTCATCAACTTTAGACCTGCCTTATAAGAAAAGAAGTTTTCCAAGCTACAATGAAAAGATGCTAATCAGTAATATGAAACAGTACAAAAATACACAACACTGGTAAAGGTTAATATATAGCCGTATTTAGAAAACTTTAATTCTGTAATATGATAGTATGTTAACCACTTAACTACAGTATAAAGGTAAAAGGAAAATAATACTAAAAATAACTATACTTACTATAATTTGTTCACAAATATGCAACATAAAAAGAGATCAATTGTGACATTAAAAGCATAAATAGAGAGGGGTATGAAAATATAGATTTTTTTGGTATACATTGAAGGTAAGTTGCCATCAGCATAAAACAGGCTTTTATGTCTATAAGATGTTTTATATAAGCCTAATGGGTGCCACAGAGAAAAACATTCAGTAGATTTACAAAAGAAGAAGAAAGAAATCAGAGTATACCACCATGAAAAAAACAATTCACAAAGATAGCCAAAAAGGGAGGGAAAAAAGGAACTACGGAACTACAAGAAAGCAGTTAATGAAATGGCATTTGTAAGTCCTTATGTATCAATAATTATTCTAGATGAAAATGGATTGAATTGTCAAATCAAGAAGAGCAGAGTGGCAGGATGAATTTCACACACACACACGCACACACACACACACACACGCACACGCATGCACATACACAGATGGCCTGTGTGTGGCCTATAGGAGCCTCACTTCAGCTTTAAGGACACATAGGCTCAAAGTGAAGCAATGGAAAAAGATACTCAATGCCAGTGGAGAGCAAGAGAGTGGAAATAGTAGTGATTCTATCAGACAAAGTAGAGTCTAAGCCAAAAACGGTAAAAAGACAAAAAGAAGATCATTATGTAATGATAAATGGGTAATTCATCAAGAAGCCATAACAATCTAAAAATATGCACACCCAGCACTGAAGCACCCAAACATTTTAAGCAAAAATTAACAGATCTGAAGGGTGAAATAGATAATGATGCAATAACATTTATTGCAATTTAAATGCCTCACTTTCAGCAATGGATAGATCATCTAGACAGAAAATCAACAAAGAAAAGTTAGACTTGATCCACACTTTAAACCCAGTGGACCTCATGGACATATGTAGAACATTCCATCCAATAGCAGCAGCCTACACATTCTTCTCAAATCCACATGGAATATTCTTCAGAATAAGTCATATGCTAGGACACAGAACAAATTTTAGCAAATTTAAGAATACTGAAACCATACCATGTTTTCTGACAATATGAAACTAGAAATCAGCAAGAGGAAAGCGGGAAATTTTACAAACATGTAGAAAATAAACCACACACTCCTTAACAATCAATGGGTCAAAGAATAAATCAATATGAAAATCAAAAAAATACTTCAGAACACATTAAAATGGAAATCCCCTGGGGCGCCTGGGTGGCGCAGTCGGTTAAGCGTCCGACTTCAGCCAGGTCACGATCTCGCGGTCCGTGAGTTCGAGCCCCGCGTCAGGCTCTGGGCTGATGGCTCGGAGCCTGGAGCCTGTTTCCGATTCTGTGTCTCCCTCTCTCTCTGCCCCTCCCCCGTTCATGCTCTGTCTCTCTCTGTCCCAAAAATAAATTAAAAACGTTGGAAAAAAAAATTTTTTTAAAAAAAAAATAAAAAAAAAATAAAAAAAAAAAATAAAATGGAAATCCCCAAAAACTATGGGATGTTGCAAAAGCAGTTCTTGAGGGAAGTTTGTAGTAATAAATACCTGTATTTTTTTAAAAAATCTCAAATATAAAAAAATAGAAGGGAAGGGAAGCAAAAATAATATAAAAACAGGGAGACAAGCTGTAAGAGACTCTTAAATACACAGAACAAACTGAGGGTTACTGGAGGGGTGTGGGGCGGGGGGAGGGGGGGAAGGGCTAAATAGGTCATGGGCATTAAGGAGGACTCTGAAGAGAGTATGGAGGTTCCTCAAAAAATTAAAAAAGGAACTACCACCTGGTCCAGCAATCCCACTTCTAGGCACATATTCAAAGAAAGTGAAAACAGGATAGAAAAAATATCTGCACTCTCTCAAGTTTATTACAGCATCACTCACACCAGCCAAGACACAGAAGCAATCGAAGAGTCCATCGCCAGGTGCGTGGATAAAGACGACGAGGTATGTGTCCAGTGGGATGTCATTCGGGGACAAGAGAGAAGGATCCCTGCTGTGTATGAGAACGTGGGCAGACCTTGAGGGTGCTGTGCTAAGTGAGGGAGGTCAGGCAGAAAAAGACACATCCCGGGTGGTATGACTGACCTGTGGAAGGTATAAAGCCGAACTTGTAGAGAGAGGGTGGGATGGTAGTTAAGAGGGTTGCGGGTGGGGGATGGGAAGATGTAGGTCAAAGGGTACAACCTTGCAGGCGGAAGATGAGCAGGTTCTCAGGATCTAACACACGACACTGTGGTGACGGTTAACGCTATTGTAGTATATATTTAAAAGTTGCTAAGAGAGTATATAATTTTTTTAAATTTTTTTATGTTTATTTTTTGAGAGGTAGAGAGCAAGCGGGGGCGGGTGCAGAGACAGAGGGAGACAGAGGATCCCAAGCAGGCTCTATGCTGGCAGCTCAGAGCTCCACACAGGGTTTGATCTCGAAAACCATGAGATCACGACCTGAGCCAACATCAGAGTCGGACACTTAACCGACAGAGCCGCCCAGACGCTCCGCTAAGAGAGTTTATTTTCACTGTTCTCGCAGCAAAGAGCAAACGATAATTATTCGGTAAACTGCGGGTGTGAGCTAAGCTGTGGTGCTGATTGGGTTGCAGGACGTAGTGTATTGAATCAGCAAGCTGGACCCTTCTACTTACGTGATGCCACTGGTGTCAGTTAAACCTCAATAAATAAACAATAGAGAGAACCATCCTGGGGATAAAACATTTTATACAAACTTATTGCAAAAAAAAAAAAAAAGTATGAGAGGGAGTGTGAAGGATGGCAGGAGGAAGAGAACTGAGGGAACAGAGGGGACTTTAGGCCAGATGATGGGACACACATGGTGGGACAGAAACAGCCCTCGGTCCCCGAGGGAGTGCAGGTGAATCCAGCACAGCAGAGAACAAAACAGTGCGGGAGGGTCACAGGCCACCGATGAAACAAATGTTGATCTATCGATCCGAGAGCAGCAGACGGAATTATGCAGCAGGCAGAGGTTTTCCCAAAACGAAAGCCTCGCAGAATAATTAACATGAAATGAAGGCTCACTGTCTAAACAAGCAGTGGCCTTTGCCACTTGTGATTTTTTTTTTATTTTAAATTCTAATCGCTTGATTTGAGATTCCACTTCAATTTTGGCATGACCTTTGTCAGAAATGTTTGGAACAGCCTCACACACGGCGTAATGAGACCACTGCTGAACGCTACCAGTGGGGGAGGATGGGGACCTTGGCCCCCGAGCTGCAGGTGCCAGGGGCTCTCTGGGGTCTGAGACAAGCAGAGCCGGCCCCCAGCTTCCTGCTAACTACAGACTGCTGCCTGTGCTCCCGGATTCGCCTGTGTCTGCACCTCATGCACGACTTAATGGCTAACAGAGTCATAAGTGCTTTTTGAAAAACAATTCATTTCAGGTAGGTCTTTCATCCCGAATTTAAGGGAAACACGTCTACTATTCGCTTTAAAAACAACTTGGGAAAAGCATACACTTTTGGGAACACAGGACTGTAGTGTTCCTAAAATGGTCACCTGTCAAATGATGACTGAAATTTCTTAAGAACCTCTATCTCCAAGATCAGGACTCAAGAGACATTACATAAAATCCATGGAAAATTTAAAACTTTTCCTTTTTTCTTCTTTCTTTTTTAAATGTTTATTTACTTATTTTTGAACGAGAGAGAACATGAGTGGGGGCAGAGCATAGAGACAGGGAGAGAGAATCCCAGGCAGGCTCCGTGCTGCCTGACGTAGGGCTTGAACTCACAAGATGTGTGATCATGACCTGAGCTGAAACCAAGGGTCCAGTGTTTAATCGACTGAGCCACCCAGGTGCCCCGAAAATTTAAGTTTTTACAAGGTCACTTGCATACAGTAACTAGATTTATGAAGAACATGCATCTATGCATTCATAAACGGGTATATATATTAAATGTATACACATATGTGTATAGGATCAGTACATATTTATAACATCTACAGCAACATATTTGGTTTGACTCAGTAGCAGGGCTTCACTGTGGTGTTTTGTAAACCAGTCGCTCTAGTTCGGTTGTTAAAATGTGCTGTCATAAGCCCGGTGGATCAGACGGAGGCATGCTTTACAAAAGTTTTAGACACTCTATCGAATGCAATACAGGGTAAGTAGATTCTGCATTTGCCCGATAAATGTGATCAAAACATAGCACAGTTTAAGAAATAACTACTTAAAGTACGCCTGTGTTTCTCCTAAAAGTGTTTGAAGTTAGTGCAAAGAATATAACAAAGAATTAAACGAAACAAACACACATCAGTTAAATGGGGGGGGGGACAAAAATACAGATTATACTCTAAATTTCTGGAATTGCTAACTGAGACCTATTTGTACAGTGAGGCATCACCTCCTCTCTTTTCCTCCTGTTCCTCATTCTTCCTCATCAATTTGAAACCTAAAGGAAAAAAGATATTAGTACTTCTTTATCGACACAGTATTTTATGGCTCTACCAATCTTCAACTTCTTAAAATCTTTTCTGTTGCACACTGGGTGATGGGCTAGAACTTCACCTTTGTGTACCTTCCTTTTACTGGGATTGGGGTGCAGATTATGTAACAGCTGACCCGTGCTCGATACTTACCAGATGCCAGATGCTGGCTAGGAACGTCCCCTGTTGAGTCAGTCTCATGATTCTTTCAACTACCCCATGTGATAAATACTATGATTATCTTCACTTTATGGATCCTGGGGTCCTGAGAGTTTTAGGTTGTAAGCGTATATGGGACATATCCAAACCCTCCACAATCAGAGCCCGAGATCTTAACTACCATGTTATGCTGTGAATGTGCCGGGCATTGAGGTATTTCTCCCAAACATTATAACTACATATAATAAACTAAAACTATAATACAGGTCTTGTTCCTAAGTCGCCAATAGTCACATATTGAGTAACTATTATTCACATTAATATGTCATATACATAACGTATTAAGTTATATGGTGAAATGTCCTCTAATGCTTATTTTAAAATATGCTATTATCATCATAATTATAAGCATCATTATTTTATTTGGTTGTTTTTAAAACTCCTCAGAACGGAAGTCATTTTATTTTTATTTCAACAAATGCAAAGAAAAATTCCATACTAAGTATTTATCGTTTTCATAGCTTATTATTGCAGGATCCTAGTCTAATCCAGAATATTAGCCGAGTCTATGTAATTTTCACAGTGGACCCCAGGCATCTTTCCCTGTTATCTGCACAAGCTACCACTAAATGAGGTGATGACATGTGTCTGTCGAGTTTAGTCCACCTTGTCCCGTGCTCTGTTTGTGCTCCTGTCCCGACTCAGTGTGGTGCAGGGACGGCAGCCTGTGGACGCCGGATGAACCTGGAGCCACATGCCGTTGGCCTGTCTCCAGATCTGGGGCGTCGGCGAAAACAGGTGCTCACGGGAGGGTTGGGGGGGATTTAATGAGATAGCGTGTCAAGCGATGTTGCGGGGACATAGTGGTTTCTAACAAGCTATTGTCATAAGTTTATAAACCGTATTTAGTAGTGCATGTATCTCTCTCTTGACTAGATCTGTAGCCTGGAAATTCTCCAACACTGGCCTCTTCGTTCTTGGTCTCTATACGGGGTGCAGGCTCCGGGAACTTCACTGTGCTCCAGGCCTGTGTGCAAAGTGCCGGACGTACAAACGTCTCAGCCGGCCCTGTTACTTTACCGCAGATAATTTAGGAATTAAAGCCTGGTTCAGGTTAGACCACAATACTGCAGGCATCTTGGATAAAGCGTTACAGAAAGGGGAACAGGACGTCCCTCTCTTAGGACATTTTATGAGGAAGGCGGCTTACTCCCCACCGCACCACCAATGCACATTTTAGGGACAACTGCACTGGACGTTCTCTTCGCGTTCAGGTACAGATATGTATACAGATATGACACAGGTCTGTATACTCCTAAGGACTTTTTGCCTGCAACATCTTTCTCTGTCTTGTCTCAATTGGCCACTTTTACATGCTTCTCAGTTCACTCTCATTCATTTTTGTTTGTTTGCTTCTTTGTTTGGTTACTTGGTTGGTTGTTATTTCCTGACTCAACATGCAACAAAATGTTACAAAATACAGGTGCAAAGTATCTGAACATTCATGAGCTAGTGTTTGATGAATTCAGTAGAAGGAAATCTGAGTAAGTGTCAGATCCTGGAGATTCTGCATCCGTATTTGCAGCATGACTCTGCTGGTCTAGTTCAGGTAAACACACACACACACACACACACACACACACACACACGGTTTTGAGAAGAAGCTGTCCAGGTTGGAAAAAAGGTTTCTATAAGTAAAGGAAATAGGCTTTATTCAGGGATGTTCTGTTTGACTGCTTTCCAAATCTCCCATTAAGCTGGATATAAATGTAAATTTGAACCGCGGAATGGAGAGAAATCACTATTTCCCAAATTCCTAAACGTAAGCATATTCAGATTTATAGTTGTGAAACTTGGAAACCGTGAGGGAAAAATGTCTTTGAGTTACGTCCCTGGATAACTGCATTCCTTTTCCACTTAAAATCCAATGTTGCAAGCAAACCGTTGTGACATTCAACTTGAACCAAAGATCACTGCTTGGGTCAGGACCTAGCGTTTAACTCGATTCCTTTCCTTTCGGTGGAGGAAGGACGGCAGACAGAGAAGGCAGGTGACCACGAGCAGGGAAAAGAAATCAAAACCTAAATTCTCTCTTCAGAAATGCCTGGGTTAATGGCAAACGTGCAAATTGTACAGACATGAGCTCAAAATAAATGCTGAATATTAGTAATTACTGTAGAAACCCATGTATCCCTCCCCGCCTCTTGAGATATAAGTACAATGCTTGGAATACACCAATTCCATAGATTCAGGGCACCCGGAAGTATTCCGAGGATTTCAAGTTTCACATGTGGATGTATTATAAATTTGCGTTTATATTTGAAGTCAGAGGCTATTTTATTTTTCTTCTGGATTCCCCACCCTCTCAAATTTCAGAGCAGATAGGAAGGGTTCAATTAAGTGGCATTGATGGTAACACGTCAGGTTAAAAGCATAATATCTTGGGCATGGTAGCATTTAAATCAACATGATTTAAATTCAATTGCGTTAAATTTTAAAAAGAGACTTTGTTATTTGGAGCAATAAATTTTGTAATTGAATTTGATTGTAAATGATCAGGGTGTTAATACTGTTATCAAGGGTTAACCTAAGAAAGGCAAAAACACAGATTTCTGGCTGGTGTTGTAGCTAATGTACATCCTGCAGGGGTGAGTCATGGAGTGTCCAGGAAATCTGAGCATCAGGAGAGAAGGTGCAAATCAAGTCACTGGAAAGCAGTACGGCTTTGGATTTTTCTAGGTGTTTAGGGGGAGAGAGCCAAACGACACAGGGAAAACGGGGAAGAGTTGAAGTGGAAACAGAAAGCCCACAGCACGCAAGGCTGCTGGAACTGCTTCCTGATCTTCATGCCTGGGAGAAAAGAGCGAGGCTGTCTTCTGCCAGTCTGTCTGCTGCTCGGATCATCTCCCGACACCAGTAGGTAGCAGATCCGTATGTGCATTTGTGAGGAGTGCGCAGACAGAGAGACAGCGGCCTGTGGCCAGGCGGCAGTGACCGCTTAGACCCTGACTCCCGTCCTGCCTTACTTGTTTCAGAAAAGAACCGTTTCAGCTAAAGGAGAGAAAAATACTACAACACTGAACTTGTTTACTTGATGGAGAAGAGAGCTAGAAGGGCCCGGCTGGTAGGACTCCAGGTCCTCTAACCTCGGACAGGACGCAAAGGGTCACGTGCCTGGGGGGCCGCCTGCCTCGGGAGAGTGATGTGCGTTGAGAGTTTACCTTTGCATTCCCCACCCCCCTTTTTTCTCAACTGACAAATCCCTGACACACAATATCGCATTATCTTCAGGCGTACAACCTAGCAGTTCAATAGTCCTACACATTACAAGATGGTCACCACTGTAAGCGTAAGTCGTCACCAGTCGCCACACAAGGTTGTTTCAGCGTTCCTGACTGTATTCCACAGGCTGCGCTTTCCACCCCCCGACTGACTTGTTTTATAACTGGAAGTCTGTCCTCCTTAATCTTCTTCACCTACTTCATCCACCCCCTGCCCAGTGCCCCTGTGGCAACCATCGTTTGTTCCCTCCGTTCGCCTGTTTCTTTTTTTGTTTGCATTGTAGCTTCCACATCTAAGTTAAATAAGGTAGCATTTTCCTTTCTCTCACTTAGGATCGTGGCCTCTAGATCCATCCATGTTGTTCAAACGGTAAGATTTCATTATTTTTTATGGCTAAGTACTATTGTATTATTTATATATACCCTTTTCCCCTTATCCTTTCATCTATGGATGGCAGCTTGGGCAGCTTCCATATCCTGGTTGTCATAAATAATCCAATGATGCTGCAATAAACAGAGGGGTGCATGTGTCTTTTCAAATTAGTGTTTTCACTTTCTTCGGATAGGTAACCAACAGTGGAGTTACTGCATCACATGGTAGTTCTATTTTTAACTTCTAGAGGAATCTCCATACTGTCCCCTATGGTGGCTGCACCAGTTTGCAGTCCCGAGAACAGTGCACGTACACAGATTCCCGTTTCTCCACATCCTCACCAATGCCTGTTGTGTCTTCTGTTGTTGGTTTTAGCCATTCTGACAGGTGTGAGGTGATATCTCATTGTGGTTTTGATTTGCGTTTCCCTGATGCAAATGTATTCCCTCGGTGCGCTGATATACTTCGAGAGTTTGCTTTTGCATTTAAGTCTATTCCTGTCACTTGAGATGAGCATGTTTTGAACGTACCATCTGCATGTGTAGGCAATATTCACTTCAATACATTCAATAAAATGTCACACTGGTATATTTCTGACTCTGCCAGTAACCCAAATAAGCTATTTTCTAACCCAAATAAGCTATTTTCTCCCTTAAATGTGTTGCAGTTTCTCCAATGGTGAAATGTATCAGCGCGTTTCTTGCCGGCTGAGAGTGATGTTGTGAGTACAGAACATTCTGTTAAAGGTCAGAAGCAGGATATAAGTCAGAAATGTGTCTAGTTGAATTTCAGGACTTTAGACAGAGACATATTTTAATTGGATCACATAGGTTATAGTACTAGTAAATGCATCTTGGATCCTTCGCAAACATGCTGACACAGTGATTTCTGCAAACAGTGAAACAACCTTATGTGCAGGTGAACTTTGAGATCACCCCGAAATAAGGACAGAAGTTTCATTTACATTTGCTTATCTGCAGTTCATCTACCTTATTTCTTGTTCTTGCTCTTCTTTACAAAATTCAGTGTTTGCCAGAGTCACGATTTGAGAGAATTCATCCAATAACAACATGCTCAGTATCTACTTCCGTGACGTTTTTATGTTTCCTTTTAGCCCACTTTCAAGAAATCTTGCAGTTTCGGTTTTCTTGGTGTAGTGGGCAGAATAGTAACTCCGAAGCACTCTGCTCCCCGGAACCTATGCATATGTTACTTTATACGGCAACAGGGTCATTGCAGATCTGAATAATTCAAGGAATTGAGTTGGGGGATTACCCCGGATACCGCAGCGGGCCCAGTGGAGTCACAGGACCCCGCATTGGAGGCCAGGTGAGGACAGGAAGAAGACAGCTGCAGCGACACAATGGTGGGCATGGGCCAGGAACTCAGGGGTGCAGGCGACTTTCAGCAACTGGGACAGAAAAGGCAGGGTGGCTCCCAGAGAGCCTCCACAATCGTGCCCACGTATTGATTTTAGCCCCGTAATAGTCACTTCACACTTCTGACCTTCAGAGAGATAGGAAAATAAATTTGTGCTGCTTTAAGTCACTACATTTATGGTAAATTTTTACAGCAGCAATGGAAATCTAATCTGACTGGTAATTCATTTTGAGTTCTAAGAGTAGACCATGTTAGTCTTAATAAAAAATTGTGTAGCTCATATGAGATTGTCTACATAATGGATAAACTGTATAGGCAGAGGCTATTTTTCCTCTTATAGAGAAAATCAAATACAAATCAAATCCATGGAGCTTCAAGGAAGAATCTCTTTACCCCCTGACACCATCTCTAAGTCACTATTCCTCATTCCTTAAAACTATTTTTCTGATTTTTATAGAATACATCAGAAAATCCGGCAGACCTCAGAGAAAGCAGTGTCTGTAGTAGAGAGGCTACTAAGCAGAAAGCTTAGCAATATGGAAATTGACAAGCAGGTGAATATTCTCGCATATACACGTGGTGGCAGACACTGTGGAGACACTACTGGGGTCCTGGGGTCCTGGAAGGCACATGGTAGTCTGGGGTATGTATTTAACATCTGAGTTTGGAGCAGCAGATAGAAACTCTAACTCACAAATAAGGCCCTTTCATACAGAAGTCTCTTTCCAGTGCTGCTTGTGGTGGGCCAGGAAGAGGGTGAGACACAAAATTATCAGAAAACCTT